>NC_136785.1:2765200-3492700 GCF_947034865.1 Barbatula barbatula
AAACATTTTTTACACATTGTTGGATGAAGAAAAAGGTTAATAATGAGGGAACAGCAGTGGCGGCCGGCCAATAGAGGGCGCTAGGGCGCCGCCCCCCTTAAGCCACAAAAAAAAATTTAAAACAATTAAAACAAAAATAGTAATAATAATGAGAAAAACATCAGTATGTCAATATTTGTGTGTTTTAAATATGGAATGCACCCAGTAATACATGTAAAATATGATACAAAATCATATTTGCAACCTTTCCTCTGCCTGTCTGACCGCTTCATCAGCTCTGGGGCGATAGAGAAAGCGCCCCAAGGAGGCGGGTCTATGTAGCAGTTAAGCCAATTGCTAATTTAAGATATGAATGTATGACATAAAATTTAGCCAATCAGCGTTCTTAAATAGAATCCAAGAAGGGCGATCATTTTATCGCCCCAAGCCCTGATAAAATAAGGACTGGGCTCTAGGGGCGCCATTTTTACTAAACGACAATGGCGATCGCGGACGTTACTCCTCCAAGACCCAACCCTAACTCGGTGAAATCTCTCCTCCAAGATCCGTTTGAGAGGAGAACTTTGTCGGAGAAAGTTCGGGTGAAAGAGCTGGGCCCAGATCAACCTGACCTCTCAATCAAACAGCAGGCTAGCGAAAAAGGGAAGCAGTATATGCGCGGCTTCTCCCGTAGCTTCACACACACACACACACACGTTTCTTTGTATATAGTTGACCTTAGCATAAAAATCATTCAGTTATATATGGTACTCTAAAAAATGTTAATAGTGTGTTTGCTAATATTACTGTATATATGTTTTGTATCAATTAATTGTTGCAGTTCTGGAGCACATTAACAATTAGTTACATTTAGTTTGATCATAAAATACTTTATGCTATTCTTCCAGTCAAAGGTTTGAGTTCAGCCACTTGATATCCATTTCTATATTATACATCCTTTATACAGTGTAAGAATTCCTATAAACTTTATAGGCCTAATAATTTAATGTTATTGTCCACTTTCCACTCTGTTCTGACAGCATGCATATTGTGTTGCCTATTTACTACCAATGGCACCAACAGCCTTTCCAAAAGATGTTACTTATATGTAGAAATAGTCAATTGTTTACAAGTTCAGTTTAAATGCAAATAAAAGGCTTGTGTTTGTGCATCATGATGTTTATGTTTTTGTGTACGAATGCCTCAACTTTTTAATATTGGCATTAAATAATTACTGACTATTTCACTGAGCACTGCTGTCCTGCAGTTTGTGTTAAATTTTATTGCGATGGTTACGGAAACAAAAAAGTATGGCACAGCCCCACCGAGAATATTTTTCACCAGCCGCCACTGGGGAACAGTGATTTTGAAAGGTTAGCTTGAGCCTGGAAATTGAAAGGTTTTAAAGATTATTAGAATTTCAGTATTATTTAACTAGGCTATGATATTTAATACAAATTTTGATGTGCTTTGCCAGATTGACTCATCAGGTTATCATAAACGCATATCAGTAAGTATATTATATTTGAACAAAGAAAAATAACACACTTGAAAACCTCAATGAAATCATGACGGCATTACATTGCAGTAAAACAGGAAGAAAATTAAAAAAAGTCATCTGCCCACCAACATGTTGTTTCAAAACACAATTTGATCCAACTTTTCAATCTTCAAAAATGTAAAAATAAAATATAATAGTAAGTAATAGTAAAGATAGTTCAATAAAAAACCTTCAAAATTGAAGACATTTATTTGTATAAAAATTACATAAAAGTCATTAACTGTTAAAATCACATTCTGCCCAAAAAATGTCCAAGCTATCTGAAGTGTATTCTGTCATGAAAACAACCAAAGTATTATTACAAATGATACAGTAGATTTCCATTTAACCGTAAAATATTATGCAGACGTACAAGAGCCAGCCATAAAAATCCAACAACCAGCGCTAGAGTTTGAAAGCCAGTAGAAAACAGTGGGATGCCACCGTATAAGAATGCAGAATAGCAGAAAGCTGAATGCAGGTTTTATAGAAGGGCTGATTGACACGTTGTCTCTAAAGTATTTTGTTGCATCGGCTGTAAAGTAAGTAATCTTACCTCTGGCATATTAAAGAGACACATACTACACCTTTACGCACGCATTCATTTACACACATAGCTTTGATGAATCGTGTATGATTTTTTATTATTTAAATGTTTTAAATACTGCATGTTGGCATGCATGTGATGAATCACTTTGCATGGACCAATTGTGGATTCACGTATTTAAATGTCATTGGAACTAATCTCTGTTCTGAAATGCAAATAAAATGAATCAAGATATGACCCCTCTCGATTACATAGATAAACAAATGTTTGACCATCAATTGGCCCCACGTGGCATGCAACACTCTTGATTTACCCAATTACCTTTAAAAGTGTATGTAGAAATGATTCTTTCTTAGCTTTCTTGGATACAAAAGTAAAATAAAGTGAAAATATTGCACGACTTGACGAGGTATGTGGTCAGATTTTAATTTACATTATTGTGTTTTAATTACATTGAATAAAATTACAACTACTCAACAGTTATTAATTCAATGCGAAGGGCTACTGGAAGTTTATATTGTTGCCTCTGAAACCGTCACTGAAATGAAACTTGACAATGATAGAAGTATAGGTTTACCCATGTGAACTATGTAACTATAGTATATATAACTACAAATATAGATAAGTCCAAACATCGGTTTAAATTAACCTGAAGAATTTCCATATTTTAACCAAACATGGGTTGAAACAAACCAGCATTTTTTATAGTTTTCACTACATCACTTGTCCTATGAAATTGCAGTGCTATGACAGTTTTAACACCAGACTATTTTGTCACAGAAAGAGGTTAAGACTTATGTCTACTTCCTGATTTGTTACGAAGACCCAAGATATCACTGATACTGCAATATTTAAAACCTGCATGACCAATATGATTTGTAGGCTATTGCAAAGCATCTCAGCAGTGCTAATGTTGAGACTTTCCATAGACGTAATGTTTTTAGTCTACGAAGTGTGAATTCTATCCACAACCCCAAACCTAACCATCACTTTCTGCATTCTTACATTTTCATCATTTTGTCGGTTTCATAAGTTGTATTTTCAAAAAATGTCACAACAAACATTGCTGCTAGTATATTTGTGGGGACATTTGGTCCCTATAGTTTGAGTTCATCAGGACACACATGTATACAAAATATCATTGTCTAGTCACAAAAATGTTGTGAATTATGTCATCTATTGAATCACAAGCAGGTTTTTATTGTTATTACAGCAAAACATTGTTGTTAAAGTTAATGTTAAATAACAAAACATGTGGGCTTAGTTTTTTTACTTTATACACTCAATGTTACCGGGGTAAATGTACAATGCGCAATTGTCCATATGATAAATGAATGATCCTTGAACAGTTGCATTAACAATTTATGATAAATATCTAAATATTGTCTATCAGGCATTACAATTCGATATTCTAACTGTATGCTTTAAGTTTTTGCCTGATTGGACACAGATTTGCATATATAGAACGTTAAATGCAGATCCTACAAAACGTAATTTTAATGATTTCAGTAGAATTACTGTGCATTAATAAAAGGCAGTTTCCCCACCCGATAGAGATATAAAAGAGGCTGCACCAAACCAGCAAAAACGAAACAAACATAAGCCATCAATTCGAATATGTGAGTATTTTCCGACGTACACGTATCAAAGAATGTTAAAGTAATATATGGAGCATATATTAGAACCGTGGTTGCAGTAGTTATGAGAATGAGATGAAACGCTCTTCTCTTCATGTGGTTTTCCTCCTCTCTCCCTCTCTCTCCTGGTCCTGACTGCTTCAGAGCTCTGAGAACAGCCAGACAACAGAACAACTGAACGGAGAGAAAGAAAAAGAACTGCCCCAAAAAGGAAATAAAGTACAAGTGCAGAAGTGAAAAGAACAAAGTGATAAAATTGAAAACACAGGCGCAAAGACATGTGACCCAGGCGATAACAGAACACATGAGTCTGTATCTGAGAGGTTTGTACTTCAGAAAGGTTACAGGATGAACAACCGCCAGGTAACGCTCCACACAGATCAGATACTGAAAAAGAGGACGGCCGGTGTTGGCAAGTCCGTCGAAAAAATCCACAACTTTCAAGAAAATGACAAATACATAGCCGAGGAGACCCATGAGAGCCTCCATGCACAAAAGTAACTCACAGACAGCGAGATTGAGATTGAAGAATTCTGCCGCAAGTCCGTTTCCAGTTCCTGTCACAATAAGCCATATCACATAAGAGTTGGTGGGAAAACTCAAGAGGAGAGTAATAATATCTACCACCGAGAACACTGCGAAGCCCTCTTTCATCCCAGTAGCATTACAGGCTGAATAACTAAAAGAATTTGATCGATCAGTGGAGATCTCACTGGAGAAATTCATCTCTTCAAATTGTGTAGTCGATCAAATTCAACTGGACTGTAAATGAGAGTACAAGGAAATGTAAGTCTATAGAGTACACATGACATCAAAAATTACATTTCTTTCCAGTATCTCATATTGGAAAACACAACAGTAACCTATACAATTCTGTGTGTATACATATAAGAGATAATCACCTGTGTCTGGACAATCTGCCAAACCAGTTGACGTCCTAGGTAAGAATAATGAAACTCGTACACCTTTATACAGTATAACCTGAGACCTGAAACCCTAATATGCAAATGTGTTAATCTGTGACATGATCGCCGTAGATTGCGGGAAGGCCTGCCAAGGAGAAGGTGAAGATGAAGGTGAGCAGATATGACTCACTCTCCCCAATGGAGGGCTGACCATCAGACACGACTCATCTAATATCAAAATGTAGGTACTTAACTTTTCCTAAATTTAGGAATAGTTCATGGGAAACATATTTCCTTTTACAATTACAAACAATAAACCCCCATCACTTATGAGTTTGTACAAAGAGCCAATAGTTGTGAGATGATGTCCATCACAATGTGATTAAAACCAGGTCACTGTTAAAAATCGGGTAATCGATAAAAAAGATAAATCTAGACACTTTTAAACATTTACATTAGAACGTGTTTCTATGTGTTTAAACTGTTTTGCTTAACCAAATAAATCGTTGTAAATTGTTGCTCATGTCACAGCAGATTATACTGTAGGTCAAAGAACATCTAGGTCATCTGTTTTGAGACATATGGCCACATGTGTAATTAAAATAACCATCTGCAAAAACCACTTCATTACAAACTAGAACAATTGGTTTTTAAATGGTTGTGTATTCAAAATAGGGAAAACTGATACTGTAACACTTGGTTGCACGTTAGATCTGAAGGAGATGCAAAAGTTGGTTTTAGGTTCGAGGGAGCTTGAAAATGTGGTCAGTACTTGAGTTCGTAAGCACATGCCTACTTACTGGAGACTGATTTTCACTGGAACAATGGACAGGTGAGTGATGCCGCGTCCTCTAGAATAGCTTTTTCTATAGCGTGATCTTTATTTTGCTCTTTGATGTCGTGATCCTAGTATTTGTCTTGGTTGTCTGTACTGTGTTGTTGTGTCGAACTTGTGCGGAGCTGTCAAACCTGCTCCGCACGAGTTCGACACAACAACACAGTACAAAAAAAGATCAGAGATCGGATCAGCTAACAAACATTCATGTGATGCAAACAAGTGTTTGAGAAAATAGTTTTCTGGAAAAATTGCGTTGGGAAGTAACACTAACAAGGAAGTGGTTATGGGTTTGGAGTTCAAAATACATCTATATTTCTAAATCACAACTGAATTAAATTCAGATTTGTACTTTAATTGGTTTTTTAGTTTGACTTTATAAAAATAGATCATTTATGTATTTACACATAGGCTGATGTTGATAGATAAATGTGAGATTAATACCTTGGTGTTGGCAGCGGGCGGTATAGAGCAATGCCGCTTTGAAAAGCTGCAGAAACCAATGCCACATCCCGATTGGCCTTTATACTATGCACTAAAAGTGTATACAGTTTTTGATATGGAAAAGTACATGACTAATGCAAAACAGAAGAGGACATTGTTGCCTACACGACACTGTTATTGTTACATCAAACGGTCCTTTGCATTTAAAAATGTATTACAGTAATTTGTTATTGCTAATGTGATTGTAGCAGGGGGAAAAGTAGCATTTCCCCCTTAAGAGCATATGTCCCCCTTAAGAGCATTTCCTTTGGGGCGGAGTGTGCACATGATTAGGTTCCCAGGTGCTTTATGAGACCAGAGAAGCAGTTGTTTGCACTGGCTTTGTTTGCTGGTTGAGACTCAAGAAGGTAATTGTTTGGCTTCACTCATTCTGTATTTATTGCCTCTAAAGTGACGTACACCTGTGTGCCTTATTTGTAGGCTGCTTTCCTCTATGCTCTATGTATATAGTTAGAATTTGATTTCAATTGCATGTGGGAATTTGCTCTTAACCTTGTTTTGGGGATGTGTTTTAGGCTGGTTAGATCTCCTTGATGGTCATGGGGCTGGTGGATGCACGTTAGTGACCCTGGAAAGTGGTACTGTTCATCCTTTTAGAGCATCGGTAGGATTTTATGTGTTTTGGGAGTGATTTAGCTGCGGCAGTGGCAATATATTTATTTGTGTAGATGATGTTATATTTATTTGATGTAACATTTGGTTTATTTTTTGTTCTCCTTAGGATTTCCAATTTCTTTGCCGCTGCTGTCTTTTCTCCCCTTTTGGTTTTATCTGACCTTTTCTTTTCTTTGTGGGGTTCGTCGGATAATTGCCTATTTTGTGACATGTCTAATACGGCTGGATATGTTTGCTCTTAGTCTGCATCAGGGCTGTTTAAACCACAATTGTTAGCTTCCTGAGCATCAGTTTTACTCCGAGAACCAACTAATTTGTTTTATCTTTGTCTTTTGTTTAGCGGATCACTGGGGGGTGCTGGCTGGAACACGGGTGTGGTCTCTTTGGTGGATACTCTCCTGTGGTGCTGCATGTACACCGTTGTTCACAATTATTTCTCTTTGCGTGTGCGTGCGAGTGCGTGCGTGTGTGTGTGTGTTTCCTTTTTGTTAGGCACGTGTACGGGTGAATATCACAGGGGCAATAGTGTGGGCCCATGCCAGTGGCCGGTCAGTCCTCCTCGAGCATCCGCTAGTTTGTTTTCTTTGGGTTTGTTCTGTCTCTTAAAGTTGGTGTTCTCTATTTTAAGATTACCGCTCCCATTTGTGATTATCCTGGTTAACCATTTAGGCCTTTTAATAGGGCGTGTCCTTTTTTATAAGATGTTTGTCAATAAATTGTGAATTTTGTACTATTTTTGAGAAACTCATCTCTATTCCTTCTGTTTATAAGGCACACAATGAATCTGTCCATAATTTAACTTAACTCTCCCTGAGAGGGATTCAGGGTGGCGTAGTCAGGCGATGTTGATTGGGCATCTTAATCTTCGAGTGTTTATAGTGCCCTCGTGCTACATAATGTTTCATGTATACTTACATTTATTAATTCAGCGAAGCATCCCTTATTAAATTTTATTAGTTTTTCTCAATTGCTAATACACAATTTATGAAACAATTCACTAGTTTCTCACAACTATAAACACATTCTCAAAACAATACACCAACTCGTACGACACAAAAACATGCTAATTTTGGAAAGTTTAAACCATGTTCTCATTCAGAAAACACGTACACATACAGGTATATAATGAACTGAAGTGTCATGATGTAAACTCAAGTAGCTCATATTTTTCCATCATTGAACATTCAGTAGCAAAACTGATGACACACCAATCAGAATCTCAGGATCATATCAACAGGAGCAAAGGTAATTGTAACAGGTAACTGGGCTTTTACTACTTACTGTCCACATACAGTATTATTACAGTACACACTTTATATGAGAGAAATTTCACTATTCTGTATCCAGTAAACTGTAGCACGTGTTTACTATATTGTTCTTTGGTTTATTAACATTTCTTGTCTTTTATCGGCTTTCATCTAAGATGACTTATAGTAACAGTAGTGTATTTTTTCCTAAAGCTCATTGTTGCATTATGCTCTATCTGCACTCTTTTATGTTGTATATTGTAATAAGATACAGAGCTGTCAAATTACACTATTCTTTCATCAATAAGAACTTTGTAATAGTGATTATTTATCACAAACGGTTTCAGTGGTAACAACATAAACAAATATTATGTGGACCAAACCCAACTTCGGGTAGACCTCGGCAAAGATTCAATAACCGTTGAGTAGTTTTAATGTAATATACAATTTAAAACGTATATATGAATGTCAATTAAATATTAAATTAATTGTTATATTAGAACCAAACACAGACCGGAAGTTAATTTCTGTCCAGCGTGTGTGTCTGATGAAGCGGCTGCAATTGTACTACAGAAATTCTTTGTACTTTAAGAATTAAAGTACATTTATTGACATTTGTTTACATTGAGTTTTCCCACCCGGTAGAGAAAGAACACAGGTTGCACCAAACCAGTCAAATCATAACAAAAGGACCCAATTAAGTTGGCTGTATAGATTTCTTCTTTAAATATATGTTTTGGAAGAAATATTGACGCAAAATAGGGACCATATATAAGAGACGTAGCCACAGTAGTTATGAGAATGAGATAAAACGCTCGTCTCTTCATGTGGTTTTCCTCCTGTCTCTCTCTCCCTCTGTCTCCTGGTCCTGACTGCTTCAGAGCTCTGAGAACAGCCAGACAAAAAAACAACTGGATGGAGAAAAAGACGGTAAACGGAACAATCAACAAAACAGACCTTAAGCACGACAACAGATTAACTACACCATTGGCAAATGATGCCAGCCAGGCTGCAACAGAACACATGAGTCTGTATCTGAGAGGTTTGAACTTCAGAAAGGTTACAGGATGAACCACCGCCAGGTAACGTTCGAGACAGATCAGACACTGAAACAGAGGACGACCGGTGATGGCAAGACCATCTAAAAAGACTGGAACCATCCAGATCAACTCAAGCGGTAAAAAGTATGAGAACGATTCCACACAGATCAACATCTCACAGACAGCGAGGTTGAGGATGAAGAATTCTGATGCAAGTCCATTTCCAGTTCCTCTAAGAATAAGCCATATCACATAAGAGTTGACCGGAATACTCAACAAAATGTGCATGATATATATGTAAATATACTCAATTTTCACAAAGTCTTCGTCAAAGAAATAGTTAGAAGAATTGAAGTCATAAGTGGTGTTCTCACTGGAGATGTTCATCTCCTTCACT
Source organism: Barbatula barbatula (assembly GCF_947034865.1). Lineage (NCBI taxonomy): Eukaryota > Metazoa > Chordata > Actinopteri > Cypriniformes > Nemacheilidae > Barbatula > Barbatula barbatula. The sequence goes on from NC_136785.1 coordinate 2,774,447, forward strand.
GTGTGCCACCTGGAATCGAAAAAAACACAAATGTTTCAACATTCTGAGACTGTATAGACTAAACCAGACTAAAATGACTCTAAATCCCACATACAGTATTAAAAAAGAGATAAATCTACAGAACGTATTTCAATGTCAGAATACAATGTTGGATTGACACCGATTACAGTATAAATGTAACCGTAAACATGACTGTGAAAGCACTACATTCTTCAGCCAAGAAAGCTGTTTACCTCTGTACATTATAAATAAAAAAGAAAGGATAAAAATAGCAGACAGTTCCAAACACTTACAGCTGGACTGCTCGCTTTCCAAACTGATGCGCTGAGGAACATTTGGTGCAACTTTCACTAGTTTATCTACGAAATGTTACACCATATTTATTTGCATGAGAAGACAGATTATGTTGTCTATGAGTGTCATCACAGCGGTCTGGTACGGGAAAACAATATGAATAAATCAACTAAACAGCAAAATCAATCAGTGCTGATGAAAATAGAAAAGCAAAGTATAAGTGAAGCCATAATACAAAATACATTGACCACATGTTTTAAATAGCCACATTATTACAAACCAACTCATTAAAAACACCAAAACACACATTGGTTTACTGCAAAAAGACCATCTGGAGTAAAAAAAGAAAAAGAATTGATAGTTTATGTCTGCAGTGATAACAGTACATCAGTCATTAAAAACTTTTTTCTCGATTGCTAACACACAATTCATGAAACAATTAACTAGTTTCTATAAAAAAATTTTTAAAACAATACACCAACTTGTACAAACCCCACACACAAACAGCCTTAATTTCCAAAGGTTTAACCATGTTCTCATTAAAAAAAAAACAAACACACAATATAATGAACTGAAGTGTCATGAAATAAACTTAAATAGCACACATTTATCCATCAGTGAACATTCAGTGGCACAACACTCAGAATCTCAGGATCAATAGTAGCACAGGTAAATGTGCATCCTAGAGTCATCTACTGGGCTTTATACTACTGACTGTCAACATACAGTATCATTACAGTTCACACTTTACATGAGATCAATATCACTATTCTGTATCCAGTAAACTTTACGTGTTATGAACTGTTCTGTATTTTTGCAGAAAATACGGAATACTTTTACGAAATAGGGCCAAAATGTGCAGAGGATGCCGTATTTTTTTACATTGCCTCCTACTGATAAATCGCTTCACTGTTTTGTTTGCTCTATCTTCTCTGTAAGTCGATTTGGATAAAAGTATCTGCTGGAAGCCTGAATGTAAATGTTATTTGTAAAGTTGTATACCAGTTTATATTATTCTTTGGTATTTGAACTTTTCTTGTCTTGTACAAGAAGTCTTTGGCATCTGCACTATTTTATGTTGTATATAGAGATGTGTTTTAAATTGATCTCACCAGTGTCTAAGACTATGTTGTAATGTGGTACATGTTTTTTAAGGCTTGGGTGTCATATCTGCTGGAAAAGTTATTTTTTTCAGCAAGCTTGAATGGTATTGAGAAGAGAGCTTAATTTTGACCTGAAACTGTTTGGGGAATTGAGTGAGATGTTATGGATTTATGCTTATTGTCAGTATATCAGCAGTGAAGAACCGTTTAAGCGCATATATTTTCCGTGTACTATGATTTGGTACATAAAGTACTAATTCTATTTTCATATACTATTTTGGGCAGATAGTATACCTATTGAAACGCAGCACATCACATAAATGATAAGAGATTAAATGCGTATAGGAAAAAAATGTGTTGGTTTAAACCTGTAATAGTCTCTGTGAATATCTACTGGTAATGTTTGGGAGATATTCAGATTGGAATAAAGACCAAACACACTCCATAAGAAGGTATAAAACTCAAAAGCTTTAATGGAAAACAGCTGATGGTTCATAACAGTGTTTGTACGTAGGATATCTGGATGGAAAATTTAGAAATAAAATACAAAGTGTGCTAGTGATCAAATGGTTTATCTATGACATAGGCAAGAGGGTTTCCCAAATCTCAGCAAATACAAAACCGGTTGTAAAAATATAGCCAACATGAAAAAAATAAAACTGAATTTCCACAGTGGCTGAATATTCTCTGCTGTATAAACATGCAGAGTAAACACGAGCCAAAACTGATAAACCACACAACAGTGCAGCAGATCAGTCTGTATCTGAGAGGTTTGTACTTCAGAAAGGTTACAGGATGAACCACCGCCAGGTAACGCTCCACAGAGATCAGACAATGAAACAGAGGACGACCGGTGATGAGTAATCCTGTTAAAAATTGGACTACATTCGCAAAACCTGAAACCCAAAAGGACAAAGCAACAAACAAACCATTCACAGCGTTACTAATCTCACAAATTGAGAGATTTACATGGAAAATGTCTGATGCAATTCCACTTCCCCTTCCAGCGACGATGAGCCATAAAATGTAGGAGTGTGTAGGAAGACCAAACAGAAAATTGATGCTGTATACACACATTTCAAGAGGGCTTGTAAACTTATCAGATGTTGTGAATTCTGCAGGTCGGGTGATGTTTGGTGAAGAGTAATTCATTTCCACTTTAGTTCTGAATCTCACAAAATATCTAAACAAACAAATCGGCATATTACAAAATATTCAATCTCTGATAGCATTTTGCATAAACCAACCTAAAATATGGTTCTTTTAAGGCAAATTGAGGCATTAGCTCATGGGATAAACATCCCATTTGAGCCTTGCGTCTGCTTCATAAAACACATAAAACTCTACACACTTTTATAGTTTACAATCATAATCCAAAATTTTGAAAAATAAGATCGAAAAAAGTTGTGTTTATCACCTGAGGAGTGAATGCCCTCTCTTTCTGTCTCTCTCTGCTTTCATGAATCCCTGTGCTGTATATTTTCACTATACGTGCAGTAATGCTTTTTGTTTTGTAAAACACGTCACATAAAAAAGCTAATATGCAAATGTAAGTGACATGTTTTTTACATTTTCAATGAATGCAAGTTATTTAAAATTATTTTAGAAACCATTTCATTTACCAGCAAGTATTTTCTGATAATTCTTTAGCATTTTCCTCATTTAGGGATTTAATTTAAAATATAACACATTAAATCTCTCTCTCTGTCTCTCTTGAAGGTTTTGGCAATATTAAAACCGAATGGCATTTTCATACAAATAATATCATTCAGAGACGTTTGACAGCTTTATTACAACACCTGGTATGTAAATCAAACTGCAAAGACGTTTTTATTGGCAGACAATGCAACTGAATAACAAACATTATAAGATAAGTTTTGAGATTCTTACAATTCAGTTGTGTGATAAAATATAAAAAAGAGGATGGAACTAGCGAATCTTAAAGACGGGCAGTTTCCCAACCCTGTGGATAAAGAGAAGAGGGTGCACAAAACTAGTCAGAATATAACATGCTCGACTCATTGAATCCAGCGCTGACGGATGAGGTATGGACAGGATCATTTCAAATGACACAATTAAACTGGGAACATAAGTTATTACTAAAGTCACAGTAGTTATGAGAATGAGATGAAACGCTCTTCTCTTCATGTGATTTTCCTCCTCTCTCCCTCTGTCTCCTGGTCCTGACTGCTTCAGAGCTCTGAGAACAGCCAGACAACAGAACAGGCTTATAGAGAGGACGGCTAAGCACTGTGACACGTACAGGGATCTATAAAGGCGAATAAAACAGAGGCTAACCAACTGCAAGTAAAGCAAACAAAAAATAAGAATCATTATCCAGATAACGGTACAACACGCAACTCGGTATCTGAGAGGTTTGTACTTCAGAAAGGTCACAGGATGAACCACCGCCAGGTAACGCTCGACACACATCAGACACTGAAAGAAACGGCCAGTGATTGCAAAACCAGACAAAAACATCATCATGTCCTGTAAACTTGGAAATTCAGTGGCCATCACAGCTGTCACAGAGCGCAGACAGAACATAATCTCACAAACAGAGATGTTAAAAGTGAAGATTTCAGAGGTCATTGTTTTCCTTGTGACAATAAGCCAGACAATACAAATGTGAGTAAGAAGACCGAACAGGACATTGAAGACATTTATTGCAATATCAAAAGGCAGCAACTTATATTGGGAGACCCTGGTTGTGTTGCATGAATCTTGCGTGAGAAGTGTGACAGTTTCCATCGAGATGTTCATGGTGTCTTTCACCTACAAAACCAAAGTACATCCACGGAGAAGAAAATATGAAAATACACATGAAACGAACAATGACAGTTTTTCAGGTTGTCATAAATACATTATTTCTGGTCATTTCTCTGTTGAAGTTCAACAAACTCTTTGGCGAAAAAAATATAGCATTCTTCATTTACTGTACTGTGATCTGAAATTGAAATGAAATGTCGGTTACCTGAATAGTGATGTGTTCTCACTCTCAACATAAATTGCAGCCTCTGTGCTACAGCTTGCGAATTAGATGAGCAGTGTTGATCTCACTGCAGAATCTACTACACTACATATATTATTTTATCTGTATGCAAATATCAGCTAGTCAATGTTGTTTTGTGTGTTAGAGGCATCAGTCACGCAGCCTTTAATATTTTGAGGGCCGATATTGATTGTTTTTTAGAAATGGAAGCGGTAACACTTTACAATAAGGTGCTATATGTTAAAAAATGATGCTTTAGCTAACAAACTAACAATGAACAATACTAATGCAGAAATGTTAATGTTATGGTTTACTGTACTAATACATTATTAAAATCAAATGTTGTCATGGCTAACAGTAGCCTAGTAAATGAACCACCAACATGGATAAGAGTATTGACATGAACTAACATACAATTTAATATGCCAACAATCCCCTTACAGTTACATTAATGATAACATAGTGTAGTTTAAATGCTTGTATTTCATGATATCCTTTGATTTCTATCTCCCGGTTGCACCAACGGTCCAAAAGTCAGTGCGTCGTTGATTTCTGACATAAAACTGTTTTTTTATCAATTCTAGTGCTTTTTTTTAAGTGGCTATACGGAAATCTTTGATATGTGGGTATAGGGCTTATCACGTAGACTACACCACTGGTCTGGATAGTGGCACAAAATACAACTATTCATATTTCCTTTCATATATATGAATATCCATTAAATTAGTTATATATATGTATATATTCATTTAAAAGATCAATGTATTTTCAGAAAAATATACCATCAAACTTTTATTAATAGAATGTCAATTCATATTCATATTTAGATCAAGTAAACAACATTTTAATGTTTCACATTGGTAAATTATACTGTCTTTACAAATACAAATATTTTACAGATACAAATATAGATGCTTTCTCCAAACATTTATTTGGGTTTTAAACATCCTTCATTTTAGAGACAGTATAATATTTATTTATAATAAACATCCTGTTTTATTGTAAACATTATATTTTAAGAAAATAGAGAGTGAAAAAGTGAAAATGTGCAGTTGTCTCCAATAATATGTTTTACGTGATTTGACCCCTGAACTTCTTTTGTTGGCTGACAGTCACATAAGAAAGTATATATGGTCATAGACAGAAAAAACTGTGCAGTAACCTACAAAATATAATTTGGTGTTCCGTTAAAAAATTCTCCCAGGAGACCTATACATTTTATTGTATAAGCAACAAAAGGTTTTTACAAATGACTAAACTATTAATGGTCTAAACTTATCAAATAAAGTTATGAATAAATTAAGCTGAACCTTAAAAGAGTCCAGGGCTGGGTTTCCCGAAACCTTCTTAACGCTACGTGATTCTTAAGTCATACCTTAAGAGGGTTAGCAATCTACTCTTATGAACAATGTAGTTATATGATAGTTTCAACCCTGGACAACTTATAACACACTAAACAAGCAGTTCAAAATCTGATATTATATACACAAATTGCCAACATTTCAACAGGACTATTGACCTTTACAAGATAGCTTTCCAGACCTGTGGAGATAGAGGAGGGGCCTTAACAAACCACCGAACACAAAACAAACATGACCAACACTCCAGAGTATCATAATAATTCGATATGTCAGTAAATAGGTGATTGCTGCCAGCACATATGCTGCATATTCTAATACTGTTGATGTTATAGTAACTAAAATTAAATGAAACGCTCTTCTCTTCATGTGGTTTTCCTCCTCTCTCTCTCTCTCTCCTGGTCCTGACTGCTTCAGAGCTCTGAGAACAGCCAGACAACAAAACAACTTGATGAAAAAAAGGAAGAAAGACTGACACAAGAAACAGAACGTTAACAAATAGAACAGAGAGGGAATTACACCCAAACTGGCAACCCCACAGGAGATAAAAATATGGATCCAGGCAGCGGCAGAGCAGATCACTTTATATCTGAGAGGTTTGTACTTCAGAAAGGTTACAGGGTGAACCACCGCCAGGTAACGCTCAAGACAGATCAGACCCTGAAACAGAGGACGACCGGTGACAAAGAAGCCTACTAGAATTGCCATGACCAAGGTGAGACTTGGAAAAGTCGGACTCAGTAAAATCACGATAGACTGCAGACAGAGAAAAATCTCAGAGACAGACAGGTTGAGACCGAAGAACTCTTTTGCAAATCCATTTCCTCGCCCTGAGACGATAAGCCAAATCACATAGGAGTTTGTAGGAAGTGAAAGAAAAAGGCTGGAGATGTATCCCACAGTGTTTAGAGGAAGAATTGATAGAGTGTTATTTTCTGTGATGTAAGAATATGTCATCTGTAAGCTGACAGGCTGCTCCTGGTCATCCATTCCTTCACCTTAAATTAAAAAAAAACAAAAAATATTTTAAATGACAATACAACCGAATACGACAGAAAAATGCATGATAAAAATCCAATATTGTTATTTAAAAATGACAAATGATAAATTAAAACTATTTCCTTCGTGACAACTGCACAGTGTAGTAAGTTATTATGATTTAGACTTTAGGACTGCGCCATCTAGAGTTTCATGCCAGAACTACTCTCATAATTAATTTTCACATTTGACACTTTAAGGAGTTTGTGTTTGCAGCATTTTGACAGCGTTTGCTTTTATATCTCACCCAACAAAATAATAATAATTTTGTATACATCATTTGTTTGCAATAAATAAATAAAGAGGCAAACGTATTTTTAGAATATTTAAAAATGTTTTGCCAAATGTGCATTACAATCTTACACAGGTATTTGGACACTCATATTTAAAGCCTGATGAACCTGCCACAAAATTACAAGGTACACAGAAAGAAAACTGTTTAAGTATATTAAACCAATGACATCATTGTTCAAGAAAGTTTTCATCATTTGCAACTATAAATACAAATAAAATAGCTTACCCTGAAATAAATAAGTATTAACAATCTCAGCAAATGATAATCAGCTCTTTTCCCAGATGTCCGGCTTGATGTGCTTACATGCTGAAAACCTGCATAAATCTGAATGTCAGCAGGTGTCATATGTGTAACCATAAAGGCATATCAGTAAAAAATGACATGCAAATGAAGAGCAATGTGGCAACACCTGCTGTGAGTGGATGAAAAAAAGGCATTTTGGCATTAAACAGCTGCCAAACAGTAGAAATGCTTAAAAGTTTCAAAAAGGGTATTAAAAGAATTTGTATGTTCTATTTTCAAGACTTTCAAGCTTCACAGAGGTGAAAGGCACATCATGTCAAATAATCACACATAAATTGTTACATTTGACAAAATGTTTTGTTTTCTCAGCAGATTTGCACGTATGATCGACAGATATGATCAGGCAGTCTCAGCTGGTGTAAATAAATGGAGGTGGGGCCGAATTTGAATATTTAATATATACAGCTGTACAATAACAATAATACTATTGCATTGTATATTGTATTGCGTTGAATGGCGTTGTGGAGGATTGCGTTGCGTTCCGTTCCGTTCTATCCATGAATCTTCATACTAAGCAGAGCAAGCGTGTAGAGTTACATGCCATCTTTGAGTATAAAAAATGATTCTCAAAGATGGCAGATGATCCCCTCTCGATTACATACATAACCAAATTGGTTTTAAACAACAGTGCTTTATGCATTTACATTTACGCATTTGGCAGATGCTTTTATCCAAAAGGACTTACATTGCATTATACTATTCAGCACATTTGTTTCTGAGTATGTACAATCTCTGGGATTGAACTCACAACGTTGGCATCATTTCTGACCACTGAGCTAACAGGTAAACTAGCGACGAAGACGTATCTTTATGCACAGGTCAAAGCTCTCTCATTTAAACTGACTGGAGCAGTTCTTTGGAAAAATAACATTTTCATCTGAGGAAACACAAGTAAGTTATTTGTCAAAATGCGGTTTTATTATGGTTAAAAGGTGTTTGTGTTAATGGTTGTCGAGAACATTTCTGTTTCATCGGTCATACAGAAGTTACATAAACGAAGACAAAACTCTTTCACAGTTATTTCAATAACTTTTAAATGTTGCAGAGATCGTAAAACATCAAGCTGAATCATTGGAATGATTGATGAAGGGCAGTTTCCCATTTGGTAAAGAAACAGAAAAGGCTGCACCAAACCAACTAAAGCAAAACAAGCAAAACCAAAAGACCAGATAGTGTTTCCAGATGATTTAACAACAAACAGCAGTGAAATAACCATTGGGACATATGTGACTAACATGCTGACAGTAGTTTTGAGAATGTGGTTTTCCTGGGCCTGATTGCTCCAGAGAAAATAATGCAGAACTCAACAACTCAGACAAACCATAAGATTAAAATACAGGCTACACTGATCCCAAATGCTGTCACCCAGACAACAACAGAACACATGAGTCTGTATCTGAGAGGTTTGTACTTCAGAAAGGTTAAAGGATGAACCACCAACTCAAACAGAGGACGACCAGTGATGGGTATCTATTTAAAAAAGTCACAAGCATCCAAGCAATCTTAAAATTATAGTTAAAATAATAGAGAATCTATAGGTTTAATTGAAGAGAAAGAGCACAGCAACATCACATATACACATGTTTAATGGCTCGGAGTGGCTCAATACAAATAAAAAACAAGTCGACTATTAGGTTGCCAGCTATAGCCAAATTAAAACCAACAAGAGATTCACAAATGTGCGAATGACCTATAGAGTAACATTTTCAATTCACAACAGAGAATCATATTCCTTGTAGTGTCTTAGGATATGACCCCTTTTCATTACATAGAAAGACAAACTGGCTTACGCTTCATGTTACGCTTTATTCAACCAAAGAAAATATATCACCACCTTAAACCGTCATTTTTATTTTAAGCTAAAAAGCACAGAAAATTTCAGACTGTGTTGCTTTTTTTAAACATCAGGAAATAACTAAAACCGTGATTCATTTCATTACTGTTAAACCAGATGACCAAATAAGTAAATTACGGACATTTAATGAAGTTCAGTTTTCCCACCCGGTAGAAAAAAAGAAAAGGCTGCACCAAACCACCCAATGCAAAACAGGCAAAACCAATAGTCATAATTTTGTAATTACTCTCCAAAGGATTTACAAGAAACAGCATGGAAATAATAAAGGGAGCATATATAATAAACATCGTCACAGCAGATATTAGAAGTAGATAAAACGCTCGTCTCTTCATGTGGTTTTCCTCCTCTCTCTCTCTCCCTCTGTCTCCTGGTCCAGACTGCTTCAGAGCTCTGAGAACAGCCAGACAACAGAACAACTGGATGGAGAGGAAGAGTAAAAGCTGTGCCAGTATGAAGCCAAGTAACACATTGATGCGTAAAGACAAGATCAGAAAGATCAAAACCCCGCTAGAGCCAAGAGTCGCGACCCAGACGACAACAGCACATGCCACTTTATATCTGAGAGGCTTAAACTTCAGAAAGGTTACAGGATAAATCACCGCCATGTAACGCTCGACACAGATCAGACACTGATACAGAGGACGACCGGTGATGGTTAGCCCTCCTAAAAAATTTACGACAATGACTAGAATTAAAGATGCATCACTCAGAAGGGACAAAAGAGATTTCATGCACAAGATGATCTCACAGATAGAGAAGTTGAGGCTAAAAAACTCTGCCGCAAGTCCATTTCCAGTTCCAGTTAGAATCAGCCATATCACATAAGAGTTGGTAGGAAGACCAAATATCACACCGATGATATCAACCACTTTGAACATGTCAAATTGACTTTGTTTCACGGTGCCATTGGAGGAGAAGTAAACAGAAGTATTTGATGACTGAATGGAGGAGATCTCATTGGAGATGTTCATCTCCTCACTGCTTTCGGTCGAATATCAAAGTGTGACCTGTGATTTAGAAAGAAAGCGTTAGACCATTTGTGAACCGGACAGATTACACAAATAAACTTGATTCCGTCGATAAAGAAAAACGCCATATAGGAAAAGTTAGCAATGGTTGTAATTATTCATTTAGAATATATTAGAAGTTTCTTGATCGAAAATGCAATGCAATTACATAACTTAAAATATATCAGTGTGATTGTTTCATCTCAAGATACACCAGTAATGTCTTTTTGTAAATTATGTTTTTCAAAATGACTGAAAGAATTTAACTAAGGCCTAGTCCTGGTTTAAGGTAATCCCTGTCCGGTAAACTGTCCCAGAAGCACATACCTGAATGTCATTGTCATATTAAAGTGGACTTTGTCTTGCCATCTAAACTTCATTAAAGTCATGAATGAAATGTGCATTCATTTATAGACAAAAACATGCAGATAAATCATTGCCGTCTTAAGGTATAAAATAATGTGATCATTCATGTGATTATAAAAAATAATTACCAGAATGCCTTAAAGTTGTAGTTGCATTCCCAGATGACTTGAGTGAAAATGCGATGCAACTTATACTTTTTATCTGGATCCCTGATATGCAAATACATCAAATGATACCATATTTGGATCATGAAGACACTGTGTTTTTTTCTGTGTTGTCTTAATGAGATGGCAAAGTGTTTTTATGTACACATTAAAGGTTTGATCTTAATTTTTTAGCTGAACTAAATAAGACTATATTCATACGGGTTAGATCAAGGCAGATTTACCGTGAGTGAAGTTGTTGAAGAAAATATTCTGCAGTAATCTTTAGATCTACAGACATGCAAAATGACATTTATGTGTTCCAACTGTGGCATCATCCAGCAGTGAAATTTATCTCGTAAATCGGTTTTGCAAACGTATTTTAAAAACACACAAGATGCACATGCACTATAAATTATATGTTGCGTTACAACGTATTTGACAACATTTAATGTTGTAAAACGTGCCATGCCATCCTGTGATGCTTTGCATGGACCAATTTTGGATTTAATATTTAAATTTGAGCAAAACACCGAGACATGCAAATAAACTGAATTAGGACATGACACCTCTCCATTACATTCATAAATCTTCTCTCTTGGGATTGACGTCCCAATATTCATCCAAAAAATGTATATTACCCCTAAACTGACAAATAGATTGCCAAGTACAGTTTTTACTTGGAAATAAGAAAGCACAATAGTTATTGTTATATAATAGAAAACTTTACACTATTTTTCAGAAAAATCCGTTGTTTTAATAAACTATTGATACTTCATTTATTGTTAAATTGTATTGCTTCCAGATTATATATTTTGCTAAATTTTAATGACTTCTATTTCTAATTTTAAGTAGAATTATTTAAGGTAAGTTTCCCCTTCTGGGAGAGAAAATAAAGAGGCTGCATCAAACCACCCAATGCACAACAAGCAAAAGCAATCATGTGATTGGCAAAAATAACAAAAATGAGGAGAATGAAAATGACATCACTGAGAAGTGTTAAAAGAATTTTCACACACAAGAGCATCCCACAGACACAAAGGTTGAGAATGAATGTGCAGTAGTGTCGAGACAAATACAAGCCAAATAAATCAGCACGGCCTTGCTTTATAAAATTATAAAATAATTGATGTGGTTTTAAAATATTATTACCAGAGAGACTTGAAGCTGTAATCCTCCATAAACTATAGATCCACTCAGATGACTTGATTTAAAATGGGATGCACTTTGTATTGTGCAAATAAATGAATTGATACCATCATACACCTTGATTACAAAGACACAATTCTTTTGAGTATTTGATATGGCAAAATCTTAAAGCAACAAGACACGTATACACAAATTTTACCCCTTCGTCCCTAACTGTATTTTCACATTTGGCCACTAGAGAGAGCCCTTTGGAAATTCAAAAAAAGAAAAGACCGGGACTGCGCCAATATCCAGACTTGCAGTGGTTGCACTTGCGGACATCTATGAAGTAACACACAGCTTATCATGACGTCACAGTCGTAGTTTTCAGCCCTGTGACAGTCTTGCACACTTACGACTATTTTAAGATTTTTACAGTGCATTTACATTTATGTATTTGGCAGACGCTTTTATCCAAAGAGACTTACATTGCATTACCCTATAGATTTTACATAGGTATCTGCAATCCCCTTGGATCAAACCAAAAACCTTGCGTTGTTGACGCAATGCTCTTACAACTGAGTTACTGGAAAGCTGTTCATCATTTTTTTAGGGTGGTACACCTAACCGTAAATCAATCCTTTTGAATGCAAAAGCAAAATCCACATTTTTTATTGGTCCTTATAGTATATATGTATTTGGTACAAAACTCTCATCATCCAGCAGGGAAATTGATTTTTACAACCGCATCTTGAAGCATTGTTATAGCAAATTGAATCACAGGTGTGTGTTAAGACATATACATTACTTTATTTGATGTCAAAGAAAGCAAATATCACTAAGAGACTCAAGACTCAAGTAATGATCAGCAGCGTTGAATTTTACATTATTACTGAAGTCAGACAAAAGTACTAAAGCACCCTGGAAGCACACACACACACGCACACACACACACACACACACATGTTGTTCACTTTAAATTCAACGTAGATGTTCTCTGTATGTTTCAAAAAGACACATGGGATGTTAGAAATGCACAAAATATGTTGTTTTTACCTTCAAACTATTTTTGTTTCAAGATTTCTGTTGCATCACTTATGGCTCTTCGTGTTTTTTTAACACCAGGAAAGAGTTACTAGTAATTTCATAACTGTTGAATTCCATTGAAGCCAAATGACCAAAGTAGTCACTTAAAAGGAAATTATTGACATTTTATGAAGTTCAGTTTTCCCACCCGATAGAGAAACAGAAAAGGCTGCACTAAACCACCCAATGCAAAACAAGCAAAACCAATAGACAGGATTGTGTAATTACTCCCAGAAGGATTGACAAAAAACAGCATGGAAATAATAAAGGGCATATATATGATAAACATAGTCAAAGTAGTTATTAGAATGAGATGAAACGCTCTTCTCTTCACAATATTTTCCTCCCCTCTCTCTCTCCCTCTCTCTCCTGGTCCTGACTGCTTCAGAGCTCTGAGAACAGCCAGACAACAGAACAACTGGATGGAGAGGAAGAGTAAAAGCTGGGCCAGTACGAAACCAAGTACCACATTGATGCGTATCGACAAAATAACCATAGTTATCAAAACCGTGCAAGAGGCAAAAGTCGCCATCCAGACGACAACAGCACATGCCACTTTATATCTGAGAGGCTTAAACTTTAGAAAGATGACAGGATAAATCACTGCCAGAAAACACTCGCCACAGATCAGACACTGAAACAGAGGACGGCCAGTGATGGGTACCCCTTGTACAAAAACCACAACAATGAGTAGAATAAAAGACGAATCACCAAGAAGGGATAAAATACATTTCACACACAAGATGATCTCACAAAACGAGAAGTTGAGAATGAAGAATTCTGCCGCAAGTCCATTTCCAGTTCCTGTTAGAATAAGCCATATCACATAAGAGTTGGTGGGAAGACCAATTATCAGACCAATGATATCCACCACCTTGAACATGTCAAATTCACTTTGTTTCGGAGTGCCATCGGAAGATATGTAAGAAGAATTTGATGCATGAGCAGAGGAGATCTCACTGGAGATGTTCATCTCTTCAATGTGTTCGGTCTGAAATCAAAGTGTGATCTATGATTGAGAAATGAAAAGTTTGACAATTAATAATTACACAATTATACTTTTTGATTGTGAAATGTAAAATCACTATTTATTCCATCTAGAAAAGGTTAGCCAATTTCCACGCACATTTTTGTCCATACAGTAAATAGCAGCATATTGGCGAACTTTGACTTGCAATCTAAATCTAAAAATTGATAACAAAGTCATTTTAAAATAGCGCATTACTGTTTAGACAAAAACCAGCAGAATAACTCATTGCTGTCTTCAGTTATCAAATGACTCATGTGATTATAAAATGATTACCAGAGAGAATCACAGCTGTAGTTGCATTCCCAGATGAGTTTATTGAAAATGTGACGCAACTTCTACTTTTTATCTGAAGCCCTAATATGCAAATACACAAATGATACCATATTTGGTTCATGAAGACGTTGTGTTTTTTAAAGTCTGTATGAGAAGGCAAAGTATGTTCTTATGTTTACACCTTAAAGATTTTTTTTAGCAAAACCTAATAAATCGGAATTTATACGGGATAGATCGAGGCAGTTTCACCTCTGGTTGACCTTTAACCTGTAGACATGCATGATGATGTATGAATGGGTGCCGCCATCCGGTATTTCTTGAACTGGTTTTATAAACCGCCATATGAAATGATTTATATAGGGATTGGGAATATATAGGGATAGGGTTATACCTTTTCCAAAGTTCAAATGCTAAGATGCAGGCTGCACTTCTACAGTAGTAAGAGACGCAATATAGCAGAATTAAATATCAAGATGCACAAATATTTAATGAATGGAAGTTGCCAGATATATTGAAATAAAGACAAAAAACAAAAAACAAGAGAACACATTTTAATAGATACACAGACTCATATTCCTTTGATCAACTGTGTCTTGATTTTAAACTGAAAGACTTTACAAGATAAGCCAGATGCAACACATGGCCCAAAACTGGAAGGTTCTGTTGAGAAACATTGTCATGCCTCTCCCGTGACGCTTTGCATGGACCAATTGTGGATTTATTATTTAAATTTGAACCAAACTCTGAGACTTTGAACATGCAAATAAACTGAATTAGGATATGACCCCTCTCCATTACATACAAAAACAAATTGGTTTATGATTCATGTATACATTGATGCTCTTATTGGGATTGAACGCTGAAGCTAATTTTCAACCAACGAATAGTTATCACCCCATTGTCATTGTAACATAATTTAAAACTATTCAATATTTCTAACACCAGGAAACAAAGACTAAACTCTTTTTATTAAAAGAAGGAATTACTGAAACTTGATGAAGTTTAGTTTCCCCACCCGGGAGAGAAACAAAAGAGGCTGCACCAGACCACCCAATGCAAAACAAGCAAAAGCAATAGACAGTAGAGCGTGACTGTTTTCTGCTAGACTTACAAAAAACAACATTGAAAAAATAAAGGGAATATATGTGATAAACATAATCACAGCAGTTATGAGAATGAGATAAAACGCTCTTCTCTTCATGTGGTCTTCCTCCTGTCTCTCTCTCCCTCTCTCTCCTGGTCCAGACTGCTTCAGAGCTCTGAGAACAGCCAGACAACAGAACAACTGGATGGAGAAGAAGACGAGGAACTGTGCCACTATAAAACCAAAGTATACATTGTGGTGTAATGACAACAAATAAATAGCTATCATAAACCCATTGGAGGCAAACGTCGCCACCCAGACGACAACAGAACACATGAGTCTGTATCTGAGAGGTTTGTACTTCAGAAAGGTTACAGGATGAACCACCGCCAGGTAACGCTCGACACACATCAGACACTGAAACAGCGGACAGCCTGTAATGGGTAACCCCTCTACAAAAATGACAATAGTGAAGAGAATATAAACCGTATCACCAAGAACGGTCAAGAGAATTTCCACACACAAGAGGATCTCACAGACAGAGAAGTTGAGAGTGAAGAATTCTGCCGCAAGTCCGTTTCCAGTTCCTGTTACAATGAGCCATATCACATAAGAGTTGATGGGCAGACCCAACATCACACAGATGACGTCAATCACACTGAACATGTCAAAATGACTTTCTTTTACAGTGACATTGGAGGAGAAGTAAAGAGAAGAATTGGATGCATGAGTCGAGGAGATCTGACTGGAGATGTTCATCTCTTCACCGTGTCGTGTCAGAAACAGATTTGTCATCTATTATGAAGAAATAGAAGAAAGTGTTAAATCACCAGACCATTTCTAAACTGTACAGATGACAAATTGTACAAATTAACACGAGTCTTGATGATAAGAAAGCTCTGTGTTTAGCCACTGTGTGCTCATTACTCACTCATGTCCAGAGATGGTAAGTAACGAAGTACAAATACTTCGTTACTGTACTTAAGTAGATTTTTTTGGTATCTGTACTTTACTTCACTACTTATTTTTCCGACAACTTTTTACTTTCACTTCTTACACTTTTAACCAAATATCTGTACTTTCTACTTCTTACATTTTCAAACCAGACTTGTTACTTTAATCTGTATTATTTTTTGTCATGCGCGCTGTTTTTAAACAAGAAGCCTGTTGGTTTATCGGTTTTTAGGTGAGTCATTCCCAGACATCCCAAGTCTCCCGGAAGTTCCGGGAGTCTCCCGCATATTGATAGCGGCTCCCTGATGACCGCAAATGAGTTAAAATATCCCGCAATCTAGAGCGAGTGATCAAGAGCGCGCATGCGAGACTGTGCTTCAACACATGTAGCGCGCGCACAGCAGAGAGGGAGCGCGAGACCTTGCGTGTGTGTGTGTTTGTGTGTGTTTGTGCTAGTCTGCGTGTGTGCCTCGTGAAGCACAGGTAATACAGAGAGCATCCTGATTGGCCCGTTTCGGTAAATCAACCAATCAATTGTCAGTGTGGGCGGGCTTTTATCTCTTCTCCCTAGTCCCGAACTGAATACTCTGTTCAGTGTATATCTGGGTTAAATGATTGTAAAGACATGTTGAGGTGAGTTCATCAAGTTTTATTTGATTTCATGCGCATATTATTCAGGTCGGATAACAACTAGCTACGTGAAAACACCTTAGACATATTTAAAATGGCAATGGAATGTAAATAAATGCAGTTTACATGAGAGAGAGAGAGAGAGAGAGAGAGGGAGAGAGAGAGAGAGAGGGAGAGGGGGGGAGAAGAGATTTTATTTGTCATTGTGCAGTAGTACCATACAACTAAATTTGCTTGTGCATCCTCTAAAACAATACTCACTTTCATATACACACTCACACAATAAATAAAGTATAAAAATATAAAACAATAACAGGGCATCCAACATTACTCTGAAGTCCCATTGCATAAAAGCCCCTATCTATAAAGTGCAACTGTGCTGACTGGGTGGTAGGGGTGTATGATTGTTCAGTTCTATGATGGCTCTTGGGATAAAAGTATAAATAGAATAAGCAGCTTATATAAATAGTAAAATTAATCTACATATAGAATGAAAGCTTGCAAGAAAAGTAAAAGGCATATGATGTAGGAAATAGGCCTAGGCCTACTACATTTGCAGTGTGTGTAAATAGTTATTTTATTCATTCATTGTTGTTATATTCAACTATATTTCGCTACACAAGTAAAGTGCAGTTCTGTGGTGAATTGTCATATCCTTGTCCTTCATTTTTTTATGGGGGGGGGGGGGGTCTTCGGGACACCTCCCTGAAATGACTTTTTGCAGGTTGGGATGTCTGCATTCCTAATCACCCATGGCCATATATTCGGGAGATGTTTGAAATTGTCGGTGTTAAAAATATTTCCGTAATTATAGTCTATTTTCTATGTTTGCTAAGTCTGTAATGTTATCATGAATTCATATTTTGCTAGCGTGTTAGTTAGATGTTGTTCATTGTTCACACTTCGCATCTTTTTTGACCAGAAAAAGAACACACACATACACTCACCGGCAAACACACACAATAACTTAATGTAGTGTTGCTTGCCTGTTATTTGTTTTTAAGTTTTTCCCTCCAATTTTTTCAGTTTTGTTAAAGGGATGTTGCTAGTGCTGTTCGTGCTGTTGGCACACACTTTAATATTCAGTCTTTAGCACAAATTGTTTAAGCCAGCGAATAGGATTATCTAGAAAGTTGCCAATTTGAGCAGTAATGATTTATAATATTTTCACTAGGCCTATTAATCTGTAATCTGGTAAACTAGGTGAGGTGTGAATTATAATGATACTTTCACTCTTGTTTGCATTTCAGTATAATTAACAATGTAACTCACTTTTGTCTGCCTGTGTTCTCTATAGCAGTTGTTCATGGATACAGGCTAAAGCAGGTAGTAGTAATGGCTACTTTTTACTTAAGTACATTTTAGAGCTCATACTTTTTTACTTTTACTTGAGTAAAAAATTAAGTCAGTACTTCAACTTTTACCAGAGTATTTTTAAACATGAGTATCTGTACTTCTACTTAAGTAAGGGATGTGTGTACTTTTGCCATCTCTGCTCATGTCATGTCACATTACTTCTTAAAGGAACACTCCACCCAAAAAATGAAAAGTCTGTCATGATTTACCCGCCGTAAGTTGTTTCATACCTGTATGAATTTCTTTCTGCTGTTGAACACAAATATATTGGGCAATAAAGTAAGCCACTGACTATTGGAAAAAAATGGTAGTCAAATGTGCTCTAAAACAGTTTGCAAATAATCATTTTGTGTTCGACAGAACAAAGAAAATATGAAATAATTTTTACTGCTATGGTAGTCAGTGATGTCTCAGAAATGTCCGTTGCTAAAAACAATTCAAAATATTGTTCTTTGTATCAGAGCAAAGAAATGTATACAGTTTTGTAACAACTTGAGGGTGAGTAAATGATGATGCACCCAAAAGAAAACAGAAAAAAATAAGATATACCTCCACATACATAAACAAAAAACATTCATGCACAAATACATTAAAAATGAAGTCGAATCTGGGGAATTTTTTTTATTGCAATCCGTGTAAAGCATTAAGAAAAGCCAACAAAGGTTCAAATTACCTTTCCATTTATCCCACATTATTGAGATCCACTTACTTTATAAGTTTGCATTCAAAAGCTTATTGCTCAATAAAACATTAATGTGCATTGCTGTCTAGACAAAAAAACAAGCATAAATCAGCACTGTCTTGCTATCTAAAATTATAAAATGATTTATAAAATATATTTACCGGAGATAGTTACAGCTGCAGTCACCCTTAAACTTGTTGCTTTCCCAGATGACTTCATTTAACATTGGATGCAACATGTACTTTTTATCTGGAACCCCGATATGCAAATAAAATGATACCATCATACACCGTGTTCACAAAGACACTGTGTTTTTTTAAGTATTTGAGATGTCAAAGTCTTAAAGCAACAAGACAGAGTGCTATTATGTGTACACAAATATTACGCATTCGTCCCTGTATTTTTACTTCTGGCCACTAGAGAGAGCCCTTTGGAAATTCGAAAAAGAGGTAACCAGTTTCAAGAGACAACTGGCCGTCCCAATATCCAGACTTGCGGTTGTCGTGCTTGCTTACATATGAAGTTTTCCGTGTCATCACACAGGAAGTGGGCATATTAGCCCCTTAACATGATGATACAATGTACCCGCAGGCCACTCAGAAGTGGTATTGGTTTGCGATTAGTGTACACAGACAGTTATTAGGCCTGGACAATTTCGGGTCAATTTTTATCACGTGACTCAGACTATTTTAAGGAATTTTACGGTATGTATTGTTTTTGGTGTTGTACACCCATAAACCAAACTCCATATACACCCCAAGCGCAAATGTTCTGTAACTGATTATCAACAGCAGTTAACAAATTTGGTATTGGATAATATATACTGTATACTGTGTCGTCATCCAGCAGTGAAATGTATTTTTAGAAGTGATTTCGAAAACAAGGATATGAAACTTATCCCAGAGATTTATGTTTCATAACCTGGATCAAACGTGATACATGAGAATCCACTTTGTACCACACTGATGACAGCACGTGTGATGTCCTCATGAAAATAGATAACACTGTGATTATATGAAAACAAACATGGTGGTTTTATATGTAATACAAATACCCACTTAATCCATTTATCCCTATTGTGAATAAACATAGATTTGCTTTATTATTTTAAGTATTTTAATGACAAAGATTAGCAGGCAAAATGAAAGAGAATGAAACTGAGGTTTTTAGCTTAAAATTCAAAATGTAGATACAATGACACCGTACATTTTTGGTTATATTTGAATGGGAACCCTTATAACAATATGAACATTTGAAATATGAACGTAAAAGACAGTTGTTTAGCAAAAGTATTGTTTTATTTATTGTGAACACAATTTCAGCTGAAACATTCCAAAAAAATGTTTTTAGCTTTAAACAGACTTTGCCATCTATTGCATCACTTGTAAGTTTGTTAATATAAAGAAATCAAGTTAGCAATTATATGCAGATACAGTTAATATTAATAAAAAAGAGTCATTTTCAAGTACCTTAGACATATTATTTAAAAGTCTTCCACCAATCTGTATGGTTATTGCAAAGCATGAAGATGCGCAAGCCTGGACTGCACTTAACTTCCGGTCTGTGTTTGTTTATAAGTCTGGCTAGTGTCTATTTATATAACAACTTATATTTAATTTATTTTATGTTGATGTGAATTTAAATGATTATTTTATTTACTGTATTATAATAAAATTAATGACATTTGGTAAAGTTTGGTTTTCCCACCCGATAAAGAAAGAGAAGAGGCTGCACCAAACCAGCAAAAAGAAAGCAAACGTAACTTAAAGACCCAACTATGCCATCTTCTTCATTTGATGTCCAAACAAGACAATCTAAAGTAATCTGGGGCGCATATATGATAACCATAGTCACATTAGTTATGAGAATGAGATGAAACGCTCGTCTCTTCATGTGGTTCTCCTCTCTCTCTCCCTCTCTCTCACCTGGTCCAGACTGCTTCAGAGCTCTGAGAACAGCCAGACAACAAAACAACTGGATAGAGAGAAAAAAGAAGAACTGAGCAAAATAGGAAATAAAGTACACATGTTTTAACGAAAAGAACGCTGTCGTAAAACTGATTATGCAAGAGCAAAAACATATGACCCAGGCGACAGCAGAACACACAAGTCTGTATCTGAGAGGTTTGTACTTCAGAAAGATGACAGGATGAACCACCGCAAGGTAACGCTCCACACAGATCAGACATTGAAACAGAGGACGACCGGTCAAAGGAAGCCCCTCTAAAAAATCCACAACCATATTGACAGTTTCGATTTCACAGACAGCGATCAAAAGACATTCCATACAATAGAAAATCTCACAGACGGAGAAGTTGAGATTGAATATTTCTGCCGCAAGTCCATTTCCAGTTCCTGTTACAATAAGCCATATCACATAAGAGTTGATGGGAAAACTCAACAGAACAGTCAGTATATATGCCACTGACTTGATCACTGAGACTGCGAGATCATGATCCACCACAGTGTTGTTACAAGCTGAATAACTGAAGGAATTCTCATCTGTGGAAGAGATCTCACAGGTTGTATTCATCTCTTCAATGTCAGAATCAAACTCTCATCTATAAATGAGAATACAAGTGTTAGCAGATCGTAAACTCTGGTATTGCAAGTAATACACCTGATCAAAACATTTATTAGGTACCTTATAGAAAATCACATATAACTTTACAAAGCGAAAGTCAAAAATGCAAAATCTTTTGACCCACACAACGAAAATGTGTCTGCACCAATGACAAATTTAAACCTCTGGCATAAAAGAATAAAACACATTATTTATAACTTGTTATTTTGAATAAACAGATAAATAAAACGTTGTCATTAATTACCTATGGCTGGGATTCCTGCTTTTTGATAAGACGTGCTTTGTATAGATAGTGCAACGTTGACTTTTTTAACATGTAGGAAACATGAAACCATTTCATGCAAATGTGTGACATCATGTTTAGTTTAGTTTAGTTCAGTTCTTAAAGGCCTAAATGGAAGATCTATACACAAATTAAATGAATACTTGACATAATAACTTTTACGTCATCATTCTAAATAGACAAAAATGCTCATTCTAATCTAGAAATAATAGAAAGTCACTCATGGTTGAGATAACAACAACAAAACCGGGTGACATAGCCATCTCCCCACATCCAAAAAAACCAACCGCCTGCTTTAAATATTCACATTAAGGAAAACTACTGACATTTGATGAAGTTCAGTTTCTCCACTCGGTAGAGAAAGAGAACATGCTCCACCAAACCAGCCAATGTATAAAAAACCAGAGCAAGACACATCGATAGGCTTTCATTCCCTAATGTAATAAGAGCTCAACAAAGAATATATGGAGTATATATGATAAGCATGCTCACAGTAGATATCAAAATAAAATAAAATACTTTTCTTTTCATGTGGTTTTCCTGCTCTCTCTCTCTCCCTGTCTCTCTTGGTCCTGACTGCTTCAGAGCTCTGAGAACAGCCAGACAACAGAACAACTGGATGGAGAGGAAAATTAGGAATGAAATAAAACAACATACATAGGCGAACAACAAAGCCATAGCAATGTATCCACCGGAGGCAAATGTTGCCATCGATGTGTAACCGGTTCTATTGTAACCCCACTCTGCATGGGCCTCAAACCGGCGTCGGTCCAGATGGGAGACAGGCTCTCTATCGAGGAGGCATAAGACCGGAGTATCTAGCGTCTGTCGCTAGAGCATCTCTGTTGGAGTGTTAATTTGATCATAACAAAGTGTGTTTGCGGTCTCTTAATAAATTACCTATAGGTGAGACGTTTGTCTTCCCATAACAGGTGTGCTTGTATAGATCATGCAACTTACCCAATATTATCTAGTAGGAGTCCTAAACATATTTATGCAAATATGTGACATGTGTGTTGTTTTAGTCAATAGACTAAAATGTATGACCTACAGTGTATTAAAAACGTCATTACTGAAGTTATAACATTTCATTTAAAAGGTTTACGTTATTATAAAAACAGGCAAAAATTTAACAAAAAATAAAATAAGTCATTCATTGGTCATTCAGTGTTGTTCTATAAGAATTTCAAAATACCCCTAAATAATAGCCACATATTTCAATAATCAAATACAAACTTAAACAACAAGAATACTGAAAACAGGTACGCTGACACACTAAGAACCACAGGATCCATTAAGAGATTTACAGGAATACCAATTCATTATTACTATTATTATTATTTATATTTGCCTTTCTATATGCCTTTGTTTAAATAGTTTCATTTAATTTAGCTGTCTGCGGGTTATGCCTGCAAAACATGACAAACATTTAAGAGTTACATTTTAGATATGTAAGATAAAAAAAAGAGGTAAAGAAACATTTAAAGTAGTTGTTTTTATTTGTAGCTATATGACTTATTTACATAATCATGGAAAACTACATCACAAAAAGGTACAGTACTAAGTAATATGTTGTTTCAAGTAGAGATATTTTAAAACAACTTTTAGATTTTGTTAGAAAAAAAACGTTATACTAAATAATATATTAAATAGACAGTTAAAAAAGCAATTTTTGATCTATGGTCTCTGAGACTGAAGGATGAATATAATATATCATATTTTTTATACATCATAATAGTCTAATTTAAACAATCATTTTGTTTATTTTGTAGTTATTAGATTGAAATAATATGCTTGTCTCTATTTGATCCTCTCTTTGATGAAGTTCAGTTTCCTCACCCGGTAAAGAAACAGCAAAGGCTGGACCAAACTGTCAAAAAGAAAAAATATATAACTAACCGGCAGAAGAAGGTTTGAATCTTTTAAATCTTTTAAATACCAGCTCACGATTATTAAAGTAATCTGGGGAGTATTTATGATAACTGTTGCCAAAGTAGTTATCAGAATGAGATGAAACGCTCTTCTCTTCATGTGGTTTTCCTCCTCTCTCTCTCTCCCTCTCTCTCCTGGTCCAGACTGCTTCAGAGCTCTGAGAACAGCCAGACAACAGAACAACTGAACGGAGAGAAAGAAGAAGAACTGTGCAAAATATAAAATTTGGTACACACGCATAAAGGAAAAAAATAAAAGCATAAACACAAATATACAGGAAAAAAAACATATAATCCAGAGGACAGCGGAACACGTGAGTTTGTATCTGAGAGGTTTGTACTTCAGAAAGGTTACAGGATGAACCACCGCCAGGTAACGCTCGACACAGATCAGACACTCAAACAGAGGACAACCAGTGACTGGAAATCCATCTAAAAAATACACTACTAGCCATGTACTTTCAAATTTATAGCCGAGACAGAACAAAAGACATTCTATGCAATAAAAAATCTCACAGACAGCGAGATTGAGATTGAAGAATTCTGCCGCAAGTCCATTTCCGGTTCCTGATACAATAAGCCATATCACATAAGAGTTGATTGGAAAACTCAACAGAACAGTCAGTATATTTCCCAATAAGCTTATTAGAAAATCGTAATCCACCTCCATGTTGTTGGAAGCTGAGTTATTGAAGAAATTTGATGTGGAGGAGTTCTCACAGGTTGTGTTCATCTTTTCAATGCGTGTAGCCGAAAAGGTTGACGTGTGATTTCTAAATGATAATATACAAAGAAGTGTTAGTCAACCAACATTCTGTCAACATTATGTTAAAACTCTCATAAGCAATATCTTTAAAAAAAAATCACAATTGCGTTTTCATTCCAGTATAATATAATACATTCAAATCATATACACCAATAAATCGGCCAATAATTGCTATAGGTCGATAAAAGCTATTTTTCACACTATCGGCTGATAGTTTAAAAACAGCCGATGATCAAGGACGATATATCAATCCAAAGAGGACAGGAAAATGCAATGAATTTGTGCTCTGTGTATTTACATTTACATTTAATAGTCATTATATGAATTAATAACATTCAGATTTGTTTAAAGAGTTTAGTCAGTGTGAGTTAAGTATAAATGTTAAAGCTTGTAAATGTATAAATAAAGTTTTTTTTCGTAAATTACCTGTGTGAGCTGTTTGACTGCTTCTGGGAGGTGTTCTTGTTTAAATCATGCAACTTTCACAACATTATCTAGCCAGAGACCTGAACATATTTATGCAAACATTTGACATTCGTGTGGTTTAATAATAAATAATGATCATGCACTGTCAATAATCTAAAACAATATAATTATTCATTCAAAATACTGAAAACAGATACTCTGACATTGTAAAAACAACAAGATCCATCAACAGACTTATAGGATTACCAATACATCATTATTATTACTATTATTATGTGCCTTTCAATGTGCAGTCATGAAAAAAAATATTATTGAATGGTTTGTTTCTCCGCAGTCTGCAGGTTCTGCCTGCAAAACATGACAATCAAACTTAGGGCTGTAATACACTAGACTTTGTGACTTATCAAATCTGAACAAATTTTTCTTAAACTAGACATCGTACACTTGCAGACTTTTTCAGATGGAAACACACCAATTGACCAAATCTGCAGACTGGCACAGACGTTCTGCAACAAGTCCGGACTGAAAATCTGAGCAAAAGTCTTGTAGTTTATTTAGCCTTAACAATTAAGGGAACGTTTAAATTAGAATAAAGTCACATATAAGTAGATCTTTCACATAAGGTTTTAAACTTTATTTTGGTAGTTAAAGAATTATTGACATTTGATGAAGTTCATTGATGAAGTTTCCCAACACGATAAAACAGACTGAACCAATCCCGCTGAAACCAAACCAATTCGACCAATATACAGGAATATTTCAAAACTTCCGTTGGTTAGAATAGTTACATTTACATTTACATTTATTCATTTGGCAGACGCTTTTATCCAAAGCGACTTACAAGTAGTTTTATACAGTGGCACATTACTGCAGAGCAATCATGGGTAAGGTGCCTTGCTCAAGGGCCCTTCAGTCATGACCTGCTGATACTGAGATTAGAACCAGCAACCTTTTGATCACAAGCCCAACGCTCTAACCATTAGGCCACAGCTGACCCTAGTTAAAACAATAATAAAACCATGCCGAGAGCAAAGTCATTATAATGCGAGATTAAACCCACAGTTTTTCGAGAAAAAAAGTGGAAATAAAAAGTTCGAGAATAAACTCATTACACTTGGAGAATAAAGTTGTTGTGTTTCGAGAAAAATGTCGAAGCCAGCGACAACCTTGCATATGTTCACTGGTTGTCATTTCATGTTGGACAAAAGAGAGTACATCTTGCAAACTAGACTGTTTTTTTCTTCTAAACAGACTCAGCCAAATTCTCTTTAATGTGCTCACTATTATTCTGTTACGATTAGCTAAAGCTGATAGTATTTCTTTGTTACTGAAGGAAAGCCTAAAGAATAGCTTGACTAAGTGATACAACTCTGCCATTTCCTCATTCAGTATACGCAATGAACATGACCTGATAGGATAAACGTATAATCTCGACATTTCATTTCAAGTTTTTCTCTCGAAATTTAACAAGTTTTTAACACGACTTTATTCTCAAAGTATAATGAGATTATTCTTTAAATTTAATTTTATTTTGACTTTCTTCTCAACATTTAACATTTTAAGTTTTTTTCTCGAAACATAGGGACTTTATTCTCAAAGTATAATGAGTTTACACGACATTAAAACACGTTGTTTTGTCAAAATACAACGACTTTATGCTAAAAATAAATGTGTGTTTACTCTCGACATTTTCCATAAAAACTGCAGGGTTCATTTCGCATTGCAATGACTTAAATGTCGACATGGTTTTATTATAATCTTTTTGCTTGGCCCTAATACTCTTCCGTAGTATCAGGAAATTTGTTTTATGACAAAAAAAAGAAAATGATTCTTTTGTGAGGACAGAATTAGACTAAAGACATTAAAGTTCAATAAATGTTATACTGTAAATACTCAAATTCAGGAGAAGATACAATTTACATGTACATTTAAGCATTTGGCATTTGTTTTTATCCAAAGCAACTTACATTGCATTATACTGCACTGTTGTTTTTGAGTATGCATCAGATAAATTGTTTTTAAAGATATTCAGACACACATATCTCTAACTAAAAGCACCTATATGAAAACATTCCAGTATTATACAGTCTTACACTAATGAGAGTTTCAATAAACATCCATGTGTCATGCTTTAACATCTAGTGTACAGTACAATAAAGGTGAATATTTCAATAAAATGTTTCTGATAACTCAAGAGAAATTATTGACATTTGATGAACTTCAGTTTCCCCACCCGGTAGAGAAAGAGAACAGGCTGCACCAACCCAGCCAAAGTAAAACAAATTTGACCTACAAACATGATAATGCTTTCATTCTCTGATCTAATAAGAACAATCAAAAGGTAGGGAAAATATACAATAATCATGCTCACAGTAGCTATTAGAATCAGATGAAAAGCTTGTCTCTTCATATGGTTTCCCCCCACTCTCTCTTTCCCTCTCTCTCCTGGTCCTGACTGCTTCAGAGCTCTGAGAACAGCCAGACAACAAAACAACTTTATGGAGAGGAAGAAGAAGAATGGTGCGATCAAGAAAATAAAGTACACCTCAACAACAAATGACAAGGTTATAGCATTAAATCCACCAAAGACAAAGGTTGTGACCCAGACGACAGCAGAACACACGAGTCTGTATCTGAGAGGTTTGTACTTCAGAAAGGTTACAGGATGAACCACCGCCAGATAACGCTCAAAACAGATCAGACACTCAAACAAGGGATGTCCAATGACGAGTACTCCATCTAGAAAAGCCACAACATTCCATAGAATTTTAAATGTATAGTTGAAAAAAACAACAAGCGTGTCCAAACACAAGAGGATCTCACAGACAGAAAAGTTGAGAACGAAGAATTCTGCTGCAAGTCCATTTCCAATTCCTGTTACAATGAGCCATATCACATAAGAGTTGGTGGGAAAACTCAACAGAATGTTGACGATATATATGACTGAGAACATTTCCAAGTCAGGTTTTGCTTTAGTGCCATTGGAAAAAAAGAAATGAGAAGAATTGGATCCATGAATGGAGGAGCTCTGACTGGAGATGCTCATCTCTTCACCGTGTGCAGCACAAATATGAATCAGGAATCTATCACACCAAATGTATACCTATTGATAAGTGGCATCATATTTGCTTCAAAAAGACAGAGTGCGTTGTCTAATAGTGTTACCATAATAGTTTGTATCTAACTGACAGATCAGGGTCAATGAGAGTCCTCTGAGATGAAATCAATAAAACACACTTTCAATCAGTAAAAACTTATTCAAAACACTGAAAACTGATAGAGGTGTGACAAATGGGTTTATATAAAAAAGCAACAGTACAGTATTAGCTATGAAAATCCTATAAAACCACAGATGTCATCGGACATTTGCAGCAAAACAGACATTTGGTCAATGCCACATTCTTGTCACTATTTTCAATTACATAAGAGTTTAATAGTTCAAAGGAAAAGCATTATTTGCCTTTAATGTAAATGCTTGTGTTAAAGTGTAATGCTGTTACTTTAATTAAATCTATCCTGCTTTTCCTGCCCAATACATGTGCTCTTATATATGTAATATTGTTAAAAAACAACAATAATATGCCCGTTTAAAGAGCAATTTTTGAAACAATCTGTCTGGCAGAATTATTATTAAAATACATTGTCATCCAACCCGGCTCTACTTTTTGTTAGTAAAATATGCCGCTGAAACACCTCACACTTCATAAACACCCGCCTTCCTGAACATCTCTGTTTATATTATTTGACTCTGAACCGCAGCACCCTTACGTCATCAACACCATCACCATGACAACCGGCTGCAACGTTCACACCTGTTGTTATGTGACAGCAAGGAGAAGGAGCCATATCGGTCAGGGTGCTTCCTTTGTAGATCATTTTAAATCGTTTTTAGATAATTGCATCTTAAAACAAATGAAATAGTTCAGTGACTATTGTCGTAGCTTGGTATTTGTAAATTGCAGCCGGGTGGCATGAGATTTCAATATAAAAAAGTCAATTTATCTCAATCAAATGAAATGTTCTTGCATTCAAAGGGATTTACAGGTTTTTTTACAATCGCTATGACAGTTTTTTCATTACATTTAACAAGTTTCCTAAACTCTTAACACGGTTAGCACAACATCCGTCTTTGTAGGCTATAGATTTAACACATTTCTTGTTGCTATGACACAAAATGCATACAGTTAACACAAATTTAAAATGCTTGAACTTCTTTTACACACAAGCTCAACCAATAACAAAACAATGTAATTTTACAGCCAAATTTACAAATGCTTTCACACTGTATGTCAGAACAGATAACATCATGTTCTAAACATAACTTATATAGGCTAAAGTCAAAGTGAACAGCTGTTCATATTGTGAATTGAAACACAAATATATTCCCTGTATTTTATTCCATTGCTAATGAGAAAAAGCTTATTGAAGTTATGCAAATATATAAATCACAGCTGTCATCATCTAGGAAGCACACTCAGGTGTTGAGTTTCTTTCAATCGCATGACCATATGTTATAAAAGAGGACTCTTTGGGCTGACTCTTTGGGATCACAAGGGCTGATCTTGTGTGGAAAAGGAACAATATAGAGCAACACAAAGAGAGAAAGAGAGAAAGAAAGAAAATGCCTGCACGAGGGAGAGGAAGACGAGTACCAGGACAAGGGAGAGGAGTGGGGCAAGCGCAAGGGAGAGGAGTGGGGCAAGCGCAAGGGAGAGGAGTGGGGCAAGCGCAAGGGAGAGGAGTGGGGCAAGCGCTAGGGAGAGGAGTGGGGCAAGCGCAAGGGAGAGGAGTGGGGCAAGCTCAAGGGAGATGAGTGGGGCAAGCGCAAGGGAGAGGAGTGGGGCAAGCGCAAGGGAGAGGAGTGGGGCAAGCGCAAGGGAGAGGAGTGGGGCAAGCGCAAGGGAGAGGAGTGGGGCAAGCGCAAGGGAGAGGAGTGGGGCAAGCGCTAGGGAGAGGAGTGGGGCAAGCGCAAGGGAGAGGAGTGGGGCAAGCGCAAGGGAGAGGAGTGGGGCAAGCGCAAGGAAGAGGAGTGGGGCAAGGGCAAGGGAGAGGAGTGGGGCAAGGGCAAGGGAGAGGAGTGGGGCAAGGGCAAGGGAGAGGAGTGGGGCAAGGGCAAGGGAGAGGAGTGGGGCAAGGGCAAGGGAGAGGAGTGGGGCAAGGGCAAGGGAGAGGAGTGGGGCAAGGGCAAGGGAGAGGAGTGGGCAAGGGCAAGGGAGAGGAGAGGGGCAAGCGCAAGGGAGAGGAGTGGGGCAAGCGCAAGGGAGAGGAGTGGGGCAAGCGCAAGGGAGAGGAGTGGGGCAAGCGCAAGGGAGAGGAGTGGGCAAGGGCAAGGGAGAGGAGAGGGGCAAGCGCAAGGGAGAGGAGTGGGGCAAGCGCAAGGGAGAGGAGTGGGGCAAGCGCAAGGGAGAGGAGTGGGGCAAGCGCAAGGGAGAGGAGTGGGGCAAGCGCAAGGGAGAGGAGTGGGGCAAGCGCAAGGGAGAGGAGTGGGGCAAGCGCTAGGGAGAGGAGTGGGGCAAGCGCAAGGGAGAGGAGTGGGGCAAGCGCAAGGGAGAGGAGTGGGGCAAGCGCAAGGGAGAGGAGTGGGGCAAGGGCAAGGGAGAGGAGTGGGGCAAGCGCAAGGGAGAGGAGTGGGGCAAGGGCAAGGGAGAGGAGTGGGGCAAGGGCAAGGGAGAGGAGTGGGGCAAGGGCAAGGGAGAGGAGTGGGCAAGGGCAAGGGAGAGGAGAGGGGCAAGCGCAAGGGAGAGGAGTGGGGCAAGCGCAAGGGAGAGGAGTGGGGCAAGGGCAAGGGAGAGGAGTGGGGCAAGGGCAAGGGAGAGGAGTGGGGCAAGGGCAAGGGAGTGGAGTGGGGCAAGCGCAAGGGAGAGGAGTGGGGCAAGCGCAAGGGAGAGGAGTGGGGCAAGCGCAAGGGAGTGGAGTGGGGCAAGCGCAAGGGAGAGGAGTGGGGCAAGCGCAAGGGAGAGGAGTGGGGCAAGGTAGAGGGAGAGGAGTTTGAATGCGTGGTGGCGCTCAAAGAAGGACCAGAGCTAGGGTAACTGATCAAATAAGAGCTACTATCATTGATCATGTCATAAACCACGGGCTATCATACAGAGAGGCTGGTGAATGAGTACAGCCAAATCTCAGCCGGGACACAGTGGCATCCATTGTCCGTATTTTCAGAGAAACCAACAGGTAGGATATGCTTCTAGTAGTGTAAATAATTTTACCATTTAGCAGAGTGACTCTATGCCTCCGATCTCTAATATGTAACTGTATTTTGTCCCTCTAAGGATTCAACGTCTACCTCCCTCAGGGGGCAGAGGAAAGCTCCTAAATGAAGAACAGGTTGTAGAGGACAACCTTGTCTATGGGAACATTGCAGCAATCAGCATAACATCCATTTCTCGGACTCTAGCTAAACACAGAGTCCGAATGAAGCAACTATACAAAGTTCCTTTTGAAAGGAACAGTGAGCGCATCAAAGAACTCCGTCACCAATATGTCCAGGTAAGGTTATGCAATACAGTCATTACGGTACTATACATTGTGTGTTTTGCAGTGAACTACTCTATAAACCTGGAGAACATTAGGACATACAGTAAATATACAGCACAGCATTTACATACACTGTGTAATTACTTTCAGAGAGTCATGGAGTTGGAGGCCAATCAAGTCCCACATGAAATTATATATGTTGACAAGGCTGGCTTCAACTTGGCGAAAAGGCGTCACCATGGGAGAAACATAATTGGCAAAAGGGCCACAGTCACCGTGCCGGGCCAGAGAGGAGCCAACATCACCATGTGGACCGCAATCTCCAACAACGGTGCACTCCTGCATAAATGTGAGATTGGCCCCTACAACACAGACCGCCTTCTCCTGTTTTGAGAAGACCTTCACGAAAGACTGGTGCCAGAGGTAGAAAGGTGACAGGTGGGAGACCACTTGCCAATATATGTGATCACATGGGACAATGTGGCATTCCACCATTCCCGTGCAGTCACAGCCTGGTTTGACACCCATCCAAGGATGATGTCCCATTTCCTTGCTCCTTACTCCCATTTCCTCAACCCCATTGAGGAGTTTTTCTCAGCCTGGAGATGGAAGGTTTTTGACCATCGTCCACATGACCAAATGTCCCTCCTGTCTGCAATGGATGCTGCATGCCAATACATCACAGCTGAACACTACCAGTGGTGGACAAGGCATGCCAAAAGATTCTTCCCAAGATGCCTTGCCAGAGAAGATATCAGGTGTGATGTGGATGAGAACATGTGGCCAAATGCAGAAGACCGAGCAGATTAGAAGATTACTTTTTTATTATTATTATTATTCCGGTGCTTTTTCTGTTTGTATATCTTGCAGTAATGTCCTTTTTCAAATAAAGTCTTTACTGCAGCAATTCTGTCTCTGTCTTTTTTTTCATAAACTGTGCATTCTATAAAGCTAGGCTGAGATGGTCATTCATTTTTGTATTATATTTCTGCAGCAAAAGAAACAAAATGCATGCATTTACTAAACCCAACAAAACTAAATGTAGAGAGGCTTCAAAAGAAACTACAGTGCAAAACGCAATCTATGATCAATACAATAAACTGTCTATTGTATAAGGGCAGACCTGACACATAAAATAATGCAGTTTCTGTAAATTCAGCTGATGTTAGTGTTTTTTTTTGTCATTGTGTTATGATTGACTAAATGTTCCTGTTGGAAGAGAACGTGTGTTAGTGTTTTGAATAATTATTTGATTTTGAAACATGTTTGCAGTGTTTTGTTAGACATAGTGTATTGTGTTAGTGAATTATTGTTTTTTGAAAATTAGTTTTGGAGTTTAGTTTACAATGTGTGATTTTGAGCATGAAATTAACCGTTTTGCCAATTGTGTGTTTTAGATGTGTTGGTGCGTTAAGAGTTTAGGAAACTTGTTAAATGTATTGAAAAAACTGTCATAGCGATTGTAAAAAACTGTAAGTGTTTTTATTTTTTTAGTTCACCATTTTAAATACAAATTCTTTGTCCGTCTCACAACCAGAACTCACAGACAGGGACTTTGATCGAGTGTTACAAAAACAAACCACATCTATTAAGCAACAGCATCTCATAAAGAACAGATTTATAGTTGAAAGTGATTACATAGCTCTCTAAATAAAAATATGTCAGTGACCAAACATCATTATGATACAGATCCTATAAATAAGCATATTAGAGACTTTGTATTAAATCACACAAAGAGTATAGACACTTTTGTACACTTTTTAAATGTTTCACAAACCATGTTTTACATGTACATGTAAGTAAAAGTAGTAACAAGTTTTACGAAGTCTACAAGGTACTCGGTTTTTACAATTCAAAACCAATAGTCTCGTGGGCTGTGCTCTGACATATAACACATATTACTTCAGGAAAAACAATTTAACAGACCAAATAAAAAACTATGTTAGCAAGCAAAAAACTTTAGTTTCCCTACCCGGTAGAGAAACAGAACAGGCTGGACCAAACCAGCCAAAGTAAAACATATTTGACCAAAATGTGTTGTTATTTTACGTCCAATTCCTACTGTAGGAGTGAGCATTAAAATTAAAAGGGTAGCATCTACGAAAACTGTGGTCACGGAAGACATAAGAATGAGATGAAAAGCTCTTTTCTTCATGTGGTTTTCCTCCTGTCTCTCTCTCCCTCTCTCTCCTGGTCCTGACTGCTTCAGAGCTCTGAGAACACCCAGACAACAAAACAACTGGATAGAGAGAAAGATGAGGAGCCATACCAACCAAAAAAGATAAGACAAGTCCAAGAAGAACAACCAGATAATAACACAGACTATTCCTGAGACTACTGCTGACACCCATGCGACAGCAGAACACATCAGTCTGTATCTGAGAGGTTTGCACTTCAGAAAGATTACAGGATGAACCACCGCCAGGTAACGCTCCACAGAGATCAAACACTCAAACAGAGGATAACCAATGATGTACACTCCATCTAAAAACGCCAAACCTATTCTGTTACTATAAGGTTTTTGGCTGAAAGGAATCAAGACATTTTCTATACACAGGATGATCTCACAGACGGAGAGGTTGAGAACAAAGAATTCTGCCAGAAGTCCATTTCCAGTTCCTGTTACAATGAGCCATATCACATACGAGTTGGTAGGCGCGCTTATCAGAATGCAGATGATGCATATGACAGAGGACATTTCAAAGTCAATTTCCGCTTCAGTGCCATTGCAAAATAAAGAAGAGTTGCAAGTAGAGGAGATCACACTGGAAATGTTCATCTCCTCACCGTGTGCAGTCCACAAATGATTTAGCTCACATTTGCACCTTTTGGTTTAGTCAGCGACATCAAATCTCATTGACGTGGAAACACTGTCAAACAAAGTTGTTAAACATAATTTCAGTTCCAGAATGAAAACAACAAAACCACATTAAAAAGCGTATTCAAAATATTGAACAAATATACTCGTCTGACAAATGGGTTTACATTAAAAACCACTATAGCAATAAAAACATCTTGTCAAAACAATGAATGATGAATAATTGCTAGGACACTTATTCTGTGCACCGTATGTTGAACTGCATTCCAGTATCTCTGTTTACAATAGTTTCCCTTAAAGCAGAAGACCTGTTCATTTAACAAACTGGTTCATTTCAATAAATGAGTTAAAAGCATTGTCACTTATTCAGTCATCGTTCAAACATTTGCCTATAAAGCTTTACATTTTCTTTATGTAGCAATATTTGATCAAATGCTAAAGCGTATTACTATTTTATGGGAGTTTAGTGAGTTATTTGTATTAAATACATAGTGTATGTTTGTGTTAAAGCATCATACTGTTACACAGTTTATTATGTGTGAAACCGCTCCCTCGTTCAATCCTTCGCTATTCCCTATATAGCGAATGACATTTGAGTCCACTATATGGGGAAGAAGTGAATAAAATTCAGTGAACGATTACTGACACTGATGTAATATATAACCTGCGTCTGACAGTACTGTCACGGACATTCGACATAACGGATATCTTATCTTACACCTTCATAGATTGCTTAATAAAATGTTAAAGTTAATTTTCAAATTGTTTTTTTATTAGTTTTTAATAACAAAACAAAACAAAACAGTTTGCCACGTTTATTTACTTTTACGTTGATTACGTATAATACAATTATTTAAAATAAAGCACCACTGTCTATAACATTCATTTAATCTGTATATTCTCAAAAACAAGAAAATAACTGACATCAAGAACAGATGTGCATTCATGGCATTCTAATCAAGCGGTCGTCGCGTGTTGTATCATGGGAGATAGTGAGCGGGTGTACAACGAGTGTAGACTCAAAATAGAGTGCATTGTGGGTAAAAAGAGTGAACGAATGTAGGGCATGAAGTAATTCACTCAGGTTCGAACACCACTACAAAATGGCGGACACCCGATGCAGTGCACTATATAGGAGGAGGAGCGGTCACTCACAGCCTCACTGTTAAAGTCATCCTCCACCACTTTTATTTGATCAAAAAGTGGGTTCACAGCAACAGCTTCCAAATGCAAATATCACACGTAGAATCAAATCCAGAACTTTAACGTAAATTATTCAACGAAAGCCCATAACTGTCCATCGAACCGCTTTTGATGAGGGAAGCAATGATTCACTGTGAGTCTGTCAAAAAAGTCGATCAACCCGGTTGAGATGTCATTTCAATCACAGTACAAGTTTACTTTTCAAAAGAAATGTGCAGTTTTTGAGAAATAATAAAAAGGCAGTTGTTCATTTCTAATTTGTGTCAACTCATTTTGTAAAAATGTATTGTGAATGAATCGAATCCTGAGCTCATCGTGAATCGCATCGCTGACAACTGTTCCATTACTTCTGGTCACATGAAAAAGGATGGGCTACATATTAAAGAGCTCTAATTCCATCACCCATCAGCCAATTTGGATGTGAATATACTCTAAGCCAATATTCATTTTTGTAACTTGATTTTGATCTAGTAGTGCATCTTGTTCACTTTGTGTGTTTTGAGATATTTAACAGTTTGGTTTGTAACTTTGATTATTAAAGTACAATTTCAGACATTTGATAATGTTTGGATTTCCCACCCGATATAGAAATAGAAGAGGCTGCACCAAACCAGCAAAAAGAAAGCAAAAATAACCAATAGACATCAAAAGCAGCATGTCAGCATCTCCATTTGAGTTCCAAACAAAACTATCTAATATCATTTGGGGTGCATATATGATAACCATAGTCACAGTAGTTATGAGAATGAGATGAAACGCTCGTCTCTTCATCTTATTCTCCCCTCTCTCTCTCCCTCTGTCTCCTGGTCCTGACTGCTTCAGAGCTCTGAGAACAGCCAAACAACAGAACAACTGGATGGAGAGAAAGAGGAAGAACTGCGTACAATAGGA
The DNA here is from genome assembly GCF_947034865.1 of Barbatula barbatula. NCBI lineage: Eukaryota > Metazoa > Chordata > Actinopteri > Cypriniformes > Nemacheilidae > Barbatula > Barbatula barbatula. The sequence goes on from NC_136785.1 coordinate 2,810,799, forward strand.
AATAAAGAACAAGTGGTTAAAGTTAAAGAATCCATTTATAAAAAACAGAAAACAGGAGAAAAAACAAATGACCCATGCAACAGCAGAACACATGAGTCTGTATCTGAGAGGTTTGTACTTCAGAAAGATGACAGGATGAACCACCGCCAGGTAACGTTCGACAGAGATCAGACACTCAAACAGAGGACGACCGGTGACTGGAAATCCGTCTAAAAACTCCACAACTGTCTTGACAGTTTCAATATCATAGAAGAAAGAGACCAAAAGACAATCCATGCAATAGAGAATCTCACAGATAGAGAAGTTGAGATTGAATATTTCTGCCGCAAGTCCATTTCCATTTCCAGTCACAATGAGCCATATCACATAAGAGTTGATGGGAAAACTGAGCAGAACAGTCAGTATATTAACTGACTCAAACAATGACATTTTGAAATCATCATACACTTCAGTGTTGTTACAAGCCGAGTAATTAAATGAAGTCGATTTTTCTGGATAGGAGATCTCACAGGTTATATTCATCTTCTCAATGTCTCTTCAAAGTCAAATTGTGATCTATTAATGAGAATACAATGAAGTATTAGGATCAGAACACATGATCAAAACTACTATATTACAAACCTGACTTTTATCTTCAATAAAAACTTTCCAAATGTATTTAATACAGTATTTAATGTTAGACAACAAATGACATTTTTAAAGAAAAATGAAAGTTTTTGATTAATTACCTTTTGCTGGGCTGCTTGCTTTTCCATAAGATGTGTTTTGTGTGGATAAAGCAAACTTTACATATAGTATACACTATGCAGAAAACCTGAAACCTTTTTATGCAAATGTCTGACATCATGTTTAGTTTAGTTACAGAGCTGAATGGAAGATCTGCACAGTATATATATATATATATATATATATATATATATATATATATATTAATATTTTACATTGTAATTTTAAATAGGCACAAATCTGTTAACTCTGGCCTAGAAATGACAGAAAGTCAATCACCATTTAGATAAAGACAACAAAACCAGGTGTTTAGCAAAATAACCACCTTCTTTAAATAATCACATAAACACAAATATAGCAAATCTTTTAAAATACTGAATATATCAATCATGTTTCTCACATCACTTATATTAACTATTTGAGCTCCTATTATGACAGCAAAAATATCATGTTTTTCTATTTCTATATAAATGATTAACATTCAAACAATAATAAAAAAAGCCTTCGATAAAATGCTGAATTACAAAAAAGTAGGGTGATAAACATATTTAAACGTCAATTAATAAATATATATCTAAATAAGTTCTCAAAGCTAATTATTTGTTAGTTGCAGCTGATGGATGTGTATTTCAGAGATTTTTACAACAAAGTAAAATTACACAAACTAATCAAAAGTTGTGTTTCACTTTCATTTTTACAGTTTCTTCATGAAGTTTAACTTTATGAAAATCAAATAATTTATTTTTCATCGACGGAACTCACAAAAAAATAGAAAATATTTTCATGCATTTCGGTATTATTACTTGTCCGCAGATATGACAAGGTGATGGCACTGATCTCAAAACAACAGTTTGACATAACAGATGAAAATGAGTCGTCCTTTTTAATCCTTTTTGTGACTAATACTGTCCTACAAACAAAGTTTGACGTAATCACCCATCATTACTTCATCCCATTCCAGAATTTACTGGGAGTGACAATTGGAAAACAAATGATGTTTTATTAACAAAGTTCGAACCTAAGCATATAAATCAGCCCGATGTTCCATCAGCAGTAATCACCTATCAGCCGAGCACGCTATCTCTACTTAATTATCTAGGCTGGTTCACCATCAGCAATCAACTATCAGCCGAGCACGTAATCTCTACTTAATGATCTAGGCTGGTCCACCATCAGCAATCACCGTATCTACCCTATCAGCTCCTGCAAGCTCTATCATAAATAGACAAACAATCTTACCTGTTGCATCTTGCCAGATAAGCATCGTCAAGTTTCGCCACTATGTCAGAGTCTCCCGTGGTCTCTAAAGTAGCAAACGTTCCAGATCCTTCGGTGACATCATGCGCACCCCAGCTTTCCAGCTCAGGGTCGGATTATACGGACTATTTCCAAGCTTCGCCGCGGGGCCGCCATCCCCGCCGCTCTGAGCGGCCTGCATCTAAGAGGAAGGGTTCGTCATCGCTCCCACCGGCACGATCTTCACCTCATTCACCGGCGCCATCATACGCCTCTGCGCTCCCCAAGATATCTGCATGCAGCAAGTGGACGATCCAGAGCCTTCGTCTGGCCCTTGCCAACGCGGACGTCCCATTCAGCAGGCGGATGTCAACTAGAGCTCTACACCCTCTACCTGTCGTCCCAGGCTGACGTCCCCTCGATGAGGTTGGCACGATCGGCTGTCAATAACGAGCCAGGCTCGGCTCGGGGTCCCGTCCATTCCAGGCACGGGCAATCTACCTCCGCGGCTCGGCATAGCCTCCCTCACTCGAGCCGACGCAGCAAGCCTTCGGCAAGTCTTGGAAGCGTTCAGGTCATGCTAGAAGCCACGGATATCCCGATCGAGCACCTCCGGCAGCCCGCGGCATATCAGCTCAATGCGTGGGACACCACCGCGACTGCAGATGACCGCCACGTCCAGGCTGGCCGGCAACTCTCAGGAGCCCTGGCTCACCCATACGTCTCAGGCGCGAGGCTGCCTCCGGTGGGGATACAACTGCTGGTCTCTGGACCACAATTCTTTGGCGCCGCCACTAGCGCAAGCTCGTCTCCGTTACACGCACAAACGCCCGACATTAGATTCGCCTTGCCCGCCCCGGGCTCTTGGCTCCCCAGTGCGAGCCTGCCTCCGCTGGGGACACAAGCGCTGGTCTCCGGACCGCAGTTCTTCGCTGCCGCCGCTAGTGCGAGCATGTCTACGTTAGATGCACAAGCGGCCGCCATTAGATTCGCCTTGCCCGCCCCGGGCTCTTGGCTCCCCAGTGCGAGCCTGCCTCCGCTGGGGACACAAGCGCTGGTCTCCGGACCGCAGTTCTTCGCTGCCGCCGCTAGTGCGAGCATGTCTACGTTAGATGCACAAGAGGCCGCCATTAGATTCGCCTTGCCCGCCCCGGGCTCTTGGCTCCCCAGTGCGAGGCTGCCTCCGCTGGGGACACAAGCGCTGGTCTCCGTACCACAATTCCTTGACACTGCTGCCACCGCTACCACGAGCCTATCTCTGTTAGACGCACAAGCGGCCGCCATTAGATACGCTTTTCCCGCCCCTGGATCTTGGCCCGCGGCGCCGGAATTGATTTCTAGCGTGAGGCTGCCTCCGTTAGAGCCACAGGCCTCAGTCCCTGGGCCTCATATCTTCGGCGCCGCTGCCAACGCTAGCACGAGCTTGTCGCCGCACAACGCGCAAACAGCTGCCATTCTCTTTCTTCAACAGGCACGCCCCACGTTTTCATTGGCCACAGCCGCTGCGATGCCAGCGCCTCCACACGCGCATGTGATGGAACTTCCACCAGTCTCCAGCAACATCAGAGCGCAGATTTTGGCAGAAGTCCAGGCTGCTGGCACTCGAAGCAGGACCCCAGGCCTATTCCTGTACAACCTTATCCGGAGTTGATCTTCCAGTGAATCACCCACTGCAAACGCTTCTCGATGCCTCTCTCAATTCCATAACTAAGGCAGTTTCCCCCAGGACCCTACAATCATACCTCACGGCGCGGAGAAGCTTCAGATCGTTTCACCAGGCTTTCAGCATTCCCTTCCCAGAATTTTCTCTCCTCACAATTACCTCATACCTCTCATTTCTCAACACTGCAAAAAACCTTCAGGCCAGCTCCATCAGAGGTTACCTCAGCGGACTCCAGTTCTTCCATAAATTGATTTTCAACTCCATGTCACCGGCCATAGCCAGCTCCCAAACATCAATGGTTATCCAAGGCATACGAAGATCCCAACCCGCCCGTCAGGACGCTAGGAGACCCATTACCTTGGAGATTCTCACCAAATGCATCTCCACCCTCCGCAAGGGATATCACTCCACACATGTTTCCCGCACACTTGATGCCATGTTCACATTGGCGTTCTTCGGCTTTCTACGATGCTCAGAGATCACCACCACATCCAAATTCGACCCTTCAGTTCACCCCACCATGAATGACCTCCAGGTGCTGGATTCGGAGACGATTTCTTACTCGATTAAGCAAAGTAAGACTGACCAGACCAGGAGAGGCCATTTCGTCTACGTTTTCAACATCAATTCACCGCTTCAGCCATATCGAACCCTCCTAGCCTACCTTCGCTACAGACAACCCCGGTCAGCGGCCTTATCGGATCCCCTCTTCGTCGACGACTCTAATCGCCCGGCCTCACGCTTCTGGTTTCAGAAGCACCTCAAAGCCGTCCTGCTCCAATCTGGCATCCCAGCAGAAGCCTTTTCCGGTCACTCCTTCCGCATAGGCGCAGCTACCATAGCCGCCCAAAAGGGCCTATCCCAACCGCAGATCCAAGCCCTAGGCCGTTGGTCATCTGAGGCTTTTAGAAGCTACATTCGGACAGACCTGTCGCTCCTCAAGGAAGCCCAGCAAACACTCCTTGCCCGTATCATCTGATAGTCTCGGATGTTAGTACAAACCTCAGCCACTTTGACTCATGACTCCATGAAGAACGCATCTCCTTCGGTCCAATCGACTCAAGCAGGTGTCGCATCCACAAGTTACCAGTTGTCCAGCTTTGACACCCGGGAACGCCTTCGGAGGAGATGGTTCTCACATCTGGGGCTCGGCTGAGCCAGTCTTCTTTGCTAAAGGCAGCACCACAATACAGTTTGTTAACAAGGCAGCCAGCGCTTCCATCTCACGACGTTGTTCTCAAAGTCTCGAAGACTGCACCACTCGCCATGGAGACAGTACCGCAACAGCAACCGGCCCCGCAGGGGTCCTAGCCTCCAACAAGTGGTCTGTAGCAGCAGGAACCACCAGCAATGAAGCAGTATCGCAGCAGCGACCGCCCCCGCAGGGGCCCGAGCTTCCAACAAGTGCTCTGTAGCAGCAGGCACCACCAGCAATGAAGCCAGTATCGCAGCAGCGACCGCCCCCGCAGGGGCCCGAGCTTCCAACATGTGGTCTGTAGCAGCAGGCACCACCAGCAATGAAGCCAGTATCGCAGCAGCGACCGCCCCCCGCAGCACTCGCGCATGGGTCACGAAACGCGCATCGGTCGCACAAGGTTCCCAGCCACACTTGTGCATTGGTCACGCAACGCGCATTGGTCGCACAAGGGTCCCAGTCACACTCGTGCATTGGTCACGCAACGCGCATTGGTCGCACAAGGGTCCCAGTCACACTCGTGCATTGGTCACGCAACGCGCATTGGTCGCACAAGGGTCCCAGTCACACTCGTGCATTGGTCACGCAACGCGCATTGGTCGCACAAGGGTCCCAGTCACACCCGTGCATTGGTCACGCAACGCGCATTGGTCGCACAAGGGTCCCAGTCACACTCGTGCATTGGTCACGCAACGCGCATTGGTCGCACAAGGGTCCCAGTCACACTCGTGCATTGGTCACGCAACGCGCATTGGTCGCACAAGGGTCCCAGTCACACTCGTGCATTGGTCACGCAACGCGCATTGGTCGCACAAGGTTCCCAGTCACACTCGTGCATTGGTCACGCAACGCGCATTGGTCGCACAAGGGTCCCAGTCACACTCGTGCATTGGTCACGCAACGCGCATTGGTCGCACAAGGGTCCCAGTCACACTCGTGCATTGGTCACGCAACGCGCATTGGTCGCACAAGGGTCCCAGTCACACTCGTGCATTGGTCACGCAACGCGCATTGGTCGCACAAGGGTCCCAGTCACACTCGTGCATTGGTCACGCAACGCGCATTGGTCGCACAAGGGTCCCAGTCACACTCGTGCATTGGTCACGCAACGCGCATTGGTCGCACAAGGGTCCCAGTCACATTCGTGCATTGGTCACGCAACGCGCATTGGTCGCACAAGGGTCCCAGTCACACTCGTGCATTGGTCACGCAACGCGCATTGGTCGCACAAGGGTCCCAGTCACACTCGTGCATTGGTCACGCAACGCGCATTGGTCGCACAAGGGTCCCAGTCACACTCGTGCATTGGTCACGCAACGCGCATTGGTCGCACAAGGGTCCCAGTCACACTCGTGCATTGGTCACGCAACGCGCATTGGTCGCACAAGGGTCCCAGTCACACTCGTGCATTGGTCACGCAACGCGCATTGGTCGCACAAGGGTCCCAGTCACACTCGTGCATTGGTCACGCAACGCGCATTGGTCGCACAAGGTTCCCAGTCACACTCGTGCATTGGTCACGCAACGCGCATTGGTCGCACAAGGTTCCCAGTCACACTCGTGCATTGGTCACGCAACGCGCATTGGTCGCACAAGGTTCCCAGTCACACTCGTGCATTGGTCACGCAACGCGCATTGGTCGCACAAGGGTCGACCGCCCCCGCAGGGGCCCGAGCTTCCAACAAGTGCTCTGTAGCAGCAGACACTACTAGCAATGAGGTTAGTATCACAGCAGCAACTGCCCCCGCAGGGGCCCGAGCTTCCAACAAGTGCTCTGTAGCAGCAGAGACTACTAGCAATGAGGTTAGTATCACAGCAGCAACTGCCCCCGCAGGGGCCCGAGCTTCCAACAAGTGCTTCGTAGCAGCAGACACTACTAGCAATGAGGTTAGTATCACAGCAGCAACTGCCCCCGCAGGGGCCCGAGCTTCCAACAAAGCTCTGTAGCAGCAGACACTACTAGCCATGAGGTTAGTATCGCAGCAGCGATAGCCCTAACAGGCCCTCATCCTTTCGTTTATTAAATTTCAGGTTGTACCTCCGTAACGCACAGCATGGCATTTTTGGGGGGGTGTATGCGTACTTCGGCGGTTGTCCAGCTTTATTTGCATTTTGGGGGGTGTGTTCTGGGCTCGAGCCGGTTCCGAGCCCGGAGCACTTGCTCTGAGCAGGGTAGAGTGCTCCGGGTTCGGATAGATCCGGCGGGCTCGGAGCCCACTCCCTGCACAACACGCCAAATACGCATAACCTTCATTCCCATGCTTTACCATCTATCCCAACAAGGAGCTGTTTATCGGCGAGGGCGAACTCGTGAAATGATGTTTTATTAACAAAGTTCGGGAGGAACCTAAGCATATAAATCAGCCCGATGTTCCATCAGCAGTAATCACCTATCAGCCGAGCACGCTATCTCTACTTAATTATCTAGGCTGGTTCACCATCAGCAATCAACTATCAGCCGAGCACGTAATCTCTACTTAATGATCTAGGCTGGTCCACCATCAGCAATCACCGTATCTACCCTATCAGCTCCTGCAAGCTCTATCATAAATAGACAAACAATCTTACCTGTTGCATCTTGCCAGATAAGCATCCCTCCTCCACCCCAGCTCCTCTCATTTTCTCTAAAGTCCCGCAGGACCCCGGGGGGGGGTGTGTTCTGGGCTCGAGCCGGTTCCGAGCCCGGAGCACTTGCTCTGAGCAGGGTAGAGTGCTCCGGGTTCGGATAGATCCGGCGGGCTCGGAGCCCACTCCCTGCACAACACGCCAAATACGCATAACCTTCATTCCCATGCTTTACCATCTATCCCAACAAGGAGCTGTTTATCGGCGAGGGCGAACTCGTGAACTAGTTTATTTGCTAAATAAGCTAAACATTTATTTGAGCTAAACACTATAACGTTGATGGTACATGAATATATCAGTTCAGTTTCTTCACTCGATCGAGAAAGAGAACATGCTCCGCCAAACCAGAGTAACACACATGAACATATTTTCATTCTCTAATGTAATAAGAGCAATTAAAATAAATATATGTTTATAATCCGCTGATCTTTATTGCATGATTACTGTAAAGCTCATGCCACAACTAGTGTCTTTATGGCTATAATTGCACTACAAAACACAATCTTTGCATTGTAAATGCAAAAACTATTTAGATATAAGAAGCCTGTAACATCTTCGTCATTTATAGATTAAGAACATTATACAGAAGTAACATGTATATATTGTAGGGAATGTTATAAAGTTTCTATCCACTAGGGGGAGACGTGATTTCTTTGTTTTTATGCTGTCAATAAGCCCTACATTAGAGCTGAACATAGACATCACAAAATGATGGAAACATATAAACCAAACACCCATGAATTGCATGTGACGCTGTTCTTTCTGTTGGCTCTAATGCTTATAGGCTCTTTCTGATTTGAAGGTCTTTCAAATGATGATTTAAAATGATTTAGAGTAACAATTTCCCAAAGTCGTCCTTCTTACATTACACTCATTTAAAGTACTTGACGTTATGCACGCGTGACTTCTGTGTTTCATCCGAAGAACCCTATGCAGTGTCCGGTTGGGGAGACTTCAAGCAGAGGGAAATGGGAAACTGAGAAAACAGTCACTTTTAGCAGATGCTGTACACTATATAGAAGTGCTGTTCAACCGTAAATACAATCAAAGCACTCGCCTTGCTTTTCCATAAGACGTGATTTGTATAGAATGTGCAACCTTTAAACGTTATAAAGCTCTTCCATGCAAATGTGTACATTCAAAATTCCATCCTTTGAAAAAAATCTAAACTTTAAAAAAGCCAAAACTATTTATTTTGACCATAAACAAATAATGGAAATTCAATCACCTTTAAGATAAGGAAGGCAAAACAGAGGGATATAGTCTCCCCACATCCAAAAGTTTTAAACAATCATTTACAAACTGAAACAGCAAAATACAAATTATTTTCTTCAAAACAGCAGATGTAAAATATTAACAATGCATATATTGTGTCTGTAAAAAGTAATTATTTCAGGACATAGTTATAACATAATTTTAGAAAAATAATCCTTTTGAATGTAATAGTTTAACAATATTTAACCTCAACGATTCAGTTTTGACATCGAGTTGTACTTAACCAGTTTAAAAACTGATGCGTTCATTCATTTGAGTATTTACTTACTCATCTGTAAGTCGCTTTGGATAAAAGCGTCTGCTAAATGACTAAATGTAAATGTTTTAATAACTATTGATTTGAAATAATGTAGATGATGGTCATAAGTAGTTCACTTAAACATTTCATCATATCAGAAAGGGTAGAGGTATTCATTCAGCTGCAGCTGTTGACACTTTTTGCCATAGGTAAAAGTTAGGAGAAGACGGCATTCCAGTCTGGGGCGGTTCCCAAAAGCACAGTTATCCAACAATGGCCGCAAGTTTCATCGTTTCAGCAGAGTTCAAAGATTTAAGTGTTTCTCAAAACCATCATTCGAACAATTAATCGCAACCAGCATCTCAGAGTTGGAACATGGTCTCTGAGAAAATCAGGCAATGACTTTGGAGTTTGTAGAGATCAAACCTGAGCAACACACATCAAATGATTTCATTCTCTGATATAATATAAGCAATTAAATAACAGAAATAAAAAGACTAATGTAATGTTCTTATACGTTACAATTAAAATGAATTACAGTAAACATGAACATGCCTTTGATGAAGTTCAGTTTGCCCACCCGATAAAGAAACAGAAGAGGCTGCACCAAACCAGTAAAAAGAAAGAAAATATAACTAATATGAATAAGTACGACATCATCTTCCGAACTCCAGCCAAGAAGTAATAAAGTAATCTGCTGAGCCTGTATGATGACCGTAGTCATAGTAGTTGTTAGAAGAAGTTTAAATGCTCTTCTCTTCATGTGGTTCTCCTCTCTCTCTTTCCCTCTCTCTACTGGTCCTGACTGCTTCAGAGCTCTGAGAACAGCCAGGCAACAAAACAACTGGATGGAGAGAAAGACGAAGAACTGTACCAAATCAAAGATTAAGTAAAAACCAAAGATCAAGTAGAACCAACGCATAAAATTGAATATACAGGAGCAAAGACTTGTGACCCAGACGACAGCAGAACACACGAGTTTGTATCTGAGAGGTTTGTACTTCAGAAAGATGACAGGATGAACCACCGCAAGGTAACGCTCGATAGAGATCAGACACTCAAACAGAGGATGACCGGTCATTGGAAATCCTTCCATAAAATTCACAGCTCCCCACAGTCTTTCAAATTTATAGCAGAGAGGAATCAAAACAGATTCTATGCTATAGAAAATCTCACAGATTGAGAAATTGAGAATGAAAAATTCTGCTGCAAGTCCATTTCCAGTTCCTGTCACAATAAGCCATATCACATAAGAGTTGGTGGGAAAACTCAACAGAACAGTCAGGATAGTCAGTATGACGTCTATTTTAAAAATCTGATCATCCTCAGTGTTGTCACAAGCTGAAGAATTTAAAGAATTTGACTCATTTGAGGAGATCTCACAGGTTATGTTCATCTTGATGTGTGTGGCTAGGAAAATTTTAATGTGAAATATAAATGACAAGCGTTAGTCCAACAGAACATTCTGAAATGAAGTCCACTTGATCAAAACTAATAAAGAATAAGAAATATGTAACATTTAAATTATCGCAGTATATTTAAAAATGTTATAGTCATATTAAAATGGCACAAAATATCCTACATTTTATTTAAGAAACAACACTTTTCAACACTGTCAAACGAAAATGTATTAATGTGATTAAAGCAATGTTTAAAATTCTGAAGGTTATTACCTTAAGCAGGGCTGTTTGCCTTCCCATAAAATGTGCACTTAGATGTGTAAAGGTTCCACAACATTATCTAACAGGAGAATTTATAAAACAAGACCTGGTCCAATAAGAATTTCACCACACCCCTAAATTATATCCACAAGCATTCAATAATCCCATACACTGAAATATCTGACACACAGTTTCAGTAAAACACACAAAAAGTTTGTAACAACAACAGCTGTACAGGATAATAAGAATGTATTATTATTTCGATGTTCTTTTGTTAAAAAATAAAAGTTGCATATTTCCAAAACTAAATTGACAACACAAACATCATCACAAATCAGAAAACATTACCAACATGATATAACTACATTATTTTATTTCAAAGCATCCCTGTAGCGCTGCTCTTTTAAATAGTAAAGTGGAAACAATGTTCATTTTCAATTCATGATGCACACAATGCACAGGCTGCACCAAAACATCCAAAGTACAAGAAATTTGATCAATAAACATGAATATTCACATATTGTTTTGACAAGAAGAGCTAATAAAATAATATAGGCAACAAAAGAGCTTGCTCACAATAGTTAGATAAACAGATCCTAATCACCTAGAAATTGTGATATCAAACGTATTTCTGTTGTCTGTAACACTCAACATTTGTTCCCAAATTTAAATCAGTTTGTTTACGGTATCTGAATTCACCCCAAAGTGCACTATATCTGGTGTACACCATTTTGTAGTGTTGTCCGAATTAACTCCCTTCATCTCATAGCCTACATTTGTTTATTTGTCACGTGTCTGTTCAAGATGGGGATCGAAGCCGGGTCACTTGTGTTGAAAATCACTGAATCTACTGACTGAGCGGACTCCCCAATAGTGAATCCAAGAGCAGAGGTAGAAACAGCATAGAGTATGAGGTCTTCAATAAAAGGTAGTCTTTAATAAAAGTACAACAAAACAAAGAGGTCAAACTTCCATAGATAGAGGAAAACTAAAACAGACTCGCAGGTCCAAAAACAAGGCATGATATAGACTTACCTTTTTTAGCAGGCACCGGAAAAACAAAGGCTAAAAACTGGACAAAGGGCAGGGCAAAACACAGGTGTCACACATGAAGCTTAATGAGTGGTGGTGTTCAGTAGTTGCCTGGAGAGAGGCGCCCCCTGCTGACCAGGAGGCCAATAACAGTCCAGTAATGATTTCTTACATTATTACTTTTTGCCTGCAATGCACTTTGATTTTGACATCTATAATTTAGGATTACATCAGGATTATCAACATATTATTTTTATTATTTGCCCTTTTATGTGAATGCAATAAACAAATGAAAACTACATTTTCTTTGTTTTTATTTTGACACGGAATTGACCTTTAATGTTAAACCACACACTAAAATCTGACATGCTCATTCAAAATACTTAACAGATACTCTGCGGACAATAATCATATTAGAATTTGACAATTCAAGTAAAATTATTGACATGAAGTTCAGTTTCCCCAAAAAGAACAGGCTGCACCAAACCAGCCAAAAGAAAACAAATGTGACTTGAATTGAGTATTTCAAAATATATTTTGGTTAGAATAGCAAAAAATTAATTGAGGCAATATATGTTATAAGCATGGTCATAGCACCTCAGAGAATGAGATACTGTAAAACGCTCTCTTCTTCGTGTGGTTTCCTCCTCTCTCTCTCTCTCTCTCTCTCTCTCTCTCCCGGTGCTGACTGCTTCAGAGGGCGACCAGTAATATGTAGTCCATCTAAAAGGAACACAACAAATCAGGGAATCTAAAATTTATCCAGGAAAACCATTGAAACGCACAAGAGTATCTTACAGACAAAGAGGTTGAGAATGAAGAATTCTGCCTCAAGTCCATTTCCAGTTCCTGTTACAATAAGCCATATCACATAAGAATCGCAGCTGAAATCCTGGGCAAGACGTGCTCCGGAAAAATGGCCTGGGTGGTCACCCCAATATTTAAAAAATTGTTTTTTGGGAGATGAAGAGAGGTAGTGAGATCTGTTGTAGAGAACTGGAATGAACTCGTGGATCTTTTGGATTTAAAGTTACATGTTTGGAATAGTAAAAGTTTTTGCGCTAAAATAACAAAATATATTTTTCAGTTCTAATATAAGTTAGCTCCCAAACACTATTTACTAAACGTACGTAACATTTGAAATGTTTGAGCACAAATTTGATTGTTACACTTGGTACTAGAAATATCTACAGCCATTAGTTATTCACATCTGTTGTTTTGACTGGATTCAATGTTGGATTTAATGTTGTTTTTGATTAAAAAAAAACATTTGTCACAGAGGTATCTGCATTTTATTTTGAATATGTTTTTACTCTTTGTATGTGGTTATTGAAAGCAGTGATTCGATTGAGGTGTTTTATCAACATTTTCATATCATTGAATGTTGGCCAGCCTAAATTAATCATTTTTTTAATGTAAATGTAGTGTGACAAAACCAAACGTGCTGCTCCGATCTAATTCTTGTTTATTTCTGGACGCACGCAGTGAAGAGATGAACGTCTCCAGTGTGATCTCCTCCCTTCATGAATCAAATTCTTCTCATTACATCTTTTCTAATGACACTGAAGTGGAAACTGATTTTCAAGTGTCAGCTATTGGATATATCTTCAGCATTCTGTTGAGTTTTCCCATCAACTCTTATGTGATATGGCTTATTGTAAAAGGAACCGGAAATGGACTTGCGGCAGAATTCTTCATTCTCAACCTCTCTGTCTGTGAGATTTTCTTGTGTTTGGAAAATGTCTTTATTTATTTTTCAGATGCATTTCAGATTATCTGGATAGTTGTGTTCCTTTTAAATGGACTGGGCATAACTGGTCAGCCTTTCTTTGAGTGTCTGATCAGTGTCGAGCGTTATCTGGCGGTGGTTCATCCTGTAACCTTTCTGAAGTACAAACCTCTCAGATACAAACTCATGTGCTCTGCTGTCATCTGGGCCGTATCCGTTGCCACTGGTGGATTAACAGCTATAACTTTCTGGTTCGATGCTGATGTGTATTTTATTGTCTTGATTGTACCGTACCTCTTCTTCCTCTCCATCCAGTTGTTCTGTTGTCTGGTTGTTCTCAGAGCTCTGAAGCAGTCAGGACCAGGAGAGAGAGGGAGAGGGAGAGAGGAGAAAAACCACATTAAGAGAAGAGCGTTTCATCTCATTCTGATAACTACTGTGAGCATGGTTATTTTCTATACTCCCTATATTATTTTATTAGCTTTTCTTGCCAAAAAATATATGGGAATATTTATATTTGTTGGTCAAATTTCTTTTGTTTTGGCGGGTTTGGTGCAGCCTGTTCTCTTTCTCTACCGGGTGGGGAAACTGAACTTCATCAAATGTCAAAGGTTTTACTCTGTGGTCAAAGTCTTTATAATACCATTCTTACAAACAATTCATCTGAAATTGTTTTCATAGCAGGAATGCTATGAATATTTCAGTATTCAGAAAAAACGTTTTGTGGCTGTTGAATGTGATGGTTATTAATCCAAATTGTTTTATTGAATTTTATAAAAATGTAAAATGTGCAAATTCTAAAATTCTAGATTTTGTGCTTTACATAGAAAAGAAATAAACATCTTCAGTGATATCTACTCAAAGCAAAATTCACACATGGACATGAATCCCCATCATGCCTTTCTTTATCAAACCTCCACAGAAAATTCGAAGATAAGTAGTTAAAACATGTGAAAGGTAACTCCTGAATGTATTGCAGATTTGTTTCATGCGTATTAAACCCAAATGTCTTTGCTTGCATTGGAGTTGTCATGAAGAGAGCCCTGTTTTTTCCACTGCAATAAAGGATTCATAAAGAAATATTTATGTTTAAAGCAAATTACAAATTTCAAAAACAAATCTATTCATGTAAGGATCTCCTGAGCCTAAATGTGTAGATTTAATGTTTGTGTACTAAAGACATCTTGTCATATACAGTAAATGTGCCGTGTAATGACTTCTGGAAAAAGAGTTAAGATGTCCAAGTAAACCAGTTCACAATACAAGTCACTATTGCAAAAAGAGCAATGCTGTACTACAAAACAATGGTGTTCAATTTGTTAGGCTTAAGCAGAGAACTGTCTAAACTCACATTATTTATTGTTCGCTGACTGTTCACACCTGTTGTTTTGATTGAATTTCTTTATATGATTGTTTTGATGTACCCATTTGTCTTTAGGATTTCGACAAAGTGTTTACTTAAGCCTACATGTGGTTATTAAAAGCAGGTGGTAATTTTATCGAGGTGCCCTGGTGTTTTCTTTTCGGCTGGCAATAAATCAAGTTGATCAATCTAACTTTGTCTTTTTCAAATGATTTATTTGTGTACAGTCTCTAAGCTCACCTTCAACATTAATATTTTAATAATTCGCAGAGAATCGCTGTCTGGCCATATGTAATTGTGCCTTTTGGTAGTTTTACATCACGCCATGAGTGTATATTAGCATTTTCTGTTATTGTCTATAGCATCTGATAGAGCAATTGGTGCATGACATCATAGTGAAAGGGATAGTTCACCCAAAAATGAAAATTCTGTCATCATTTACTCACCCTGAGATTGTTTCAAACGTGAATAGAATTCTTTTTTCTGCTGAACAAAAAAGGATATATTTTGAAAAATGTCAGTAAATGTACAGATCTCAGCCCCCATAGACTGCCATAGTTTTTATGGTACTACGGCGGTAAATGGTGGATGAGATCTGTTTAGTTTCTGACATTCTTCAAAATATCTTCCTTTGTGTTTTCCAGAACAAATGTGTGTATACAGGTTGATGTTGTATGTAGTTTGATCAAAACTACTGCAAAGAACCGTCTATAAAACCTTCAGCTGCAATCCAGTATATTCAATAATCTTTGTTACTGCAAACTTTTAAAATTCTATTAAAAATTAAAAAGGATATATATTGACATTTGTATCACCTTTTGCATGCTAATGTGAAACATAATGTTTCAAGTGAGATTTTGCAGAACTGAATAAAAGATCACAACTGCACGAGTGAAGGATTAACAATGTATTTAGTGGTAACCCTGTCTGTGAAAACAGCAAGTCTTTTTTGACTTATTATGATACATAATGTGTGAAAAAATAACTTTTGGAAAAAAGCTAATTGTGTAATCTGGCAGTATGGTGATTTAAAAGATATAACCACCATTACAATTATGGGATGAATTTCGACTCAAAATGATTAACAAATGCACGCACAGTCATCCGTGAACGTGATACACGTTTCATTTGTATTTTACGATTCATAAACAAATGCCTTATGATTTGATTCCGTGAAATTTAGATTTGAATAAACACGAAGCGATTTGTACAAATAGAGGCAGATTTGTGATCGTAATATTTTATTTTGTGTTCATGTATATTGATTTTGCGCATACCAATGAGAAGTTGTGCATTTGTGATGCGCGTTCATACATCCTGTTCGGTTCATTTGGATTTTGAGACTTTCTTTACGCGGTTTTGCATTGGACAATCCACACACACGCAACTGCAGATCCATGCGCAACCGTGCAGAAAATAAGAACTACCACTAGATGACAGGCTTACGGAAACCATAGGTGCTGGTCATATCATTAGAATATCATCAAAAAGTTGATGTATTTCACTATTTCCATTAAAAAAGTGAAACTTGGAAATTATATTAATCAATTACACGCAGACTGATAGATTTCAAACGTTTATTTATTTTAATTGTGATGATTATAACTGACAACTAATTAAAATACCAAATTGATAAGGCGTTTTAATCTCAAAGACAAAGAATTTTCTCATAAAGTTAATAGATGCAGTTATTACAGTTACAGTGCAGTAGATGAGTTAATGCAGTTATTAAAGTTACAGTGCAGTAGATGAGTTAATGCAGTTATTAAAGTTACAGTGCCGAATGACCGAACAGGATGTATGAACGCGCGTCACAGGATCCACAAATGCACAACTTCTCATTGGTATGCGCAAAATCAATATACATGAACACAAAATAAAACATTGCGATCACAAATCTGCCTCTATTTGTACAAATCGCTTCGTGTTTTTACAAATCTAAATTTCACAGAATCAAATCATAAGGCATTTGTTTGTGAATCGTAAAATACAAATGAAACGTGTATCACCTTCACGGATGACTGTGCGTGCATTTGTTAATCATTTTGAGTCGAAATTCATCCCATACTCAGGTACATGTTATTATTGGATGTGTCAGGAAGACAAAGAAGAATTGCATAGGGCAAATAAATTATAACCGTGGTCACAGTTGTTATCAGAATGAGATGAAACGCTCTTCTCTTCATGTGGTTTTCCTCATCTCTCTCTCCCTCTCTCTCCTGGTCCTGACTGCTTCAGAGCTCTGAGAACAGCCAGACAACAGAACAACTGGATGGAGAGGAAGACCAAGAGCGATACCAACCAAAGAATATAAGACAAGCCAAAGCTGATCAACCAGATTGTAACACTAAATCCACCTAAGGAAAATGCAGCGAGCCAAACGGCAGCAGAACACATGAGTTTGTATCTGAGAGGTTTGTACTTCAGAAAGGTTACAGGATGAACCACCGACAGGTAACGCTCAAAACAGACCAGACATTCAAACCAAGGATGATGATTCCATCTAAAAACCCAACACCAATGAGGATTCTCTCAAAATTTTGCTGAGAATAATCAAGAGAGTTTCCAAATTGAAGAGAATCTCACAGACAGAAATGCTGAGAATGAAGAATTCTGCTGCAAGTCCATTTCCAGTTCCTCTAAGAATAAGCCATATCACATAAGAGTTGGTAGGAAAACTCATCAGAATGCTGATGATATATACAACAGAGGACATTTCAAAATCAGTTTTTGCTTCAGTGCCATTGAAGGAGCTCTCACTGGAGATGTTCATCTCTTCACCGTGTTGCACTCAAAACAATGACTCAGTTCAGATTTGCACCCTTTGTTTAGTCTGGGAAACCGAACCTGATTTAAAAAGACTGTCATCTAAGAGTGTTACCACAACAAAGTAGTAGATTGATAATTGTTTACACACACAAAACTTTGATAAAGTTGTGGTGTCAAACATCATTCAGGTTTCCAAATGAAAACCACCAAACCACTTCCAATGAGTAAAAACATATTCAAAGTATTGAAATCAGATAGTCATCTGACAAATGGGTTTACAATGAAAACAACATTAGCTAAAAAAATTTATCAAAACAGCGGATGTGAATGCCTTCTTTGCTTTGGAAAATAAAAACGTTTAAGCAGCATGACACTTCAACACAAACATTTACACTAAATGCAACAAATAATTTGAATATTTAATAAATACAATATTTAATATTCAAATGATTTGTTGCATTCAGTGTACATGTTTGTGTTGATGTGTCATGCTGCTGCTCAATTTAACTCATATTTTGCAAATTGCTATAATACGCAGTTACTTTCTTTTATGCGAGTAGCTTGACGTGTAGTTTTCTGCTTTTTAATAGGTATGCAGTTTGTGGCGTAACTAAAAATGATCGAGCTATAGTAAACAAACAGTTGTATTTGGACAAAAAGTCCAGAAAAGTCTGAAAAGATAAATGGCCAAACATTTGTTTGTGTTTATTAAACTGTGTAAGCAACCAAACTGTTATTAGGATTGTAAAATATACCATAATAGGGACGGTGTCATTGCTATTATTTTCTCTCAAGATGCACACAGTAATGTTTTTCTTTGTAAAGTATATTTTTAACACAACTTAAATATCCTGATTTAACTAGTCCTGGCTGAATCTGAGCCCAATAATACAAAATTTAAACTCTGATTTATTTAGCATAAGAATAATTTAACAATAAACATAGGAATAATAAACAGAAATGTAATCATTTTACTCATTTTATTATACATGGAGTGTGGGCATATATTTCAGCATCAAATCTAGTCAGCCAAATTTATTTTTATTAAATATTTCAAAAACAACCACCTTCCACCAATTTCAACCTAGTATAGTAAATAGTGAGGTCACTATTTTCTATAACCTGTAATTTGCTGAATGCATCTGGATGGGAAAAAAGGGGAAAAAGGAAAAAAGCTATTTAAAACAGTGTAAAAAAGGCATCAAGAAGGCAAAATATCCTGTACAATGTATTTAAGCACACAAGCCTAGAGAAAATATAATAAACAAAGGAAAGATCATGAAACAGTACAGTGCAAAAAAACAGTTTGTGTTAATTATTTAAATAATTTAATGAATTTGGTGACTACTTCACTTACTATACTGTTTATACTGTATGCAAATATAATTATTGACATTTGATGAAGTTCAGTTTCCCCACCCGGTAGAGAAAGACAACAGGCTGAACCAAACCAGCCGAAATAAAACAAAACTGACCAACACACATTTTTATAAGGTGCACAGTTTTGGATGTAGGAAGAAACAATAAAATAAAAATAGTAGAATATATGATACCCGTGATCACAGTAGATGTTAGAATGATATAAAACGCTCTTCTCTTCATGTGGTTTTCCTCCTCTCTCTCTCTCCCTCTGTCTCCTGGTCCAGACTGCTTCAGAGCTCTGAGAACAGCCAGACAACAGAACAACTGGATGGAGAAGAAGACGAAGAACAGTGCGAACCAAACATAAAACAAAAAGCCTACGTCATACAACAGAACCATAACGATGAAAACACCAGAACCAAATGATGCTGCCCAGGCGACAGCAGAACACACAAGTCTGTATCTGAGAGGTTTGTACTTCAGAAAGATGACAGGATGAACCACCGCCAGATAACGCTCCACACAGATCAGACACTCAAACAGAGGATATAGAAACAGAAGTGTTCCATCAAGAAAACCCAAACCTATGTCGGAAATGTGAAATTTATTGCTGAGAAGAATTAAAAGAAGTTCCAAACACCGGAGTAGCAGATTGACACAGAGGTTGAGGATGAAGATTTCTGCCGCCAGTCCATTTCCAGTTCCTCTCACAATAAGCCATATCACATAAAAGCCAATGGGAAAAACCACCAGAATAGAGATGATATATACGGTGAAGGATACAGCAGAGTAGGCTTTGAAAAATAATTCATATGAAGAATTTGATTCAGGTCTGAAGATCTCGCTGGATATGTTCATCTCTTCACTGCGTGCTGTCGATAATGAATCAGGAATCGAACAACTCTGGTTAAGCACTTTGAAGGTTGGCCAACATCATTCATGGTCAGCAACACAAACCACATACAATGAGTCAAAGCAAACGTATTCAAAATACTTAAAAAGATACTCATCTGACCAATGGGTTCACGTAAATCCATAACAACATTAGCTTTAAAGAAATGAAAACAACCCATTTGAATGATGAACAATGCTTCTTGGACACTTCTGTGCATTGTGGTGTTGTGGTACCTGGGATGCGTCATTTACTGGGACCGCCTATTTTGCAGGAAATATAGTTGTGAATGAGTGGTGGGTGTTTGGCTGCATCTTCGTCATATCCACCTTTAAAATGTGTATAACTGATATGATCGTATGTGTTGACATGGGATAGGTTGATGTTTGGGCTGCTGTGCGTTGCTGTGCTTCCAACAGTTACAGGTGGATTTTGTGGTGATACGGAAAACAGTTACTATTAACAGAGCGACTGATTGTTTGCGTTTGTATTCGAATGCACTTAGGAGCTCCCAGGATGAGTGACGGTATAGTCGCTAAATCGCTTTGGATAAAAGCATCTGCTAAATGACTAAATGTGTCCCTGGATCACAAAACCAGTCTTAAGGAACACGGGAACATTTTTAGTAAAAGCCAAAAATACATTGTGTGGGTCAAAATTATAGTTTTTTCTTTTATGCCAAAAGTCATTAGGATATTAAGTAAAGATATTTTGTAAATTTTCAACCCAAAATATATAAAACCTTTATTTTTGTGAGTGGATGGCCTGCTACAGTGCCTCGGATTAACAACTTCAAAGGCGATTTTCTCAATATTTAGATTTTTTGCACCCTTTACTTCCAGAGTTTTACACTCTTGTATCTCCACCAGATATTGTCCCATCTTAACAACCCATATATCAATAAAAAGCTTCACTATTCAGCTTTCAGTTGATGTAAAAATTTCAATTTCGAAAAATGTACCAATAAGACTGCTTTGTTGTCCAGGGTCACAAATGTAAATGTAATGTAAATGTATATAGGATGACTCTGTGACTTGTTCACGGTATGCATTACGAGTTTATTTTAATTAAGTATTGTTTTCTTGTATTTATTTATTATATTTTGCGTCATGTCTGGCAGGTCCAAGGGTTTCAGTACTTGGAATTCTGTGGCGTGAGAAGTGAATCCCGCTGATATGATGGCACTGCTGCTTTGCCCAGGCCTTGTTTTGGTATTTTGTTTATTTAAAGACGATTGTTAAGTGTTTACATGCCGGTCTCGTTCACTCGATGTGGGAATTCGGGAATTCAAGTTCGCTGGTTTAAGAGGCGTAGCATATTTCCATGTTGACATTATTTTCTTTATTTGTTTGATCACTGACGTGTAACCATTTCCTTGTATGCATCTGTATTCTTTATTGTGTATGTCTGCATGTTTTAGTTACTCCTCCTGTTGGTTCGCCAACGGAAGCGTGACAATGTATTGTGGCATGAAAGCTCTGTTAACTTACACAGTATGCCGAAATCTCATTGTTATGAATGCACTTTTGTTCCAATAGTTTGATTGCAGAAATTTTTCGTGGTTATTTATCGTTTTTTTTCTTATTTCTTTGATTTATTTCTGTTAGTAGTTTGTATCTTGCTTGTAGATGTTGTGATTTAGTTCATTTGTATTGGTGTGGACTGTGGTGAGACGCTGGCCGTGGGTGAATGTTCCCTAGATACTTTGCGTAAAATGTTGCCGTGGTTTACGAGTGGTGTGGGGTGTGAAGAACTAGCGGCCCCTGCCGGCGTTCTCTCTCCGGGCCGATCTTGTTGTTATTTAATAATCTTGTTTCATATTTGGTTATTATTTTGAGACCTGGAGTAAATGTTTTTGGGTGTTCATTGTAATTGTTATACTTTCTATTTAAATTCTCCTTATTGGTTTCTTGCGCACTCCATTACGGCAACGTACCTGTGTGCTTCTCGATGTTTTCCCGGCGTAGTCGAGCAGTTTTGTTCAAATCTTTTGTTGCAGGACAAGGTGACTCTGGGTAACGCGAGCCCCTCGCCACATTTATTTGTAATTAATATGAAGTTCTTCTCTTCATGTAGTTTTCTCTCTCTCTCTCTCTCTCTCTCTCTCTCTCTCTCTCTCCTGGTCCTGACTGCTTCAGAGCTCTGAATGGTGTACGTGGAAAAAATTGAAACAAAAAGAATGCGTTTTAAGTTCAGAGAAAGTTGTCACCCTAATCCAACCCCAATCGTCACTATAGTGTCCATAAAGGTCACATAATTTAATGGTGACATAATTTGTTTAACACACGGAAAAAAAACAGAACAACAGTTTAAAGGTAGCGTGGAAAACAGAGAGGACGGCATCTTTTACAGAAAGATTTGTTATGACTGTAAAATGTGGATTTATTTACTAAAATAAAATAGTACTAGTTAATAATACAAATCATAATAGAAACCCACATACATTTGCATGGTTTCCATTAAAATACCATTATGAACCATTAGCTCTTCTATAAAACCAAAGTTCCTTTTTGTAGTGAGTTTTAGGCACTATTTCAATATAATTCATCTCCCAGATAACACCGTAAACACAGTTAACATATAATTACAATTATAACAATTAAATCTATGACATTTTCTAAAGTTTTGGGCAAGGTTTTGTTTATTTCAGCATGGACAAAACAAAACCAATGCCAAACTTCACATATATGACATTGCATTACATTTTATGCGTCAATGTTCATAATAATCCTTATTTTAATGTATGAACAGGACTATCTTCATGACGAGTAAGAAAGAAAGTCATACATTAACTGAATAAAGAATACAATATACAAATTATAATATCAGTTTAGGAAATTTGTATTTAAACATAATATATGATACACATGTCTCATTACACAGTGCAGTCCTGCAAAATATGTTACACAGTCATGTGAGTTTGACACAGAAGGCAAGGCATTCGTTCCTCATCTATAGAAAATATCACCTAAATCTAAAATAAGTTTATAATGTTTATCTTAGACATGGACTAGCTTTGTATAACATTATTGCAGCTGGATAGTAAAATATTGGAGATCTGTAATGAAATCACTGACATTTGATGAAGTTCCCCACCGGGTAGAGAAAGAGAACAGGCTCCACCAATCCAGCCAAATTGTAAAACAACTGAGCAATATACAATATGTTTGTATTCTCTGGTGTGAAAAGAACAATATAAATAATATAAGGAGTATATATGATTAATAAGCTCACAGTAGTTATCAGAATGAGATGAAACGTCTTCCTCCTCTCTCCCTCTCTCTCCTGGTCCTGACTGCTTCAGAGCTCTGAGAACAGCCTGACAACAGAACAACTGGATGGCATGGAAGATGAAGAACAGTATCAGCAAGAAAATTAAGTATACGTAAAAGACAAATGACAAGATCACTGCATTTAATCCACCAGAGACAAGTGTTGTCAACCAGATGACAGCAGAACACACAAGTCTGTATCTGAGAGGTTTGTACTTCAGAAAGATGACAGGATGAACCACCGCCAGGTAACGCTCAAAACAGATCAGACACTCAAACAGAGGACGGCCGGCGATGGGAAGCCCCTCTAAAATATCCACAACAATAACAACCAAGAGAGTTTCCAAACTCAAGAGTATCCCAATGACACAGTGGTTGAAAATGAAGAATTCTGCCACAAGTCCATTTCCAGTTCCTGTTACAATAAGCCATATCACATAAGAGTTGATAAGAAAATCATCAGAATGTTGATGATATGCACGACTGAGGACACTTCAAAAGAATTTGCTTCAGTGCCATTGAAAAAGTAATCCGAAGAATTGGACTCATGGATGGACGAGAAGTCACTGAAGATGTTCATCCCTTCTGTGTTTCATCCAAAACTGAACCAGGAATCTGAGCAGGTTTTTTTTCCTTGAAAGACTGTATGTCTTTTCAACAAAGTGGTAGATCTGTATAAAGAGTAATTCATCTCCTCGAGCGAAACCACAAATGATGAGTAATAATTAACTTATTCAAAATGCTGAAAACCGATACTCATCTGACAAATGAAGAAACATTAGCCGTATAGAAATCCGATCCAAAAAACAGATGCAAGTAATTAATAATGTCTTATTTGCATGCTTTGCATCACTATGGTAATATGAATGGAAAACGACTAAATGGTAAAAAATATATAACTACACTTTTACTGCAATAATTTTCATTAAGGACTTTGAATTGCTTTTTTGTGTGTTTAGTGAACAAGACGTACTTTCTCACTCATTTTGTGCACAATTGATGAACTTGATGAATTCATGTATCAAGTGAAACAAACCACACACAAAAACAACAAATAACGGCATCTCACAAAGATTCAGATGAGATGAAAACAATAGATATATTACAAATCTGACAAATTAGTTTACATCAAAACAACATGAGCAATAAAGAAATACAAACAAAGCATACAGATGTAAATATGGTTTTCTATGCACCCTCTCAAGGAGTGCTGCAGGTTAACATAACAAAATATGTTTG
Organism: Barbatula barbatula; assembly: GCF_947034865.1. Classification (NCBI taxonomy): domain Eukaryota; kingdom Metazoa; phylum Chordata; class Actinopteri; order Cypriniformes; family Nemacheilidae; genus Barbatula; species Barbatula barbatula. The sequence continues at coordinate 2,835,076 of NC_136785.1, forward strand.
ACAAGACAAAGCAACAGTATTAAGCAAATAAAAGTTCCCACTATGTGATAATTTTTATCATCAAATACAGCTGGTTGGTCGAAGATAGAAGTAACATTACTACTGACATTGCATGAGGTTTAGTTTACCCACCCGGTAGAGAAACAGAACAGGCTGCACCAAACCAGCCAAAACAAAACAAAACTGAGCTAAGCTAAATTTTATTACAAGTACATTTTCTGCTGTGGGAGATATAAATAAAATGAAAAAGGTGGCATATAGAATAACTGTGGTCACAGTAGTTATGAGAATAAAATAAAACGCTCGTCTCTTCGTGTGGTTTTCCTCCTGTCTCTCTCTATCTCTGTCTCCTGGTCCAGACTGCTTCAGAGCTCTGAGAACAGCCAGACAACAGAACAACTGGAAGGAAAAGAATAAGAGGAACTGTGCCAAATATAAAATGAAATACAAGTAAGGGACAAACAAACAAGCCAAAATACTGATCCCTCCAGAGGCAAATGATAACATCCAGACGACAGCAGAACACATGAGTCTGTATCTGAGAGGTTTGTACTTCAGGAAGGTTACAGGATGAACCACCGCCAGGTAACGCTCCACAGAGATCAGACACTCAAACACAGGTAGACCGGTGATGAAAAATCCATTTAAAAAAAACACAGCATTCCATAGAGTCATAGAGTGAAATGCATCACTTAAAATAACCAAGAGCGTTTGCATACACAGGATAATCCCACAGACAGAGAGGTCAAGAAGGAACAATTCTGCCGCAAGTCCATTTCCAGTTCCTTTCACAATAAGCCATATCACATAAGAGTTGGGTAGAAAACTCAACAGAACGCAGATGATATACACAACCAAAGACGCATGAAAATCTGTGCTATCCAAAACATTTTTTGATTCATTAACAGAGATCTCATTGGAGATGTTCATCTCTTTACAGAGTGCAAGTCAAAAAGCGAATCAGGGATACGATCAGAGGTGAACCCCTGGACAGACGGTGTTGTTTAAGCGTGTTACTTCAATGAAGTGCATGGTAGATCTATATAAAGATTCAATAAGTAATCCATCTCCACAAATGGACAAAATTATTTACATTCAAGCACACATGCATCCAAAATCCAAGTTGCGTTGTCAATCATCATTTAGGGTCGACTGAAAACAACAGAAACCACAAATAATGAGTTACAATAAACAATTAACTTATTCAAAATACTGAAAACAGATCCTCAAACATTAGCCACAAAGAAATCGAATCCCAAACAGCAGATGCAAATAATGAATAATAATAATATGTGGACATTTTCATGTCATTTAAAACATAAATAAAAAAGCAACAGTATCAAGTATCAAAATATTAACAGATAACAGATTTGTTTGTAATTTATATCTTCTTTCGAGTATACACTTTCTTCTTGCATATTAAAATAAAGCCTATATTTCATGACATGATGTGGTTTGCCTCTTTTACATGATACATGATTGTATTAAGATTTTTTATCATACAGCTTCAAACTAATATTAAACAGAATTGCAGAAAGGGTCAATATTGACTTTATATCAGGTTATAAATACATTTACATACACATGCGGTCTTGTCTATTAAAAGTCTTGTGTGTCCATGAACATGAATCAATAGATAACAAAATTTCGTGCATATGCCACAAACTGCCGTGAGATGTTGGAATATTTGTACGGGTCGACAAAAAACTGGAGAAAATCAATTTTATTAATTGAAACACAAATGCACACATAACATGGCCTTTGGTCAGTTGTCTCTGAATTTTAATATGTTAAGAAAATGTATACCCATACCCAGTGGCGGCACCAGGGGGGATCTTGGGGGATCTCTAGACCCCCCCAAAAAACGGCTTGACGCCCCATTAAACCCCCCACCCCTTCCTGATTTAAAAACTATTTGATATATATTAAAATATATATATCCGGGATAAAGATTTAAAAATGGTTCTCTTCAAACTACGCAGAACAATAATAATTAATAATTTAATCGACATAGAAAAAAATATATAAACATAAGAATCAATGCGACGCCCCATGAACGTTGCTGCCGCTGCGCCTTGCGTCATTGCATTCAAGGCGCTGTCGCGAGCCCGCAAGAGCTGCACGCACTTTATATCTTGAAGCTATAAATGGATCACTTTGTCATACCTAAAAAAGGGCGGAAGAGACAGGTGAGCAGATGGAAAGAAATGGCTCCTCATCGAGCGCTACAGCGGGCACGGATGGTGGGAATCCTGACGGCGGAGAGGATTTAACTGGGGATTTAATCCATGGCCCAGCCGAGAAACCAAGATATGTTTTCAGCTGTGGGGTCAGCTGTGGCCTGGTGGTTCGAGCGTTGGGCTTGTGATCAGAAGGTTGCCAGTTCGAATCTCAGTACCAGCAGGTCATGATTGAAGTGCCCTTGAGCAAGACACCTCACCCCTGATTGTTCTGCAGTAATGTGCCACTGTAAAAAAACTACTTGAGTTGCTTTGGATAAAAGCGTCTGCCAAATGAATAAATGTAAATGTAATGTAATGTAATGTTTTCTGTCATGGGTGTGGCCAGCGCCGCCGCTCTCACGCGCATCATGGCTGTGCGTAAGGCACCAAGTGCTGAGGCGGCATCAAAAATAGCATAATGAAATTTTATTTTTCAATCTAAAATTATTTCATTAGGCTATAGAAAAACTATTAGGCAGGCACATTTCAGCCATGTATATGTAAAAAAAAACGGCCGACCAATCCCATATCACCACCCGCCCATGTACAGTCCGCACGGCAGCGCCGGTTGATCGCGCGTGCGCCTGACGCAGTTTGACAGACGGTAGTCTAGGCAACTTATTTGGAAAGCTGTGAAGATGTTACTTTCTCTATTTAGTGTTCCTAGTTTTAAACTGCGATGCTGCTATTGTGTTATTGTTGAGTTATATGTTTGGTAATAAAAAGTTAAACTGGCAAATTTCAGGGTGGGGGGGGGGTCATCATAATGGAATTATGCTTAGGGCACCAATATGGATAGCAGCGGCACTGGGTGTGGATATGGCAATTAAAGTTCGAGCATATTGTTTGCAAACTACAATTGATTAATTAATTAAAAACAAAGTAGTTGATAGGCTGTGTTGTTTTATTTGTTTAGTAGCATTAATATGCAGTTATTACCCGTGTCCACTGTATTTTCTGTTGGTTTTCATGAGACCCCCCTTTAAATAACCAGGACCCCCCATTGATCCCCCAATCAAAATTGTCTGGAGCCGCCACTGCCCATACCCCAAAATGACATTTACTGTATATACTCAATATGTATGCTCTGACGGAGAAGTCTTTCAGGACAGTTTTATTTTGACATTTGATGAAGTTCTGTTTCACACAAGGTCGGTGACCACAGTTTTCTCACTCACTGGATTTTAAAGGGTTGTTTCTTTTGTCCCCTTTCAGTGTTTTAGGAGTAATGAAAAAATAACCATTCAGAATAACAGCAGTATACATAAACAAATAATAACACAAAGAATGTACCCTGGGTGCACACTTTTAATAACATAAAATCTGGTTGACACAAGAAATTAACAATTTTCAATAAAATAAAATATGTACTACACACAGAGCTCAGTTCATACCAATAAATGATTTACCAGAAAATATACCACAAGAAACAATTAAATTGCATAAACATCATCGTCACATAATAACAAGTAATATTATATTCATATACCCGTCCATTCACATAATTTTCCTCCGTTTCCTTTTTTTCAGGCACTCTTAACTACAGTACAATGGCGACAGCGACTGCAGTGAACATGCAACACATGCGGCATGACCTTATCACGCTGTGCTTTTCAATCCAACCCATAAAACATAACAATATAACATCATCTTGTCTCAATGCATAAATTCTTTTAATAATATTAAGTTTTAGAGGATGCAATTCGTGTTTAAGACCAATCACATGTGTTGTAAACTAACCATGTCAAAATAAATTTGGTTATGCCCGATCGACACAATCACCGTAAATTGTCCGGTGTTTCTTTTGGCTATTACTTTTTTCTTACTTTTCAAACAAACATGTACACCGTTTACATTTTTCTTTTTTACACAGTAAAAAGATTTACACCGTATTTCAGATGCAGGGATATTTTTGACAGTCTAATAAAACAATCTTATAAGCAGCAATAATTATATTCACCAATGGTTATGTACTCAGGGTTACACTTTTTGTATTTTAAGATTGATGGCAATAAACAGAGATTAGTGAGATCTGAAGCTTAGTATCCCCACCCGGTAGAGAAAGAAAACAGGCTGCACCAAACCAGTCAAAACATAACAAATCTGACCGATAAACTTTTTTATTTGATCTTCATTCTCTGCTGTTGGAAGAAAAAATAAAAGGAAGTAGGTAGCATATATGAAAACCGTGATCACAGTAGATGTTAGAATGAGATAAAACGCTCTTCTCTTCATGTGGTTTTCCTCCTCTCTCTCTCTTCTTCTCTCTCCTGGTCCAGACTGTTTCAGAGCTCTGAGAACACCCAGACAACAGAACAACTGGATGGAGAAGAATATTAAGAACAATACAAACCAAAGAATAAAATACAAACCAAATGAGAACAACCAAATTACAGAATTGAATCCAGCATAGGCAAATGCTGCCATCCAGACGACAGCGGAACACATGAGTCTGTATCTGAGAGGTTTGTACTTCAGAAAGATTACAGGATGCACCACCGCCAGGTAACGCTCGACAGAGATCAAACAGTCAAATGAAGGATGTCCAATGATGATTATACCATCTAAAAACCCCAAACCTATGTTGGAAATCTGAAATTGACAATAGAGGAGAATCAAGAGAGTCTGCAAACACAGGAGGATCTCACAGACGGAGAGGTTGAGAACGAAGAATTCTGCTACAAGTCTATTTCCAGAGCCTCTTCCAATGAGCCATATCACATAAGAGTTGGTAGGAAAACTCATCAGGATGCTGAAGATATGCACGACTGAAGACATCTCAAAGTCCGTTTCAGCTTCAGTGCCATTGAAATAATGAGAGGAATTGCATTCATCTGTGGAGGAGATCACACTGGAGACGTTCATCTTTTCAACGTGTTGCTGTAACAAAATGAATCAGTACAGATGTGCACCCTTTCGAATCTAATTCAAATAGACTGACAGTGTTTTCTAATTGTGTTACCACAACAAAGTGGTAGATGGAGTAATTCATTTCCATAAACCTCCATAAAAACTGAGGTGTTAACACACTAAAAAAACAAAGCTATATGTCAAACATTCCAGCGAGAGGAAAACAAAACCACATCCAACATATTCAAAATATTGAAAACCCATTTTCCTCTGACAAATATGTTTACAATAAAAACAACATTAGCGATAAATAAATCCAAACAAAACAATATGAAATATAAATGATGTCTTCTGTGACGAAACATATTTACGCAACGCACTCTGTAGCAGTTTGTCCGTTCAGGGATTTTAAAACCTTGTGGCCCACCTGACACTTGCAGATCACATCATTTTACACATCAGATGGTGCCAGAATGAGAAGATGAAGCTGTAAAACGTGACCGAGAGTCTTGACACATTGAGGCGAAGGGGCAACAGCGCTACTATATTGGATGGGGCAATACTCACCACTTCGCGAGGTGTAAACATGAGTTCCCCTTCAGTCGGTCTCTCGACGTTGTGAGAGACTGACTGGGGTTTGATCTTGAGAACCTACCTTCTCTGATATAATTAATTATAAAACGCCAATGGGCTTGGCGAATGGCACGCGCACGCCAGTCTCCGCCCCGTACATACGGGTATAAAGGAAGATGGCGGCGGCCATTCACTTATCCTTTGTTCTTCGGAACCTGTGTGTTTGTTATTGCGACACGCTTTACTCGACTTCGAGAAACTTTTAATTAGTGGAAAGACTCCGTATAGGGATGATGACTCCATTTCTGTCGCTGCATCGGACAGCTGCCTGCTGGCATCGGATGCGGAAGACTCCTCTGATCTCCTGTCGTCAGGCAGTCGGGTGCCGGAGGAGACTGACGCTGAAATGTCGGCTATGCTCTCTCGGGCAGCCGCGTGCATCGGGTTGCAGTGTGTGGCTCCACCCTCCCCGAAACGCTCGCGGCTGGATGCATGGAGGTGCATGAAGAGCTCTCCAAGTCCTGGAATGCGCCCTTTTCGGCGCGTATCAGGCAGGAGGGCTCGGCGGCTGTGACTTCCCTGGATGGTGGAGCGGCTAGAGGCTACGTTGACGTCTGTCCGGTCGGACAGCACGACTGCCGTAGCGTACATCAATCACCAGGGCGGCATACGCTCACGCCAGTTGTCGCAACTCGCCCGACGCCTCCTCCTCTTCCATCAGTCCCTGCGGGCCACGTTTCTCCCGGGCTACCTGAACCAGACAGCCGATGCGCTCTCTCGTCAGGGCACTCCCCGCGCAGAGTGGCGGCTCCATCCCCGCGCAGTCCAGCTCATATGGGAGCAGTTCGGCCAAGCACAGGTGGACCTGTTTGCCAGCCCGTACTCCACCCATTGCCCGCTCTGGTACTCTCTGACCGAGGGTCCCCTCGGCACGGATGCCCTAGCACACAGCTGGCCGTGGGACAAGCGGAAGTACGCCTTCCCCCCAGTGAGCCTGTGCAAGGTCAGGGAAGAGGGGCATCAGGTTCTGGTAGTGGCGCCATACTGGCCCAACCAGACCTGGCTCTCGGATCTGGTAAATCTGACGATGGCCCCCCCCCTGGCCAGTTCCCCTGACGAAGGACCTGTTGTCGCAGGGGAAGGGCACGGTTTGGCACCCCAACCCGGGCCTCTGGAATCTCCATGCCTGTCCCCTGGACGGGACGAGGAGACCCTAAGGGGCTTGTCGGTAGCGGTCCGGGAGACTGTTCTGCAGGCTAGAGCCCCTGCCACTAGTCGATTGTACGCTTATAAGTGGCGCCTCTTCTCGTCCTGGTGTTCTCCCCGGGAGGAGAACTTGCGGAGTTGCCCGATCGGGTCGGTGCTGGCCTTTTTACAGCAGAGACTTGAGAGTAATCTCTCCCCTTTCACGCTGAGAGTGTATGTTGCTGCCATTGCCGCGCATCACGATCTTGTGGAGGGTAAGTCTCTCGTCAGCACGACTTGGTCACCAGGTTCCTCAAGGGCGCGAGAAGGGTGAATCCACCTCGACCGCGCTCTGTACCCTCTTGGGACCTTAACGTGGTCCTACAGGGCCTTGGTACGGCCCCGTTTGAGCCCCTCGGAGTTGCCAGTCTTCCTCATCTGTCGATAAAAGCTGCACTCCTGACGGCGCTCGCCTCCATCAAGAGGGTGGGGAACCTACAGGCATTCTCCTTTGTCCCAAGGGTGCCTAGAGTTCGGGCCCGGCGATTCTCACGTTGTCTTGAGACCCCGTCCCGGTTACGTGCCCAAGGTTCCCACCACTCCCTTCCGGGACCAGGTGGTGAACCTGCAGGCGCTCCCCTCAGGGGAGGAAGACCCAACCTCTAATGTGTTGTGTCCAGTACGCGCACTGCGCCTCTATCTGGACCGCACACGGAGCCTAAGAAGCTCCGAGCAGCTCTTTGTCTGTTACGGAGGACAGCACCCGGGGAGGGCTGTCTCCAAACGGAGATTGGCGCACTGGATTGTGGATGCCATCACGGTGGCATACCAGTCCCAAGATCGCCCGTGCCCGCTTGCAGTGAGGGCCCACTCCACTCGGAGTGTGGCCTCCTCGTAGGCACTGGCAAAGGGTGCCTCTCTGGCAGACATCTGTAGTGCTGCGGGTTGGGCTACGTCCAGTACCTTCGCAAGATTTTACAATCTCCGCGTGGAACCAGTTGCAGCCCATGTCCTTAACGCCCCCGGCATGTAGGACGGGACTCCTGGTTTGGACATACGCCTGCGAAAGCGCCTTCTCCCCTCACCAGGTGAGACTAGTGCGCTATTTTAGCCTCCCTACTTTCCCCTCTCGTGGCGAAGTATAGGCATTCCATCCATCACTAAGCATTTGCACTTGGTAACAGACTGAGCGGAGCCGTCTGTTAGAACCAGGTCCGGTATAGGTAGAGTCATCCCTGCTCAGGCAAACCCCTGTACTAGGACTAGTGCCCCATACGTAGTGACTCCCCTCTGGGTCGTCCCGTGTGTTGAATTCCTCACTCATGATTTCCCGATTGGTGAATCTGTGACCTCCCCGCCGGTGGTAATCCCACCTGGATTTGTCCCCCTACTCGGGCTGACTTTTTTGCGCATGTTGTTCTCCCCGCCGGTGAGACCATGTTAGTGTCTCCACATGTAGCCTCCCCTCCGGGTAGGAACACACTCTTCTAAGAGGAGAGCAGTGTTTCCCCAGTGTTCGTCTCCGGACAGCTCCTCGCTACTAGAGGCGTACGCCACTGTCCGTGAGGCCGTCAGTACAGGCTTCTCAGTATGACCAATACTATGTGACTGGAAGATTACGTCTCGCGGTAGCACTCTTGTGACTCGCTAGCCTAGTCAGGGTCGCTCCGCTAGAGGTTGTGATGTCGGTGCAAGCGCTGTGGCGTTTAAGATAGATCCCCAGTCAGTATCTCACAACGTTGAGAGACCGACTGAAGGGGAACGTCTCGGTTACGTCTGTAACCTCCGTTCCCTGATGGAGGGAATGAGAAGTTGTGACTTCATGCCACAACGCTGCACCGAATCACTGCAGTGAACGTCTCAGGTTCCTCAGTACAAAGAGTAAGTGAATGACCGCCGCCATCTTCCTTTATACCCGTATGTACGGGGCGGAGACTGGCGTGCGCGTGCCATTCGCCAAGCCCATTGCGTTTTATAATTAATTATCTAGGAGAAGGTAGGTTCTCAAGATCAAACCCCAGTCAGTCTCTCACAATGTCTCGTTCCCTCCATCAGGGAACGGAGGTTACAGACGTAACCGAGACGTTTCTTACTAAGCATTTTTGTATTTAGGAAAAGTAAAAATGTTTTATGAAATAACCTGGTTTTTTTCACAGATTTCATGTGTCTTTTCATGTTGTGAGTTTTTCCACATTGTTGTTGGATGACTGTGTGTCACTCCTGAGATTTGATTTTGTTGAAATTCAACAGACACTGGACTGGAATGGCCACAATACATCTAGAAATACAAAATAAATGAAATTTTTGAATAATATTTTCTGCGGCTATAAGTAGGTCTCCAATATACTATTTAATTTATATTCAGTCAGAAATGCTTGCAGTTCAAATAAACTGAAACAGGGAGTTCTTCTGGATCAGCGTTGTTAACGTCTAAGTAGATTTTTTATAAACAGATACAGCCTTCAAGGGATGAAATGATCTACTATTAAGACAGTACTCACTCTCAAAAAGGATGTGTTAAATTATAAAAAATAATGTTGATTATTATTAATTATTGTGTTTCTAACACGCTACACAAGAATGGCATCCAGTATGTTCTCCCATAAATAACTTTAAAATAACTCCAGATAAACAGTATAGATACATAGATTATCTTTGCTGCATGTTACCAAATTACTATTTATATGACAAAGCAAAGACAATATCAGGCTGTACATGTATTGTAAATAAAAGTAGCAACACGTTTTACTAAACTGTGTAAGCAAACAAAACCACAAAATAAACTGTGTAAACAAAAACAAAACCGAGTCTCATTGCCTTGCACAGAAAATATCTCACAAAAATGTGGGTACACACACACGCATGCATACATACACACGTGCACACTCACCAATGACCCTAGCCCAAATGCCAAAACGTCACTCTTTTATATCTCTAAAATACAGTGTCAACTTAAACATTATAAATCCAACAAATCCTTTTACTTCCATTATAATTTATTAAGAAACAGATTTAAAGAATTTTATTTTCGTACAATTGATTGACTTGCTATTACAATTTAATTAGAAATCATGTTTATAATGAATAATCATTATTTTAAAAGTATCAACAGAGGTAAGAAAAGCACACATTTAACAAAAAATTAAAAAATAAAATTGACAAGGAAATCAAATATATTTTAATTTAAAAAATTGGCTATTTGTTTTGAACTGTTGAGTCCAGTCAAACATGTTTACCAGTCATGGGAAAAGTGATGATAGTTTACTATCAACAAATGCAAGTTCATTAATTGATCATCATGTCTAGATAGAAATATTTGTTGATTTCCTTATACATGGAATGTTTCATCATAACAACTGAACAGAGTGCAAGACGAGGAATGGTTATGAATATAAAGATCGCCTTAAAGACAAAAGACAAGATTAGAGCATTAAATTCACCAAAGACAACTGTTGCTATCCAGGAAACAGCCGATGATAAACACTACATCTAAAAAAAACTTTTAATGCAAAGTTTACAAGTATCAAGAGAGTTTCCAAACATATCAAAAGATCCAGAAAGCAACTTGGAAACCCAATATATTCAAATGTTTATCCAAACAATTTATGAATAATAAACAAATTATTAAAAATTATATAACCAAGAGCACGATTTGTCATGGGATATTATAAGACAGTAAAATAAAAAGTGTGATGTTACCCCAATTTAAATGATCGTGTTTTTGCTAAACACAAACACAAACAAAACATTTTTTTAAACGAATTATGTATAACCTATTGAAATTATTGGCTATAGCTAAACTTTTATTGTATGTAATAACTTCCTTCTACTTTTGCTATAAACAGCTTGTGACATTTAAATGTAATACAACATCTTTGATTTATTTGAATAAAACATTGTCTTATTATTGTAAACAGTGCAGACTAAAATGTATTTGTTATGATGGTGATTCTGCACCTATCCACATTTTTTATAATTCAAATAAAATGACAGATGTTTCACAAAGTGCAGTTCCCCAACTGGTAGAGATAGAAAACAGGCTGCACCAAACAAGCGAAAACATATTGACCAACAAAGATAAAAGTGCTGTCATCCATTGATGCAATAAGAACAATACAAATAAAATGGAGCATAAATAATAAGCATGCACGCAGTATTTATTAGATCAGGTAAAACACTCTTCTCTTCATGTGGTGTAGTTGATTTACAGTAAAAGACCCGTAAACCAGTAATGATGAATGAAAACAAAGAGTCAGGAATGCAACCAATCGAACAAGGTTTACTAGATAGTTTTGCCAGCAGATGTCAGCTTCAGCACTCTCATGGAGTTCCACAGGCTGACCTTTCTTACATCCAAAAAATACAGTAGCCATAACAGAGTCAACTTACAAAGTCATTGCTTAAATCAAGCTCACATGATTGTTTATGACTTATATAAGATCAGAAAGCTCTCAAACACTTCTGGAGTCATGAAACAGGACATACAGTCCTAGAGATTATCAAAGATATAAAACTTCATTAAAACATGACGTATCTGTCATGATCCTGCCTCTCCTTGTCTTGGTTTTTGAGTCCTGTGGCAGGATCATGTCAGTCCGATGTGTTTTGTGTGGAGAAAGAGCATTGTTTTGGTTTGTCACGCCATGCTCTCTCTCCGGTGTTGCGTCCTTTAGCCCTGCCCCCTTGTTTCCCTGTTAGCGGCCCAATAGTGTTAGTCTTGTCACCAGCCCTGGTCCATCTTTCCCTTAGTGTTTAATTCCCCTCACCTGCCTTGTGCAATCCTCCTGTTACCTTTCCTTTAGTGTTTCATTCATGTCTCCTGCCGCCACTCTCCCTGTGTCATCAGTCCTCGTCAGTGTTTCCCTTTATCAAGTCCCAGTTTCCCTCTGTCCCTTGTCGGTTCATTCCTCATGTTTACCCACCTTAGTCTGTCCTGATACCCTGCCTTCCATTGGAGTAACCTTGTTGCTGTTCCCTGGACTCAACAAACCGCTGCCTGCGCTTGGGTTCTGTCCATACCTCATAACAGTATTGTCCGTCTCATGACTTTCCACTCCTTCTCACTTTCATGTAACAATACAATAACACAAACACAAACCCCTCAAGAGTAGAGTGTGTGCTAACAGAAGATGATTTCGAACACGATGATTTCACAGTAACACTAGCAGGAAGAAAGAGCCTAAGAATTACAGACTTAAAGCCACATTATTCTAATACAATATCTTCACTAATCTCTCTAGTTTAAATCTTAATCAGAAAATGTTAGTCCTAAAATAATGCTGACTAATAATTGATTCATATTTGCCAAATCCACACAAAAGTATTTATATTTGAAGTAAGATAAAGATCTCCTGGTCCTGACTGCTTCAGAGCTCTGAGAGCAGCCAAACAACAGAACAACTGGATGGAGAAGAAAGATGACGAATGGTATGTCAATGCCATGTTCAAATCGTGTCTTGTTCCTCTGTGGATTACCTTGCCCTTGTTTGGTGGTTTATGTAGTAAGATTTGTCCTAGTCTTTTAGCTTTAAGCAGTTTATCTTTTGTTTTATGTCCCCTTGTGGGAAGTCTTTGTTTTCAGTTTGATATTATAGTTTGGTCAGTGTATTCCCCCATCGTGGGTGTTTGTTTTGTGTTTATATATTATATTAAAGTCCTCGTTTAACCCCTTGATTGTTCTTGCCTGCCTGCACTTGGGTTCATCCTACACCTACCGTGACAGTTAAGATGAATTGAAGTTAAGAACATCCAAACAACAAAACAAGTGAACGGAGGAGAGAATGATGAACAATACAATCAAGTAAAAGAAGTAAAACAACCAGATCACAGTACTGGATCCAACAGAAACAAATAACGCCGCCCAGGCAATAGCAGAACACAGAGAGGTTTCTGAACGCTCAACATAGATCAGACACTCAAACGGAGGATGACTGGTGAGAAGCAGTCCTTCAATAAATCGTGTCCACAAGATCTGTATGTACAGGCAAGACAAATCAAGAGAATCTCACAGACAGAGAGGTTGAGAACAAAGAATTCTGCTGCAAGTCCATTTTCGGTTCCTGTTACAATAAGCCATATCACATAAGAGTGGGTTGGAAAACTCAACAGAATGCTGAAGATATTAAAGCAGTTTACATCCCATACCACAGGAAAATAAATAACCAAAAGATCTAGAATTATTAAAGGAGGAGATTTCACAAGAGATGTTCATCTCTTTACTGTGATCTATGAAAGAATAGATCACAAAAGTCAACCGCAACATTCTGAGATTACAGGCCAAACCAAACTAAAGTTACTCCTTATCACACCAAAGTCAACAGAACAGTTTTCTGTTTCTGTTCTGTTTTTTCAGCCAGGATAAGCAGCGTTAACCGACTTGAGACTGAATTTGAAATCTTTTATTATTTTATTTAACAACTGGAGGACACACCTTTAGTTTGCATGGTAATCTCATCACAATCCATAACCATGTTAAAGGAATTTTAATATCATTAAGCAGAAATCATCATCTAACACTCAATCACCATCCACAGACACATAATCCGTCACAAAAAAATCACAAAAAAGATATTTGCATTGATATAGGACACAACTCCACACCAAAAACAACCAATGAAGCTTCCAACAATCGAAACGTCAGGAATAAATCATCATTAAATCAACACAAATCCCCACATCCAATAACAACAGTGCAGAATACACCATTATCGATCAACAAATATTTACATTGCAGACGTATCTTAGATGTACAGAAATCAAATTATTTATCAACAGTAAACTGGGAAGGTCCAATTCATCTTTCATGCTCAATCGAAGCAAAACACTACAAATTGGTAAACTGCAAAATCGTCATCGGGAGTAAACAAATAACAGAAAAACAAGTGTATTCTTTGAAGTTATTTGTTTTTTATTATTAGGTCCCACACACACCGATCTCAAACATCTATTGTGTACTATAGGATAAAAAGATTTGTATTTGGAAAGAACCATATAACAACTCTGAAACCCAATATGTTCTTTTTATCCAAACAATGTATGTTTATGAAAAATGAGATTTCCACAGGTGTACATCGCTCACTATGGAAACTGACAATGAGTCATTGATCAAGTGTTGGAAAAGCAAACCACAAACAAATTACAACAACAGCATTTGTCAAAAAACAAGTTTATTATAGGACATGTCAATGACTAAACAGCACCACAGTAAAAATCAAGTAGACGTTTCTGTATTTCAGAAATTGCATTTCATCTTTGACAAACTGCATTTCATCTTTGACAGCTGTGGTTATTTCAAACACACTAAACTTTACACACTAAACAATAACTACTAGATTCACATTAGTTTCAAATCTCTTTGAAAAGTAATTTCAACACACAGAAAAGTGCCAACTGCCCCTTAAAACATTATTTTGCCAAAGACTAAACGTCACATAATAATTCAACTATTAAAATAATAATGACCTTATTAACACAGCAAGTGCTGTCAAACAATTGATCAGGATTAATCACATCCAGAATAAAAGTTTGTGTTTTCATGATATTTGTCTGTGTGCTGTGCATAAGAATTTTTATGTATAAACACATTCACCTCATGCATATATTTAAGAAAGAAATCCAATAATCCAATTGAATTTATTGGTAAATAAAGATGACATATATATATTTCCTACATATGTATGCATGTACAATAATGTGTTTATAAGTTAATATGCACAGACAGTTAGTTCACTACATTCATATATTTAAGAAAGATATAAAATATGTCATGTTTCTTTCCAATTTAATTTATTGGTAAACAAAGACATCATTTATTTCCTACATATGCATGCATGTACAATTATATGTTTATAAATTAATATGCACAGACATATATTATGTAAACATTGGATGCGATTAATCACGATAATCGTTTGACAGCCCTAAACAAAACTAAATCACATTTCATCAAAGGCAATGCATTTTAATGTCATGTTTAACTGAAATACAGGTTATAAACAGTGACAAGATTACTTAATTTCTTTGACATCAGTATCAGAAAAGCGAGTTCTTGGAAACCAGAGGCATACAAGTTTTCCATTGCGCTTCAGATAAAGAATGGGATGTACAAAAGCAGACAGAACAAAACAACAAAAACTGATTAACCAGATAAGAGAAACTTCCTTTTGCAAAATAGTGAGAATTCCTGTGGCAATATAAGGAACGAACATGACAACCATGGCCACAGTAGATATTAAAATAAGATAAAATGCTCTTCTCTTCATTTGGTCTTCCTCCTGTCTCTCTCTCCCTGGTCCCGACTGCTTCAGAGCTCTGAGAACAGCCAGACAACAGAACAACTGGGCACAGTGCAAGATGAGGAACTGCATCATGTAGAACCATGTATGAGCATCTTTCTTTGACAATATTAAGGTGAGCATGCAGAGCAAACAGGAGCCAAGACAAATGATCCAGACAACGGTGCAACACATCACTCGATATCTGAGAGGTTTGTACTTCAGAAAGGTTACAGGATGAACCACCGCCAGGTAACGCTCGACACACATCAGACACTGAAACAGAGGACGGCCGGTGATGGCAAGTCCCAATGAAAACCTCTGTAGCATCAGGAAACCTGGCAAGGTTTGTCCAAGTAGAAAGAAAAACGAATTTAAAGCGAAAACGGTCTCACAAATAGTGAGATTAAACATGAAAAACTCTGAAGCGATTCCACCTCTTTTTCCTGTGGCAATGAACCACAAAATATAAGAGTGCAAAGGAAGGCCCAACACTAGATTAAAGCTTGCTGTTATAATCTTGAGAACAACTAATGTCGTTGTGAGGCTGGACGAAGGTTGAACCTCCAGTGAGGTGGAGTTCAAATTGGAGAAATTCATCCCTCTCTCTAAAATATAAAAAAATATACATTTGTACAGTTGAGAAGATACTGGAAGTAGAATTTGCATATCATCAACACAAAGAGACCTTCAAATTCATGATAACAATTATGTGCAAAGTTCTGGAATTAAGTAGCAAACCAAATATTATTGCATTACATTATCATCCTTCATTCAGAAGAATTTCAATTCGAACAAATATAAAAAAAAACAATTACAATTACATCTTCCCCATTAGCTTTCAAAAGAAAGAAATATGTTAAAACATTACATGTCCATAACATAATTTACATAACTGAAAAGAACCTCAGTAATATTTTTAATGAACAGGTTATTAATATTTGTATAATTTAAAGAAAACAAATCATTTTAAGTGTCACCTGAAGAATCAGTGCCCAGTAGTTTGAGACTAAAATAAAACCCTCCACTGTATATGAGCATGGTTACATACACCAAAACATGTCATCCACACGTGTCATGCAAATGGTAAACATATTGAAAATAAACATGTGACAGGAGGGGCGTAAAGTTTTTCCCCTTGGCTCTAAATTGACTTACGCAGTATCTCACCTCAAAATTCACTTATTAATCTACAAAAGTTAATAAACTGAATTACAATTTCAGTTTTTGAACCCTAATATCAGAACAGACGTTTTTTTACACAACAGAGGTTGAGTTGTCAGGATGTTACAGGATGAACCACTGCCAGGTTACACCAGAACAGAGGGCGGCTGATGACGCCACATCCAACAAAAACCAGCGAGAATGGTATAAGATTCGGAAACACAAACGTAAACACATACACCACATAACTCAAACAATAATTATTTCACTGACAGAGTGTCATGACAGAGCCACGTGTTTGTGTGGAGAGAAACATGTTATTGTCAATCAGGACAATTCTCTCCAGTCTCGTATAGCTTTCCTCCTTTGTCTCTTTACCCACACCTGCCCATTGTTATCTCCTTTATTAGTCTCCTTATGCAATGCCCTCTTGTCATGTCTTGTGCTCGTTCTTTGTACTTGTTTCCTTGCTCATGGTCAGGATACCCTGTCTGTCTGTTTCAGGTTCCTTGTTAGTTGTACTGTATACTTGCCTTGCCCGTTGACTACCATCCCTGTGTTTCTTAAGCCGTGTCGTTGTTCCTCTTAGTTTGTTTTTGCCCCCCTGTGGAAAGAGTTTGTTTTCAGTTTTGTATTTTAGTTTTGTTAGTGTTTTCCCACATCGTGGGCATTTTGGTTTTGTTATTTAAATATTAAAGTCTTGTTAACCCCGTCACGGCTGCCTGCACTTGGGTTCTTCCACCACGTTCATGACACAGACGGAATAAGGTTGAAGAACTCTGATGCAATTCCACTTCCCGATCCTTTAATAAGCCATATAACAGAGGACTTACAAGTACATGCTGAGTACAACAATATCCATATCACGCCGTAGCAGCCAAACTGGTCGTGAAGTTGCTGTAGAGTCGTTCATTTCTCTATGATTCGTCTTCTCAGCAACGTGAACAGCTGCTGATGTGACCTATACTGAATACACAACAAAATACAGACTGTCTAATTTTAAAATGTATTGGAAATATAAACTCAAGCATGCTCTCCAAAAATATTCAATAAGAGCTAAATGTGAATAACATAATTTAACATATTAAATAAGATTTTGGTAACATATACTTATAGCGCATTATAAGGAAATTCGTAATGCATTATAAGGTATGCATAATGCCTTATAAACAGCCTTATAATATGTTATACTGTCTTATAAATAATAACAAAAACAGTTACAATATATTATTGCAATAAAAGCAAATGTGTCATAACACGTTACTGATTTCTTACAGCTGTTTAATAGACATTTAACTTAAGACCAGTAGAAATATTAAGACCACCTTATATGAAAATTTCCTTTTAAAACAACAGGGCAAAAATAAGGTCGGTATAAAAGTAATAATTTTTGCACTGATAGTTTTATGAAAGAAAGTCTGCAGTTCTCAGTGATCACTGCAGATATCGCAAGCAGGTGTTACAGGTGTTTTGATTATTTTGGTCAGATTTTCCATGTACAGGATTAAAAAAAAAATTTCCAACAAGCACCTTACATGGAAACAGGAGGCTCTATGTCAGAGATAAATTGTTGAAAAACCACAACTACTGTGCACACCACTCAACCAATTTCTGACATATAAAACAAACATTAAACATGAGCATAAATGATCTTTAATAAATTATTATGCTAGTGTAAGATGATTACTTTGTCTAGGTAAAGAGTTGATAAGTCTAGTCGATGGAACACTCAGCAGATCCGGATCCGGGGACCAAGAATGACACAGACATAGAAGTGCAGTTCACTCAAAGTCAAAGTTTATTAGGGATGGGTCCAATATATATACCATAAATTAAGATATGAAAGTATGCACAACACAAGATATACAGTCAACAGAAAGTCACATCATACTATATTTAATCATCCCTATCTAGGGTACAGATATAAATGTTAGTTGGTTCCTTGTTCATAATGTCAAGGTCATCGTGTTCTTGTCTCCCCCATCCCCTGAGTATAACTCCCAATATCATCCATCCGTTGATTTGACCCAAGACACAGTAAAGACTAGGTTCTCACAGGAAAAACTAGTTTCTATATTCTCACAGCTAGTCAATGAATTCCTTGGAAAAAGTCTCACAGGTATACATTTAGTTCAAACTTTTTATCAAGTCAAATTTCAATCACATCACAGAATATTTATATTGTGGTTGTGTAACATAATATATAACAATAAAACAATCGGGAACAATAGCAGGCTCTACTAGGAAAAGAGTCAAGAGATTATCCCATTCAAACCAAATAATATTACCAAAATAAGTGATATAATTTGTAATAGCGATCTAAAATTTAAGTCTATACATCTGTAATCTACTCACTAAATTAAAACAATGTAATATATATAATGTCTATTTAATATAGGGAGTCTATGTGCAAGTTTTTAACATCACCTGAACCAAGTTTTACAGTGAATATACGGCATGAGAAATCAATGAATTTACAAGCAGTCAACTTATTCAAAACACTTAGGTATAGAGGACAAGCGCATAAATTGTGATAAGGAAGCACTTAGGTTTTCTAGGTAACTGTGAAACATCAGAATAATTTTTATGAAGAACAGAGGTTGTCCGTTACGATGCAGATAAAGAAAAGGATGTACAAAGGCACTCATAATAAAGCAAAATAAACTTACAAACCAACTAATAGGAACATCTTGTTTAAAAAGAGTGAGAATTCCTGTGACTATATAAGGTACAAACATGATAACCATACTCACAGTAGTTATCAGAATGATATAAAACGCTCTTCTCTTCATGTGGTTTTCCTCCTCTCTATCTCTCTCTCCTGGTCCTGACTGCTTCAGAGCTCTGAGAACAGCCAGACAACAGAACAACTGGATGGAGAGAAAGACGAGCAACTGCACTGAGACCAACCATGTAAATCTCAAAAATAATTGTGAATTTAAAATAAATCTGCACATCAAACAGCATCCAAGAATCATGAGCCAGGCAGCAATGGAACACATGAGTCTGTATCTGAGAGGTTTGTACTTCAGAAAGGTTACAGGATGAACCACCGCCAGGTAACGCTCAACACAGATCAGACACTGAAACAGAGGACGACCGGTGATGCTTAATCCAGCAAAAAACAAACAGAATGGTAAAAGGCTTGGACAGCCAAACATAAGCACATTCGCCAAACAACTCAAACAAAATATTGTTTCATTGACAGAGAGATTGAGGTTGAAGAACTCAGATGCAATTCCACTTCCCGTCCCTTTGATAATAAGCCATATAACATAGGAGTGCGTAGGAAGACCAATCAGGAAATTGATGCCAAATACAAAAATATCCATATCGCTCCGCAGCAACGTGAAACTGGCTGTGAAGTTGGTGGATGATGCGGGTGTGGTTGAGATGGCTGTAGAGTCGTTCATTTCTCTATGATTTGTCTTCTCAGCAAACTGAATTTTGTTAAGGATAGAAACATGTTACAACCAGAGCAAAGCACATCTGGTAATAAATGTAATTGTGTAAATAATTGCTATACCAGGGTGAATAGCACACTCTACGCATCTGCTGTATGGTTACTCTGAATAAATCTATATGGGTCATTCATTTTATGTAAAGTTGATTTGCATGTTGGCACTGTGAGGTCATCTGTGACGATAAAGAAAGACAAATTTTTTATGGCTATTACATCGTCTTGTTGCTAAAAATCGAATTACTAAAGATGATTTATGAAGCAAAATGTCATGAGAATAAAAGATAATAAATAATCACTGCATACAGTTCTAACTTTTATTGACAATTACAGATATTGATGAAAAATACTAATGCCTTTTGTTTTCCATCATCTTAACAATTTATACGTATACTTATTGTAGTTTAAGAGCTAGATGTTGAAAACCAACATACAAAACCATAGGAAAAAACAAGAATTTGTGCAATCGGGTATTTGATGGGAAAAATTAGTCTCCTAACTAGCACAGTGTCCCCTAGGGTAACATCTTTCAAACCAACAGGGAAAAAATATGGTTGGTATTACCGTAACTCTTTTCGGTCAGCAGTTTTCCGTGATCATGACAGAGGCTATAACCTGTGAGCAGGTGTTAACAGGTGTTACTTTTGTTTTCCATTTATTCTGACACATTTTCCATGTACTCGATTTAACAAATGGAAAAAAAATTGTTCTTTGGCACTGTGGCAAAGATAAATTGTTTTTATTCGGAAGAGTTTGTAAACTCTTATGTGCTCACCGCCAAACCCATTCCTGGCTGATAAAACAAACATAAACCTTTGAGGAAAACATGCTCTTTAATAGTTCCTAGAAATTCAGCATATGCTAAATATATTACAACAGTGATGAGTACATTTTACAAACTTTTCCAGACGTTGAATTTTAAGTTAAATTGTAATACATGGTTTAGTTATTTAAAAATCACAACCAACAATAAGTTTTATGCAATGACAATTAAAGGTCAAGCCTGTAAATATGTATGACCATTAAATTCGAATAAAAAATAAAAACAGGGTTTGAATGCAAAATATGCTAGTTCTTTTGGAAGTACTAAAATAAACTGTGTCTATGTCAGCCGAAATTATAATATTTCACTAAATCACAGTATTTTCTAATAAACTAAAATGTCATTGTTTTTTTGAGAAACAAAAGCAGGAGAGCTTCCCCATGCGGTGCAGATAAAGAATAGGCTGAACAAAACCAGCCAGCATAAAACAAGCATAACTAACTGACCAAAGAATCTGAATAATCCCCTCATCCTGTAGTGTCACTACGAACAACCCAGTGATGGTATATGGGATATATCTGATAAGCATGCTCAAAGTCGAAATAAGAATGAGAAAAAACGCTCTTCTCTTCATGTGGTTTCCCTCCTCTCTCTCTCTTCCTCTCTCTCCTGGTCCTGACTGCTTCAGAGCTCTGAGAACAGCCAAAAGGCAAAACAACTGAGTAGAAAGGAAGATGAGGAACAGACCCATGTAGAACAACACATACATATAAAAGTTAAGGGACATCAACAAAAACATGCAGCCAAAACTGGATCCAAAAACCACGATCCAGGTAGCGATGGAGCAGATCACTCGATATCTGAGAGGTTTGTACTTCAGAAAGGTTACAGGATGAACCACAGCCAGGTAACGCTCGACACACACCAGTGACTGAAACATGGGATGACCGGTGATTATTTCTCCCATAAAAAATCCAATAAATAATAAGAGACTTTGAAACTTTTCCGCCAGTGCATTGAGCAATGAATTCACGGAGAAAAGGATTTCACAGACAGAGAGATTGAGGATGAAAAACTCTGAAGCAATTCCACTTCCTGTTCCCGTGACGCTAAGATATATAACGTAGGCGTGCGTAGGAATACCAGATAGAAAGCTGAAAACAAACAAACAAATTTCAAAAACGCCTTTGTGCCAAAATTCATATTCTGACAATGGAAATGGACGAGATATTGTAAAGTTACTTATTTCCTCCATGTTTACTCTCCTCGTCTTAGAACATCAAATATACATAATGTGTATGGATAATGTTGCAATTGTCATCTAAAGAAAGAGAAAAGCATAAATGAACCAATTAGAGTGATGAAGATCATGGAAATCAATGAAATTCCCAAACGGTCTATTCATTTACGGTATAGACGACACAGACTAATGCAGAACAGCTGTAATATAATCCATACATTATTCTACCCAAACTTCTAAATGAGCTAAAAAAATCACACCCAGAAAACAACATTGCATGTAACCACAGATAACATTAAGTCGACAATATAACCCAGAAGTATAATATTCAATTTAGAAAGTTCAGAGCTCCGTCCCATTACATGCAACTAATCCATCTAACATGTCAATAACCTTCTCTCTAAAAGCCATAGTCAATATTATAAATCACAATAAGCACAATAAATCAAGTGGAAAGGGTTTGTCACCTGAACACTGAATGCTCTGTGCTACTCAAAAGACCTCACAGCTGTTAGAGCACCAACATATGTGTACGGTTCAGAAGCGGCAGATGACCAGCCATGCAAATCTTTCAAGTGAAAATGATTTGGTTAAAGCCTTAGACACAATTCTGAACAGCAAAATGCATTTTTTTGCAAAGCACCTAAAATATTTATAATTTTTCGTTTCCAATAATCAGAATATCTGATCACAAACAATTCTACAGAACCATGAATTAACATATTGGTTAACATGTTACTTTAATTTGAAGAATCAAACGGAGCTCAGGACCATTTAATCCACCTAATACTGTACATCATGCCAATAAACCTCTGCCTGATATAACCACAATACATTTGTTATATTTCATTGTGTAGACATGTGATAATGTAAAGTGCTCCTGTATAACTCAACTGGTAGAACATTGGTTTTGCTGCATAAGTGGTTTGACCATCCGATAAAAAAGTTGCTTTGTATAAAACTGCCTTGCGAAATGCATAAATGTTAGGGCTGGGTTTTGAGACCATTTTGGCGATTCGATTCTTGTATGGTTTCGATTCGATTCGATTCAATTCGATTAAATTCAATTCGATATCGATTTGTTATCAGTAATTAATTTTAAATACTAGTTTTGCAGACATGGAATCCATATCAAAATACACAGTATATGCTGGTAACCCCTACCCAGCTAAATTTACACATTCACTTCAATAGTAGAGCCCACATCTACTGTTTGAACTAGAGGTCTTCTCGGGTCCAAAGATCTTTACCCGACCTGAAATGACCCGAATCACTTTTTACCCAGAACCCGAGACAGACCCGATAACGTTTTTATTTTAAAGCCCCGACCCGAGACAGACCCGATAACGTTTTTATTTTAGTATGCTTTTCCTGAATACGATGGTAACTACATCGAGTGTGCAAACCCCTGCAGCGTTGGAAACTTCGGGATTTCAATTCTAAGGTGATTTCAGATCACCGCGACTTTTGGAAGATTTGCGTGGCTTTCAACCGATCGGCTGAGGGTTGGAGGAGAGTTGGTAACTACAAGCGACGCGCTGTTATTGTACAGGATAGTTCGGGTCTTCCTCGGGTCAATTAAGCAAAACAATTTTTTACTTTATATTACCCGAGACCCGAAGACACTAATAATATAACCGACCCGTGTCCGAAGCTCCCGTGAATCTTTTAGACCCGAACCCGCTCGGGTCTCGGGCCGGACCTCGGGTTTTCGGATCTAAGTGGACCCGTGAAGACCTCTAGTTTGAACTTGAAACATGTTTAACAAATAAACAGATATCCAAATTGAACTCCTTTAATAGATATACAGATATTATTCTCTGAGGCACGTGCATTAAGATTTCCCGAATCAATATTGTTTCTTTAAATTGAAGAACGACTAAAATCAAACCAGCCCTAATAATTGTAATGTACATGGATGAAATCGAAAAGGTTTATCACTTGAACAATGATTCTCAAGTTTTTCACAGAAGTGTGATGTATGTGTATTGTTCTACAAATTCTTAACGTCACACAAATCCCTATGAAACTATAGTGAAAATCATGACGTTACAAAAGATTATACTTTAAGTCTGGCAGGTACTCCTATTTGTTTGCTTATACTACAGTAGCAACACATCAAAGCCTAAAATCACTACACTGCATCCCTTAAAGACCATCATATATGACATTACAATTGTTATTAAGATAACTCATTTATTTGAATCAACTTTGGATTCATTGTATTCCTTCATGCAAATAAAGACATAAACAACACAGAGGGGAATTCAGAAATCAGGCTGTATGCAAAAATAACATGTGCTTCAACATGAGTGTAAATAATATTTGTTTATTTATAGTCCTTAAATACAAAAAATTTGAGTACATACAACACATACATCTACATTTTCACTTTTTCAACAGAATATGATGTATGATGCCAAACACATAGCCATCATTTTCACAAGCTCTATGAAATATGGTTAATGAATCAATGTTAGGACTTGTGGATTATCACATTTTCTTTGTTCGGTGCAGATAAAGAATAGGCTGAACAAAACCAGCAAGCATAAAACTGATGAAACCAAACGTCCAGAGAGCCTGGACTGAATTTTGGGTCACAATGGTAAGTAATCCAGAAGCGATATATGGGACATATGTGACAAACATGCTGACTGCAGTTATGAGAATGATAATAAACGCTTTTCTCTTCATGTGGTTTTCCTTCTCTCTCTCTCCCCCTCTCTCTCCTGGTCCTGACTGCTTCAGAGCTCTGAGAACAGCCAAAAGGCAAAAAAACTTGATGGAGAGATAGAGGAGAAACTGCACACAGAAGTACCATGTGTAACCAAAAAAGTTGGAGGAGATCAAAAGAAGCAAACAGCTCATACAGGACACAAGACAAATGATCCAGGCAACGGCAGAACACATGAGTTTGTATCTGAGAGGTTTGTACTTCAGAAAGGTTACAGGATGAACCACCGCCAGGTAACGATCAACACAAATCAGACACTGAAACAGAGGACGGCCGGTGATCACCAGTCCCATCAGAAACAGGGTCAACGGTATTAAACTCAGAAACCATTTGGCCAACAGAAGAAATAAAGAATACAAAGAGAAAAAAATCTCACAGATAGACAGATTGAAACCTAAAAACTCTGATGCGATTCCCTTTTTCCCAATCACATACAAAACATAAGCGTGAATGGGAAGACCAAAAACAAAATTAAAGGACAACATACACATTTCTGGTATCTCGATATTCCAAAATGCCGCTGCTGTGAAATTGGCGGATGGATGAGGTGTGGTGGAATTCACTTTAGAGTCATTCATTTTCTCTTGTCAGGCAAGAACCTCCCAAATCATATACTGTAAATGAACGAGAAAAATCTATGGGAAAAATTGATAAAATATACATATCAATAAATATAGCAGAGTAAGGCTTGCTTTAATAAATAAAAGGGCAAAGTGATTACAATCCCACTTTTAATACAACTTCGATGAGAATTTTTTCAAATTCTAACCAAATAAAAAAAGAGATTTTTTTATTTACATTTACATTTAATCATTTAGCAGACGCTTTTATCCAAAGCGACTTATAGATGAGGAATTATTGGAAGCAATGATAACAACATAGGCAACAAAATACCTAAGTTCATCAAACTAGTCCATTAAAGCCTAGCACAGTATGAAAATTACAAAGTATAATAGCTTTGGTCATTTAAATAATGTGTTGTTATTAGCCTCAACTAACATGTCCATAGCCCACAACAATGACTAAATATTATCAATCTGAAATGACATTTAATCAAAGTGAAAAGAGTTTGTCACCTGAGGAGTGAATGCTCAGTCTCTCTTGATTTACATGCATTGCTGTGTTATTTTATAGCTTGACATCCCAGCTGTCACAAGGATGGATTGAGTGTTTGCTTTATCGTTTAAACAAAGAACACCAGCTATGCAAATATTAGAGGTGAATATTATTAGGTTAAAAAAGACCAGATTATACTTTAGATATGTCTTTGAGCATCATGAGCCTATAAGCTCATGGTTATTATTTTCTTTGTCAGTTTTATTTTTTGAGATTTTTGATAGGAAAAAAAGAAATGACATGGAGAGTGGAAATGGGGAGAAATCAAAAGCTGTCGTAAATACATTTGCTCTCACTGCTATGTCAGTGTCGTTGTTGTGTGAAAATCTCATACTTTTTTATCATTTTATTTTTGTCATATTTTTTATCATTTTCATTTGGTATGTTACCCCTCACATTAACATAAGCAGCCACATCAGCGAAAGAAAATGTAATGCGATTCACCAAAACAACCTCATGGCAATTCTGTTTTTTCTAATTCGTTTGAATATTTATACGTTTTATTACGATCTGCTTTCGCACCAATGATGTTATGTTTGGGTTGGGGTTAGGGGAGGGGGTTCGGTAATGCTTTTTTTTCTAATAATCTTACGAATTCATACACATTAGCCCCCTCATAAAATAGTTAAGAATTCCCATTAGATCCGGTTGGAAGCACTCACTACTTCAAACGTCATGTGCTGGTCAAACTCCATTCAAGTTTGGTTTTGGTGCAATGTTAATAGTTTAATAACACATTTCTGACCATATACCGAAAAACAACAATAGCAAATTTGACAGTGTTTAATTTTTAAAAGGCCTTTATAATTTTCCATTTCTGCCCGACTGCCACAATATTCCATTAACCCATTCTGCACCGTGTTGCCATCTAACTTAATATTGTAAATATAGACCCCTTTGGAAGACGTAAACAATGCTGGTCAAGAAAATCTTTCAGTTTTTTAACACTGCACAGACATTGAACAAAATATAACCAACAGAACATTAAGGCTATGAGGGAATAAAAATGTACAAAAAATCTTTACGCTTTTATTATATACGTAAGATTTAAACAGAATATGGTCATATTAAATAAATGAAAACTTAAACCGAAAGTCCTTTTAGACCTGTATTTACATTTTGCAAAGTGGTCTACACCTAATATGGGAAAGAAATATTTTCAAAACAATATACATTTGAAATGTGAACATTTTAATATTTGACTATAGTGTAATTTAACAAAATTTAATATTATGTGGTGCATTATAAACAGGTGCAAAATGTCCCTAATATTGTTTAAGCGTCATTATTACCCATTATCTCTACTTCTTTATGACATTACCTTATTTTACTTTTATAACAAGGTTTTATGGTTTAGGAAAGCAGGGGATCTTTCCATACCGAAGCAGATAAAGCACAGGCTGAACAAAAGTAGCCAGTGTATAAGAAATCATACCAATAAGACAAAGATTTGTGAAAATGTAAATAATCCCTGTGAGATTAAAAAGAAATATTTGTGATTATCATTGTCACTGTTATTATCAGAATATGATGAAAAACTCTTTTCTTTTTTAGGTTCTCATCCTCTCTCTCTCTCTCTCTCTCTCCCTCTCTCACCCGGTCCTGACTGCTTCAGAGCTCTAAGAACAGCCAGACAACAAAACAATTTAACGGAGAGGAAGAGGACCAAGGGTACAGAGAAGAACCATGCATAAACGTACATCTTATATGATACCAAAAGAAATTTGCAGCTAAAACAGAAGCCAAGACTAATGGTCGAGCCAGCAGTGGAGAAGATGGCTCTATATCTCAGGGGTCTGAACTTCAGAAAGGTTACGGGATGAACCACCGGCAGGTAACGCTCAAAACAGATCATACACTGAAACAGAGGACGACCAGTGATGCCCAGCCCTGAGAGAAGTAGCGCCAATATCTCCAGACTTGAAAACCAAAGCGACAATATAGTGAACAAACTATCTAGGCAGACACCGATCTCACATACAGAGAGATTGAGGCTGAAGAAATCTGATGAAATTCCAGCTTCTGTGACGATAAGCCATATAACATAGCAGTGTAATGGAAGACCAAACAGAAGATTGATGCTCAACAAGGACACTTCCAGAAAGCTTATCTGCCCAACAAAAAGAGTCGTAGAGTCTGTGGATGACTCACTTATTGTGAGGTTCACTATGGAGTTATTCATGTCCTCCTTATCTTCTCGGTTAAAACAACAACTAACTCCAAAGTGATCTAGGAAGAGAAAATGTTAAACATTCAGAATGCATTAGGAAAAAACTACAAGAACGCATTTCAGACACTCCATGCAGGCACATTACTAATACAAAGAAGTGTTTACAGTTTTAACATCACATTTGTAAGCAACATCTTATTTTCTATTATATAGATTCTAATAAAACAACATCACACTATAATAATACTACAGTATACAATACACACCATGTCATTCAACAAATAACAATCTATCTTTTACGACCACACCTGACAAACACGTTGAGATTTTGCATGCTATGGGATGACAAAGAAAAAAATCCACTTGAAGATTGAATTTCCAGTCTCTCCTGATGTCTCTGTGGTCTCTGTGCTGTTTTTGCAGATTCTGAGAAAAGTTGTCATAGGGGATTATGTGCATGACTTCATAAGCGACATGCCACATGAAACAATACCTATGCAAAAAATAGGTACGCAAATAAAGTTAAATAATGAGGTTTTTAAGTGATAGTCAAATCAATAAAAAGATTTGAATGATAAAGATTTTTATTTTCGGGATAAAATATAATTTCTTCCAACATTTCAAACAGCAAAATACGTTTCATTATGGGGACTTTATATTAACATCACTTCTAAAACATTGATTATTAAAAAAAACTTGAATTCTAGCAGTCACCCTGGCCTGGCACGCCACATGGAAAAGTGCTTCCTGCCCACTACCATTATTCTGTACCGTTCATCCATGTAATCATTTTGGATAAAGGTAAATGCCCTGAAAAAGTGTCACTCATATTTCCATTATGACCCCCTTACTGGGCTAAATAAAGACCTTGTTTATTGTTTTGGTATAGTTTAGTTAATTTATCTACACTACTATTATTTTCTTCCATAATGTTGTACTGTATTTTGAATTATGTTTATACAGTAATGCAATGTTCATCTTGTTATTAAAAGCAAAAAGTGCAATATTATTATTATTACTATTAAAACTTTGACTGTGTAAGCAACAAACAGAGCACAGTCGTTCACATGCCGTTTCTTTTTAGCTTTATGTACATTAATGGTTTTCGCAGAGACCGTCACAGACGGTTACATAACAGATAACAGACCCAAGTGTGTTCCACCACTAATCCAGGAGGAGACATGTGGGTAGTTGACAAGTAAATTGTGTCCTATTGTCACGAACTCACCGCATGAATCGAAATGAGCCGGCACAAGACAGAAGACACAGGTGCATTAAACAAGGGATCAAATCAAGAGGGACAGATGCGGAGGATGAGGAGACGAGAGGGCGGGAACGGAGACGAGATCGGAGAGTGTATGGCAAGCCATAAAGAATTGTATATTCTGTATTTTAGGGGCCCTAAGATGGATCAAAGGTAGTTGAAATATTGGGAATATTGAAATGTATCAAAAATTTTGTGCAATCAAATCAAAATAATTGATGTTCCATGTCTTTGGTTTAATAAAAATTTGAAGTTTAACATTAGTCTTTATAAAAATCATAAAGGGGAGGTGCGCAAAGCCTCATAAGGGGGGTCGTAGAAAGAAAAAGTTTGAGAACCACTGCTTTAAAGGGTCCCTTTACTGGTAAAAACTCAAGTAGCAATTTCTTGTTATTTTCCCACATCCTTCGACGATTTCTGGCTGTAAACCTCATCCTGCCTCATTTCGCCATGCAGTCAAATGCAGACAGAACTCTCTTCGCTAGTGCCAAATAAATCACCCATACAACCACTTTACATGCTGACTGGCTTCCTGCGATCATTCACAGGTGTTTTTCCAGACACTTCTCTATGTAAAACTGTGCTATAAGTTAGTAAAACAATTCTGGGAGGAGGAAAGTAGGCTTCCAGACAGAACTGTGAGTCAAAATGGAAGAGGTTACACTTGGTCATCATGAAGTGTTTTATTTGAACAACTAAACACAAATAAATTACAAATGAAATCGGATAACACACAAAAGCTTAATATTTAAGCTAAAGGAATAAAATTTACAAATAAAAAAGTAGAATCATGTCCTTATACCATTATTATTACTTCAACATCAAGTTATATGTATTTGAGGCATGTGCTAAACAAAATCTATAGTGACTACCAAAAAACTGTTATACGCTAATAAAATGCCTATGCTAATCATTTTAATTCTAACTATACTATGTATAGTTATATTTAAAGTTACTACATTTTGTTAGTTCCCAAGAAGTCATGCCTGATAAGTACTACTTCACGTATAAGATCAGGAACCAGGTTATTTAACTCTAGAGTTACCAAAAGAAACTCGGTTTGACATTCACATTTCGTAATTTAGCTGATCTTGTGGCAAGAGGGAGATCGTAGAGTCCGGAACACCTCTGGAGAAAGTGTGTGAGAGTGATTTTTTACCTTTGTGGGACGGAACAACAAGACGTTGTTTGAATGCTTAGCGCATGGTGGATCGGGCGGTTACATATATCTGAATTAGCGAGTGAAGATACGGGGATGCCGAACTAGCTGTGTTTTTATAGGCCAAGGTAAGAGATTTGAAATGGATGCGAGCGACTATAGGGACCCAGTTCGAGCTAATGAAGAAACACAGTTATTGTCTTTTAACGTTTCAATCTTTTCTATACATTATTCTAAGATTGATTTAGGGAATAATGTTTTCTAAATTTGAAGAAAAAAATCTAGTCAGTTTAGTAACATACGAAAGTAAGATTCACCCAGAACAGAAGCAAGACAGTTTACCAGCTCTGCGCAAAAAAAGACTCGGCTGTACGAAACCAGCCAACACATAACATAAAATACCAATAAACCAGACAGCTGGAATAAACCGTTCTGAGAAAATTATCAAGAATCCTGAAATACAATATGGCAGGTAAATAATAACTATGTTAACGGTAGTAATAAGAATGAGAAAAAACGCTCTTCTCTTCATGTGGTTTTCCTCCTCTTTCTCTCTCTCTCCCGGTCCTGACTGCTTTGAGAACAGCCGAACAACAAAACAACTGGATGGAGAAAAAGACGAGGAACTGCATTGTGAAGAAGCATATATATATATATATATATGTAAAATTCTCTGAGAATAACATAAGCAAGCAGAACAAACAGGATCCAAGACAAATGATCCAGGCAGCGATGGAACACATGAGTCTGTATCTGAGAGGTTACAGGATGAACCACCGCCAGGTAACGCTCGACACAGATCAGACACTGAAACAGAGGACTAGGGAACAAAGTCGCCAAAAAGTCTGAAAAACAATTCAGGCAGTTTCCAATCTCACAAACAGAGAGATGTTTGTGAAAAAACTCTGATGCTATTCCCTTTCCTGTGACGATAAGCCATATCACATAGAAGTGTGTAAAAAGACTGAGTAGGACATTGATGCTGCACACACACATTTCTAAAATGTTCATGTTCCTGGTGAAAGATGCATAAGAGCCTTCGGCTGATTCAGTTATGTTGAGGTTCACAGTGGAGTAATTCATGTCCTCTTTATCTTCTGATCTAATCGAGGTGTTGATGAAACAGGTAATCCAGACTGCATCAAACATATCAAAACAAATCCAAGAAATGTTCAAAACACTTATTATTTATTGTACACAGACACCAAAAAAGAAAATAACCACAACATTGCTTTTCTAAAATAATTTCATGTACAGATAAATGAAATACAAAAATAAAAGGAAATAAAAATGAGTTTGTCACCTGAAGAATGAATCCGTCCCAGTCTCTCTGCATATAAATGAATCTCTGTGCTGTTTCTGTCACACAGCTGTCACAAGAATACGAACATGCGTATGTACATTGTTATACTGTATATTGCATGTTCCATATGCAAACAATACATTTGCATATAAAGTTTACAACTCGTTCATGCCAATGGCCACAAGTACGCTGGAGTCGTTTAACCTAACAAAAGTTTTCTACTTAAAACCGAATTAAAACTTTACATTTTAACCGATTTTTAAAAACAGTATTATTGAGCGATGTGAAAAAACAGCTGCAGTGTATTTAAATATTGTAATTTTACCTATAGGATTGAACCACTATTATGCATTCAAAGAGTACAAAACATCTGAAATGCAATAATTGAAATACTACTGCACTTGCTAGGCAAAAGCAAGGCTTTAAGAGCCTGCGGTTGGCATGGCCTATCCAATGTTTTAATATAGAATATTTTATTATTATTATATTATTTAATATTTCAATATATTTTATAATTTTATATTTTGTTCGTTTGTTCTATTTTCTGGGTCCAATGTTGGGGGAGAAAAAAACGGTCTTAAAACATTTATACTATCCGCTGGAAAATTGTATAGTCAAATTTACTTTGGCAAAACAGATGCGATGTAAAGCTGAGCTTTTAAAGAAATCCGTCTCAATTGCCCCTAAAATAATGTGTGAAAATGTCAGTTTCCTGAAATGAAAATGTCCAATATAAATCTCCTATTACAAATCTTTATGAAGCTTATCTGTTTAATTCCCTAACTTCAAGGCCGTCTTTGGATACATGCACATCGCATGTAATTCAGTATAGCACAAAACTAAAATTATGCAAATGTTTTAGGTACAACAAAGGAAGTTCAAAAGTATCAGGCATTTTATTAAAATCGTTTAAAAACTGATGAAACTGGGTATCATACATTTTTACATTCATCTAAAATTCCCTTATAGTATTAATGCATTCATTAAAAGACTGCTCGATTGCAATCACGGAGATCCAAAAACATAACAAACCGCAACAAAAATGTAAAATTATTGTTTAATTCGTATACACACTGTATAAGACGTTTCCTCCAAAGTAACATTGAAACAAAGCCTTCTAATTCTAATCTAAATTAATTTTTGTAATAATATGCAGGATTCACAGAGAACAGAGGCAGGACAGTTTTCCCGCTATATGCAAATACTGAATAGGGTGAAGAAATCCACCCATAGAATAACAGAAAAAAATTATAAACAAAAGAGCGGGAATATGTAAGATAATGTAAATGAAAGGTATATAACAACTACGTTCAGTTCTTATGAGAATGAGTTTAAATGCACTTCATGTGGTTTTCCTCTCTCTCTCTCTCTCTCTCTCTCTCTCTCTCTCTCTCTCTCTCTCTCTCGCTCTATCTCTCTCTCTCCCTCTCTCTCTCTCTCTCTCTCTCTCTCTCTCTCTCTCTCTCTCTCTCTCTCTCTCTCTCTCTCTCTCTCTCACCCGGTCCTGACTGCTTCAGAGCTCTCAGAGCAGCCAGACAAAAAAACAACTGGTATGGAGAGAAAGAAATAAGTATAAATATCATTGTTACTGTGACCAAAAGAAACATGCAGCAGTGAGAAATGAACCAGGCAGCGGTGCAGGCAGATCACTCGGTATCTGAGAGGTTTGAACTTCAGAAAGGTTACAGGATGAACCACCGCCAGGTAACGCTCAACACACTTCAGACACCTTAGGAGGGCGACCGGATATGTCCAGTCCATTGGGAAATATGCTAATTCCTGGAGATTTAAAAATGAAATTGAGAAAAACTCATGCCATATGACATAGAAGTGTGTAAGAAGACCAAACAGGACATTTCTACTGCACACGGTATGGTGAGGTTCACTATGGAGCTTTATCCAAAACTTTATCGTGATCGATTTAAAAAGTTAATGTAAATAATATAAATCAAAATAGACCATGACAATACTATATAAAAGTTACAATAAAACTTCACTTGAAATTACTTTCATGTACATTTACTTTGAAAACAGGTCATAAATAAAATAATTATTCACCCCAAAATTGATATTTGCCACTCTTTACTCATGCTTAGATCAAACCCAAGCTTTGACTTGTTTTTTTGTTGTACAGTAAACCTTACAAGCCTTAGAACCGATAAAAAACAGCAGCATTACATTTACATTACATTTACATTTAGTCAGCGACTTACAGAGGAAACATTGGAAGCAATTATAACAACATAGGCAACAAAATACATAAGTGCATCAAAACTAGTCCAACTTGTCCATAGCACAGTATACAAAGCTTAATAATGTAACTGGTAGCTCATATGAGAATTATTATAATTCTTAAAGGCTGCCTATTGCAATGGAATATTTATTAATAGAAAAACAAAAAAGGAAGGAAAAAAAAGTGAATCTTGCGTCTGTGTTGTAAGTGAGTCTCTGCGCTATTCTGTCACTGAAGGCGTCAAAATGAAACTTTATAGATTTTCATTTTGTATTGCATGTTGCATATGCAAACAACACATGCAAATAAAAAACATGACTTATAGATGTTTCTTTTATTCAAATGGTTAAACATTTGACTACAAAATGAACAAAATGCCTCATCTTAGTGTAAAACTACACTGTAAAAAAGGATTTGAGGATTAAGTTGACTCAACTTATTTTCCTAAGTATATTCAACTAAAATGCTGAGTGTACTTAAGATATTAAGTTTACCTGTGTCCAACTAATCCGTTTAATCAGACTAGTTTATTCAACAAAGATTTCTCAGTTGTCTGAGTGGCATGGAAACCCCGCCCACCGAGCATGTCAGCCGCGCGCGTCACTCACCGTTCACCCCTGCATAATTGCGTCAGGAAACCCTATCAAAAATACACACGGATCACAGGCGACAACGCGCTATAACTGACGAGAAGCTTCCATTTTTTCTGTCAAGGGTTTTTCGTGGTAAGTGCAAATTTATATCTTGTTATTTGTGAAAGTTCCCGTTAAGGTGTTTACAGAACCCTGCACGTGTATGTTCCTAGTTTTACGAATAAGCTATTATTTTACTAGTTAATTAGTTCCCCTAATTTTTTATTCAGTTGTGGCCACCTGCAGTATATATATATATATATATATATATATATATATATATATATTAGTTACAGTGAAGAGAAGAGAAGTGAACAAAACTTTGTATTTCATTTTCGCCAATTTGTTTGTGATTTTATGAGGTCATCATAACGAGGACATCTTCTCAGTCAGCGGCCCCTGCAAAAACCCCGCGGAGCCTTCACCACAACACCGAACACAGGTGACCATGCGCCGTGGCTGACTTCTATATGAGTTCTTGAGGAAAAATGTATATCCAGATAGTATTTGTAAAAGTCACTGTTAAGGTATACAGAACGCTGAACATGTTCCAGGGTTTGACAAATACGCTTGTCCTCGCCAAGTAAGTTAACGAGCAGAGTTCCGTGAAGTGCCTTCATCGTTTTGCTTCTTTGTGTATGCTCACTGTTATTTTACGGTCGTGGCATCCTGTTATTGAAATATGTCATCCACGGTTTTACTGCATAAAAAATAAGAAGCCGCCTCCGTCTCACACTCTTGCGAAAATGATTTCGGGACGATCAACAGACTGTCATTTGTAACTGTAGTTGCGCCACAATGGAGGCGCTGTTTCTTTATCAGCACCAGTGAGGCGCTGAAGAGTCGCAGAACAAGAGCTATAAGTAGCTTTGTTTCACGGCAGTTTAGGTGAATTCCTTTTCATCAAAGTACGTTCATTTTCTTGAAATTGTAAAACGTGCTGTACATCGTTGTAACGTTTCATAATGTGCAGTTGTTTCATTGAATTATACTGTTCACAACGTGTTCGCCAGTATAAATGCACATGCATATGTGATACGAATGACTCGTTTGAACAGGTAAAACTATTCAGTCACTAGCGAATATAAGATTTCAGCGAATCATTTATAGCTCCGTAAACCACAAGAGAACGCAGGATATGAATGAGATTTGCTCATTTAGTAAAACTAAAGGCACTCCCGAAGCAGTCATACTTTCATAACAAAACGCTTGTACTTTATGTGATCCAATGTTGTTTGCCTACTCCTGGCAGAAGGCAAAAATTGGTAGCTCTTTGAGTTTATCGAAATATTTATTTAAACCGTTTGAAAAGGCTGAAATTGAGCAAAAGGACAATACTGTGCAGCAGACATTTACATTTATGCATTTAGCAGACGCTTTTATCCAAAGCGACTTACATTGCATTATTCTATAAATTTATACATGGGTATCTGCCATCCCCTGGGATCACACCCACAACCTTGTATTGTTAACACAATGCTCTTACCACTGAGCTACAGGACAATATTACATTACATACAGCCCTTTAGCTGTTATATATGCACTAACTCAAAAAGTAAATATATACTAGTCTAACTTTGACTTTTCTTTTTCTTCAGATTTGGGCTAGTTCAACAGAGCATCTTGTGACTCGTAGGAAGTGGACCTGCAAGCTCTGCCCATATTCTTCTGCCAACCAACGCAAAATAATAAGGCACTATAAGATAAAAAACAGACACTTCAGTAGATCTTGCCCCTTACCTTGCATCTATAGTGACTGTTTGTGTTCTTTTAAGCCCTTAAAAAACATTTGTTACAGCACAAAAAATATCTGCTTCATCAGTTTCAGCCAACTATTACCCACAAATCTCGTGTAATAACGCATAGGTTACAGTGTGAATTGTGCAATTTTTCTGAGCCATGTACTTTGTACATTTGGGAACTCATTTGAAGAATGAGTCTGTTAACTGTCCTTTTAAGCAGTGTCAATTTAATATGAAATGTCAATGTTAAACTTTGCCTTGTAAAGGAAACTAATCTTTTTTCTAACATATATAAGACTAACATATATTTAAAGAACGTGTTCACTTTTAGCAGCACTTAAAGGCAGTAATTTATTTACGTATGCTGTAGTTTAACATGCGTTTGTTACTTAATTTTTCCATAACATGCACATATGAAATGTCAATGTTAAAATATACTTTATAAAAGAAAATTAAAATGAATTAAAATAACATTCTGCTTGTTATTCCATGTCCGGAAGTCATGTTTATGCAGTACTGTTCAACCTGTTGAATTAACTTAACATTCCAAGTAAGATCAACTAATTTTGGAAAAAGTAACCTGGCTGCCTTAAAAAGATAAGTTAATTCAACAAGCTGTTTCTTTTATCTAGTTTGCACGACTAATAATTATAAGTGTATGCAACCAGATACTTAGTTTTAACAACTAAACATTTGTTGGTCTTACTAATTTTATGTTCTTTTTACTCCAATTAAGGTTTGCGCAACTTTCTTTTCTTGTTGGTCCAATTGCCACAATTGTTGGTCCAAAAAATATGAAGTTGATAACACTTAACCATTTTAACCCCAACTATTGATTCTTAATTCAAAGAACTCTTAATATGTGTCAACAACTAAAGTTTTTTAGCATACTCAACTCAATATTTTAAGGCAGCCAGGTTACAAATTATTTCAAGTTGAATTAACTTGTTTGTTTTTACAGTGTACAGCAAAGAATCAAACACGAACAGTGTCATTCTCTAAACCCCATTCACACCTTCGGCAGCCTGCAATGGAGGCCTAACATTAATTATTCTGGCGACACAAATGAGAGAGACCGCTGACAACATGACAAAGAGGAAACATTTTCAAATTTATGTAAATGTAAAAAAACTATAGGCAGCACCGGAACAACAGAAGCAACCTGATGCGGAGCCCCTGCTAACACAAGTACATCCTTATTCAGAACTGATATTCCCCTAAATCACCCACTAGCAACTCTCCTAGACTCTTCCCTCAATTATATTATCCAAGCCGTCTCCGCCAGGACTCTTCAGTCTTACCTAAACGTGTGGAGGAGTATTAATCATTCCACTGAACATACAACACGCCGTGTCCCAAGTTCTCTCTGCTAACCATCACCTCATTCATATCCTTCATGAATATCAACAAAAATCTTCAGGCCAGCTCAATTAAAGGGCACCTAAGCGGAATCCAATTCTCCAACTATAGCCAGTTCTCAAAACTCCATGCTCATCAAAGGAATCCAAAGAGCCCAACCCGCTCGCCCGGACACAAGACAACCTATAACTTTGGACATATTGACCAAATGCATTTCTACACTCCTCAGAGGCATGCACACCTTCTGCACGCTCAATGCCATGTTCACTTTGGCCTTTTTGGGATTTCTAAGATGCTCCGAAATGACCACCAGGTCCAGTCTCCTTCCACATAAAGCAAAGTAAGACAGATCAGCCATTTCCTTTACATATTCAACCTTCATTCACTCATCCACCCTTACCCAATCCCCATCCGACCCTCTCTTCAGAGTCGATTCCAGTCGTCCAGCCTCACGTTTTTGGTTCCAAAATCATCTCAAAACCGTTTTGCCCCAATCTGGCATACCTGCAGAACATTTCTCTAGCCATTTCTTTCGCATCGGCGCAGCTACCACAGTCGCCCAAAAAGATCTCTACCAGCCTCACGTCCAAGCACTTGCCCGCTGGATGTCAGAGACTTTCATATCCTACATCTGGTCAAAGAAGCTCATCGGACCCTAATCTCCCGGATCATCAAGCAGCAGGCACCCTTCCTCCAGAAATCTCAGCAGTGCCCGCCTCCGTTACAAGAGTCTTCCAGAATCGGCAACAATTGCTTTTGTACTAAGCAAGGCCAGGTCATCAACAGCCCATACCAGCCTCGTTTTGGGGGGTGCGTGCGCATATCTCCGGCTGCTGTCCTGCAAAAGTTGCATCTCTTGGGGGGAGTGTTCCGGGTTCGGGCTAATGCCGGATTTAGAGCCCTCACCCTGGACGGGGGGTATGCTCTGAGCTCTGAAGAACGAACGAACTCAGAGCCCTCTCCCCGGACAGCATGCCAAATACGTTTACCCTCAAACCTACACCATTATCTGCATAGGCGAATCATGAAATTGAAATCTAAAAACCAACAATAAGATTAATTTTAGCCGTGCCATATTATCACTTTAATATGTATGGGACTACATGTACAGTATGTGCATGTTGTGTATGTGTTTAAAAATTAAATAAAAACTTCTTCAAGTGTCTGAAAGTGGATTTTATCAGGTGTAACGGAGTAAACATTTGCTATGCAAAGTTTGGAGTGCTGAAGTGAGATGAAAGGTCAACATAGGAAAAATGTATGTATCTTAATTTATCCGTGTGATGATTTAATGCGTATAAAAATGAAAAAATCTCAAAATGGAAAAACAGGTGACGTTGGTTATAATTTATTGCAGAAAATAAATCCACAAACAAATGTTTTAAAAGCATATTTTTAAACCAAATAAATTCAAATAAATCAAGTTGATATGTGTGGCGAGCAGGACCGGCCTCGCGCCAATCCCTCACGGCTCTCTTCCAGCCCTTCTCGCCTTAATATTTATGGAAATCAAGCAGTCAAGCTATTTTATGAATGAGATATATCTACTAACAACATATTGTAACTTCTTACATCATAATATGTAACATCATAAATCCTAATATAATGTAGGAGAAAGTGACAATTTATTCATTGCATTTACATTTACCTTTAGTCATGTAGCAGACACTTTTATCCAACGCGACATACAAATGAGACATTCATCAAATTAAATAATCTAGCAAGTTAGAATTTGCAAATATGTAAATAAAAGTTATCAAAAATAAAGTTTTAACTTTACAAATGAAGGAATCAGAATGAAGAAAGGCAGCAGAGTTTTCCAGCCCGCTGAAAGTAAAGGACAGGATGAACATAACCAACCAGACAAAAACAAAAAAAAGCAGTTAAAAATGGTTCAGGGACAAACTGTTCTGCCATCACAATAAACAATCCTATGAAAATAGACGGAATATATGCGATAAACATGCTAACGGTGGATATTAGAATGAGATGAAACGCTCGTCTCTTCATGTGGTTTTCCTCCTGTCTCTCTCTCCCTCTGTCTCCTGGTCCTGACTGCTTCAGAGCTCTGAGAACAGCCAGACAACAAAACAACTGGATGGAGAAGAAGACAATGAGCTGCACTGAAAGGAACCAAAGAAAAATATCATACGAAGATATGTTAAAAAGGAACATGCTTAACAAACAGGATCCAAAACTCAAAATCCAGGTGACAGCAGTACATATGAGTCTGTATCTGAGAGGTTTGTACTTCAGAAAGGTTACAGGATGAACCACCGCCAGGTAACGCTCGACACAGATCAGACACTCAAACAGAGGACGACCGGTGATGCCAATTCCTTTCGAAAAAAAAGCCAGGTTCAGGAGGCTTAAAAACCATATTGACAGAATGTCAAGTAACCAACTCAGACAGATTGCAATCTCACAAAACGAGAGAGTGAGGATGAAAAATTCTGATGTAATTCTACTTTCTGATCCCATGATGAGCCATATAACATAAGAGTGTGTAGGAATACCAAGCAAGACGTTTATGCATAAAAAACTAATGTGCAGAGGACTCATTAACTCCAAAAGTTGAGTCATAGAGTTTGTGGGTGGTTCAGTTATGTTGAGGTTCACTGTGGAGTTATTCATGTCCTCGTCCCTTTGATTTTCTTTTTATTGAAAGAGGTAAGACTAGAAAAGAAAAAATCAAAAGAACACTTTAAAAAAATAATTCGGACACAGACCCCGTATAAATGCAAAAATCTACATCAATAAATAAATCATTTTATGTACAAAAAGTGTACAGAAAATCAGGTTATACAATTATTCATTCTTCCATGTAACACCAGGAACAATACAAAAAAGACTGGACCTTCTAAGCTTCTAAAATGACATAAATTAACATTAAAAGATAAGGGTACTGGATAATTTTACTGATAATGTTGTATCTTGACAAATACAACATTATAAGACAAACAAAATAATCGATAAGAGCTGGTTTAAATTGTTTAAAGTGAATCATTCAACGGTCACTCTACTTTCTTCAAATTTCTATTTCTCACTCTAGACCTATAACAATTGAAGTAGACCTTAGAAATATGCTGTATGTGCAAAGCCATAATATTACTAACCTCAGAACTCTATTTGCAATCAAATGGACAAATTAGTAAAAAAACAAATGAAAGAAAAAATTTTGTTACCTGAGTAGTGAATCTGGTCCGGTCTATCTGCAAACAAGTGAATTTCTGTGATGTTTTTGTTATGAACATGAACATGACCTTGTATGTATTCCTCTCTATAGCATATGCAAACAATACAAATGCAAATAATGTAAAAAGATATGTTCATAACAGATCGTTTTCTTTTCAAATGGTTAACATTTTTACTAAAAATGCACAAACTTGCATTTCAGTGGGAAACGATAGCAATAGTTAGTAACTACCCACATAAGACAGGGGTCTTTAATGTTTTCAAAGCAAATGTACACATTTCTATTGAATTGTTTTTTGAAATTTTAAAAAACTTTGTACGTTCAGCATATTTAATAGGACAGATAACTCTGAGGCTTTTAACACCACACGTAAAGTGAATTTAATCTAAAGGTATAGACCAGTTTGTAAGACATAAACAATATGTTGATATTGGTATAAAGTGCAGTTGCATGCAGTACGTGTACAAAATACAGCAATAGACATTTTAGTTTAAACATGCTTGACCAAAACAAGTGTCACAAGTTAATTTAGTGGTGAGAATAAAATCAAGAAAATTTAAAGTAGTGGTTTAAACTTAAGGTCAGTTAAGAACGGTGGACCCTTTAAAATGAAATACAATTGGTTAACATTATAATGTTGATGTTATTTCAATAATATCAATAAAAAGTCTGTCATTGTGAAATATTTTATAACAATTTACAAAATAAAGGATTGGAATTATAATCATTTACAAAGAGAAACAAAAGAGTTTTCCAGTCCTCCGTAGATAAAGAACCGGCTGCACAAAACCACCCAACACAAAACAACCATAACTGAAAGACAGAAACAGCCTCATCATGTTTTGTGAGGAAAGAAAAAATAAACCAGAAACAATATAAGGGACGTATGTGATAATCATGCTCACGGTAGCTATTAGAATGAGACGAAACGCTCTTCTCTTCATGTGATTTTTCTCCTGTCTCTCTCTCCCTCTCTCTCCTGGTCCTGACTGCTTCAGAGCTCTGAGAACAGCCAGACAACAGAACAACTGGATGGAGAGGAAGACGAGGAACGGCAGCAAGAAGAAAAAAGTACAAAATAAAATGTTAAATGAGTTAAAGAAAAGCATAGAGAACACACAGAGGCCAATAATCATCAACCAGGCGAAAGCAGAACACATCAGTTTGTATCTGAGAGGTTTGTACTTCAGAAAGGTTACAGGATGAACCACCGCCAGGTAACGCTCGACACAGATCAGACACTGAAACAGAGGACGACCGGTGATGGCAAGACCTTGTAAAAACAGCACAGAATCCATGACATATTCCAAGAAAAGAAAATGACAAAATACCATCAACAAACTTTTAACACAGCTTCACCTATGATTGAAACAGCACTCAAAAATGAAGAATATAAAGTGCATTTTGAGTTATTCAAGAAAGCTTATGAAACAAACCTACATTTATTGATAAACATGTGGTTTTGTCAAATATTTTAGAAGCATCAAAATGATCTGTCATATTTTGCACAGCGTGCCACGTTCACAACAAGCTCATATCAGCAAATATCAACTAAACATACCAATACAAAACGTTCAAAAAGGAAACTTCAAATATATACTGTAAAAGTAAAAAGTAAAAAGATTTTTTAAGCAAGATATTGTTGAGCGCTTCAAAACTGATCAATAACAGATCTGGTAAGGGCGAGCTTTATAATAATCCATCCTAAAAACCTAACTTGACCCTTACATAATGTGTGAAAAACACAAAAAGAGTTTCTCACCTGTAAAGAGAATGTCCTTTCTCCCCTGATATAAACCTCTCATCTGTTTTATACTCTGTCTAAGGGTTACATGAACATCATATGCAATTTATCCAAAATCTGTAATTATGCAAACGTTTTGAGTAAAAAAATGGAGATTTATAAACATCAGGTCTTCTATTCAAATTGTTTCAACCATTTGAATAAAAAATAAGAGCTTATGTGGAAAACTGTAATAGGATAGCTACTGATTCGTTTTCATGTCAGTGTATAACATATGTGAAGTAAATTACACTTGACAATCATCCTGTGTAGTATAAATGCCATCTGTACTGTACTGTATGCTCTTAATCACAAATATTACAAACACAGTTACAATCTTGTGTATGCCATTATACATTATCCCATCTTATCACCACCAAAAATTCACAGCAATTCTTCAGTTGTGGTGATTTATAGACATCAGTGGATACATAAATGGATTTAGTACTATTGCCACCAACCTAACGTCTCTCACAGATGTGAAAAACATCCCAGGACGTATTCAGCAGAGACTTACTAGCACCTGTCCTAAACCAATATATACAGTCCATGAATTAGCATCCAGTTATGGTGATTTGTCCGTAGTGTTTTGCTTCGGGTGGAGTGCCATCTTGAACACATGTTACATTGTAAACCAAACAAATACACAATTACCATTAAATAAGTATCAAATAGATCTTTCATTAAAAAACCCACACGTATACACTGTAACCACATTATACCCATCTCTCTTTTCTGTCCTCATTGTTTTCCTTTCTCTGCTTGGATCAAAGAACCTAAGCAAAACAACCTCGAAAGACAAGGTTTTGAATAGTTTAAAAAAATTGTAATTATTTACATGTTTAA
Organism: Barbatula barbatula; assembly: GCF_947034865.1. NCBI lineage: Eukaryota > Metazoa > Chordata > Actinopteri > Cypriniformes > Nemacheilidae > Barbatula > Barbatula barbatula. The sequence continues at coordinate 2,878,343 of NC_136785.1, forward strand.
GTCTTATTTTAAATTGTATGTGTTACAAATGTAAACATATAACTTAAAAACAGATTTGTATCTAAATATACTTTACACTTTTTTTAAGACTTCAGCATTTATTACACATATATTTATTACACAATAGAAAAACTAATAAAATAAGTTAATTTGTATGTAAGTGTGAAGCAGTCAGGGAGGTTATGACTGATGATGTCATTTTGAGCGCCTAAAACAAACAATATAACAACAACTAATTTCACAACATAAATAATTTACTGTACAACTAACCCCATGGCCAGAAGGTCTGGGAACTTTCATTGGCTAAGGCCCGCCCCAAGAGGCCATATGACTGACAGGTAAAGCAACCATTCACGTTTCATTTTGTTCGGCGTCATGTTTAGAGGCGTGCAAATGTCCCCATCGTAACAAACCAGTGAACTTTCATGAACATGTCAAAAGTCGACTGCAACAACAATGTTAATTAATTTATGCTGTGACACGCATATGTTTAAATTATTTTAGCGTTATTACGTGTGGTGCATGTATTACAAAACTATAAGAAATACTAATTCTACAAATGCAAGCAAAATGAAAAAAGAGATTACTTCAACCTCAGAAGAAAAGACATCAACAGTGGTGATAACTTATGCATGACACAGTCCATGCTGAGATTTTTGTACTATCGTGGTACCCAGTATGCATTGCAGCATGACACTTTTTGATTATTGTCACCATTTTTGAGATTAATATGCTGATTCTTGATGTCTGTGTGCGTCCGAATATAACAATTTATAAGTTCACATGATAAATTATAAAATTATAAAAAACATAAAAAATGATAACTGCGTGGGGATGAAACTAGCAATAAACACTTGCGTCGAACCTGCCGTCGCATTGCGCATTCGAATGTCATTTTTTCATATTGTTAGAATAAAAAATACACCTTACTCCTGAAAACGGAAATCAGATAGCTCATGATTCATTTCTACATTGAGAGACTTTGAGTTTCTATTGTGAGACTTAAGGAATAAGCAAAGCATTCTGTGATTAAACCAACACTACAGTACCGTAAAGAAAAATTAAGACAATATTTTAGCTGTCAATATAACAACTTTTAATGTCATAAACCCTAATACAGAAAAGTGAATTAGTTTCAAATTGACAATTATAACAGTAAAATTATGGTATTTCACTTAAGCCTTCTAGGTTTAAGTAACGCAATTACACAATAAGCATTTTTCTCCCAGAAAGCACTCACATAACAGGTTACATAAGATAGGTTAATGCATCAGTTCAAACTCATTATAAACTTGTTTTGTTGTTGTCTAGGTGTACAATGATCATAGTCTAATACATTAACCCACGTTAAGACTTTTATAATGTCTCTATCACTGCGTATTCATGGTTGTAAACTAGATGTGATTTCCAGTCAAAGTGGAGCAAATGTTTGGTCAAAGCAAGTATTTTGCAGGTATATTTACAGTATACCAGCAGCCTCTAACTGCACAAATGACACAGGTCTTTCTGGTTTCCATAATAAATGTCAGAAAGCCAGTCAAAACTGCACACTCGTGACAAACAATAGACTCGCAGTACAACTACCATCAGCTTTAATGCTCAACATCTGAACAGTCTATATACAGTAGACTCTTATAATGTTTAGAAAAAAAGTGAGCTTCAACAGGTGTCTCATGAAACAAAGGACAACCTCTTGTCATTTCAAACCTGTATGACTTTCGTTCTTCCACAGAACAAAAAAGAAGATATTTTGATATAATTTGTAACCAAAAACTGTTGGTCCCCATTGACTTCTATTGAATGGACACAAAACAAATGCAAGTCAATGGGATCCAATGTTTCACCATAAAATATATTTTGTGTTCGGCAGAAGAAAGAAAGTCATACAGGTTTGAGATGATAACAAGGCGTGTATTTAATGACAAAACTTTCATTTCGAAGGTGAACTATTCATTTAAACTCAAAATGGATACCAAGGTGGTGCTGGTCATTATGAAGCAACAAAAAATGAACAAAACCATCAAAACAAACAAAACCGGTTAGTAATGGTGCAGGAACATAACGGTCTGCTTAAATATAAAATCTTTAAAAAATTGCTGGAAAATATGCGATAAGCATGCTCACAGTAGTAATAAGAATAAGATAAAATGGTCTTCATGTGGTTTTCCTCCTCTCTATTTCTCTCTCCTGGATCTGACTGCTTCAGATGCGACCAACTTTGGGTAAAATGAGCTGGAGCCCTGAAATGTCATTTATTGTATCCTGTACAACTGGCCATTCACCTCTCACATCATTTTTGACCCCAAACAAACTTTGTAGGAAGTGTTAAAATCACTCACCAGACTTCACAGTATACATTCTGATTATTTACTGAAATCGAGCAAACAATTTCAATACAATATTTTCAAAGTAGGCTATACAATAACAACTGTATTTGTGTTGTGAATAACTATTACACGACATGAATTTTACGTGCATACATCCAAGCAAACTTCAATATAACATGAAATAACTATTTATTTACTGTATCAAATCATTTACATGTCAAGAGGAAAAGGTCGGTTGCCAATTTTATTACTTGATTACTTAACCAGAGCAATGCTAAATGAAACGACACCAAATATGACTCAAACTATTTCAGTACATGGCAGTAACATTTTCGAAAACATTTTTTTAAACTGCTGCTCAGTGAGTGTTTTGGACCAGTTTTGTCAATAGCGTATATAATACATGCATCTAAGCCACATGTGCAAATTTAGCATCCCTGTTACCCACTTCAACGTCCCGCCTGCATGGCTACACTGAGCAGAGCTGTTTTCCAAAACCCCATAATTGCTACATCGACATTTATTCCTCCAATTACATAGATAACATAGGAATGTGTGGGAACACCAAACAGGATATTTAAAGAGCAGACAAACATTTTTAATGTGTCTTCAAGCGTTGCTGGCGCAGACGAATGAGATGTTGAGTTTGTGGATGCTTGAGGTGTGGTGAAGTTCACTCTCGAGTTATCCATCTTCCTTTGTATTTTTACGACTCCGAAACTTGTTAAATAAATATGGCAGATGTTATCTAGAGCGAAGGAGTGTAATTTAAATATGCTAAAAAAAACATAATATCTTTACAATACCTAGAAATTGGAGAAACACCGTCGCAGTGAAATAAAACAGATGACCAGCTGCTGTACATGTACATAAATCCCTGAGCTGTGTTTTATAGCCAGACATCAGAACAGACGTAAAGAAATATGTGCTAGGTGTTGAATGCCACACATCAGATGCAAATATTTCAAATAAAAATGAGGTTCTTTGAGCAAACACTGAAACAGAAAAAACATTACAGGTCCGTGTCGAGCCATTAAAATAGAAAATTATTTTATATGGAATTTGATGCACAGATTTAAATCAGAAAAGATGGAAAAGGTGTGTCATGTGATTGTTGGGACTTCTCACTCTCTGCCTGTACATGAGATATTTATAAGACTAAAGTGACTTTCATATATATAAATTAATCAGATCACCCAAAGATTATGAATGAATGCTAAGGTTTTTGAAACAGACATATTGGTATAAAATGTAAAGCTTTAATGGCTATAAATAAAGGCAATCTTTTGTTCCTTATAGGATTATGAAACAGGCTTGAACATGTCTCATGCAATAAACCCCGGCTATGCACATTTTTGCGAACTGAAATGAGATTATGAGGCCAAACATTTGAAACATCTGCGAGAGAATTATGATTTCAAGTCCAATAAAATAAACAGCGTCAAACCTCAGAGTGGTGATAATAAAGCAATTTATTGAAAGACAAAGTACAAACTTTATTAGAAGTGGATTATCAATATTAGGATGTGTTGAATTTACACGCTATCAGATCCTGAATAATTAAAATGTCTCCACAATCCACTTTAATAGAGAGATTATCAGATTTGTGCGACAACAGTCATCTGCATTCTATGCTGCGCACTCCTGCAAAACAAGCATCTGTTTTGGGTCACAAGAACACAAACATGGTCTCATATGTCTTGGTCTGTATTATTCTGCGTGTGCAAACAAAACAATTGCAAAAAGAGTTTTAAAAGATAGCACTATATTATAATGCACCGCATTTCCCATAAATAATGTGGGAGAGGGTTTGTGTAGAAATCGAAACATTTTGGAGCTATTTACAGTATTTTAAGTAGGTTTTCAGATCTTTGATTTCACAGCATCTGACTGTAGCATACAGTATACTTGACATTAATGTATGAAAACCTGAAAACAAATATCAAAAGCAAAACCTAAAAAGTTTTACAAATTTCATTTTTGTTTAGGAAGGTAAGTTTTTAGGTAAGACGAAAAAACAATCAAAGAACATAAAAGTTGCCATGAAATACAAACAACGCTGTTTGAATGAAAAGATTCTAGTGCTTGAATCTTAAACCCGGAGGGCTCATATCTCTGTGTTGAGGAAACTCAGTTAGTGACACATAACATTTATCCAAAAAAACGATAAAAATATTTTCTATAAACTAGTGCAGAATTAATAAAACTCACAGTATCTGCAAAGAGAATTTGTCGAAGCGCCGCAGTCACACATACAAAGAACTTTTAGCGTAAGTAGAGCTAAATCTGCTTGATCTCGAGGTACTTTTATTCATCCATAGAACATCAAAAACACATAGTTACTTTATTACAATATAACATATAATAACAAATATTATCTAAGTTCTTAAAATATAACAATAGCATATTTTATGCAGAACAGCAGAGGCAGGAGAGTTTTCCAGCTCTCTGCAGAAAAAGAATAGGCTGTACAAAACCTGCCATAACATAACAAAGCTCAGGAAAAAACCAAAGTCCAGAAGAATTAAGGTTTGTGAAAATAATAACAAATCCAAAGATAATAAATGGGACATAAAGAATAACCATGTTCACAGTGGTTATAAGAATGAGATGAAACGCTCGTCTCTTCATGTGGTTTTCCTCCTCTCTCTCTCTCCCTCTCTCTCCTGGTCCTGACTGCTTCAGAGCTCTGAGAACAGCCGAAAGGCAAAACATCTGAATGGAGAGGAAGACGAGGAACTGAACCAAAAAAAACAATGTAGAAATAGTTACAAATGTGACCAAAATAAAGATGCAGCACAAACAGGAGCCAAGAGTTATGATCCACGCAGCAGTGCAGCACATGAGTCTGTATCTGAGAGGTTTGTACTTCAGAAAGGTTACAGGATGAACCACCGCCAGGTAACGCTCGACACAGATCAGACACTGAAACAGAGGACGGCCGGTGATGCCCAGTCCTTGACAAAAATTGCCTACTGGTGTGAGACTTGATGACAAAAATATCAGAATAACAAGTAACGAATTCAGACAGTTACCGATCTCACAAACTGAAAGATTTAGGTTGAAAATGCTCGATATAATTACACTTTTTGTTCCTGTGACAATGAGCCAAATAACATAGGAGTTTATGGGAACACCAAACAGGAAATTGATGCTGTAAATTAAAAAATTCAAACTATCAGCAATTGTCATTGACCCAATTGTAAAGTTTGTAGATGCTTCAGGTGTAGTGATGTTCATAGGAGAGATATTCATCTTCTTTTTGTCTTTTCACTGCAAAATAAACACCGACGATATTATCTAGAGAAAAATAAGTCATTTTAGGATATTTGGTGCATTTTTAATACATATTTTTAAGTTAAGGTTTATTTAAGTAAAATCATCCTGGATTTATTCAAATATCATAAGTGACTCCACACAATATAACATAAACTTCAGAACAGGAAAAGAGTATTAAAAACATGAATTGAATGTTTATCACCTGAACAATGAACGTCCAGCATCTGTCGTAGTATAAAAATCTCTATGTTGTGTTTGGTAGATGGGTTTTATATGTGCGCGGTGTGGTATGCTACACGTCATACAACATAAATCAAATATTTAAAATAAAAAATGACATTCAGGAAAGCATACCCATATGGAAATCTTTTAAATTGAAAAACAAATATTGTAATAGATAATTGATGGCATATTATCTAGAATAAAATCAGAAAAGAGGTGAAGTTTGTGATGTTCCAATGAGTGGGACTTCATGAACATTTTATCAGGCAGATTTTAATTTGTGGCTTTCATCAAACGACAATACGGTATATTGTGGCTGTAAAAACAGACATGTTAATATGTTTTATTTTTGAAAGGCTAAAAAACTGTATAATAAATCCAGTCATTGAAGTAAATTTCTTTCAAAATAAATGCAACAATTTGCAAAGCATTCTACATCGTATTTACAGTAAGTAATACTGTTCTTTTATTTATTATTTGAATATACAAACATGTAATAGGTCATTTATATTTTTTATTTATTTATTATTTACTCAAATCGTCAAATCAAATCATTTCCATGCAACATAAAAGAGGAAATAAGGAATAGCACAGAAGTAATTTTTCCTCATAAACCTCACATTAGCCCTCACTTGAAAAACAAAACATCTCAAACTATTTTGTGGTCCATTTATCAAAATAACTTGTGATATAGTTTATAAACGAGCTTGGGCAGATATCAATATTTTTAGTCAATAATTTATGTATTTTGTCTTTTGTAAACTACCACATAGCTCACATTCAGAATACAAATGTATAAATAAGTACAGTATTGTTTTTTTTCTTTCACAGAAAAAAGTCCAATGAGGTTTTTGAATGATGGCTAAAAACAATGAATATAATTTTGTTTACTGGAAGAAAACTTCCTAATGCACTATAATCTGTAATTCGGCATAACCCATAACCTAATAATAATTACATTTATCCACGACTGTATGATAAAGTTATCATACACTCTTCAAATAGATTTTGTTCAATTTTATCGATAAGGTGGTTTACTTTTCACTTATTTAAATAGATGTACATCTTTCTAAATAGACAATTTAACAAGCTGGCAATCACAAAGAACATGTTTGCATAATATAATAGCAACATAATCAAATTAAAAAAGCTTTTGTCACCTGAAAAGTGAATCTGGTCCGTCTGTCTGCGTGTTAATAAATCAGATGTTTTAGTCAAGTGCATGAACCTCTCATATGTATTTTCCTGCATGTTGCATGTGTGCAAAAAACACACATGCAAATAAAGAAAAAATGACTTACAGATTGTCTTCTATTCAAATGGTTAAAAAAATTGAATAAGAAAATGCACTTAATTTTCATTCTGAGAATATTAAAGTGGGAAAACCTATACTACTGTTTTATTAAAATTAATAAAACACATTCTTTAAAACCCTATTCAGATGCTACGTGGATGCACCTGTACTATTCAGGCAAAATAGGCGTCCTATGTGTACTCAGTGTGTACTCATCTATCGGACAGCCCACAAACACAATAAAGCAAATGCAATGTTAGCTGGCTGGTCATTATAGCTGACCAAGACCAGCAGGGGAGTTTTTCAGTCTTCTGCTGATACAAAACAGATTAAACAAACTAAACACATTTTATGCAAAACGTCCTGTGAGAGTAGACAGAAATTCTGGTCAAATAAATGGGACAATTCTAAAGTCTGCTCCTGTATGCAGATGTTTGGGCACTAATCTGGTGCCAACATCTGAGAAAATAAAAGTTTTATGTGGGAAGAGGAAATGACTGCAGCCAGTGATAAGGCCAAAACCAGACTTGAATTTTTTACTTTTTTACTTTTTATTTAGCCGTTTTACTGAAGGGACCTTTTTGAAGGATATTGGTTTCCTTATGAGCACTTGAGTTTAACTGAGACTTGGGTGTTTGTAATAGACGTAGGCTTTGGTGTTGACCTTGATTTGTTGCAATTTTGAGGTGTTCAGGTGGCTGCGATGTTTCTAAAAGGGATAGTTCATCCAAAAATGTTCACCAAACCTGTATACATTTATTTGTTCCAATAAACACAGAGAAAGATATTTTTCGAGAATGTTAGCAATTTTCAGTTCTGGGACATCATCCACTACCATAGTAAAAGAAAAAATATTGGATTTTTTTGTTTGTAAATATTGAGATATTTTGAAGAATTTAGGAAATATGAGGTATGAAATTACACAAGCGTGAGTAAATGACTGAAATATCACTTTTGGATGAACATTCCCTTTAAGCGTTGAGGACTAGTGATGCTTTGATCTTACATTTAGTATGAGTAAAATACTCAAACACTGTTAAAATCAGATTCTCTAAGACTTTTACTCAAGTTGTTTTGGAATTCGTGACTTGTAACTTGTAATGGAGTCATTTTCACTGCAAGATATCTGTAATTTTACTCAAGTAGGGTTTTCAGGTACTCTTTACACCTCTGGTTGAATACTGCAAAATACATGTCTTCTCATATCTCAAATTGTTGCATACACACATTCGTAAACAACCTTACTTGGACCCATTGTGTGAGCTGTCTCTTTAATACCACGTGGGTTATATACAAGTTGCTGCTGTTTGGATAAACATTCTTGACACACCCACCAAACAAGAGAAAACGAATGAGGGAACACAGGCCATAATAAAATAACCATAACTAATACATTTATATATATTCATTTGGCAGACGCTTTTATTCAAAGCAAGTTAGGAGAGCATATATACATTTTGTTAACATGCTTAACAGTACCGTTAGTTTACAAGGCCATGCTACTAGGAGGATTAAAGCAGAGAAGAAAAAGTACAAAGAAGAGAAAGTACAAAAATGATTCTAAATTGTTTGACAGACATACATACAGACTATTGGTTAGTCAAATAAATGCAGAACAGGTGCGCGTTGAGCTGTTTTTTTAAACTTGTGAAGGATGCTGCAGTTCAGATGGAGGCTGGTTAATTCCACCAAAGAGGAACCGAATAAGGAAAAGGTTTTTGCAAGCAATTTGAATGCCTCGCTGTGATGGAACAAACAACGATTATTTTAATATTCAAACATGTAATAGGTCATTTACATTTTTTATTTATTTATTATTTACTCAAATCATCAAATCAAATCATTTCCATGCAACATAAAAGAGGAAATAAGGAATAGCACAGAAGTAATCTTTCCTCATAAACCTCACATTAGCCCTCACTTGAAAAACAAAACATCTCAAACTATTTTGTGGTCCATTTATCAAAATAACTTTTGATATAGTTTATAAACGAGCTTGGGCAGATATCAATATTTTTAGTCAATAATTTATGTATTTTGTCTTTTGTAAACTACCACATAGCTCACATTCAGAATACAAATGTATAAATGAGTACAGTATTGTTTTTTTTCTTTCACAGAAAAAAGTCCAATGAGGTTTTTGAATGATGGCTAAAAACAATGAATATAATTTTGTTTACTGGGAGAAAACTTCCTAATGCACTATAATCTGTGATTCGGCATAACCCATAACCTAATAATAATTACATTTATCCACGACTGTATGATAAAGTTATCATACACTCTTCAAATAGATTTTACTGGACACAAGACAAAAAAAGGTTGGGTCTTCCTCTCCGGAGGGGAGCGCCTGCAGGTTCACCACCTGGTCCCGGAAGGGAGTAGTGGGAAGCTTGGCACGTCGCCGGGACAGGATCTCAGGACCACGTGAGAATTACCGAGCCCGAGTTCCAGGCACCTTTGGGATACAGAGAATGCCTGTAGGTCCCCCACCCTCTTGATGGAGGTGAGCGCCACCGAGGAAGACCCCATTAGGGTCCCAAGAGGGAACGGAGCACGGTCAAGGTGGATACACCCCTCTCGCGCTCCTGAGGAACCTGGTGACCAGGTCGTGCTGACGGAGATACTTACCTGCGGGTCAGCACTAATCCGATCAGGCAACTCCGCGGGTTCTCCTCCCGGGGAGAACACCAGGACAAAATGGCGCCATACATAAGCGTATACCCGCCTAGAGGCGGGGCTCTAGCCTGTAAGACAGTCTAACGCTAACGGCAAGCGCTCGTCCCGTCCAGGGGCCATTCATGGAGGTTCCAGAGGCCTGCGTTGGGGCGCCATTACGTGCCCTTCCCCTGCAACAGAAGGTCCTTCGTCAGGGGAATGGGCCAGGGGGAGGTCGTCGTCAGATCTACCAGATCCGAGAGCCAGGTCTGGCTGGGCCAGTCTGGCGCCACTGACCAGAACCTGATGCCCCTCTTCCCTGACCTTGCACAAGGCTCACTGGGGGGAAGGTGTACTTCCGCTTGTCCAGCGGCCAGCTGGGTGCTAGGACATCCGTGCCGAGGGGAGCCTCGGTCAGGGAATACCAGAGAGAGCGCATCGGCTGTCTGGTTCAGGTTTCCCGGAAGAAACGTGGCCCGCAGGGATTTCATCTGCTGACTCCAAAGGAGGAGGCGTCGGGCGAGTTGTGATAACTGCGGTGAGCGTATGCCGCCTTGCGATTGATGTACGCCACGGCAGTCATGCTACCGACCAGACTAGCACGTGTTTGTCCTGCACGAGGGGCTGCAGCCTCCTCAGTGCCAGAAGGACTGCCAGCAACTTTAGGCAGTTGATATGCCAACGCAGTCGAGGACCCGTCCACCGACCCGATACTGCGTGCCCACTTGCACGCCGCACCCCACCCTTGCAGTTTCCACGACAAGCCTCAACCTGTCCGAGCGGAACCCCCGCTCGGAAAAAGGTCAAGTCTGACCAGGGTGAGAGAGTGCGAAGGCACTAAGGCGTTACCGTAATTTGCCTGGTGCCGGCGTGCCAAGCCGTCCAGGGAACCCGACTCTGTAGCCAGTGCTGAAGCGGCCGCATGTGCATCAACGCGAGAGGGATAACCCCTGTTGAGGATGCCATGTGCCCCAGGAGCCTATGAAAGCACTTCAGCGGCGTTGAGGGATTCTGTCTAATCAACCTCAGACAGCGCAGCACTGACTGTGCACGCTCATTGGTGAGACGTGCTGACATACGGACAGAGTCTAGTTCCATACCGAGGTAAGAGGTGCTCTGCGCGGGGGAGAGCTTGCTCTTCTCCTGGTTGACCCGAAGGCCTAAAAGGTCTAGGTGCCGAAGCACAAGGTCCCTGTGCGTGCACAACACATCTCGCGAGTGTGCGAAGATAAGCCCGTCGTTGAGATAGTTTAGCACTCGCACGCCTTGCTCCCTGACAGGAGCTAAGGCAGCCTCCACTAGTTTGGAAAAAACCCATGGAGACAGGGCCAGACCGAATGGCAGGACTCTGTACTGATACGCCCTTCCCTCGAACGCGAACCGTAGGAACGGCCGGTGTCGGGGAAGAATAGAGACGTGAAAGTACGCGTCCTTCAGGTCGATTGCCACGAACCAATCCTGGTGACGTACTGAACCCAGGATGCGCTTCTGCGTCAGCATCCTGAACAACAGCTTGTGTAGGTGCTTGTTCAGGCGTCGCAGATCCAAAATGGGACGCAGCCCCCCGCCCTTTTTGGGCACGATGAAGTACGGCTGTAAACTCCGGCCGACATCTCGGTTATAGGGACGGGTTCGACCGCACCTTCGCCAGAAGGGCGGCAATCCCCTCCCGAAGCACGGTGGTATTCTCTCCTCGCACCGAGGTGTACAGAATGCCCCGAAACTTGGGGGGGTGCCTGGCGAACTGGATCGAGTAACCGAGACGGGTTGTCCTCTCTATCCAGTGTGACGGGCTGGTGCGCTGCCAAGCGCCCAAGAACCGCGACAGCGGGACCAGAGGGACAATCAGCTTCACCATGCCGGGGGAGGCTGGTTCAGTGGCTGACAGTGCGGTCACCTCCCACAGGGGGGACCCCCAGGGAGGTTGACAGCTCTGTATGTTTACCTGCTTCCGGTTGCCTGACGCAACGACCGGGGGAAATTGCAGTCGGCGGACCGGTCCATCCAAGACACCATCTGGACAATAGTGCTGTGGAGGAAAACCCAGGGGAAATTTGTCTCTTTGTGAGTATGTGGGCGCCGGACCCTGAAAAGGGCCCAGACTCGATGGAAACGCGGCAGGCAGCGTCCTTCTCCGATCCGGTGTTGGAAAGGCCGGGATCGGGCCCAGTAAAATCTCCCCCTGGTTCGTCCCGTCAGGGCCGCTTAGAGGACATCTTGGCGGGCTGCTGACGGGGAACAAATGCCCTCTTCCGCGGGGGTCTACATCTGGTGAGTCGTCCTCTGGGAGGTTCCTGGAACCGGAGGGCCGCCGCGGGAGGGCAGGGCTGCTGGGAACCAGGCTGCGCCCGAGACCATGCCAACCTGTTGGCGGGCACGTTGCGGTGTGGCAGGATCTGTTTCGATCGCCTCAGTCTGCTTCCAGAACTGCCGTCCTCCACGGTATCATCAAGCAGCCCTGCTTGCGAGACAGACGCATCCAGAAGGCGGGCCTTCTGGGCGTCGCACATCTGCGCAAGACTAAGCCACAGATGCCTCTCTTGGACCACCATTGTGGACATCGACCGACCCAGGCCCTCGTCGCTCGTAGCGTGAGGTCTGTGGCAGTATGCAGCTCACTCATACGAGTTGGGTCGGACTTCCCGCCGTCCAAATCCTTCAGCACTTTCGCCTGAAAAACCTCGAGGACCGCCATGGCGTGGAGAGCGGAGGCGGTTCGTCCAGCAGTATTGCAAGCCTTCGACACGAGTGTCGAAGAGAGCTTACATGCTCTGGACGGGAGACTAGGTCGACGCCCCAAGTGGCAGCCTTCTGCGGGCACAAGTGACCCGCGACTGCACGCTCCACCCGGGGGACGTCAACATAGCCTCTAGCCGCCCCACCAACCAGGGAAGTCACAGCCACCGAGCCCTCCTGCCTGAAACCAGCCAAAAGGGGCGCATTCCATGACTTGGTGAGCTCGTCATGCACCTCCGGGAAGAATGGTAACGGGCGCCCCTGAAACCGCACATCTAGCCGCGAGTATCCTGGGGAGGGTGTGTTACACCCTGCAACCCGATGCACGCGGCTGCCCGGGAAAGCATGGCCGACATCTCAGCATCAGTCTCCTCCGGAGCTCGACTGCCTGACGACAGGAGACGCAGCGACAGAGATAGCGCCATCATCCGTGTGCGAAGTCTTATCACTATGAGACGCCCGTCTGCCGCTCGTAGGGGACGAACCAGGTGAGCTTGAAGGGGTATAGATGGTCCGCGAGCATGAAGCTGACGGAGCAACATCTATCGAAGTCCCCAAATCATCCCCGCCGCTCACCAAAGCGGTCAACCTCGCCGAAACGGCAGCTGAACACGCCTGGGAAACAGACGGGGTGGTGGCAGCGCTCGAAAAGAACGTAGCCAACCGTGACCGCAACACCCTGATTGCTATGTCCGCACACACGGGACATACCGCATCAGTGAAACCTGCCTCAGCATGCTTCAGCCCCAAGCAAGTGACACAGGTATCATGGCCGTCAGACTCCAGGACGAGTCTGTCGCACCCAAGGATACAGCTACGAGGCATGCTCGTAGCCGGAGGGACTTACCTCTTAAGGTCTGTAGCCTCCGAATCATAAATCCAGCAGGTTAAAAGTTTTCTCGAAGTCGAGTATCGCGTGTAGCATCAACAAACACACAGGTTCCGAAGAACAAAGGATGAGTGAATGACCGCCGCCATCTTCCGTTATACCCGTATGTACGGGCGGAGACTGGCGTGTGCGTGCCATTCGCCAAGCCCATTGGCGTTTTATAATTAATTATCTCGGAGAAGGTAGGTTCTCAAGATCAAACCCCAGTCAGTCTCTCAACACAACGTTGAGAGACCGACTGAAGGGGAACATTTTTTTAAACTGCTGCTCAGTGAGTGTTTTGGACCAGTTTTGTCAATAGCGTATATAATACATGCATCTAAGCCACATGTGCAAATTAAGCATCCCTGTTACCCACTTCAACATCCCGCCTGCATGGCTACACTGAGCAGAGCTGTTTTACAAAACCCCATAATTGCTACATCGACATTTATTCCTCCAATTAGTAAAAAAACACAAATAAAATTGTATTCCAGCCAAATTTAATTAAATATTATAAAATAAATCCCCCATCAAACTTTTCATTTCCTTCTTATCACTCTGCTTGCCTGCCTTCGTCTGATTGGTTCAAACAACTTAACCAAAACTCTTAAAGAGACAGGGTTCATTATTATTGCAATATATTTTAAAGTTATTATAAAATGTAGTTATATATCGTCCCCCAGGTCAGCTTCTTGGAGGAGCTGGATGTGCTTCTTTCATCCTTCCCTGAGGATGGTACTCCCCTGGTGGTACTAGGTGACTTCAACATCCACATTGGAAAGCCACAGGCTGCTGACTTCGTCAACCTGACCGCATCATTTCTCCTCGAGCAGGTTTCCACATTAGCAACCCACAAGTCTGGAAACCATCTAGATCTGATCTTCACAAGGTACTGCTCCACTCATCACTCTCAGGTCACCCCGCTGCACACGTCTGATCACTTCTTCGTCACCCTTGACCTCGACCTTACTGCTCGAGTTTTTCGCAGATGTCTTACCGATGGTCACCTTCCGGCGCAACCTGCGGTCTCTCCCTCCCCCCTGTTTTTCCTCTGCTGTCTTCTCTGCACTCCCCCCTCTGATGAGCTCTCTCTTTTGAATACAGACAATGCCAGAGACACTCACCCTGCGCTTTCATCCTGCTTGGACAACCTATGCCCTCTTGCATCTTGACCAGCCCGTCCATCCCCGTCGGCTCCCTGGTTATCGGATGTACTGCGTGAGCATCGCGCCAGCCTCCGGTCAGCTGAGAGAAAATGGCGCAAGTCAAAAGACCCTGCAGACCTCTCTCTCTACCAATCTCTTCTCTCTTCTTTCTCTGTAGATGTCACCTCTGCAAAAACAGATTACTACCACTCGAGGATCTGCAACTCTCCGGACTCTCGAACGCTCTTCAAAACCTTCTCTGCTCTCCTCTGTCCGCCTGCTCCCGCACCTTCATCGGAATTAACAGCTGCTGATTTTGCATTGTTCTTCGTTAAGAAAACTACTGCCATCAGCAGCCAGTTCTCTACGCCACCATCTGTCGAACCCGCCCACATCCCTGACACGTGTGTGCTCCCCGCCTTTTCTACTCTGTCTGAAGCTGATGTCTCAAAGGTCATTGGCTCCAACCACCCTACCACCTGCCCACTGGATCCCATCCCCACCCATCTCCTCCAGGCCATCTCTCCAACGGTTGTGCCTGCTCTGACCCACATCATCAACTCTTCGCTCACCACTGGGACATTTTCCACAGCGTTCAAACAGGCCCGCATCACACTGGGTGCCCTGGAGCGAGTTGTGTTCAATCAGCTCTCCTCCTTTCTCATGCAAAACAACCTCCTGGACAGCAATCAGTCTGGGTTCAAGACTGGTCATTCCACAGAGACTGCACTACTCTCAGTCATCGAAGCCCTGAGACTGGCAAAAGCATCATCCATGTCATATGTGCTCATCCTACTGGATCTGTCTGCTGCCTTAGACACTGTCAATCATCACATCCTCCTGACTTCTCTCAGTACTATGGGTGTCTCTGGAATGGCGTTGCAATGGTTTGAGTCCTACCTCTTGGGTAGGTCATCCAGAGTATCCTGGAGAGATGAGGTCTCCGCGTCCCAACAGCTCAACACGGGGGTGCCACAGGGTTCAGTGCTTGGACCGCTACTCTTCTCCATTTACATGACATCCCTCGGCTCGGTCATTCAGAAGCATGGCTTCTCCTATCACTGCTATGCCGACGACACACAACTCTAATTGTCATTTCAACCGGACGATCCGACGGTCGCTGCTCGCATCGCGGCATGCCTGAGTAACATCTCGCTTTGGATGAAGGATCATCACCTGCAGCTAAACCTTGCAAAAACGGAACTGCTTGTGATCCCGGCCAGCCCAAAGATTCACCACAACCTTGCCATTCAACTAGGCTCATCAACGATTACACCGTCCAGCACAGCCAGAAACCTGGGAGTGGTAATCGATGATCGGCTTAACCTCACAAGTCATGTTGCCAGCACCACCCGGTCCTGTAGATTCATCCTCTACAACATTAGGAAAATTAGACCTTTCCTATCGGAGCACTCTACGCAAGTCCTAGTCCAGGCTCTTGTCCTGTCCAAACTGGATTATTGCAATGCGCTTCTGGCTGGACTTCCTGCTTGCACAATCAAACCTCTCCAGATGATCCAGAATGCGGCGGCAAGAGTGGTCTTCAATGAACCGAAGAGAGCGCATGTAACTCCGCTCTTCATCAGGTTACACTGGCTCCCTGTTGCCGCCCGCATTAAGTTCAAAGCATTGCTCCTGGCCTACAAGACCAACACCGGATCTGCACCATCGTATCTCCACTCGCTAATGCAGATCTATGTTCCTGCCAGATCACTGCGGTCTGCAAAGGAACAACGACTAGTGGTACCATCCCAAAAAGGAAAAAAGTCACTCTCCCGTACCTTCTCTGGATCTGTTCCACATTGGTGGAATGATCTACCAGCTGCTACAAGATCAGAAGACTTGGTTGCCATCTTTAAAAAACGCCTAAAAACGCATCTCTTCCGTCAACATGTCGCTGATTGATTTTTCCAAATTTTTTTCCCTTTCCTTCTTTATAAAAAAAAAAATAACCTCACTATTCTTAGCTTTTTATACCGTGCTAGGCTTTAATGGACTAGTTTGATGCACTAATGTATTTTGTTGCCTATGTTGTTATAATTGCTTCCAATGTTTCCTCATCTGTAAGTCGCTTTGGATAAAAGCGTCTGCTAAATGAAATGAAATGTAAATGTTTAATAAAACCGGGAATGCTTTTAAATTGTGAATTTGTTTTATGTCAAAACGTTACAGATTGTCACTACATTTGAAAACATGTTAAAATCATAATATTTTTTAAATGATAAAAAGGTCATTTAAAAGGCATCTGTTGTCACAGATGGATAAGTATCTGCAAAGTTCCACTGCACCCTATACAAATGTAATGATGGATGGGGCGCACCGGTCTCCACAACTGCCAGGTGCAGTACTTGCCTATACGTGCACCTGATGGCTAACCTGAACACACTTGCTGGTATGGAAACAATAAACAAGTAACAATGATTTAAAACCTTTTAAAAATCTTAATTGAAATGAACAAGGAACAATTACAAATGTACAATCTTGTTATGAAAGAGCAAACTAAGATTTACAAAATTGTAAAAACTCAACCTCCAAATCTGTCCTATGAATTAGCACCAACCATCGCTCCAAAACAAAGGCTCCAGCGTTTTTCACCTATAAAACAGGAAGATTTAATTCAACTTATCGCAACTTCTAAACCTACAACTTGCTTATTAGACCCCATACCAACTAAATTATTAAAAGAGCTACTACCTGTTGCAATTGAGCCCATTTATAACATTATCAACTCATCAATTAATCTAGGCCATGTCCCAGGACCCTTTAAGATGGCCGTCATTAAGCCTCTAATCAAGAAACCAAATTTAGATCCAAATGAACTTGGAAACTATAGACCGATTTCAAATCTCCCATACCTGTCTAAAATACTAGAAAAAGTAGTGTGCACTCAGTTGTGCTCGTTCTTACAAAATAACAACATGCACGAAAAATTTCAGTCAGGCTTTAGACCGCATCATAGCACTGAAACTGCGCTCGTTAAAATTACAAACGACCTACTTATAGCATCAGATAAAGGTAACATCTCACTCCTGGTCCTGCTTGACCTTAGTTCTGCGTTCGATACCGTAGACCATAACATACTTCTAGATCGCTTACACAATTATACCGGTATTGAGGGACAGGCACTACAGTGGTTTAGATCTTACTTGTCAGACAGACATCAATTTCTCCATTTAAATGGGGAATCATCCAATCTAACGCAAGTAAATTATGGATTACCTCAGGGATCGGTTCTGGGACCCGTGCTGTAAACCATATACATGCTTCCCCTCGGAAACATTATTAAAAAACATGGAATTAGCTTCCATTGCTATGCAGATGATACTCAGCTATATATCTCATCAAGACCAGATGATTCCCCCAAACTATCCAAAATTGGCAGAGTGCATTAAAGATATACAACATTGTATGACCTGTAATTTCCTTCTTTTAAATTCGAATAAAACAGAAATATTACTTATCGGACCAAAGACACGCAAAACAAATATTTCTGATTATAAACAGCAAATTGAAGGATGTACTGTTACTCAAACAAATACAGTAAGAGATCTAGGCGTTATATTAGACAGCAACCTGTCATTTCGAAATCACATCTCAAATTTCACAAAAACAGCCTTTTTCCACCTAAGAAATGTTGCCAAGTTACGAAATATTCTGTGTGTTGCTGACGCGGAGAAGCTTATTCATGCATTTGTGACCTCAAGACTTGACTACTGTAATGCACTACTTAGTGGTTGTCCAGCATCATCAATAAACAAACTACAGTTAGTTCAGAACGCAGCTGCCAGAGTTCTAACCAGGTCCAGAAAACACGATCACATAACCCCAATTTTATCAACCCTTCACTGGATACCCATTAAGTATCGTATTGACTTTAGAGTTCTTTTAATCACTTATAAAGCCTTAAAGGGTTTAGCCCCTACCTACCTAACAGAGCTTCTATCACACTACAACCCATCACGCTCTCTAAGATCTCAAAATGCAGGACTTTTGATAATACCTAGAATATCTAAATCCACCAGAGGGGGTCAAGCTTTCTCATACGTAGCATCTAAACTCTGGAATAACCTTCCTGATATTATTCGAGGATCAGACACACTCGCCCAATTTAAATCTAGATTAAAGACGCATCTTTTCAGCCAAGCATTCACTTAATGCAAAATCTGCAAAATTACCTCCTCTCTCTCTCTCCCTCTCTCTCCTGGTCCGGACTGCTTCAGAGCTCTGAGAACAGCCGTAAGGCAAAATAACTGGATGGAGAGGAAGACGAGGAACTGAACAGAGAAGAACCATGTAAAAATAGAGAATTCAAATGAGTCCAAAATAAAGATGCAGCTCGAACAGGAGCCAAGACAAATAATCCAGGCAGCGGCGGAGCAGATCACTCGATATCTGAGAGGTTTGTACTTCAGAAAGGTTACAGGATGAACCACCGCCAGGTAACGCTCAACACACATCAGACACTGAAACAGAGGACGACCGGTGATGCCCAGTCCTTGCAAAAAATCTTTTACTGCTGTGAGACTTGAAAACAAAAATGCAAGAACAACAAGCAAAGAATTCAGACAGTTAACAATCTCACAAATTGAAAGATTAAGAATAAAAAATCTGGAAACAAATCCACTTCCTGTTTCTGTGACGATGAGCCAGATAACATAGGAATGTGTGGGAACACCAAACAGGATATTTAAAGAGCAGACAAACATTTTGTGTCTTCAAGTGTTGCTGGCGCAGACGAATGAGATGTTGAGTTTGTGGATGCTTGAGGTGTGGTGAAGTTCACTCTCGAGTTATCCATCTTCCTTTGTATTTTTACGACTCCGAAACTTGTTAAATAAATATTGCAGATGTTATCTAGAGCGAAGGAGTGTAATTTAAATATGCTAAAAAAAACATAATATCTTTACAATACCTAGAAATTGGAGAAACACCGTCGCAGTGAAATAAAACAGATGACCAGCTGCTGTACATGTACATAAATCCCTGAGCTGTGTTTTATAGCCAGACATCAGAACAGACGCAAAGAAATATGTGCTAGGTGTTGAATGCCACACATCAGATGCAAATATTTCAAATAGAAAATGAGGTTCTTTGAGCAAACACTGAAACAAAAAAAAATCATTTCAGATCTGTGTCGAGCCATTAAAATTGAAAATTATTTTATATGGAATTAGATGCACAGATTTAAATCAGAAAAGATGGAAAAGGTGTGTCATGTGATTGTTGGGACTTCACACTCTCTGCTTGTACATGAGATATTTATAAGACTAAAGTGACTTTCATATATATAAATAAATCAGATCACCCAAAGATTATGAATGAATGCGAAGAATTTTGGACATATTGGTATAAAATATAAAGCTTTAATGGCTATAAATAAAGGCAATCTTTTGTTCCTTATAGGATTATGAAACAGGCTTGAACATGTCTCATGCAATAAACCCCGGCTATGCACATTTTTGCGAACTGAAATGAGATTATGAGGCCAAACATTTGAAACATCTGCGAGAGAATTATGATTTCAAGTCCAATAAAATAAACAGCGTCAAACCTCAGAGTGGTGATAATAAAGCAATTTATTGAAAGACAAAGTACAAACTTTATTAGAAGTGGATTATCAATATTAGGATGTGTTGAATTTACACGCTATCAGATCCTGAATAATTAAAATGTCTCCACAATCCACTTTAATAGAGAGATTATCAGATTTGTGCGACAACAGTCGTCTACATTCTATGCTGCGCACTCCTGCAAAACAAGCATCTGTTTTGGGTCACAAGAACACAAACATGGTCTCATATGTCTTGGTCTGTATTATGCAAACAATACAATCGCAAAAAGAGTTTTAAAAGATAGCACTATATTAATATAATTCAATAGCTATTTTGAATTAAAATGCACCAAATGTCTTTTTTAAGTAGGCGTTTAGATCTTTGATTTCACAGTATCTGAGTATCTATTTATGTCAAACGCGGCTTGACACCTTTTGTGTTGAACAGCAAAGAAATACAGAGCTACAATTCATCCATAAAACATCAAAAACATGTAGTTACTTTCTTAAAATATAACATATAATAACAAATATTGTTTACGTTCTTAAAATATAACAATATTATGCACAGAAGCAGAGGCAGGAGAGTTTTCCAGCTCTCTGCAGAAAAAGAACAGGCTGTGTAAAACCTGCCATAATATAACAAAACAAAGCAGGAAACCAAAGTCCAACATTATTAAGGTTTGTGAAAATAATAACAAATCCAGAGATAATAAATGGGACATACAGAATAACCATGTTCATAGTAGTTATAAGAATGAGATGAAACGCTCTTCTCTTCATGTGGTCCTCCTCTCTCTCTCTCCCTCTCTCTCCTGGTCCTGACTGCTTCAGAGCTCTGAGAACAGCCGAAAGGCAAAACATCTGAATGGAGAGGAAGACGAGGAACTGAACAGAGAAGAACCATGTAAAAATACTGAAGTCAAGTGGGAAAATAAAGATGCAGCACAAACAAGAAACAAAAGTTATGATCCACGCAGCAGTGCAGCACATGAGTCTGTATCTGAGAGGTTTGTACTTCAGAAAGGTTACAGGATGAACCACCGCCAGGTAACGCTCGACACACATCAGACACTGAAACAGAGGACGACCGGTGATGCCCAGTCCTTGACAAAAATTGCCTACTGGTGTGAGACTTGATGACAAAAATGTCAGAATAACAAGTAACGAATTCAGACCGTTACCGATCTCACAAACTGAAAGATTTAGGTTGAAAATGCTCGATATAATTACACTTTTTGTTCCTGTGACGGTGAGCCAAATAACATAGGAGTTTATGGGAACACTAAACAGGAAATTGATGCTGCAAATTAAAATCTTCAAACTATCAAAAAGTGTCATTGACCCAATTGTAAAGTTTGTAGATGCTTCAGGTGTAGTGATGTTCATAGGAGAGATATTCATCTTCTCTTTGTCTTTTCACTGCAGAATAAACACTGACGATATTATCTAGAGAAAAATAAGTCATTTTAGGATATATGGTGCATTTTGAATACATATTTTTTAGTTTAGGTTTATTTAAGTAAAATTATCCTGGATTTATTCAAATATCATAAGTGACTCCACACAATGTAACATAAACTTCAGAACAGGAAAAGAGTATTAAAAACATGAATTGAATGTTTATCACCTGAACAATGAACGTCCAGCATCTGTCGTAGTATAAAAATCTCTATGTTGTGTTTGGTAGATGGGTTTTATATGTGCGCGGTGTGGTATGCTACACGTCATACAACATAAATCAAATATTTAAAATAAAAAATGACATTCAGGAAAGCATACCCATATGGAAATCTTTTAAATTGAAAAACAAATATTGTAATAGATAATTGATGGCATATTATCTAGAATAAAATCAGAAAAGACAGATCAGAAAAGTTTGTGATGTTCCAATGAGTGGGACTTCATGAACATTTTATCAGGCAGATTTTAATTTGTGGCTTTCTTCAAACGATAATACGGTATATTGTGGCTGTAAAAACAGACATGTTAATATGTTTTATTTTTGAAAGGCTAAAAAACTGTATAATAAATCCAGTCATTGAAGTAAATTTCTTTCAAAATAAATAAAACAATTTGCAAAGCATTCTACATTGTATTTACAGTAAGTAAAAATAATGACTTTTTTCTATTTTTTATTATTTGAATATACAAACATGTAATAGGTCATTTATATTTTTTATTTATTTATTATTTACTTAAATCGTCAAATCAAATCATTTCCATGCAACATAAAAGAGGAAATAAGGAATAGCACAGAAGTAATTTTTCCTCATAAACCTCACATTAGCCCTCACTTGAAAAACAAAACATCTCAAACTATTTTGTGGTCCATTTATCAAAATAACTTGTGATATAGTTTATAAACGAGCTTGGGCAGATATCAATATTTTTAGTCAACAATTTATGTATTTTGTCTTTTGTAAGCTACCACATAGCTCACATTCAGAATACAAATGTATAAATGAGTACAGTATTGTTTTTTTTCTTTCACAGAAAAAAGTCCAATGAGGTTTTTGAATGATGGCTAAAAACAATGAATATAATTTTGTTTACTGGAAGAAAACTTCCTAATGCACTATAATCTGTGATTCGGCATAACTCATAACATAATAATAATTACATTTATCCACGACTGTATGATAAAGTTATCATACACTCTTCAAATAGATTTTGTTCAATTTTAATGATAAGGTGGTTTACTTTTCACTTATTTAAATAGATGTACATCATTCTAAATAGACAATTTAACAAGCTGGCAATCACAAAGAACATTTTTGCATAATATAATAGCAACATAATCAAATAAAAAAAGCTTTTGTCACCTGAAAAGTGAATCTGGTCCGTCTGTATGCGTTTTAATAAATCAGATGTTTTAGTCAAGTGCATGAACCTCTCATATGTATTTTCCTGCATGGTGCATGTGTGCAAAAAACACACATGCAAATAAAGAAAAAATGACTTACAGATTGTCTTCTATTCAAATGGTTAAAAAAATTGAATAAGAAAATGCACTTAATTTTCATTCTGAGAATATTAAAGTGGGAAAACCTATACTACTGTTTTATTAAAATTAATAAAACACATTCTTTAAAACCCTATTCAGATGCTACGTGGATGCACCTGTACTATTCAGGCAAAATAGGCGTCCTATGTGTACTCAGTGTGTACTCATCTATCGGACAGCCCACAAACACAATAAAGCAAATGCAATGTTAGCTGGCTGGTCATTATAGCTGACCAAGACCAGCAGGGGAGTTTTTCAGTCTTCTGCTGATAAAAAACAGATTAAACAAACTAAACACATTTTATACAAAACGTCCTGTGAGAGTAGACAGAAATTCTGGTCAAATAAATGGGACAATTCTAAAGTCTGCTCCTGTATGCAGATGTTTGGGCACTAATCTGGTGCCAACATCTGAGAAAATAAAAGTTTTATGTGGGAAGAGGAAATGACTGCAGCCAGTGATAAGGCCAAAACCAGACTTGAATTTTTTACTTTTTTACTTTTTATTTAGCCGTTTTACTGAAGGGACCTTTTTGAAGGATATTGGTTTCCTTATGAGCACTTGAGTTTAACTGAGACTTGGGTGTTTGTAATAGACGTAGGCTTTGGTGTTGACCTTGATTTGTTGCAATTTTGAGGTGTTCAGGTGGCTGCGATGTTTCTAAAAGGGATAGTTCATCCAAAAATGTTCACCAAACCTGTATACATTTATTTGTTCCAATAAACACAGAGAAAGATATTTTTCGAGAATGTTAGCAATTTTCAGTTCTGGGACATCATCCACTACCATAGTAAAAGAAAAAATATTGGATTTATTTTGTTTGTAAATATTGAGATATTTTAAAGAATTTAGGAAACATGAGGTATGAAATTACACAAGCGTGAGTAAATGATTGAAATATCACTTTTGGATGAACATTCCCTTTAAGCGTTGATGACTAGTGATGCTTTGATCTTACATTTAGTATGAGTAAAATACTCAAATACTGTTAAAATCATATTCTCTAAGACTTTTACTCAAGTTGTTTTGGAATTCGTGACTTGTAACTTGTAATGGAGTCATTTTCACTGCAAGATATCTGTAATTTTACTCAAGTAGGGTTTTCAGGTACTCTTTACACCTTTGGTTGAATACTGCAAAATACATGTCTTCTCATATCTTCAATTGCTGCATACACACATTCATAAACGACTTTACTTGGACCCATTGTGCCTCTTTAATACCACGTGGGTTATATACATGTTGCTGCTGTTTGGATAGACATTCTTGACACACCCACCAAACAAGGGAAACTAATGACTCATACATGTACATATACTCATATGGAAGATGCTTTTATTCAAAGCGACTTACAAGTAGGAGAGCATATAAACATTTTGTCAACACACTTAACAGTACAGTTAGTTTACAAGGTCATGCTACTAGGAGGATTTTTGAAACTTGTAAAGGATGCTGCAGTTCGGATGGAGGCTGGTAGGTAATTCCACCAAAGAGGAACCGAATAAGGTTTTTGCAAGCGATTTGGTGCCTCGCTGTGATGGAACAACCAGGCGTCGCTCATTTTCAGACGAAGATGACGGGAGGGGATGTAGACCTGGAGCAGCGTGAGGTAGATGGGCGAAATTGCCGTTAATGTTCTGAAGGCCAGTGAACTTGGTGCGGGCGGCAACTGGCAGCAAGTGAAGAGAAATCAGAAGGGGTGTTACGTGGGTTCTGTTAGGCTGATTGAAAACTAGACGTGTAGCTGCATTCTCGATCATTTGCAAGGGGCTTGACTGCATTGGTTGGAAGGCCGGCCTGTAGAGAATTACAGCAGTCCAGTCTTGATATGACCACAGCTCGGACAAGCAGCTGAGAGGGATGCTCCGACAGGAACGGCCTGATTTTCCTGATGTTTTAGAGCACATACCTGCAAGTTCGAGAGGTTGCTGCGATTTGGGAAGTGAATTTTAGCTGGTCGTCGAACATCACCCCAGGTTCCTCGCAGACTTGGTGGGGGTTATAGTTGATTTCAGTCGCAGGGAGAGATTATATATGTCTGAATTCATACACACCAAAACATCTTATGCAAAAACTTAATAAAAACAAATGTAAAGTTTAACATGACAAATTGTTTTAAATGACAGTCAAAGGCTAACTAACAAGACTATTACATTCATATTGCACTTTTTCAACAGAGTAATAATAGTTAGTGGAATTTTACATTTGCTGATTTTTTGGGAAACAGAAGAATGGGATTTTTCCAGTGCGCTGCAGATAAAGAGCAGGCTGAACAAAACCAGCCAGCAAAAAACAGATCAAAGCTGATATCCAAACTGTCATTACATCCACATGAGTGTTTGGCACCATGGTAATGATTATTGCAATAGTAAATGGGCCGTATGTGATAAGCGTGTTCACAGTAGTTATCAGAATGATAATAAACGCTCTTCTCTTCATGTGGTTTTCCTCCTCTCTCTCTCTCCCTCTCTCTCCTGGTCCAGACTGCTTCAGAGCTCTGAGAACAGCCGAAAGACAAAAAAACTGGATGGAGAGGAAGACGATTAGCTGCGTGGTCATCCAACATATGTACATAATTTGATATGACCTTAAAGTAAACATACAAAACACACAAGATCCAAAACAAACTATCCAGGCAATAGTGCAGCAGATCATTCGATATCTGAGAGGTTTGTACTTCAGAAAGGTTACAGGATGAACCACAGCCAGGTAACGCTCGACACAGATCAGACACTGAAACAGAGGACGGCCGGTGATGGAAAAGCCTACTAAAAACTGGTCAATTATTGAGAAACTCTGAAACCACACTGACAGTACAAAGATCAAACTTTTCAGACAGATTCCGATCTCACAAACAGAGTAACTGAGGATGAAGAACTCTGCTGCAATTCCACTTCCGGCTCCTGTGGTGATGAGTCGTATCACATAGGAGTGAGCAGGAAAACCAAACAAGAGGTTGATGATATAAATGCCCATTTGCAGACTATTGTAAAGCCCAGTTGAATTGGTTGTGGAAAACGTAGTTTCATTCATTGCAGAGTCGTTTATTTCAGTGTTTCTTTGAGTTCAGTGTTTCAGCTGAGGAAAAACACAATTGGGATCGATTAGACAATCTAATTTTATTGAAATGAAAAGAGCACACTTTTATTTGAATGATTTTACAATTTGACGGTTGTGTGATATTTACATTCACAAATGGATGATTTCAAAAGCAACAGCATAAGCAAACGTCTTTGCGCATGTCTGCTTTTGTGGCCCAAACTCAACTCCTGGAACACATCCGCAAAGAGTCCCTGTAGATTATTTCTGAAACAAGCAAAATCAAAACAAGTAAATTACATTAGCAAGCAAGTTAAAAGAATGTCTAGCTAGTATTCATTTGGGTTACCCGGAAAAGCACCGCTACTTGACTAAACTTAAATGCAACAAAGTTAAACGACCCATTTGACAAATTGTTTATTTAATAAATGTATATAAAATAAAATTCAACCAATTGTTTATTTAGTAGTTATTATACAATACAATATTAATATTAATAAAATAAAATAAAATATATATTGTTATACATTACAGCCACTAGCAAGGCTGATCAACAAACACAGACCGGAAGTTAACCTCAGATAATATCCTTTGTTCTCAATGGATTTACTATAAATGCATAACAATAAATGTGTTCGTTGTTCAACAATACTCTTTAGTTTTAACTACATAGCCAAATATGAACATACCCCTCACCTTAAAAATACACTTTAGAGACTGTTGAGCAGAAAACAAATCAAATAAAAGGTTTTATCACCTGCAGCATGAAATTCTTGATCTCTCTGGGTCTGTACAAATCTTAGTGCAATGTTTTGTAGACTGATTTCAAGGACGTCCGGGGGAATTTTGTGCAGACTCGATATGCTGCTGCGTTATAGTAAAGACCAGGTATGCAAATGTTTAAAGAAACATCATGAATAAATAATCTGATATATTTCACCAATTTAAAGTATAATTTTACGACCTAATGAACTTAATGAACTTGAAAATAAATTGTGATTTTGTTTTTTTAAACCACAATTAGTTATTATTGCTTTATATACTTTCAGATAAAAATAAAAAACTTGATAATCAGTCTGCCAAAACTTTTACATTTAGTCATTTAGCAGACGCTTTTATACAAAGCGACTCACAAAGAGTTCGGGGAGCAATAAGCGACATGTCATACAAAACAGAGAATATAGATTTTTTTCAAAGCAATCTATATTTGTCAGAAACACAGGTCAGGGTTTGTGGTTAGCACAGGTGTCACACATTCAACAATCTGATATGTAAAAATTCAGACCAAGCAATATTAGCACTATATGACTACATGACTTTGAGTCATGACAACATGTCAGGTTTAAGACAATAAGCTCCGTGGCAACACTCAATGCAAAAAGATGACAGTGGGTCATTAATAAGTGTTTTATTGAAAAAACAGACGAATGAACACATTCAGCTCAGGAAAATATGTGGTTTGATAAAAGTGCACACTTGGTGATTTTATGGTGTACACAGGAAGCAGAGTTTTCTAGTACGATACAGATAAAGAGCAGGCTGAACAAAGCCACCAAAAATGAACAAAAGATAAGAAAAAGAGTAAAGTTGAGAAATATACTGTTTTGACAGAATATAATAGAATCCGGATATTGTATATGGGAGATAAATGACAACCAAGTTCCCAGTAGTTATCAGAATGAGATGAAACGCTCGTCTCTTCATGTGGTTTTCCTCCTCTCTCTCTCTCCCTCTCTCTCCTGGTCCTGACTGCTTCAGAGCTCTGAGAACAGCCAGACAACAAAACAACTGGATAGAGAGAAAGATGAGGAACTGAATCGAGTAAAACTTTACAAACGAAACAACGTTCGATGAGATTATACTAAACATGCACAAACAGGAGCCAAGATTTATGATCCACGCAGCACTGCAGCACATGAGTCTGTATTTGAGAGGTTTGTACTTCAGAAAGGTTACAGGATGAACCACCGCAATGTAACGCTCAACAGAGATCAGACACTGAAACAAGGGACGACCGGTGATGCCCAGTCCTAATAAAAAGCGTATTAATCCCGAGAGACTTGAAATCCAAAGAAAATAAAAAATTAATGTGAACAAACTGCTCAGACAGATACCAATCTCACAAACAGAGAGATTAAGATTAAAGAAATCTGATGCAATTGGACTTCCCGTTCCTGTGATGATGAGACATATAATAAAGGAGTGTGTCGGAAGACCGAACAGAGCATTGATGATGTACACAGACATTTGCAGTCTTAGCAGTATACCACTGGACTCAAAAGAAGCTTCAGATGTGTTGAAGTCCACTGTAGAGTTCTTCATTTTCTTCTTTATGTCTAAGGCATGAAACTCACAAGCAAAACCGAAATTGTATTCTAATCGTGGTCTGTGCTAGAAAAGAAATACAGTGTGAAGATTTGAATTATTCAACCATTTTTTAGGTATATGTCATATCTGTCAACATTTTTAATATTAAACATTATTGTATGCACACTATTCACAAATGTGTATATTTTGATTAGTGACATCTAATACTGTAGGGTTTCTGAACTTTGGACCAGAAATCAAAACAACATAAAGCCAAATTTGAACATATAATTTCTAAAATCCTAAATGTATAATAATTTTTACTAATGATTTTTACCTTAACATTTGCTAAGAAGATACATTTATAAGTGGCCATTATAGCAAGATTTTATAAAAGGTATGTTATAAATGATCACCTGAGGAGTGGATTTTGTCTCTCTGGATGTGAATAATTCCATAAGATTTGTACTGATTTGAAAACGGCCCCAGGGATTTATATGCCTGGCTTTACACATGTCTCAAACATATTGGATATGCAAAAATTAAAAATACAGGTAAAACTGATTTAGTCACAGAGTGTGTGTTATCATGACAGGAATAGTGATGTCGTCCCAAACGATCATTCTAATAACCTTCCACATTTGCACACATCACCAGATATACACATTTTAAAATGAACCATTGCAAAACTATGATGAAAACTATGATGAAAACTATGATGAAAACTATGATGAAAACTATGATGAAAACTATGAGGAAAACTATGATGAAAACTATGATGAAAACTATGATGAAAACTATGATGACTACATGTTACACTGATTTATTGCTGGATTTTATTTGGGGGGAAGCAAACTCAATTGTATTTCCATGCATGCATGCATCACTATGATCCATGCAAATGATAAACTAAGCATTCAAAACTTGTGATTTTAACAACTTCTGTGATTGATGCAAATGTATACAAAAACATGGAAAAATATGACAGTAGGTCATTGATAGGTCATTCAAGTATTTTATTGAAAACATCTGACAATAATCATACAGCCTATAATAAACCTCATAAATAAATAAATAAATGGGACAAACTCAAGTCTGTAATCGATTTGGGAGGTAGCGTATGCCATTTAAGATACTCAATGTAAATCTAAATCCTGGACTCAAAAACCCAAACTTAGAGCAAAGATACAGTTATAGTTATTAACAATGTTCAAAAATAGTTCTGATAATTGTCAAAAGAGTAACTTCATTTAGTCAAATTTGGCAGCAGAAGCGGGAGAACTTTCCAGTGCGCCGCAGATAAAGAACAGGCTGAACAAAACCAGCCAGCACAAAACAAAGAAGACCTGAAAGCCAAACTTCTGGTCTATCCACATAATTGTGTGTCACAATGAAGAAGAATCCTGTAACAGTAATCGGACCAAACGTGAGAACGGTTGTCACAGTAGTTATGAGAATGAGATAAAACGCTCTTCTCTTCATGTGGTCCTCCTCTCTCTCTCTCCCTCTCTCTCCTGGTCCTGACTGCTTCAGAGCTCTGAGAACAGCCGAAAGGCAAAACAACTTGATAAAGAGGAAGACAAGTAGCTGCATTGTCAAAAAACATATATAAACAGCATATTGCGAATCTAAAGTAAACATGCAGAGAAAACAGGAGCTGAAACAAATGATCCAGGCAGCGGTGCAGCAGATCACTCGATATCTGAGAGGTTTGTACTTCAGAAAGGTTACAGGATGAACCACCGCCAGGTAACGCTCAACACAGATCAGACACTGAAACAGAGGACGACCGGTAATAGAAAATCCTATTAAAAACTGTTCAAATGTTGACAAACTCCGAAACCACATCGACAATACAAAGATCAAACTATTTAGACAGACACCGATTTCACAAGCAGAGAGATTTAGGATGAAGAACTCGGACACAATTCCATTTCCTGTTCCTGTGACGATGAGCCGCATCACATAGGAGTGTGTAGGAAGACAAAACAAGAGATTGATGAGGTACACACATATCTCAAGACGGTTCACTAGTCCAATGGACACAGCTGTGGAATCCCCGTTTGTTGAGAGGTTCACTGCAGAGTTATTCATGTTCTTGTTTCTCTTCTCGGCGCATACATAAGAGTTTGTCTTTGAAAGGTCTGTAAGCGATTCACTATAAGTATGACATGAAAACAAACAGTAGTTTTTACTAACATATCCATTTCCAAAACATGTCCAAAAACA
This sequence comes from Barbatula barbatula, assembly GCF_947034865.1. Taxonomy (NCBI): domain Eukaryota; kingdom Metazoa; phylum Chordata; class Actinopteri; order Cypriniformes; family Nemacheilidae; genus Barbatula; species Barbatula barbatula. The sequence continues at coordinate 2,909,009 of NC_136785.1, forward strand.
TTTCACATTTTTAGTGCGGTTGTTCAATGATCATAAAGGGATAAAGCAGTTCACTCAAAAATATACGTTCTGTTATCATTTATTAACCCCAAATTTATTATGATTTTCGTTTCTCAAAATGCCTTTTGTTTTATCAAAAGAGATATTTTGAGAAATGTCTCCTGGGTTTTGTGTCCATACAACAGAAAACAATTGGGTCCAGTGCTGTTTGGCAATTTATCATCTTCTTTTGCAAATCGTACATGTTTTGAATGACGTGAGGGTTCTTTTTTATGAACTATACCTTTAATTCTATACATTCAATGGCGTATGCATTCAAATACAAAATCTAATTTTTCTCATTTTCCCTTAACGTTTTACAATGATTATTTTTCAATGACATTTTAACATGTTTTACAATAATTGTTAAGAAACAAAGATCTGAGTTTAAAAGAAGAGTTTGTTACCTGAAAAGTGAATGTTTAGTCCACGAGGATGTATTTAAATCTTGGCACTTTCTTTTGTAGACCGACTTAAAAAACGTCACGAGGACATTTGTGCATGACTCCACAAGCTACACCTAATATTAACACCAGATATGCAAATATACAGTACAGAGCTTCTCGGTCTATTGGGAATTTTACATTTACAGATTGATTTGGGGAACTGGGAACTTTTATTTTTACATTGCGCTTCAGATAAAGAACAGGCTGAATAAAACCAGCCAGCAAAAAAAACAGATCAAAGCTAAAACCCGAACTGTCATAATATCCACATGCGTGGCACAATGCTAACAATTCCTGAAACAGTAAATGGGCCCTATGAGATAAGACAGGTGCAGATTTTATGGCGAACACGGGCAGCGGAGTTTACCAGCACGATGCAGATAGAGAACAGGCTGAACAAAGCCAGCAAACGCAAAAAAAACAAAACTAGCTAAGTCAAGTTCAGGAATCTGATGCTTTGACAGAATAAAGTAAAATCCTGAAGTTGAAAATGGGAGATAAATGACAAGATAGTTCACAGTAGTTATGAGAATGAGATGAAACGCTCTTCTCTTCGTGTGGTTTTCCTCCTCTCTCTCTCTCCCTCTCTCTCCTGGTCCTGACTGCTTCAGAGCTCTGAGAACAGCCAGACAACAGAACAACTGGATGGAGAGAAAGACGAGCAACTGCACTGAGTAAAACTCTACAAACCAAACATATTTCAGTGAGATTATACTAAACATGCAGCATGAACACGAGCCGAGACTAGTGATCCAGGCAGCGAAGGAGCAGATCACTCGATATCTGAGAGGTTTGTACTTCAGAAAGGTTACAGGATGAACCACCGCCAGGTAACGCTCCACACAGATCAGACACTGAAACAGAGGACGACAGGTGATGCCCAATCCTGATAAAAAGTACATTAATCCTTTGAGACTTGAAAACCGAAGATAAAAAAAAATGGCAAACACACTGTTCAGACAGATACCAATCTCACAAACAGAGAGATTAAGATTGAAGAAGTCTGATGCAATCGGACTTCCCGTTCCTGTGATGATGAGCCATATAATAAAGGAGTGTGTCGGAAGACCGAACAGAGCATTGATGATGTACACAGATATTTGCAGTCTCAGCAGTACACCACTGGACTCAAAAGAAGCTTCAGATGTGTTGAAGTCCACTGTAGAGTTCTTCATTTTCTCCGCGTCTTCTAATGCCAGATACTCACAATCAAAGCATAGATGATATTGTAATCGTGGTCTGTGCAGAACAAAAGAGATACAGTGTGAAGATCTGAATCGTTCAAAAGATTTTTTGCGTACACAACATTCAGTTAGTGTTTCATACTTGTTTTTTTATGGAATTATTGTAATATAGATATGTAGCCTATATTTGTTTCATCTACAATTTTTAACATAAATGTATTTTTTATGCATACTATACACTAATATGTATATTGAATTAGTGATGTCTAATAATGTCGATTTTTCTATACTTTGGAACAGAAATCAAAGCAACAAACTCAAATTTGCACAACGTTTCTGAACTAAATGTATGATAATTTATATTAATGATTGGACATTTCAAGGCCATTATAGCAAAATGCATCATCATTTGGATCACATGTAAATAATAAAGTCGAAATTTATTTTGTTATTATTAATCCAAAATCTTAGAAAAACTAGCACATTCTTCAAACTAGTACAGTGTTGAGATATACGTAATTCATTCAAATTTCTATGATCAACAATGATTCTTAAAATATGTTAATATCATCACCTGAGGAGTGGATTTTGTCTCTCTGGATGTGAGGCAATCCCTGAGATTTGTAGACTGATTTAAAAACTGTCACAGGGATTTATATGCCTGCCTAAACACATGTCACAAACATATTGGATATGCAAAGATTGAAAGAAACCAAATATAGTGTTTAGCAAAACAAATAGCCTTTAAATGAAAGGCAGTTAACAAAGTCGACACGCTTCCATTTCATGAGATAAACAAGTTCTGTGTTATCGAGCTTACGTACTGTAATATTGAGTTTTCAAATAATAAATGATCACAGGAATAGTGATGGGAAGTCGTCCAAAACATACATTATAAATCTGATAAACGTCCACATTGGCACACATCACATTCACCAGATATACACATTTTAAAATAAAGCCTTGCAAAACTATGATAAACTTCTGTTTTGATATCTACATATAAGAATGACTTATCGTTGTATTTTTTACATGAATGACTGACTCCATGCAAATCATAAAATAAAGTGCTCAAAAACTAGGATATCTGTGATTGACAGAATGTAAATGCAAGCAAATTCATAGAAAAATTGGTCATTGATAGGTCGATGAAATATTTTATTGAGAAAATAAATCATATAAACCACATAAATGTAGTCTGGTTGTAAATAAAAAGGGAAAGTCACAAGGAAAGTCTGGATGTAACGTATGCCATTTAAAATCCTCAATGTAAATGTCATTCCTGGAGTCATAAACACAAACTACTGGAATCATAAACACAAAGATTCAATTAAAGTGATTAACAATGTTCAAATACAGTTATAACAATCTAAAAATAATGTAGCCTTGTTTAGTCAAATGTTCCTATTAAACACTTAAAACAGTTCAAATGTTGACAAACTCCGAAACCACATTACAAAGATCAAACTATTTGTCATGATTCCGCTATCATGTCATGTTTATTCTTGGTCTTGCAGCGGAGTCATGGCATAGCCTTAGGTTTTGTGTGAGAAAGCCATGTGCTTTCTCGTGTCTCGTCAGTGTTTCCCGCCATCTCGTTTCCTCGTTAACCTTCCCTGAGTGTTTCAGTACCCGCACCTGACCCTTGTTTATTATCCTTTGTCTGTCTCCCTTTAAAACATCCTCGTGTTCATTGTCCTGTGCTCGTTCGTTGCATCTAGTGTACTGGTATGCCTTACTATTTCATGCTTCATGCTTCATGCTTCATGCTTCATGCTTCATGCTTCATGCTTCATGCGTCATGCGTCATGCGTCATGCGTCATGCGTCATGCGTCATGCGTCATGCGTCATGCGTCATGCGTCATGCGTCATGCGTCATGCGTCATGCGTCATGCGTCATGCGTCATGCGTCATGCGTCATGCGTCATGCGTCATGCGTCATGCTTCATGCTTCATGCTTCATGCTTCATGCCTTTCAGTTATGTCTTTCAGTTATGTCTTTGAGTTGTTAGTCTAGTCAGTGTGAGTGTTTTGTAGTTGTAATTCTTGTCAAGTGTTTAGTCTGTAGTTAGTTCAGTTTATTGTGTACCCTGTTGTCACCCCTCGTGGGTTTTTGTTTTGTTCCTGTTTTCTGTTTATATTAAAGTCCTTGTTATCCCCGTTTCGCTGCCTGCAATTGGGTTCTCTCTAACACATCCGTGACACTATTTAGACAGATACCGATCTCACAAGCAGAGAGATTGAGGATGAAGAACTCGGACACACTTCCAGGTACACATCTCAAGACGGTCACTAGTCCAATGGACACAGCTGTGGAATCTCCGTTTGTTGAGAGGTTCACTGCGGAGTTATGCATGTTCTTGTTTCTCTTATAAGATTTTTTCTTTGAACGATCTGTAAGTGATTGCCAATGAGTATTACATGAAAACAAGCAGTAAATATTAAAAACATGTACGTTTTTTCCTTCTACAAAGTCTCAATTTTATGAGCAGGCTATGGTTAAATTATGTTTCGGGATAAAGCAGTTCACCAAAAATACAGTATATATTCTGTTATGATTGTTTCACCCTAAAATCATTCCTGTAAACCTTTCTCAGAATTATGTTTGTTTCATAAAATTAAACATTTTGAGAAATGTCTCAGTGGTTTTGTGTCCAAACAATAAATGGGGTCCATAGCTGTTTGGTTATGTTCTTCAAAATGTTCTTTTGCAAAATCCCATTTTCTCGTTTACCCTTAACGTTTTACAATTCATAATTGCACAAAAACAAAAATCTGAATTAAAACGAAAAGCGAAATGTTGAACGATTTCCGTCGCATGTGTATTTTTAAGATGAGAGACAGAAGAATTTCCCAGCACGTTGCAGACAAAGAACAGGCTGTACAAACCCAGCCAAAACATAACAAATCAAACCAGTGACCCATAATCCGTAACAATAACTCGCCGTCATAATGACAAATATTCCAGACAGAATATAAGGGCCATATGTGATTATCATGCTCATCGTAGTAATGAGAATGAGATGAAACGCTCTTCTCTTCATGTGGTTTTCCTCCTCTCTCTCTCTCCCTCTCTCTCCTGGTCCTGACTGCTTCAGAGCTCTGAGAACAGCCAGACAACAGAACAACTGGATGGAGAGAAAGACGAGGAACTGCACTGAGAGGAACCAGATGAAAACATAGTGAACAGAAGAGACATCAATAAACATGCAGCACAAACAGGAGCCGAGAATTAAGATCCAGGCAGCGGTGGAGCAGATCACTCGATATCTGAGAGGTTTGTACTTCAGAAATATTACAGGGTGAACCACCGCCAGGTAACGTTCAAGACAGATCAGACACTGAAACAGAGAACGACCGGTGGTAATAAGTCCCTTCAATAAATATTCAATTACAAAGAGACTTGAAGTCCACATGTTCAGTACAAAGAACAAGCAATTCAAACAGTTGCCAAGCTCACACACAGAGGCATTGAGAAAGAAGAACTCGGATAAAATCCTACTTCCTGAGACGATGAGCCATATCACATAAGAGTGTGTAGGAACACCAACCAGAAAGTTGATGGCCAATACACACGTTTCTGGAGTCTGCAGCCTTGGGGAGTTGACACTGACAGAAGCTTCAGGTTCGGTGATGTACAGTGTATAGTTATTCATTTTTCTTTATTTCCCAGCACATTAAATTATAAAACACAAACTGTGATCTCTGGAAAAAGAGAGTTAGAAATGATCAAGATTATTAGGACAAGCACAGATCAACACAATGAGTTTTTCATGAACCCGTTTTCAGTACGCCTAGTATTTACAATCTGGCCTGTACATTTATATAACCAACGCACACAGCTGAGTGTGTTGTTGTTGAAAAAGCTTAGCACCATTAATGTTATAACGTATGCACTGAAAGTTATGAGAAAATCAAATTAACAAAATGACACAAAACAAATTCTCACCTGCGGTGTGAACGTCGAGTCGCCGTTCCGTGTTTTGCCGGCTGACTTTAAAGCTGTCGGAGCAATACAGTGTGTGCATGGCTACATTTATCGCATCTCATCAGACATGCAAATATTTAAAGCTTAGAACAACAACGAATTAAAGAGCTAACTAAACAAAAGGAGACAGTCTTGAAAATATTAATAAAAACAATTTAGTTAAACTCTGTAGGGAAATGTTTTAATATGATGGCTAATGTTTACATAAAAATGAATAACCATGTTGTGCAAAAAATACAAATAAATTAGTCAACTTACAATTCTTTGAGGTGAAGAACATTAAACTGTTTTACATTTACATTTAGGCGTTTGGCAGATGCTTTTATCCAAAGCGACTTACATTGCATTACCCTATACATTTTACATAGGTATCTGCAATCTCCTGGGATCAAACCACAACCTTGCGTTGTTAACTTAACAGTTACTGGAAAGTTGTTTCTTATCTAAATAATTTACTAAAAACAATAATGCTCACTTATTTGGCCTTTCAACATGTGTAGTAATTTTGAGACCCAGTTTAGTATGAACATAAAAAGCTGTGTACATAGGCTGTCATGTAAAACAACACGATAATCTCTGTAGAAATAAGGAATAATTAATAAATCCTACTCTGTAATGCCACAAAACATAACATTATTAAAGATTTACATTATAATCACCTACAAAAGAACAACATTCCCATTATATGGAAAAGAAACATAATTATGCTATTATTTACATAAAGGTATATGGATTGACATATAATAACCTATAATCCTTTATCTTTTAAATTGGTTTGGCATGACATGAATTAGCCCTTTGCCTAAAAGCTATTTCACAACTCTTACGTAAATCTGCTGAAAGTCAAATCATTGCCTTTTGTTTAGAAATACATTTATATCCTTTATAGCTTTATATACATTTATAGATTTGCTGTGGCTCAGTGGTTGGAGCATGGCGTGAGCAACGCCAAGGTCACAGGTCCGATCCCAGGGATTGCACATACTTAAAAGCAAATGTGTAGGATAATGCAAAGTAAGTCGCTTTGGAAAAAAGTGGATATTTAAATATCGTTGCTGTGTTTTATTTGGCCTAAATTCCACAGCTGTCACAAGAATAAATGTGCCTGGCTGCATGTGCCACAAAAATCTGAAATTCAAATGCTTAAAGTAGTAAAAACATATGCGGTATATCCAACACGGATAGCTATAAGGGGAGAACCAACCAAAACATTAACTTTATGTTTCAATGAAAACATTTTAATAGTCCTTTTTAGCATATGATGCACATCAAAAAACCAGTTAGGTTAAGGACATTAATTTTGACTTTCATCAAGTGTATTTTGTATAAGAAAAAATCAATTAATCTTTTACAGTTCCCAATTTGAATATTTTTGTTACCGATCATTTCTTTTTATCAACTAAGATGCCAGGGACACACCTCCTCAAATGGTCATGTCACCTCAAAATGAAATGAAGATTCATCTCCATGATATCCCATAGTTGCATAGGTTGATATATAATAAATATATTTTGTTTATTTACTTTTTAAAAAAATAGGAAAAATCTATTTTATATATATATATATATATACACAATGTGTGTATGTCGTGAACGTGGAGGGTGGAAGAACCCAAGTGCAGGCAGACACGGGGATGAAGGGGTTAACAAGTATACTTTAATAATAACAAGAACAAAAACACCCACGATGGGGGAAAACACTAACAAAACTAAGATACAAAATTGAAACCAAATACTTCCCACAAGGGGGCAAACATTAACAACTAGGAATAACAAATAAAGTCCTTGGGTATTTACATACATGGACCAGGAACATGAAACAAGGAACTACCAAGGACAGGACAGGACAGGACAGGACAGGACAGGACAGGACAGGACAGGACAGGACAGGACAGGACAGGACAGTGACTTCAACAGGGATGACGATAACAAATAATGACAATGACCAGACAAGAGACAGGGGGAAACTGGGACTTGATAAAGGGAAACACTGACGAGGACTGATCACACAGGGAGAGTGGCGGCAGTTGACATGAATGAAACACTAAAGGAAAGCTAACAGGAGGATTGCACAAGGCAGGTGAAGGTAATAAAACGCTAAGGGAAAGATGAATCAGGGCTGGTGACAAGATTAACACTAATGGGCCGCTAACAGGGAAACAAGGGGGCAGGGCTAAAGGATGCGACACCGCAGAGAGAGCATGGTGTGACAAACCAAAACAATGCTCTTTCTCCACACAAAACACATGGGACTGACATGATCCTGCCACAAGACTCGAAAACCAAGACAAGGAGAGGCAGGATCATGACAGTGTAAATCTATTTGCAATATGTGTTCAAAATGTATTTACATATTCGATTTTGGCCACTTTTTTATATTTTTCACATTTAATAAAACATGGTAAATATATGTGTAAGTGATATATTGTGATCTATTTATTTACTTTATATGTAAATAAGTGTATAAGCACATCTGCTGTATGTAAATATTACTTATGTCCATTAATCAATCTTTAATATTTGTTAACATATAAGTTTCCCTGTATATGTATAGCTATTTTAAACATATTCAATTAATCCTCCTATAGGTTCGTTATTCTTAGTAGAAACCAAAAAACTGTACACATTTCAATAAAGACCATCACATAATTTAATATTTGATAGATGACTCGAGAAGTTAAATAAATTTTCAAACATAAATAAACAGATTTAGAAATGCAACATAAACATCAGTTTGTAAGGTTTAGGATATATGTAGGCTACTTTGAAAATACGCGTTCAGAATTATCCAAAAGTACAAAATCATATAGCTTACCTTGCATAACTGTATCTTTATCTTTAAATCTTTAAACTTGAAAAGTGGCCGGGTTAGAGAATCGGATTCGTAACCAAAAGACCATTAGATTTAAACCTATGCTGTATCTTTCATGTGAAATATGAAAATGAATTTGGTTTGGTCTACTCATCTCATGCACTTTCCCTCACACAGCTGTTGGCTAAGGATTTCCTGAAATAATGTAGAATAAAGAGACAGAACTTTTGCTGTTTTACTTTTACATTAGTTTGTAAATGAACAAAATGTGTAAATAATGCATGCATAAACTCCATTGTTTTTGCTGACTGGCTGGTGACACGGTTCACAGTAACAGTTTGCAGTGCCTTTAAAATGACCATGTTTTCTCCCGTAGGATTGGAATCTTACTTAAATTACTTAAAAGGGATGAATGCACCCCTAAGCCCATTTAACAGTTCATTTAAGGGCAAATATGCATCAATTGCACACAAAGCAATTGATGTTTTAGGAAGAAGCCCAGCAGAAAAGTTTTCCACATCTGTGTAAATAAAAAACAGGCTGTAAAAAACCACCCAGCATGTAAGACAGCAATGCAGGAAACCAAATTTCCACAATGTACTTTTTTTTCATAACAGTTAGAAATCCTGAGACAGACATTGGCACATATATGATAACCATGCTCACTGTAGTTATAAGAATGATATAAAACGCTCTTCTCTTCATGTGGCTTTCCTTCTCTCTCTCTCTATCTCTCTCTCCTGGTACAGACTGCTTCAGAGCTCTGAGAACAGCCGAAAGACAAAAAAACTGGATGGAGAGGAAGACGACTAGCTGCGTGGTCATCCAACATATGTACATAATTTGATATGACCTTAAAGTAAACATACAAAACACACAAGATCCAAAACAAACTATCCAGGCAATAGTGCAGCAGATCATTCGATATCTGAGAGGTTTGTACTTCAGAAAGGTTACAGGATGAACTACAGCCAGGTAACGCTCCACACAGATCAGACACTGAAACAGAGGACGGCCGGTGATGGAAAAGCCTACTAAAAACTGGTCAATTATTGAGAAACTCTGAAACCACACTGACAGTACAAAGATCAAACTTTTCAGACAGATTCCGATCTCACAAACAGAGTAACTGAGGATGAAGAACTCTGCTGCAATTCCACTTCCGGCTCCTGTGGTGATGAGTCGTATCACATAGGAGTGAGCAGGAAAACCAAACAAGAGGTTGATGATATAAATGCCCATTTGCAGACTATTGTAAAGCCCAGTTGAATTGGTTGTGGAAAATGTAGTTACATTCATTGCAGAGTAGTTTATTTCAGTGTTTCTTTGAGTTCAGTGTTTCAGCTGAGGAAAAACACAATTGTGATCGATTAGACAATCTAATTTTATTGAAATGAAAAGAGCACACTTTTATTTGAATGATTTTACAATTTGACGGTTGTGTGATATTTACATTCACAAATGGATGATTTCAAAAGCAACAGCATAAGCAAACGTCTTTGCGCATGTCTGCTTTTGTGGCCCAAACTCAACTCCTGGAACACATCCGCAAAGAGTCCCTGTAGATTATTTCTGAAACAAGCAAAATCAAAACAAGTAAATGACATTAGCAAGCAAGTTAAAAGAATGTCTAGCTAGTATTCATTTGGGTTACCCGGAAAAGCACCGCTACTTGACTAAACTTAAAGGCAACAAAGTTAAACGACCCATTTGACAAATTGTTTATTTAATAAATGTATATACAATAAAATTCAACCAATTGTTTATTTAGTAGTTATTATACAATACAATATTAATATTAATAAAATAAAATAAAATATATATTGTTATACATTACAGCCACTAGCAAGGCTGATCAACAAACACAGACCGGAAGTTAACCTCAGATAATATCCTTTGTTCTCAATGGAGTTACTATAAATGCATAACAATAAATGTGTTCGTTGTTCAACAATACTCTTTAGTTTTAACTACATAGCCAAATATGAACATACCCCTCACCTTAAAAATACACTTTAGAGACTGTTGAGCAGAAAACAAATCAAATAAAAGGTTTTATCACCTGCAGCATGAAATTCTTGATCTCTCTGGGTCTGTACAAATCTTAGTGCATTGTTTTGTAGACTGATTTCAAGGACGTCCGGGGGAATTTTGTGCAGACTCGATATGCTGCTGCGTTATAGTAAAGACCAGGTATGCAAATGTTTAAAGAAACATCATGAATAAATAATCTGATATATTTCACCAATTTAAAGTATAATTTTACGACCTAATGAACTTAATGAACTTGAAAATAAATTGTGATTTTGTTTTTTTAAACCACAATTAGTTATTATTGCTTTATATACTTTCAGATAAAAATAAAAAACTTGATAATCAGTCTGCCAAAACTTTTACATTTAGTCATTTAGCAGACGCTTTTATACAAAGCGACTTACAAAGAGTTCGGGGAGCAATAAGCGACATGTCATACAAAACAGAGAATATAGATTTTTTTCAAAGCAATCTATATTTGTCAGAAACACAGGTCAGGGTTTGTGGTTAGCACAGGTGTCACACATTCAACAATCTGATATGTAAAAATTCAGACCAAGCAATATTAGCACTATATGACTACATGACTTTGAGTCATGACAACATGTCAGGTTTAAGACAATAAGCTCCGTGGCAACACTCAATGCAAAAAGATGACAGTGGGTCATTAATAAGTGTTTTATTGAAAAAACAGACGAATGAACACATTCAGCTCAGGAAAATATGTGGTTTGATAAAAGTGCACACTTGGTGATTTTATGGTGTACACAGGAAGCAGAGTTTTCTAGTACGATACAGATAAAGAGCAGGCTGAACAAAGCCACCAAAAATGAACAAAAGATAAGAAAAAGAGTAAAGTTGAGAAATATACTTATTTGACAGAATATAATAGAATCCGGATATTGTATATGGGAGATAAATGACAACCAAGTTCCCAGTAGTTATCAGAATGAGATGAAACGCTCGTCTCTTCATGTGGTTTTCCTCCTCTCTCTCTCTCCCTCTCTCTCCTGGTCCTGACTGCTTCAGAGCTCTGAGAACAGCCAGACAACAAAACAACTGGATAGAGAGAAAGATGAGGAACTGAATCGAGTAAAACTCTACAAACCAAACATATTTCAGTGAGATTATACTAAACATGCAGCATGAACACGAGCCGAGACTAGTGATCCAGGCAGCGAAGGAGCAGATCACTCGATATCTGAGAGGTTTGTACTTCAGAAAGGTTACCGGATGAACCACCGCCAGGTAACGCTCCACACAGATCAGACACTGAAACAGAGGACGACAGGTGATGCCCAATCCTGATAAAAAGTACCTTAATCCTTTGAGACTTGAAAACCGAAGATAAAAAAAAATGGCAAACACACTGTTCAGACAGATACCAATCTCACAAACAGAGAGATTAAGATTGAAGAAGTCTGATGGAATTGGACTTCCCGTTCCTGTGATGATGAGCCATATAATAAAGGAGTGTGTCGGAAGACCGAACAGAACATTGATGATGTACACAGATATTTGCACACCACTGGACTCAAAAGAAGCTTCAGATGTGTTGAAGTCCACTGTAGAGTTCTTCATTTTCTCCGCGTCTTCTTATGCCAGATACTCACAATCAAAGCATAGATGATATTGTAATCGTGGTCTGTGCAGAACAAAAGAGATACAGTGTGAAGATCTGAATCGTTCAAAAGATTTTTTGCGTACACAACATTCAGTTAGTGTTTCATACTTGTTTTTTTATGGAATTATTGTAATATAGATATGTAGCCTATATTTGTTTCATCTACAATTTTTAACATAAATGTATTTTTTATGCATACTATACACTAATATGTATATTGAATTAGTGATGTCTAATAATGTCGATTTTTCTATACTTTGGAACAGAAATCAAAGCAACAAACTCAAATTTGCACAACGTTTCTGAACTAAATGTATGATAATTTATATTAATGATTGGACATTTCAAGGCCATTATAGCAAAATGCATCATCATTTGGATCACATGTAAATAATAAAGTCGAAATTTATTTTGTTATTATTAATCCAAAATCTTAGAAAAACTAGCACATTCTTCAAACTAGTACAGTGTTGAGATATACGTAATTCATACAAATTTCTATGATCAACAATGATTCTTAAAATATGTTAATATCATCACCTGAGGGGTGGATTTTGTCTCTCTGGATGTGAGGCAATCCCTGAGATTTGTAGACTGATTTGAAAACTGTCACAAGGATTTATATGCCTGCCTAAACACATGTCACAAACATATTGGATATGCAAAGATTGAAAGAAACCAAATGTAGTGTTTAGCAAAACAAATAGCCTTTAAATGAAAGGCAGTTAACAAAGTCGACACGCTTCAATTTCATGAGTAAAACAAGTTCTGTGTTTTCGAGCTTACGTACTGTAATATTGAGTTTTCAAATAATAAATGATCACAGGAATAGTGATGGGAAGTCGTCCAAAACAGACATTATAAATCTGATAAACGTCCACATTGGCACACATCACATTCACCAGATATACACATTTTAAAATAAAGCCTTGCAAAACTATGATAGACATCTGTTTTGATATCTACATGTAAGAATGACTTATCGTTGTATTTTTTACATGAATGCATGACTCCATGCAAATCATAAAATAAAGTGCTCAAAAACTAGGATATCTGTGATTGACAGAATGTAAATGCAAGCAAATTCATGGAAAAATTGGTCATTGATAGGTCGATTAAATATTTTATTGAGAAAATAAATCATATAAACCACATAAATGTAGTCTGGTTGTAAATAAAAAGGGAAAGTCACAAGGATCTGGATGTAACGTATGCCATTTAAAATCCTCAATGTAAATGTCATTCCTGGAGTCATAAACACAAAGATTCATTTAAAGTGATTAACAATGTTCAAATACAGTTATAACAATCTAAAAATAATGTAGCTTTGTTTAGTCAAATGTTCCTATTAAACACGTAAAACAGTTCAAATGTTGACAAACTCCGAAACCACATTACAAAGATCAAACTATTTAGACAGATACCGATCTCACAAGCAGAGAGATTGAGGATGAAGAACTCGGACACACTTCCAGGTACACATCTCAAGACGGTCACTAGTCCAATGGACACAGCTGTGGAATCTCCGTTTGTTGAGAGGTTCACTGCGGAGTTATGCATGTTCTTGTTTCTCTTATAAGATTTTTTCTTTGAACGATCTGTAAGTGATTGCCAATGAGTATTACATGAAAACAAGCAGTAAATATTAAAAACATGTACGTTTTTTCCTTCTACAAAGTCTCAATTTTATGAGCAGGCTATGGTTAAATTATGTTTCGGGATAAAGCAGTTCACCAAAAATACAGTATATATTCTGTTATGATTGTCCCTAAAATCATTCCTGTAAACCTTTCTCAGAATTATGTTTGTTTCATAAAATTAAACATTTTGAGAAATGTCTCAGTGGTTTTGTGTCCAAACAATAAAACAATAAATGGGGTCCATAGCTGTTTGGTTATGTTCTTCAAAATGTTCTTTTGCAAAATCCCATTTTCTCGTTTACCCTTAACGTTTTACAATTCATAATTGCACAAAAACAAAAATCTGAATTAAAACGAAAAGCGAAATGTTGAACGATTTCCGTCGCATGTGTATTTTTAAGATGAGAGACAGAAGAATTTCCCAGCACGTTGCAGACAAAGAACAGGCTGTACAAACCCAGCCAAAACATAACAAATCAAACCAGTGACCCATAATCCGTAACAATAACTCGCCGTCATAATGACAAATATTCCAGACAGAATATAAGGGCCATATGTGATTATCATGCTCATCGTAGTAATGAGAATGAGATGAAATGCTCTTCTCTTCATGTGGTTTTCCTCCTCTCTCTCTCTCTCTCTCTCTCTCTCTCTCTCCTGGTCCTGACTGCTTCAGAGCTCTGAGAACAGCCAGACAACAGAACAACTGGATGGAGAGAAAGACGAGGAACTGCACTGAGAGGAACCAGATGAAAACATAGTGAACAGAAGAGACATCAATAAACATGCAGCACAAACAGGAGCCGAGAATTAAGATCCAGGCAGCGGTGGAGCAGATCACTCGATATCTGAGAGGTTTGTACTTCAGAAATATTACAGGGTGAACCACCGCCAGGTAACGTTCAAGACAGATCAGACACTGAAACAGAGAACGACCGGTGGTAATAAGTCCCTTCAATAAATATTCAATTACAAAGAGACTTGAAGTCCACATGTTCAGTACAAAGAACAAGCAATTCAGACAGTTGCCAAGCTCACAGACAGAGGCATTGAGAAAGAAGAACTCGGATAAAATCCTACTTCCTGAGACGATGAGCCATATCACATAAGAGTGTGTAGGAACACCAACCAGAAAGTTGATGGCCAATACACACGTTTCCAGAGTCTGCAGCCTTATGGAGTTGACACTGACAGAAGCTTCACGTTCGGTGATGTACAGTGTATAGTTATTAATTTTTCTTTATTTCCCAGCACATTAAATTATAAAACACAAACTGTGATCTCTGGAAAAAGAGAGTTAGAAATGATCAAGATTATCGCGTCGAGTCGCCGTTCCGTGTTTTGCCGGCTGACTTTAAAGCTGTCGGAGCAAGACAGTGTGTGCATGGCTACATTTATCAAATCTCATCAGACATGCAAATATTTAAAGCTTAGAACAACAATGAATTAAAGAGCTAACTAAACAAAAGGAAACAATTTAGTTAAACTCTGTAGGGAAATGTTTTAATTTGATGGCTAATGTTTACATAAAAATGAATAACCATGTTGTGCAAAAAATACAAATAAATTAGTCAACTTACAATTCTTTGAGGTGAAGAACATTAAACTGTTTTACATTTACATTTAGGCGTTTGGCAGATGCTTTTATCCAAAGCGACTTACATTGCATTACCCTATACATTTTACATAGGTATCTGCAATCTCCTGGGATCAAACCACAACCTTGCGTTGTTAACGCAATGCTCTTACCACTGAGCTACAGGAAAGTTGTTTCTTATCTAAATAATTAACTAAAAACAATAATGCTCACTTATTTGGCCTTTCAACATGTGTAGCACATTCAACACCAGTCATGGAAATTTTGAGACCCAGTTTAGTATGAACATAAAAAGCTGTGTACATAGGCTGTCATGTAAAACAACACGATAATCTATGTAGAAATAAGGAATGATTAATAAATCCTACTCTGTAATGACACAACTATAAAATAAAACATAACATTATTAAAGATGTACATGTTGTAATATTACTTACATTATAATCACCTACAAAAGAACAACATTCCCATTATATGGAAAAGAAACATAATTATGCTATTATTTACATAAAGGTATATGGATTAACATATAATAACCTATAATCCTTTATCTTTTAAATGGGTTTGGCATGACATGAATCAGCCCTTTGCCTAAAAGCTATTTCACAACTCTTACGTAAATCTGCTGAAAGTCAAATCATTGCCTTTTGTTTAGAAATACATTTATATCCTTTATAGCTTTATATACATTTATAGATTTGCTGTGGCTCAGTGGTTGGAGCATGGCGTGAGCAACGCCAAGGTCACAGGTCCGATCCCAGGGATTGCACATACTTAAAAGCAAATGTGTAGGATAATGCAAAGTAAGTCGCTTTGGAAAAAAGTGGATATTTAAATATCGTTGCTGTGTTTTATTTGGCCTAAATTCCACAGCTGTCACAAGAATAAATGTGCCTGGCTGCATGTGCCACAAAAATCTGAAATTCAAATGCTTAAAGTAGTAAAAACATATGCGGTATATCCAACACGGATAGCTATAAGGGGAGAACCAACCAAAACATTAACTTTATGTTTCAATGAAAACATTTTAATAGTCCTTTTTAGCATATGATGCACATCAAAAAAACAGTTAGGTTAAGGACATTAATTTTGACTTTCATCAAGTGTATTTTGTATAAGAAAAAATCAATTAATCTTTTACAGTTCCCAATTTGAATATTTTTGTTACCGATCATTTCTTTTTATCAACTAAGATGCCAGGGACACACCTCCTCAAATGGTCATGTCACCTCAAAATGAAATGAAGATTCATCTCCATGATATCCCATAGTTGCATAGGTTGATATATAATAAATATATTTTGTTTATTTACTTTTAAAAAAAATAGGAAAAATCTATTTTATATATATATATATATATATACACAATGTGTGTATGTCGTGAACGTGGAGGGTGGAAGAACCCAAGTGCAGGCAGACACGGGGATGAAGGGGTTAACAAGTATACTTTAATAATAACAAGAACAAAAACACCCACGATGGGGGAAAACACTAACAAAACTAAGATACAAAATTGAAACCAAATACTTCCCACAAGGGGGCAAACATTAACAACTAGGAATAACAAATAAAGTCCTTGGGTATTTACATACATGGACCAGGAACATGAAACAAGGAACTACCAAGGACAGGACAGGACAGGACAGGACAGGACAGGACAGGACAGGACAGGACAGGACAGGACAGGACAGGACAGGACAGGACAGGACAGGACAGGACAGGACAGGACAGGACAGGACAGGACAGGACAGGACAGGACAGGACAGGACAGGACAGGACAGGACAGTGACTTCAACAGGGATGATGATAACAAATAATGACAATGACCAGACAAGAGACAGGGGGAAACTGGGACTTGATAAAGGGAAACACTGACGAGGACTGATCACACAGGGAGAGTGGAGGCAGTTGACATGAATGAAACACTAAAGGAAAGCTAACAGGAGGATTGCACAAGGCAGGTGAAGGTAATAAAACGCTAAGGGAAAGATGAATCAGGGCTGGTGACAAGATTAACACTAATGGGCCGCTAACAGGGAAACAAGGGGGCAGGGCTAAAGGATGTGACACCGCAGAGAGAGCATGGTGTGACAAACCAAAACAATGCTCTTTCTCCACACAAAACACATGGGACTGACATGATCCTGCCACAAGACTCGAAAACCAAGACAAGGAGAGGCAGGATCATGACAGTGTAAATCTATTTGCAATATGTGTTCAAAATGTATTTACATATTCGATTTTGGCCACTTTTTTATATTTTTCACATTTAATAAAACATGGTAAATATATGTGTAAGTGATATATTGTGATCTATTTATTTACTTTATATGTAAATAAGTGTATAAGCACATCTGCTGTATGTAAATATTACTTATGTCCATTAATCAATCTTTAATATTTGTTAACATATAAGTTTCCCTGTATATGTATAGCTATTTTAAACATATTCAATTAATCCTCCTATAGGTTCGTTATTCTTAGTAGAAACCAAAAAACTGTACACATTTCAATAAAGACCATCACATAATTTAATATTTGATAGATGACTCGAGAAGTTAAATACATTTTCAAACATAAATAAACAGATTTAGAAATGCAACATAAACATCAGTTTGTAAGGTTTAGGATATATGTAGGCTACTTTGAAAATACACGTTCAGAATTATCCAAAAGTACAAAATCATATAGCTTACCTTGCATAACTGTATCTTTATCTTTAAATCTTTAAACTTGAAAAGTGGCCGGGTTAGAGAGTCGGATTCGTAACCAAAAGACCATTAGATTTAAACCTATGCTGTATCTTTCATGTGAAATATGAAAATGAATTTGGTTTGGTCTACTCATCTCATGCACTTTCCCTCACACAGCTGTTGGCTAAGGATTTCCTGAAATAATGTAGAATAAAGAGACAGAACTTTTGCTGTTTTACTTTTACATTAGTTTGTAAATAAACAAAATGTGTAAATAATGCATGCATAAACTCCATTGTTTTTGCTGACTGGCTGGTGACACGGTTCACAGTAACAGTTTGCAGTGCCTTTAAAATGACCATGTTTTCTCCCGTAGGATTGGAATCTTACTTAAATTACTTAAAAGGGATGAATGCACCCCTAAGCCCATTTAACAGTTCATTTAAGGGCAAATATGCATCAATTGCACACAAAGCAATTGATGTTTTAGGAAGAAGCCCAGCAGAAAAGTTTTCCACATCTGTGTAAATAAAAAACAGGCTGTAAAAAACCACCCAGCATGTAAGACAGCAATGCAGGAAACCAAATTTCCACAATGTACTTTTTTTTCATAACAGTTAGAAATCCTGAGACAGACATTGGCACATATATGATAACCATGCTCACTGTAGTTATAAGAATGATATAAAACGCTCTTCTCTTCATGTGGTTTTCCTTCTCTCTCTCTCTCCCTCTCTCTCCTGGTACAGACTGCTTCAGAGCTCTGAGAACAGCCGAAAGGTAAAACAACTGAATGGAGAGGATGGTTAGGAAGAATATCGCGAAGAAAAATGCGTGTGCAGTCACTCTTTGTGAGATTAAAATGAAGAAGCAAAACAAACTGCACACGGTACAAATGATCCAGGCAGCGGCAGAGCAGATCACTTTATATCTGAGAGGTTTGTACTTCAGAAAGGTTACAGGATGAACCACCGCCAGGTAACGCTCGAGACACATCAGACACTGAAACAGAGGACGACCGGTGATGACGAGTCCTTGTAAAAACAGTGCAAGAGTCATACAAACTAAAGACAATTCTGACAGTAAAAACAATAAACAATCCAGACAGTTAAACATCTCACAGATACAGAGATTAAACAGGAAGAACTCGGATGAAATTCCTCGTCCTGGTCCTGTGACGATGAGGCATATCACATAGGATTGTGTGGGAAAACCAAACAGGACATTCAAGGTGAAAATAAAAATTTCCACATAGGTTAAACCCTGAGATAAAGGACTTGTGAAGTTAGTAGATCCTTCCATAGTGGTGAAGTTCACGGTAGTGTTATCCATCTTCGTTTTAGTTTGTCTTCTCAGCTCAGATGTTCCTAAATATTTAAATAATATGTCTACATTGATTTATGGGAGGAAGGAAAGTAGAGGAAGTCAACATAAGGATGATTTAAAGAGAAATGTTTAATACATTACAGACTTTAATAACAATAAAATATAAATTATAATAATTATATTATATAATAATAACAAATAATATTACATATTTATATTATATGATAATAAAAAATCACAATACTCCTTAACACTTTTAGGAACCTTTTTTAGGAGTTTGTAAGTATAACATTACTACAGATTTTTTCAATAAAGCATCATGATTAGTTCTGCTTGATCTCCAAAATACCCAGAAGAAAACTCAATTCTCATATTTAATGCCGCTGTAAAATTGTTGCTTATCGTAGAATGCTAACTGGTTGAAACAATATTTAATCATTTGTTATCATTTCTCTTCTAAATGGATTTGATTCTAAATTAATTGTAAATATTCATATCAATCAGGCCGTTTGCCTAAAAACTAATCCACATTATTAATCCACACACATCATCCTTAATTAATACTATTGACAATGAAATTATTTAATTTTGTTTATGGAAAAACAATAAAATCAATAATAAATAAAAGTTTATCACCTGAAGAATGAATATCCGACCCCTGTGGCTGTATTTTATTCTCTGTGCTGTGTTTTGTAGACCGCTGTTCCAAGAATAAAAGTGCCTGACTTCATCAGCCGCAGATCATAAAACCAGATATTCAAAGTAAATGAAAACTAATGGAAAACAAGATCTATATTCATTTCAAACATGCCTTGACCAAATCCACACCTGATATGGAAATCTTAGCATTATTTTAAAAGAGTGGAAAAATCGGATACGTTGCCAGAATAATGGATGAAACGTTTATAGAAAATAAAAAAACGATGTACAACAACCAAATCTGATTTAAACATCATCTGTCAGTGAAAAGGATTATTAGATATACATTATGCTGCTATAAACTGTACACTAATGGTCTCAGTATTGCATACCAAAATGTAAAGAGTTGTAAATATGTTGTGTAGGTTTTAGTATTGGTTGGCTGCATTTTCAACTGGGAAGCAAAGCCATTCACATGAGCTGCTTTATGTAAGGGATAATGTACAGGCAGCCGGATGTTACCGCAGAAATAGTGTATCACACTGAAGGCTTATTACACGACTACTTGCCACATGAGAAAAACAGATTTGAAATGTGAATTTGAAATATTTATAAGTTCATTTTTACCAAATTTCCGTGTGGAAGAGTTGTTTATTTCTAGTTTATTAGTTTCAAGGTAAGAAACGACCTTCTAATGTCATGAATAGGCAATTTGGTTGATTCGTTTGTAAAAAATAATGTCATATATGTTATTAAAAGACACATTTATATTTAATTTGTCAAAAAAAAACTTTCAAAAATGATTTTCTTATTATACACCTATACAAAGGTGTTCATTTCCACCCGGTTTGTCTTCTCACTAAGAATCTGAGAAAACTAAAATAACGTCCCGGTTACGTATGTAACCTCTGTTCCCTGATGGAGGGAACAAGACGTTGTATCGAAGCCGACAGATGGGGTTCGCCCTTGAGAACCAATCGTCTCTGACTATTTTGAAAAGGCCAATGAAATTGGCGAATGAAATTTGCATGCCGGGCTCCGCCCCCGGATATCCGGGTATAAAAGGGGAGCCGGCGTGCTCATTCATTCACCTTTTGTGCTGAGGAGCCTGAGAGCATCTCGTGACTGCTGCAGCGGACGGCTATTGTCGTGGCAAGAAGGACACAACGTCTTGTTCCCTCCATCAGGGAACAGAGGTTACATACGTAACCGGGACGTTCCCTTTCTGTCGGTCTCTCGACGTTGTGTCGAAGCCGACAGATGGGGTTCCTATGGAAAACGCCACGGCACTAGCCGCGTCACAATCTCTAGCGAAGCGACGTTGACCGGCCTGGGCGAGCCACACGTGAGCGCTATCGCGAAATTTGTAACCTTCCAGTGGGCAGGCAGGGGCTCCCAGAGCTTTTGGCAAAGATGAGTAGCCCCTGCCCTCTGCCAACTCAGACGGCCCCATTGGCGAGGGCCATCCAGTCGTAGGGCTACTGGGTAAGCGCTGTTCCTTCAATGAGGACGTGCGCTACGGAGACCACTTCCCACCCTAGGGGGGAATACAGTGGAGACACCAACATGGTCTCACCAAATAGGGGAGAACTCATGGGAGGTATGTGCGGAATGCCGCAAGGTGGATGTCCACCTGGGGAGGTCATGGGTTGCCACGCGGGGAACCATCTCATGACGACATCTCAGACGGAACCACCCTAGTGGGGGGTTACTACGTGTGGGGCACTAGGTCCGGTTAGAGCTATATGTAATAACTCAGCTTGATACCCGGCCATAGGCGGCAGGGCTGCTCCGCCGAGCCCGCCGCCCTGAGTGCTATTAATGGATGGACGGACTGCCTATTCTTCACCCTTGGGGAAAGAAGGGAGGCAGCCCATAGCGCACTGGTCCACCTCAGAAGGGGAATGGCGCTATGCGCAGGCGTACGCCCCACGACTGCTGGTCTCACCTGCTGGCAAGACTCGAGCTGCCGACTCCCCACGGAGGTTGTAAGCCTCTGCGAGGTATAGCGTAGCCCAACCCGCAGCTCTACAGATGTCTGCCAGAGAGGCGCACTAAGCCGATGCCCACGAGGAGGTCACACCCCGAGCGGAGTGTACCGTCACTCAAATGGGCACGGCTAGGATCGGCACGCCGTAGTGACGGCGTGTGCGACCCAGCGCTACAACTCTCCTCGGATACAGCACTCCCGTTGCTGACCTCCATAACAGACAAGAGCTGCTCAGGGCCTTGAAGCCCTCAGTGTGGTTCGAGTAGAGGCGCAATGCGCTTACTGGACACCCCACGTACAGGTTGGGTCTTTCTCCCGGTGTGGGAGCGCCTGCAAGTTCACCACCTAGTCCCAAAGGGGGGCGGCGGAACTTTGGGCACGTAAGTCGGCCGGGGTCTCAGGATCACGTGAGAGTCACCGGGCCTGAAATTTGGCAATCGGTGGACACGGAATGCTTGCAGGTGCCTCACCCTCTGGATGGACTCGAGCCCCAGCAGGAGAGCCAACCCCCCTCGCAGAACGAGGAAGGGGCTCTCGGCAGGGCCCGAAAAAAGGGGACCCAAAGGTCCACCTTAAGGTCCCAAGAGGGTACGGGGCGCGGACGAGGCCTTAGCCCCTCGCGCCCTAGAGGAACCTAATAATCAGGTCATGCCGCCCCAGAGGCTCACCAGCAACTGGTACGTGATAACCGCGACAGCGGGTACCCACGTTCCAATGTGGAAGGGGAGATTACTCCCCAGCCTCTCCTGCAATAGGACAGCACGTTCCTGAGCGAGCAATTCCGCGGGTCTTCTCCTCGAGAAGAGCACCAGGACGAGAAGGGGCGCCACTTAAAGGCATCCAGCCTTGTGGGCATGGCCCTTGCCTGAGTGACAGTCTCCACCACTGAGGGGGGTAGGTCATCCAGGAACTCCTCGTCCCATCCAGGAGCCAGACCCAGAGGTCCGGCTCGAACGCCACAACGTGTCCATCCCCTGCGAGTAGGCCCTTCGCCAGGGGATTTGGCCAGGGGGAGTTGTCGTCAGGAGTATTAGCTCCGAGGACCAAGTGTAGTTGGGCCCGTAAGGCGCAACTAGCAGCACTTGATACTCCCTTCCCAGACCTTGCACAGGACCTGCGCAATGAAGCTCACTGGGGGGAAGCGTAGTTCCGCTTGTCCCGCGGCCAGCTGCGCGCTAGGGCCTCCGTGTCGAGGGGGGAGCCTCGACCAGGGAGTGCCCAGCGGCACTGGGGGGTGTTCAGGGAGGCAACAGGTCCACCTGTGCCCGCCCAAACCACACCCAAGCCGGCCGCAGTGGTGGAGTCGTCACTTCCCACGAGGCGTCAACTGACGAGAGAGCGCTTGGCTGTCTGGTTCAGGACATCCGGTGGTCATGTGACCTGCAGGGGCTTTGCCACCTGCTGTCTCCACTGGAGGCTGCGCGCTAGGGCCTCCGTGTCGAGGGGGTCCTCGTCCAAGGAATGCCCAGCGGTACTGGGTGGTGTTCAGGGAGGCGACAGGTCCCCCTGTGCCCGCCCAAACCACACCCAGGCCAGCCCGCAGGGGTGGAGTCATCACTTCCCACGGGGTGTCAACTGACGAGAGAGCGCTTGGCTGTCTGGTTCAGGACGCCCGGTGGGCATGTGACCTGCAGGGGCTTTGCCACCTGCTGTCTCCACGGGAGGAGGCGTTTTGGGCGAGTTGCGATGACTGCAGCGAGCGAGTGCCACCCTGAGGTTTAGTACGCTACGCCGGTCGTGCTGTCCGGGCCAGTATGCTGGCTCTGCACGAGAGGCCGGAGCCTCATCAGTGCAAGCAGGACAGCTAGCAACTTGAAGGCAGTGATCTGCCAACGCAGGCGGGGGCCCGTCCAGCGACCCGACACTGCGCGCCCATTGCACACCGCACCCGCACCCCGTAGGGAGGCGTCTGTCGTTCCACGACCGGCCTCAAGACCTGCTCGGGGTTAGGATGCGACGGCAGCAGGTGTAATGACGATACGCCTACTGCCGGTGCGCCACGCTCTCCAGGGAACTCATCTCTGTAGTCAGTGCTGTCGCGGTCCCATGTGCGTCAACCCGAGGGGGACAGGCCACCCCCGAGGACACCATGCCCAGGAGCCTCTGAAACTGATTTCAGGGGACCGCTGGCTGCTGCCTGAAAGTTCAAGCAGCTCAGCACTGACTGTGCGTGCTCGTGAGCGAGCACGCCGTCATGGAGACAGTGTTGAGTTCTCTACCAGGAAAAGGGGGAGCTCCGCGCCAGGGAGAGCTGCTCTCTTTTTCCCGGCTGACCCGTTTACTGACATGCCAGCCCCTCGACAGTGCCGAGGGAACTGTACATGAGAGTATGCGGTCAGTTGTCATGAACCACTCCTGGCGTCTGACAGACACCAGGACGCGCTTCTGCGCCTCCCGAACGGCACCCTTGCAAGGTGCTGCTCAAGGTATGCAGCGACCCCTGGTTTTGGGGATGATGAAGTGCGGCTGTCGAAGCCACTGGACATCTCGGCCGAGGGGACGGTTCGATCGCCTTCGCCAGAGGGGTGGCAGCCCCGGCCTGGAGCACAGGAACATCCCTGCCTCTGCTGAGGTAAGAGGATGCCTGAAGTCCGGCGGAGGTCTGGCGAGCTGGATCGAATGCCGAGACGGACCACACTCCCAGCCACCGTGATGGTTTGAAATGCTAACCAAGCACCCAGAGACCTCACAGGGGGGGCTGCGATCTACTTCATCAACCCGCGGGGGTTGGTTCAATGACTAGCAGTGCTGTTCTCCCCGGGGGGAACGGCTCCGCTAAATCACCTGCCAGGCGATGGCGCAGCTCGACGCACCGTCAAAGCGAGAGTGCTGAGGGCTGCTTTATACTCGTCATTGCGTGCCGCCACGACGCAACGTCGAGTTGCCGAACACCATCTTTCAGAGGGTGAGAGCGGCTGCAAGTGGGACCCAGAGAGAGACCTCTCCTTGTGAGAAGGCGGGCACTAGGCCCCCGAAGGGGCCCAGAAGGTGTTTGGGACGCGGCAGGGACCGCCCCAGTCCGACCATCCAGCAACCCAGGCTGGGTCGGGCCCGATGGTTCAATCTCTCTAGGTGGTCCTTCTCTTGACGTCCTCCTCCGGGGGGCCACCTGCGGGGGCACCAGAACCGGAGTCGACGCTGGAGAAGGCCAGGGCTGCTGGGGGCAGACCACGTGCGAGACCTCGACGGCCGAAAGGCGGCCGGGTCACAGCAGGCCGGTCTGTTTCTACACTGTCAAAAGGCTGCTGGAGCAGTCCTTGACAGCGCCACCAATCAGCCGACCTTGCGAGAGGGGAGTCGGGAAAGTGGCCTTTCTCGACATCGCCCCCCTGCGCAAGATTGGGTCCGAGGCATCTTTCCGGGCCACTGATGTGGACATCGTCCGACCCAGCCTGCGCTGCCACCGCGGTCCCCGGAGGGCCAGTCGGCGGCGGCACTACTTGGGTCGGTCTTACCCCGTGGGGCTCTCTTTAGCGCCCTGGCCTGCAGGAAGGCCATGCGTAAGAGTGGAGGCAGCTTGGTCCACGGCACTGCCAGCCCCAACACCAGAGATGTTGAGACCTTACATGCCCTGGACGGTGAGTCTAGGTCAAGCCCCCCAGGTGGCCGCCGTCTGCGGATACCCGCGACTGCATGCTCCACCCAGGGTGCACTGACATAGTCCCTAGCTGCCTCCCCGCCCCGAGGGAAGAGAGGGCGATAGAGTCAGCTAAACGGAAGCGCGCCGAAAGGGACGCTCCAGGTCTTACTGAACTCCTTATGCAGCTCGGTAAAACTTGGCACTTGAGCCGGGCCCAATGTGCGAGTACCCAGCCGCGAGCACCAGGGCTGCACCGCAACCTGACGCTCACGGCGGTCCGAGCGAGCATGGCTGACATCTTGACGTCTGCTCTCACCTGTGCTCGACCTCCCGAGGGAGGGAGCTTCAGGGAATCGCCAGAGTCTGATGCCAGCAGGTCGCGCTCCGATGTTGCAAGAGACACCTCATCTCCACGGCTCGTGTCCGAGCGCGTGGCTGAGGAATAAGATGGCTTAGGACCATCCTTGGGGACCTGCTAAACAAGCGAGACGGGGCGCGAGCGGTCCGCGAGCCGACCGGCTGACGGATTAACGCTCACGATAATCCCCACATCACCCTCGCTGCTCGCCGCCGCTGACGGCAGGGCCGTAGCCGCTGCGGTCACAGAACGGGAAGCAAACGAGGTGGTGGCTTGCTCTTGACAGAACGTAGCCAACGTGACGCAACGTCTGAATAGCCGTCCGCCCGCAGTGACGCAACGTCTGACTAGCCATCCGCGCGCAGTGACGCAACGTCTGAATAGCCATCCGCGCGCCGTGCGGGCAGGACGAATCCACGAGGCTGCCACAGTGATCGGACCCCCGAACACTTGCGGCAACCACCGTGTCCGTCCCCGTCCTCGATGAGTGTACTGCACCCAAGAGATCAGCGGGCAATGCCACGCTGAGGAAATTGCTCTTTTAGAAAAATACCTCAGGAACTGCCAGGACGCCCAGGGGAATCTCCGCTGCACCGCGTCGTAGAAATCGGCAATTCGAAGAATGTCATCAGATGCGAAGGCTCCGAAGAACAAAAGGTGAATGAATGAGCACGCCGGCTCCCCTTTTATACCCGGATATCCGGGGGCGGAGCCCGGCATGCAAATTTCATTCGCCAATTTCATTGGCCTTTTCAAAATAGTCAGAGACGATTGGTTCTCAAGGGCGAACCCCATCTGTCGGCTTCGACACAACGTCGAGAGACCGACAGAAAGGGAACTTCAGTTAAAAGCAAAATAACAATGTGATCTGAGGGTAAAGCGATTTTTACATTTATGAAGGTATATTTTTATATAGCTTGTGTTTCGACACACTTTCCACTTTTAATCCTTATTACAGCAAGTTACATGGATGGAAGTGGAAACAATCATTCTGATCAGAAATGTCTCAACGCACCTTTCCCCCGTTGCAGATATTATTGGCTTAAACAGAAGCTAAATGAACTAATGTTTAATGTAAATCTGGTATTTACCAGCATTTTAATAGGATCAAATTGTCAAATGTTACATTGTTTTTATATTCATGAGTCAAAACGTGCTACAGAATATGCAAGCCTTGATAAAAGATAAAAACATGAATGCAAATATATTGTTTATGTGTCATTTCAATACACTGCATTGTTAGTGAACACAGCATTGTACATTAAAAAATTGAAATAAATAAAAATAGCATTATTGTAGGATGATTGAATGCATTATTCATTTGTACTAAATAAAAGAAAGTAATGCTTCCAATCATAGTTATATATATACTGAATGCTCATCTAAAATGTTGATTTATTTGACACGTCTCCATTCATTTTTAATCTCATCTGCAGAGAAAAAGTACAAGTAGTGATTTTAAAAGAGAAGTGTATCACCTGTGGAGCAAATATCCAGTCTCTGCGAATGTAGATACATCACTGAGGTGTGTTTTGTAGACTAACTTCAAAGTCATAAAAAACAGACATGCAAATACTTGTAAATTAATAAATAAGCTTTAAAAAGACAGAGAGAAAAAATGACATTTCCTGCAAATGGGATTTCTTTATTTGACAGCTCATAATTCTTGTTTCTAAAATTTGCATTCATGGTATATTGTAATTCATTTTAATTGATTAAAGCTATGCAAGACGCCAAGTATTTTAATGATAGAGAGTATTTATATATTTGCAGTATCAATTATGACTTAAAAATGTTGTCTTCTGACATTGTTTACAAATCTCGAAGTGACCTTTCGCAGGAGGCATGAATATTTCAATGTGTATACTGTTCAGAAAAACTCAACATGTAAAAACAATGTGTAAAAAATAAACACTATAGATCTGTGTCGTGTAGGAGGTCAAATTTAAGACAACAACTCTTACAGGTGACATCGGGTCTTTAATTTAAATGTTTTATTGGAATACAACCATATCTTATAAACACAGCGACATCTGTGTTTTAAATAAAACAAAACTGCAAAGGATTTCATTCACAAGCAATAATTGATGGTCCCATGAACTGTTTACGATTTATTTACCAACATTCTTCAAAATATATTTTTTGTGTTCTGAGGAAGACATACAGCTTTGAAATGAGGATGAGTAAATCATGACAGAAGTTTCGTTTAGGGTGAACTATCACCTTACAACACAGAGACATTTCATCTGAAGATTAAAAACATTTATACCGAACAGAGGCAGGAGAGTTTTCCGGCTCTGTAGAGATAAAGAGCAGGGTGCACAAAACCAGCCAGAACATAACAAATATTAGAGGGAAACCAAACTACCTGAATATTCTTTTGAATTAAAATAGTTATGACTCCACTTATGATCATTGGAACATTTATGATAATCATGTTCACTGTAATTATTAGAATGATATCAAATGCTTTTCTCTTCATGTGGTTTTCCTCCTCTCTCTCTCTCCCTCTCTCTCCCGGTCCTGACTGCTTCAGAGCTCTGAGAACTGTCAGACAACAAAACAACTGGATGGAGAGAAAGAAGACAAACTGGACCGAGAAGAACCACGAATGCCCTGTAAAGTTTTGCGAGCCTCCGAGAAACCTGCTCGCGGAACAGGATCCAAAACTAATGATCCAGGAAACGGTGGAGCAGATCACTCGATATCTGAGAGGTTTGTACTTCAGAAAGGTTACAGGATGAACCACCGCCAGGTAACGCTCGACAAAGATCAGACACTCAAACAGAGGACGGCCGGTGATGCCCAGCCCTGATAGAGACTGTGCTATTTTATAAAAAATTGGGAAAAAGAATGATAGAATATAAAGCAAACAATTCAGAAAATTAACAATCTCACAAACAGACAGATTGAAACTGAAGAACTCTGATGGAGGTATCGTTCCTGATCCTGTGACAATCAGCCATATAACATAGAATTGCGTAGGAAGTCCAAACAACAAACCGAAACCATACACACAAATCTGCAGTCTTTCTATTAGTCCAATGAAAGGCGTCGAGGAGTCAGAAAAAGCTTCAGGTGTGGTGAAGATCGCTGTAGAGTTATTCATTGCCTCCTGGTTTGATTTCAGCTCAGACACTATAGCTAAATAAATAACACGAATCCTATATTACAGTATATATAAGACATTCTTATAACATTCTTTTACATACATAGAATATAATCATCAACTGAGAATTCATTCATTCATTTTTAAAGACGATTTCGTTACCTAAAGAGTCAACGTCCGGTCTCTGTGGATGTTTTTAAAACTCTGTGCTGTGTTTTATAGACTGATTTCAAAGCTTTTAGTGGAATATATGTGAACCGGTTCATCAGCTAACCACAAATGCAAATATCCACTCATCCATTTTCTTCCGCTTATCCGGGGCCGGGTCGCGGGGGCAGCAGTCTAAGCAGAGATGCCCAGACATCCCTCACCCTAGACACTTCCTCCAGCTCTTCCGGGGGGACACCGAGGCGTTCCCAGGCCAGCCGGGAGACATAGTACCACCAGCGTGTCCTAGGTCTTCCCCGGGGTCTCCTCCCGATCGGACGGGCCCGGAACACCTTCCGGGGAAGGCGTCCAGTAGGCATCCGGAACAGATACCCAAGCCACCTCAGCTGACCCCTCTCGATGTGGATGAGCAGCGGCTCTATCTGAGCTCCTCCCGGGTGACCGAGCTTCTCACCCTATCTCTAAGAGATCACCCAGCCACCCTGCGGAGGAAGCTCTTTTCGGCCGCCTGTATCCGGGATCTTGTCCTTTCGGTCATGACCCAAAGCTCATGGCCATAGGTGAGAGTAGGAACAAATGCAAATAATTCCACGAAATCAAATCATACTGTATTGTACGAAACAGACCGTATAGCACTTTGTGTATAAGTGCCTCCCTATGATGTATCACTGTGTGTCAAAAAGACATTGACTTATATTTGTAATTTACCACATGATCCTTTTTTATTAATGGACAAAAGGGATGGGTACACAAATAAATTCATTGAGAATAAAAAAATGTGACAAAGGTTTTTCAATAGAACATTTTACTAAATTTGCATTACATTTTGAAATAAACATTTAAAACAAATTCTCAAGTGAGTGATGCATGAAAGTTCAGTCTTCTTGCTTTCACAGGTGGCACACAGATATTAAAATCCACACTTTATATTAACATATAAACAACAAATAATATATGGGATGTCAAGTGAAAGTTAATCTTTGTAGTAACCGTCAAAATTATATGAGTTATATGTATTGACTAACTAACAAACTAATAGTATCTAAACACTCTCTGAACAAACACAATTTGTGTTTTAAAAATAGTAAAGAGAATGAGAGGTTTTATGCTTAAATGGAGAATGTTTCCAAGAAATGTGATTTCATTTAATGTTTCCAATGATTTAGTTGGCGGTGATGCCTTGCGCAAAAACCAGGCTGACAGACAGTATAAAGCCAAACCATTCAGACAGTTAACAATCACAGATTGAGGACGAAGACCTCGGATGGAGGAATCACAATGAGCAAAATATCCATAAATCTTTAGGAAATATATAAATTGGCACAGAGAAAGTCAACACTTTCAAATTGTGTGAAAGAAAGCACTACATGTCTGGATCATGATAGGAAGTTTAAGGCAACAATCTCCATAGCAACCATCAAAATGAGAACAAGATGCTTGGTTATTTATGAGATTTATCGAAAACAATTGGTACTGATCCTAATGATACGCAAAATCGAATGTTCACTAACTTCACTATGCTACATCGGAGGACAGAGGAAGGAGAGTTTTCCAGCACGGTGCAGATAAAGAACGGGGTGTACAAAGCCAGCCACAACAAAACAAATGAAACCAGTAATCCAGAATCCATTAACAAAATGTGTTTTCAAAATAAAAGATATTCCCAAAATGATATATGGTACGTATGTGATGATCATGCTCACGGTAGTTATAAAGATAAGATAAAACGCTCGTCTCTTCGTGTGGTTTTCCTCCTCTCTCTCTCTCCCTCTCTCTCCTGGTCCTGACTGCTTCAGAGCTCTGAGAACAGCCAGACAACAGAACAGACTTATGGAGAGGAAGAGAAAAAACTGTTGCAAGAAGAAACATGTATAAATGTCAGTGGTACATAAGGTTAAAAGGAGTGTGCAGCACAGACAGGAGCAAAAACAAATGATCCAGGCAACGGTGGAACACATGAGTCTGTATCTGAGAGGTTTGTACTTCAGAAAGATGACAGGATGAACCACCGCCAGGTAACGCTCGACACACATCAGACATTCAAACAGAGGACGACCAGTGATGATGAGCCCTTGTAAAAACAGTGCTAAATGGGAGAGACCTGAAACCCATTTCATCAGTACAAAGAAAATACCATCCAGACAGATACCAATCTCACAGGCAGACAAGTTGAGTAAGAAAAACTCGGATGCAATTGCACTCTTAGATCCCGTCATGATGAGCCAGATCACATAGGAGTGTGTCGGAAGACCAAACAGTAGACTTAAGCTGTAAACACAAATCTCCAGATCGCCTATTTGTCCGAATGAATTTGTTATGATGTTGGTAGATGCTCCCGATGTGCTGAGGTTCAATGCGGAGTTATTCATCTTTTCCTCGTTTTTTTCTCGGCTCAGACACCGGGGTAAAACCAATCACCTATTTAAATAAATAGGTTTTTTACGTATGAGGTCGTTCATATGAAATAAATTAGGTTTAAAATCATAACACATTCATCTGGTTTAATAAAACAGCAAATAACCCAGTACCATTTGACTAAAAAGCTTCATTTATTTGTTTCTTACACCCCTACAACATCCACAGTAACAATGTGTGGTGAGGAAGGCGGGACGAGAGCCGTGACGCGGGGCCGGTGGCGTGAGTGATAAGTGCAATCAGCTGTGCGCGCACCGGTCCCGCATCTCATCACGGAGGAGATTGGGAGCTTAAATGGATGTTCGGCAGGACTGTGGACGAGAGAGGACCGGGCCCGAAACTGTGTTTAGTTTGTGTATGTTTTATGGCCGACAGTCTACCGTGAGGTGGCTGTCGGCAACTTCCGTGTTTATTGTTTGTTTAATTAAAGTTTTATTATTTGAATGTTCGCCGGTTCCCGCCTCCTTCCTTCCCTTCTACGAACTTTATTACACAATGTTATTTATCATTTACAAAATACAACTTATAAAAGTATGCATGTAGCTATTGTACTTGCAATGTGAAGAGCCAACCAGAATCTTTCTGAATTATAAGCTTATAGATATCGACTTTGAAATAGTCACAATGCGCAATACTTCATACACGTCACATATGTAAATAGGCCTATTTGGGGTAAAAAAAAACATTAGGTTCAAGAGGAAAACAGTCTCAAGATTTAAATAAAACAGCAGCATAATTATTTATAATATTATAATGTTAATTTTATACATTAAGTTCGTAAAGGTTCGGTAGGAACATCTTACCTTTCATCTTTCTTGCTCTAAATAGTGCTTGAGTTCAATATCTCTCTCGAGGCCCTGTTTGGTTGAATGAATTTGAGTTTAACCCTTAAAGATCGTATAGACGGGCAAACTCATGAAAGGCAAAAAAACTAACAATAAGCAGCCTTCCAAATCAATCTCTTCATATAAACTGGGCAGCACCTGCACATTAACCGCCTGAAATGCAAATGTTTGGACTGACAATTCAGAATTATGATAGGAAATATACAGTATACAGCCGTGTTTAAACAGGACATCAAGACTGAATTTCTGTGGCAATAATCCATTAAGACAAAAATCATACTGACATAATATAAAATAACTTTGTAGTAAGACAGAGTCCAAAAGAAATAAATATTTATAGCTTCTAGAACTGTGTTTATATATCTCTTATAACAGGACGTCAAGGTCAAAACAATGTCCTCAATTTAAAAACAGGTGATGTTTGACAAAGTATTTTGTTGGACAAACAAACATATCATTGTAGAGTTATTTATTGCCTCCCGGTGTTTCTTTTAAAATCTTCTTTATTAAAACGCAAAAATAATGTTGCAGAAGTGATCTATGATTAAGAGAAGATTTTTTTAAGCCTATGTTTGGATTAATTCAAACCAATAATACAATAATGATGAAACCACCAGAAAGTGTTTTTACAGTGCAGGGAAATTCATTCTGCGTGAGAAATAGACTATAATATTTATTTATTGATGTCTGTGAATGTATTTATATGTCAGTATTCTTGGGCTTCGTATTGTAAAAGCAGAAGACTTCAGGTCATATAATAGAGAAGATGTGCAAATATGTCAAATTAAACGAGTGTAAGAAAGACGGATCTAAATTACATTTCCATGTCCATATTTACTTAGATCTGTAAAACGTTATGTGATGAAGTTTACATTAACTCGCATTTAACTTACTTTTCACATTTTCAACTTGTTTTCAGGTTACAGCAAGTTTTTATGGAGGACGAGAAATGACTAAAGTATAAATACATAAATAAATATATATTAATACACGCATAAATAAATGTATAAAACATGCATAAATGCAGGAATAAATAATTAAATAAATAAATACATGCATGCATAAATAAATAAATAGAAAAAAACATGCATAACTGTATAAATAGTAAAATCAATTAACACATAAATATATAAATACATTTGTCAAAAATATGATCTTTGCACCATTCTTTGTGATACCTCATTATTTCTACATTTATTTTTACATTGATTTATGCATTTTATTTCTGTATTTCTGTGTCCGTATGTTAATAAGGTAGGCGGTCCTATTCCTCTCTCAAAACATGATTGGTCAGCTCTAGTACCGCTGCAGCTACTTCTAGCCCTGTTAAAGGTGGCCGTGTTTTAGAACGATATATCATTGATCTTCAACCTAGCGACCCTTCTGTTTCGTTCGAACCGAATCACAGATGCTTTAGTGATGATATTAAAAAAGGCTGTTTATGGGCTTTTACATCTTTATTGGACAGGACAGAGCAGCTATGCTCACCAAGAAAACAATGCGCAGTAATAAAAGTTAAAGAATTCTCCAACAATTTCCTCCTGGTTTTGAGGAACAGAATCAGGGGTGTTTTCCAGCCCTGTATATATAAAGACCAGACTGCATAAAGCCAGCGAGAATATAAAAAAACGAAGAAGGAAGCCAAGCTGCCTGAGTAAATGGCTGACGTGAGACAATGAAAAACACTCCAGTCACAATAACTGGAACATATGTAAGAACAGTGCTCACAGTATTTATGAGAATGAGATGAAACGCTCTTCTCTTCATGTGGTTTTCCTCCTCTCTCTCTCTCTCTCTCTCTCCTGGTCCTGACTGCTTCAGAGCTCTGAGAACACCCAGACAACAAAACAACTGGATGGAGAGGAGGATAACGAATTGAACAAATAAGAACCATGAATGTCCAACAAAGTCTTGTAAGATTGCCATGAACATGCAGAACAAACAAGATCCAAGAATTATGATCCAGGCAACGGCAGAACACACAAGTCTGTATCTGAGAGGTTTGTACTTCAGAAAGGTTACAGGATGAACCACCGCCAGGTAACGTTCGACACAGATCAGACACTGAAACAGAGGACGGCCGGTGATGCCCAGTCCGGATAAAAACTGTGCTAATTGGTTTAGACTCAAAAACCAGGTCAACAGTATAAAAGGCACAAAATTCAGACAGTTAACAATCTCACAGACAGAGACATTGAGGATGAAGAACTCTGATGAAGGTATCGTTCTTGATTTTTTGATGATGAGCCATATAACAAAGAAGTGTGTAGGAAGACCAAATAACAAACCAAAGCTTGACAAACTAATATCAAGACTTTCTATCAGTCCAAAGAAAAGAGTTGCGGAGTACGCTTCAGGTGTGAAGTTCCCCGTAGAGTTATTCATCTCTCCTGGATTGTTTTCCCAGCCCAGATTCTCAGACTCTATTACAAAACATAAGCAATACTGCAGATGAGACATTTGAGAACGGATTAGTGTCATTCAGAATGCAAGGAGAACAGAAATAAGACATTTTATAATCCATTGTAACACTACACAGTCTATCTATACAGTTTCCATTTGAAATCCTAATGTCAATATATATATATGATGAACATATCTATAACTTTTAGAAACAAAGTATAACATAATTATTTTTGCTATCATAGAATAAACTGATATCAGCAGAAAAAAGTGTCGTTTTGAAAGAGAAGTTTACCTAAAGAGCAAGTGTCCGGTCTCTGTAGACGTATTGAAGTCTTTGTGCAGTGACTGACTGACGTGTTACATGAACTTGTGCATGACTTCAAGCGCATTTAAAACCAGATATGCAAATATTTATTTGAAAACAAATTAGGTCAAAAAAAGACAGGTAATGTTATGCGAAGAACAATAAAATAGACATTTTTATTTGCTTGTTCATCGTGTTTTTTATTCATGCAGAAATGATTGTCTTGTGGACCATGAGGCAGTTAAATAAAACGAGATGGAAAGGTTTGAAATGTATTTTTAATATCAACATTTAATATGAGAGCAACATGTGATCATGTGAATCTTTTTGAAACAGTGTTTATGTTTCTTATAGAATTTGATAGGTCTTATTTAATTAACATTGCATATAGGAATTTATAGTGTGTCTGATATTGGACCTGTGTTTTGACTTGCATAACCTTTTATGTTTTGCTTAAAGTCAAGGTTTTCTTGTACTGCTGCTTTGTAAAAATGAAAAATTGTAAAAGCGCTATATAAATAAAGCTGACTTGACTTGACATGAATCTATCGGTGAGGTTTGACAGGTGGCACACTGATATTCAAATTTACAGAGAGTCAAATTCAGTCAACATTTGTGAATTGTTTAAAAGAAAACACCATACATCT
Organism: Barbatula barbatula; assembly: GCF_947034865.1. Lineage (NCBI taxonomy): Eukaryota > Metazoa > Chordata > Actinopteri > Cypriniformes > Nemacheilidae > Barbatula > Barbatula barbatula. The sequence continues at coordinate 2,944,852 of NC_136785.1, forward strand.
GTGTTATGAAAGGACGTCAAGTTAAGGCAACAATCTCCATGGCAACATGTTCATCTTTAATTAGCCTGATGATGGGGCTCAGAGCAACAGGACGTGCATGCGGGTACGACGGACAGAGAAAGGGGGAAGGTTGAAAACATCCGTGAAAGATTTCAAATGCAAAAATATCAGCCTTTATATTTAAACATTAAATGTATGTATATAGTATGTTATATTGAAATTATACCTACAAGCGCTGTTGCGCTCCGGGCGACCCGAGTTCGAGTCCCGGCTCGAGGTCCTTTCCCGACCCCACCCCCTCTCTCTCGCCCACTTCGCTCACTGTCCTCTCTAAAACAACAGCTGTCTAAATAAAGGCAAAAACGCCCCAAAAAAATCTTTAAAAAAAAGAAATTATTCCTACAAAAATGCTCTTTAGTGTCAAATGAACGTATTTTGATTTATTTATTTTAAGATAAGGCCTATACAAAAATCATGTTTATTAATATTTGATGGACTGAATGGATTTTAAGGATTTTAAATGAATTCGGTTTTGTTACGGACATACAAGACACGGAGATCAGGATAAACAAAATGGAGGATTTATTAACAGATACTTAAACTTGAGGAAAAACTGGAGTCTGAAGATGACTAGACGATGGAGACGACGGAGAACACAGAGACGATGGAGACAAGGGGAACACTGGAGACGATGGAGAATCTTGCTGCGGAGAGGTAGGTAGAGAGAGTCCTTGATGTCTGTGTAGCATTAACGAGACCGGACGGTGACTGTGTGTTGCTTAAATGCTGATGGTGATGAGGTGATGATGATCTTCAGGTGCAGGTGATTAGTATTCCGGAGAGATTGCGTGTGGTGCTTGAGTGAGGTTGGAGTTCGGTGTGCCTGTAACATTACCCCCCCCTCCACGGCCCGCTCCTGAGGGCCGAGGACCCCGACGACGTGGTGGTCGACCTCTACCTCGGGGTGCTGGTCGATCCGGATGAGCTGCATGAAAGGCTTCAAGCAAATTGGGGTCAAGTATGTCGTTTCTAGTCACCCATGAGCGTTCCTCAGGACCGTATCCTTCCCAATCTACCAAGTATTCGAGCACACCACCGCGTCGCCGGGAGTCCAAGATATCCTTCACCAGGTAGGCTGTTCCGTCTTCCAAGATGAGTGGAAGGGGGGGCTCCGGGGTGGAATCGGATTCTGGGAAAACAGAAACAGAAGGGTGGTGAGGTTTTAGTAGTGATACGTGGAATGTGGGATGAATCCGGTAGTGTGGTGGAAGTTGGAGTTTGTAGGTGTGAGCGATTGCTCGAGCGGCGAGAGGCCTAAAAATGTCCATACACGGTAATCCAATTCCCAGGTAGGTTTAATGGAGCAGCAAAACATAGCAATCCGATTCACAAGTAAAAATGATACAAAAGCAAAAAAATGTTAGCTCTTAATATAGGCTGGGTAGGTAACCATGGAGGCAATCAACCCCACCATGCACTCAAAGCATATATCCATCACTGAGTTCCCATCCTCTTGACTGGCCCATCACTGAGCTAAAAACACCCTTTTTCTGAGACCAAAACCATGCTGCTTTTAACAGCCATTTTACTAGAAGGCCACGCCCTCTGGAACGTACCATTCCCCTGGAACGTACCATTCCCCTGGTAATAATACTAAATTAACTAACTTAACACTTTAACAAATAATAATATAACAATATACAACTAAGCCAAATCATAAACACTGTATACACGTCCATAACTTCCCCTATTCACATTTAAACACAAAAATCACATTACAATATAACATGTGTGAAAATGAGTCAGTGTGCATGCATAGTTCATGTATAGTCACGGGCCTCTCCGTGACATTTCCTCCCTCTTCTCTTGGACACCCTTCGTGGTGTCCTCGAAAGGAAATCAGCTGTGCAGTTCTCAGTACCAGCCCTATATATGACCTCAAAGTCAAAAGGTTGTACTGCCAAAAACCAGCGAGTGATGCGAGCATTAGAGTCCTTCATACGGCCCAGCCATGCTAAAGCCCTGTGATCAGTTTCAAGAGTGAATTTCCGACCCAAAAGATAAAACTTTAAAGAGTCAAGAGCCCATTTAACAGCTAAGCACTCTTTTTCTACAGTAGAGTATTTTGTCTCTCTAGGCAAAAGCTTTCTACTGATGTAGGCCACGGGTTTCAAGTGACCTGCATTACTCTGTAGAAGAACGGCTCCTAGACCGAACTCCGAAGCATCAGTCTGCACTGTAAATGGCAGATCAAAATTTGGGCTTTGCAAGATAGGTTCAGAACATAAAGCACTTTTCAAGTCTTTAAAAGCCGTGTCACACTCCACAGTCCATATGACCCTATTGGGCTTGTCCTTCTTTGTGAGGTTGGAGAGAGCCACTGCCCTCGCAGAGAAGTGAGGAACAAAGCGTCGATACCATCCAATTAATCCAAGAAATGATTGTACTTGCTTCTTAGTGGTAGGTTGCTCAGCATGCATAATAGCTTCCAACTTCCCAACTTGTGGTCGAACGACTCCGTATCCGAGTATATGACCTAGGTACGTTGTTTCCCGCTTGGCAATGGCACACTTATCCGAACGGATAGTAAGTCCTGCTGTTTTAATTCTCTTCAGAATTTCTGTGAGATGACACAAGTGCTCTTCCCAGTTTACACTAAAGATGACAATGTCATCAAGGTACGCCGCTGCATATTGCTCAGTACCTCTGAGAATCTGGTCAATCATTCTTTGGAATGTTGCGGGTGCTCCATGCAATCCGAAAGGTAAGACTTGAAATTGATAATGTCCAAAAGGTGTTTTGAATGCTGTTAAGTCCTTGCAATCTGGGCTTAATGGGATCTGCCAGTAACCTTTGCACAAGTCCAAAGTTGTGAGATACTTTGCGCTACCAAGTTTCTCAATGAGCTCGTCTACACGAGGCATTGGGTACGGGTCAAATTTACTCACTGAATTTAGCTTCCTAAAATCGAGGCAGAATCTCAGAGTTCCGTCCTTCTTTGGAACTAAAACGATGGGGCTATTCCATTCACTTGATGATGGCTCAATCACACCCAAAGTCTGCATTGTGGTCAACTCATGCTTCAACGTGGTTAAAAGTTTCTCAGGCACTCTATACATAGGTTGATGTATCGGCTTTTTGTCTTTCAAGTAGATATGATGCTGTACAAGATCTGTTTTACCGGGTATATCACGGAACAGATTGGGAGGAATGATAGCTAGCAACTGTTGTTTCTGCTCTGCGTTGAGGTGTTGTATATCCAAATATGATTCACTTTGCTGAACTGGCAGATACTGCTCCTCCACCTCATCCTCTTCTCTCACAGACCTCACCAGCAGTTGATTCCTAGCATCCGCTGTTGACTCTGGTAGGGCAGCTTCATACCACTTCTTCAACATATTAATGTGAAAGATCTGGAGTGGCTTTTGTCTAGCTGGCATCTCGATCTCGTAGGTTACTGGACCGACCTTCCTCTTTACCATAAATGGACCTTGCCATTTTGCCAGGAGCTTGTTCTCTGTGGTTGGCAACAACAATAACACTTGGTCACCTGGTTGAAATGTTCTCGTTCTGGCCTTCTTGTCATACCAGGATTTCTGTTTCCGCTGAGCGTGCTGCAGGTTCTCATGTGCAATGGAAGTGACACGTTGCAGCACCTCTCTCATCTTGATTATGTAGGATAAGATATTCTGCTTACAGCTTTTGTCTTTAGCTTCCCAGCTATCCCTTAATACGTCCAAAGGACCTCTGACCTGGTGGGCAAACAACAACTCAAAAGGAGAAAACCCTGTGGATGCTTGGGGCACTTCACGGTAGGCAAATAGCAGATATGGCAGCCATTTGTCCCAGTCTTTGCCTGTCTCTGAAATGAACTTACTCAACATGTTTTTCAAAGTCTGATTAAAACGTTCCACCAGCCCGTCAGTCTGGGGATGATAGGGAGTAGTACGAACTCTCTTAATACCCAGCAATTGATAGACCTGTTGCAATGTGTGGCTCATGAAATTAGTGGCTTGATCTGTAAGAACTTCTTTAGGTATACCCACATGTGAGAAAAAATGCAATAGTGCAGATGCAACTTGATTAGCTGTAACCTGTCTTAACGGATATGCCTCAGGGTATCTGGTTGCGTAATCACATATAACCAGAATAAATCTGTTCCCTTTTTGGCTCTTTTCAACAGGTCCAACCACATCAATTCCTATCCTTTCAAAGGGTACTGTGACTGCAGGAATAGGTATAAGGGGCACTATAGCAGGTGATCTGCTTGCTGTAAGCTGACACTCAGGACATGCTTTACAAAACTCATTGACTTCGGTATATAATCCTGGCCAATAAAACCTTTTCGAAATTCTCATTAAGGTTTTCATAAAACCAAGATGACCTGACCATGGGACACAATGCCCAAGTTCCAAAACTTGCATGCGATAGCACTTAGGTACAACCAACTGCGTACCATCTTCCTTTGATTGTCTATAAAGGAGACCTTCTTTCGTGAAAAAAGTATCTGCACTCAGAAAATCAGCAGTCGTTGCTTTCCTAGCTTTCTCAAAACATGGCAACAAAGTTACATCATCCTCTTGTAACTTTCCTATCTCACATGAAATCTTCACATCGGAATCATCAGACTCTGGCTCTTCCAGTTCAAAATCACCTTGTTCTGAGGTATTAATTAGCTTAGCAACCCATTCTCTTCGCCTCTCTAATCTCTCAGTCTTTGTAAGGTTTGTTTCGCCTATTGTCTGTTCAGTGAAATATGGCATTTCTTGCAAAGATTTATCAGTGACATCTTGGGGTTCTAAACATTGAGGTACCTTCTGTGCTTGTGCTCTCGTAACAACACCACACCATGCAGTTTTCTGAACCAACTCTGCTAAAATCGGCATGTCTGTACCTAGCAGTACTGGATATGGCAACTTTGTTACAATTCCCACTTTCATGAGATACGGCTGTTCGTCAACTTCAATATACACCTCAGCAGTAGGCAACAGTGTTTTATCTCCGTGCACACAACATATTGAGACTGTTTCTTCAGTCCACAATTCTCTCGGAACATACTTTGCCTGTACCAACGTCTGCGCACAACCTGTATCTATGAAAGCTGTTACAGGCTTACCATTCAACAAAACAGATATTGTAGGCTCTTTATCTACGCTAGGTAGCATTAAAGCTGGAGGAACATAGCAAAGTCTAGCTAACTTAGACTTATTTAAAGGACACTGCGGACTAATGTGACCTGTCTGAGCACAATTATAACAAACAACACCAGTTTTTTCTAAAGGCTGACGTGTTGCTACAGGTGGCGTGGGCTTGGGGTAGCTGGGTTTTAAAAACTGGGTTTGCATTTGAGAGTACGAACTACCCCCTGTCCCCCCAGACTTACCTCTAATAAACTGCAGTTTTCCCGCGTAGTGAAATGACCCAGTGGTACTGTTCCTCGCCGAGATATAGGTGTCCACCAACGCAGCTGCTTCCTCAGCAGTCGCAGGATTTCTCTCCTTAACCCAAGTCCTTATTTCTGGATATAGAATCCGCATGTACTGTTCCAAAATCAAAGTTTCTCTCAAGTCTGCTTTAGCGCATGTATCAAAGTTCACCCATTTGGAAAATAAGTCCTTCAAACGAACATATAATTCCATTGGTGATTCCCCCGGAAAGGTATCCAATGAACGAAATCTCAGTCTATATGTTTCGGCGCTAATCTCATATTTCCGCAGGATCGCCTCTTTAACATTATTATAGTCCCCAGTATAGAGCGGCGACATTGCAACAAATGCAGCTCTTGCTTTACCTGAGAGAAGTGGAACCAGATGAATGGCCCAGTCCGTTTTTGGCCACTGGTAGACCTCCGCCATTCTCTCAAATGTTGTCAAGTACTGTTCGATGTCATCATCCTCCTGAAGTCTTGTAAGTTGAGGTCCCGAAGCCAGGCCTCGAGTAACGACTCTTTCCGCACCTGTAGATTCTTGTCTGGTGTTTTCTAAATCCATTTGCAATTGCGTGACTTGATGTGTAAGAACCTTGAATTGTTGTTCTCTTCGCCCACAATCTCTTTCTTGCCGATCATCCCTTTCCTTCTGGTGCTGCAGAAAGGTCTGGAACATGTTTGCTAATGCAGCTAGCGCTGATCCTTCTGTAGTTACGGGATTCTCTATCGCTTGTTGCATATTTTCACCTCCTGAAGGACCACTCTGCTCAATATCGCTGTCCATATTGACTTTTTGTTGCCCTCTTGTCTTAGGTGGCATTTTAAAGTCCAAAACCATAAACCGTGGTGAACGTGGCTTACCCTTGCACTTTGAACACCAATGCAATGCTTGTGGGTTTGTTCCAACAGTTCTTACACCCTATGGGTGTTCGTGGGTTCTTTCCGTCACTTCTGACACCATATGTGAGCGATTGCTCGAGCGGCGAGAGGCCTAAAAATGTCCATACACGGTAATCCAATTCCCAGGTAGGTTTAATGGAGCAGCAAAACATAGCAATCCGATTCACAAGTAAAAATGATACAAAAGCAAAAAAATGTTAGCTCTTAATATAGGCTGGGTAGGTAACCATGGAGGCAATCAACCCCACCATGCACTCAAAGCATATATCCATCACTGAGTTCCCATCCTCTTGACTGGCCCATCACTGAGCTAAAAACACCCTTTTTCTGAGACCAAAACCATGCTGCTTTTAACAGCCATTTTACTAGAAGGCCACGCCCTCTGGAACGTACCATTCCCCTGGAACGTACCATTCCCCTGGTAATAATACTAAATTAACTAACTTAACACTTTAACAAATAATAATATAACAATATACAACTAAGCCAAATCATAAACACTGTATACACGTCCATAACTTCCCCTATTCACATTTAAACACAAAAATCACATTACAATATAACATGTGTGAAAATGAGTCAGTGTGCATGCATAGTTCATGTATAGTCACGGGCCTCTCCGTGACAGTAGGTGACAGGATTGATCTGCTGGATGATGGGAAACGGGCCAATGAACCTGGGACTCAGCTTCTTACAGGGCTTACGTAGGCGGATGTCCCGAGTGGACAGCCAGACCTTCTGCCCTACTTGGAATGATGGGGCTTCGGAACGGCGAAGGTCAGCTGTCATCCTACGTCTGCGAAGTGCACGTTGCAATTGTTGGTGTGCTGAGTCCCAGACCCTCTCACTCTCCCGGAAACCAGTAATCGACCGCTGGTAAATCAGATGTTTCTCCGTACCAGGGAAACAGTGGAGGTTGATAACCGAGTACGCACTGGAATGGAGTGAGTCCAGTAGACGGTTGACGGAGGGAATTCTGTGCGTACTCGGCCCACCCAAGAAACTGGTTCCAGGAGTTCTGGTGGCCATGACAGAATGTGCGAAGGAAGCGCCCAATCTCCTGGATCTTCCTCTCTGTCTGTCCGTTGGATTGGGGATGATATCCAGATGACAGGCTGACGGTCACACCTAGGAGTTTCAGAAAGGCTTTCCATACTCTTGAGATGAATTGAGGACCTCGATCCGAGACGACGTCCTCAGGTATTCCGAAGTAGCGGAATACATTGTTGAACATGATTTCCGCCGTTTCCATGGCGGTAGGTAAATTCTTTAAGGGAATCAAGCGACATGATTTTGAGAAGCGATCAACTACCACAAAAATGCAGGTGTAACCCTCGGATGCTGGGAGGTTCGTGATGAAGTCAACTCCTAGGTGTGACCAAGGTCTGTTGGGAACAGGCAGAGGATGCAGTTTTCCGGAAGGGAGATGGCGAGGGCTTTTCGAAATGGCACATTCCTTGCAACCTTGCACGTATCTACGGATGTCGGCTGCCATGTGTGGCCACCAGAAGCGCTCCTTCAGCAGCGAGAGGGTTTCATTGACCCCTGGGTGGCCAGTGCCCAAAGATGAATGTGAAGAATGGATGAGATTCTTACGGTGAGTACGGGTGACATATTGTACTCCTGGGGGACAGCCCGGCGGAGTGTGGGTGGAGGCATTGGAGGAGGGTAAAGTCTCTTCAGACCAGACGATGGGGTTTACAAATACTTTCTCAGGAACTATAGGCTCATCTTCTCTTCTCTCCTCCGGACTGTAGATACGAGATAATGCGTCTGCCTTGATATTCTTGGATCCTGGACGATAGGAAATCGTGAACTGGAAGCGAGTGAAGAATAGCGCCCATCGTGCCTGGCGTGGGTTGAGACGCTTAGCTTCACGTAGATAACCCAGGTTTTTATGGTCGGTTAGCACAAGAAAGGGATGTTTAGCACCCTCCAGTCAATGTCTCCATTCCTCGAGAGCCAGCTTGATGGCGAGAAGTTCTCTATTTCCAATATCATAGTTAATCTCCGCCGGGCTGAGTTTACGGGAAAAGAAGGCACATGGGTGGAGTCGGCTAGGGTTCCCCTGCTGCTGTGATAGGACTGCTCCTACTCCGGTGGTTGACGCATCGACCTCGACCACGAAAGGGATCTCTGGATTTGGGTGAACAAGGAGGGGAGCTGTGGTGAACGTGGTTTTGAGGGTTTCGAATGCTTTGGTGGCTTCTGTGGACCAGAGTAGAGATTTGGGTTGTTTCCGGAGCAGATGAGTGAGTGGACTGGCGATGGAACTGTAGTTTCGAATAAATCTTCGGTAGAAGTTCGCGAAACCAAGGAATCTCTGGAGTTGTTTTACATTGGAGGGAGTGGGCCAAGATCTGATTGCTTCCACCTTCCTCTCGTCCATCCGAATGCCACTGTGGTCGATGATGTAACCCAGGAACTGCACTGAGGGCTGATGGAACGAGCATTTTTCCGCTTTAAGGAAGAGGTGAAACTTTCGTAGGCGTTGGAGGACCTCCGCAACGTGACGGCGATGATCCACCAGATTCCGGGAGTAGATGAGGATGTCGTCGATATATACCAGGACGGACTTGTGGAGAAAATCCCGAAGCACCTCGTGAATGAAGTCTTGGAATACTGAGGGTGCGTTGGCCAATCCGTAAGGCATCACAAGGTATTCGTAGTGTCCCGTAGGTGTCACGAAGGCAGTTTTCCATTCATCCCCCTCGCGTATCCGGATCAGATTATATGCGCTGCGGAGGTCCAACTTCGTAAACACCGTGGCACCACGGAGATGCTCTAGAGCTGCAGGTACGAGAGGAAGGGGGTAACGGAACTTCACAGTAATCTTATTGAGAGCTCGATAGTCAATGCATGGTCTCAAACCTCCGTCTTTTTTCGCAACAAAGAAGAAACTGGAAGCAGCAGGGGAAGTAGAAGGACGTATGTAACCTTGATTCAATGCCTCTTTGATATACTCCACCATGGCCTTCTCTTCTGGACGTGATAGTGGATAAATCCGTCCACGGGGCACTGGCTCACCTGGCAGCAGATCAATTGCACAGTCCCATGGCCGGTGTGGAGGCAGCTTGGATGCGCGTGTGGGACAGAAGACGTCACTGAAGGAGGCGTAACAGGTGGGAATATCCACGGAAAGTTTCTCTACCGGGCTTTCGATGGACGTGGAGCAGAGGGTCATGGGATGAATATATGGTCTGACAGGAACTGGAAGAGTCGAGAAACAATCCGGGAAACAGTTATCACCCCACTTCAGAATTTCCCCTGTCCTCCAGCAAATGACAGGGTTATGCTGCTCCAACCACGGACGCCCTAGAACGATGTCAGCAGTAGATTCCTCCAGAACCAGCAGATGTTGTTCCTCCTCATGTAGAAGACCCACTCGGAGTAGTAGTGGACCCACAGATGTTCGTACTTGACGGCGGCTGAGAGGTTTACCAGTTATGGATTGGACTTGGTAAATGGACGGTGTTGCTGTCGTCTTGAGCTTGAGCTGGTGGCAGAGGGAGCCCGAGATGAAGTTCCCGGCTGACCCTGAATCGAGGAGAGCGATGACTGTAATAGACACGTCAGACGCAGTAAGACATACAGCGGTAGTGAGTGGTTTCATTTGCTTTAGAGACGGGATGATGGCACTCACCAGTGGACGAGGAGGACGAATGGGGCATTCGGTAATGTAATGCCCGGGTGTACCACAGTATAAACATAGACACTGAGTCAGCCGTCTCTGCCGCTCAGCCATGGTCAATCGGGAACTATCCACTTGCATGGGTTCGTGGGCTGGTTCTGGAGGACTGACACTCTCTGGTCGGCGAGGAGGCGGGAGGCAGTATGGCTGGCCCTGGTGTTCTTCCTCACACGACTGCATACGAGTGGCGAAGCGTATTGAAAGTTGAATGAAGCGTTCCAGGCCGATGGTATCCTCGTATGCAGCGAGATGCAACCGCACCCGAGGATCCAATCCTTGACGATATGTGGTCAGAAGAGATTGCTCATTCCACCCACTGGCAGCAGCTAAAGTACGAAACTGGATAGCATATTCGGTGATAGACTTTGTACCTTGTTTCAGATGATATAACTGTTCTCCTATGGCTGAATCCCAGGAAGGTTTACCGAAAACTTCTTTAAAATGAGCGAGGAATTCGGAAAGAGATTGGGTAAGCGGGCTGTTTTTAGACCAGAGAGGTTCTGCCCACCGAAGAGCTTTATCTGACAGTTGAGATATGATGAAGGCTACCTTTGATCGTTCCGTGGGAAAAAGGTGCGGCTGCATCTCCAGGACCAGCGAGCATTGAAGCAAAAACCCGTTGCAATCCTCCGCCGAACCAGAGAAGGGCGCCGGTTTGGCCATGGGACTGGCGTTTACCGGAGGCGAGAATGAAGCGGTGGTCCTGCTTGTGGTGCCCGTTGGTGCTGGTGAGGTGAGTGTCTGACGGAGAATGTCAAGCAGTTCTTGGAATGGATCCGGAGCACTCATGCCGTTAGTCTGTAGCGGTCCGGTCTTCTGTTACGGACATACAAGACACGGAGATCAGGATAAACAAAATGGAGGATTTATTAACAGATACTTAAACTTGAGGAAAACACTGGAGTCTGAAGATGACGAGACGATGGAGACGACGGAGAACACAGAGACGATGGAGACAAGGGGAACACTGGAGACGATGGAGAATCTTGCTGCGGAGAGGTAGGTAGAGAGAGTCCTTGATGTCTGTGTAGCATTAACGAGACCGGACGGTGACTGTGTGTTGCTTAAATGCTGATGGTGATGAGGTGATGATGATCTTCAGGTGCAGGTGATTAGTATTCCGGAGAGATTGCGTGTGGTGCTTGAGTGAGGTTGGAGTTCGGTGTGCCTGTAACAGGTTTAATAAAACGGGCAAATAACTTCATTAGTTAAATATATCCCTCGAGCGCCTGTCTGGATAAATGAATTTACCTCTTAAATATTGTTTAGGCGGGCAAACTCAAAAAACACTTAACAATGGCCTGTCAAATGTTTTTACGAGGGATTCATCATATAAACAAATTCCAGCCTGCCAAATCAATCTTGTCATTTCATGTAAAGTGTCCAGCACATGGTTTGGATTGATCATTTAAAATGATGATAGTAATTATATACATACATGATGTTAAAACAGGGCGTTATATTTAATATAAAAATCTCTAAACCTAAAATGTATGTACATGAAACCATTTAATATTTTATTGACATGCGGATCAGTTTCAAGCAACGTAAAACCAAACGTTCTGATACAAAGTTCTCTAAACATCTCTAAAGTTATTGTGTTTAATCACAATATTTCTTTTTAACAGGTTTATGTTGAAAAGAAGCGGTTGAGTTTTCCAGCTCGGTGCAGATAAAGCAAAGGCTGAACAAAACCACACAGAACAAAACAAATCAAACCAATCAGCCAAAATACCTTAATAACCTGTGTTGTCATTACAGCAAGAAATCCCAAGACAGCATATGAGATGTACGCGATAACCATGCTCACAGTGGTTATGAGAATGATATAAAACGCTCTTCTCTTCATGTGGTTTTCCTCCTCTCTCTCTCTTCTTCTCTCTCCCGGTCCTGACTGCTTCAGAGCTCTGAGAACAGCCAGACAACAGAACAACTGGATGGAGAGAAAGACGAGAAACTGAACAGAGAAAAACCACGAATGTCCAACAAAGTCTTGTACAATTGCGCTGAACATGCAGAACAAACAAGTTCCAAGACACATGATCCAGGCAGCGGATGCCAAGATCACACGATATCTGAGAGGTTTGTACTTCAGAAAGGTTACAGGATGAACCACCGCCAGGTAACGCTCAACACAGATCAGACATTGAAACAGAGGACGGCCGGTCATGACTAGTTCTGTTATAAACCGTGTAAATTTTCGGAGACTTAAAAACCAGGCCGACAGTATTAAAGCCAAATAATTGAGACAGGTTACAATCTCACAAACAGAGAAATTGAGGATGAAGAACTCGGATGGAGGTATCGTTCTTGATCCTGTTACGATAAGCCACATAACATAGAAGTGTGTAGGAAGACCAAAGAATAAACTGAAGATATGCACACAAATCTCCAGGCTTTCAATTAGTCCGAAAGGAGTGGTGGAGTTAGTGTACGCTTGAGAGGATGTGAAGTTCACTGTGACGTTTATCTCCTCCTGGATCATCTTGTCCTAGGTTCATTCACCTATGTAAAAAAGGGTTATGTGGTAGTTTATGCAGTATGAAGTTAAAACAGATCAATATTAATATGCAAATTTGTAAGGTTCATTTAAACTAAGGGTCTATATTTTAGCCGCAGCTGTGGGTTAAAACAACCCAACGGTTTCTTTTTTGTATTTGATTGAACCGTTTCCATTTCAAAATCAAAACATCAGCCTTTACTTTTATATATTATATGACATTTAATACAATACTATATGTAATATTTAAATTATACCTCAAAAAGGCTTTCTGATGTCAAATGAACATCATTTCTTTACGTTAGAACATATCAATTCATACATCCGTATAAAAATCATATTTACTAATATTTCAACCTATATTTACTTGAATTTGGTTAAATAAAACAGCAAATACGCATTCCCATTTGACTCAATTGCTAAGTTATGCTAAGTTAACCCTAAATTATATCCACAGCTATTAACACCTCGTATGCCAGACATCACAGAAAACATTGAATCTGTAAATATTAAAGGTAAGAAAATACAGTGGATGAAAACACCAGCATCATTTTTTATTTCCTAATGTTCATTTGAAACATTCTGAAGGTTTAGGAGGATCATCTCACCTGTTATCTTGGGTGTCTAATTGTCTCTCTTCATCAGTCCCGTGTGGTGTGCTCGAGTTAAATATCTCCCACGAGCCTCCGTTTTTATCAATTCATTTGACCTCCTAAATATCGTATAGGCGGGAACACTGTAGAAATGGTCTATTACATCTTTTAAGAAGGATTTATCACCTAAGAAAAATCCAAATCAATCTCTTCATGTAAACTGGCCAGCACCTGCACTTTAAACACCTGAAATGCAAAGTCCGGACTGATCATTTAAAAATGATGATGGAACTATGACACACGCACAAACACTAATGCAAATTACACCATTAAATCTTTTATTGTGAGTTCAGTTTAAGTAAGGGATCCCTTTAGATCAACAAAACAATGTAAATCACAACGTTCTGTTAAACAATCACAATGCATGTGTCACCGGGTGAACAAACCAGGAACCAAAAAGATTTCGACTCGTTGCTAGGGGGAAGAAATGCCGGTGCGACACCTTAAAATATAATGCTCTTTAGTGTCAAATGAACGTATTTTGATGTATTTATTTTAAGATAAGGCCTATACAAAAATCATGTTTATCAATATTTGATGGACTGAATGGATTTTTGGCCCAGCACCAGCTGAGGCCAATGATTAGCGCTTCATTGAAGCACATGCTTCAATGAAGCACAGTATAAAGAGAGAGGCTGAAAGCATGGTAAGAAAAGAGGAAGGGGAAAGAGAATGTTTGGGCAGTTGTGAAGTGCTGCAGGAGTACTCGAGTGGATCATAGTAGCGGCAGTGAGCGGCGATCGAGGAACAGTAACTGTACCAGCTGGGGAGATCATTGAGTTCGGGCTTATCTTCTGAAACCACTATCCTTTGGATCATCCACCCTATGAAGAGGAGAGAAACGAGTTGATTAATCGCTGTAAAGAGAGTGAGTTTGCAGTGTCTGAAAGAGTGAAACCAACACGTGTGAGGATTTACCAGAGTGATTTATGCACGAGTGTGGTGAGATCAAACAACTGTGTTTTCTCTGAGTCTCTGATGGATGAAACTGGTCCATCACTTTGAAGATGCTTTCAAATTGAACTGTCCCCGTAGTTGTTTCCAGGTCCCTAAAGATCGTGTGCATGGTGTAGAGGAGGAAGGAAAACTCAACGCACCGTTGTTGCCACAAGTCACGAGCACTGCATCCCACACCAACGAAAGTCCAGCCTTACCATTCTTCTGACGATGCCGTTCCATTACACACAGAACGAGAGCGAAGGCTGGTAAAGTACCCCGTTTTCTGTCTCGCCTACTACTGTCCGCCTCACTGTCGAATTGTCCATCCCTTACAGGGAGCAAAGAGGGAGGGTTTGTGAAGAGTTGAATGGTGGCTTTGCGAGCACGTCAACGAATCCGAGCCCGGAAGCTGCCTGCCCCACGAGTACTTCCACGAGTCTGACGACGAGGAAAGTCCCGGTCTGTCCCACGAGACCTACCTAGAGGAATATACTTGCCTGAAGAACGGAAAAGTACCTACCAGGCCCCCCCCTTCGCGTCCACGCTACAGCCATGAGCATCCCCACCCCTGCTTTTTATCCCCTTTTAGATTAATAAAAACTTACCTTTTTAAACTCATCCTTGCTGTCCGCCTCTTGGTGTTTTCTGGTGTCTGCTCCTCCGGAGTGTGGTAAATAACCCTCGGCCCTGTCACGGGGTGACGCATGTTTTATGTTGAACAGTTGAGCATTCCAGCTCGGTTCAGATAAAGCACAGGCTGAACAAAACCACAAAACAACTCAAACCAGAGAGCCAAAATCCCTCAATAACCTCAAATTTCAAACCAGCAAAAAATCCCAAAACAGAACATGGGATGTATGCGATAATCATGCTGACAACAGTTATGAGAATGAGATAAAACGCTCTTCTCTTCATCTCCTGGGACCCGTTTCAGAAAGCAAGGTAAGTGCAAACTCGGAGTAAGTTAACCAAATAAAACGGGATACTCTGGGTTTTCAGTTTCAGAACGCGAGGTATATTAAACCCGCGACCGCGGGGTAAGTCAAGCCCGTTTCAGAAATCGAGGTATCTTATACTTGGAGTGAGTAACCATAGTAACCTACTCTGTGAACCTAACCTGGTTTTATTCCACTAACCCGAGGTTTGTTACAATCTCCGCCCCCTTTTAGAAGCGCGAGCGGTGTTGAACAGACATTAAATGTCCGTTTATTCAGGAACCTGTAGATGAGGAGGCTGCATTCATTCAGAGTTAAATTTACGTCGGTAGAGAATATATGGTGAAGCCCCGTTTGGATGTTTTATCATATCCGGAGGATTTTTTATTCGAGCGATACCGTTTTTCTTTACAGTCCATTAAATATATCCACACTCTGCTTCATCCTAACATCACAAACCTCACTCGTCGTGGCCGCACTCTTACATCTGAGCAGATTCTCTGTATGGCCTTACGTTTCTTTGCTAATGGTATCTTTCTATATAACACCGGGGATGCAGAACACGTTAGCAAGGCAACTGTATGTAGAGCAGTAAGAAAAGTGTGCATCGCTCAAGCAATTTTTGTTCATTTTTGTTAAGTTTCCTGTGAGAGCCATCTAAGAGGAGTTTCATAGGATTGCAGGTGAATGGTGAACGTCTTTCTGAATAAGCTGATCAAATAAATGTAGTCTTGCTGCCAACTCTGGAAGTAAGCTAATAATTTAAATACCCTTTAGGATTTCCCAATGTGATTGGTTGCACATTTAAAAGGTCCCACTGGCGCGGTCTTCGAACCGCCGTCGGTCCGAATGGGAGACGGGCACTCTAATGATGAGCCCTAGAGCGTCTCTGTTGGTCGGGGAGTGAGGCTTACACACTGCACAGCTCTTCACTAGCTGGCCTCCGTTACACATAGCTGGAGAAGGGGCAAGCATGGCCAGTTTTGTGTCTTCTACAGCCACAGTGCCCGGTTCTCATGTCCTCATAACTTTCAAGGCCAGTTTATTAAATATATCAAACATGTCCCAGTTAGGCGTCCTACTAGCAAGAACATTTAAACTCACCGGACTGAATGATGTTTTTATATTTCATTTTCAGCTGCTGCCATGTTCTTTTTATTGCAGAAGGATTGCACCTACATGACAAAAATCGTAGGTATATATATGTGTATATATAGTGCCTCCAATTCGACTGGCGAGAAATAAACGGAGCGCTTTTTGTCACGTGGTGTTGCCATGGTGAATCGTGTTATCTTCACTCAATTGAGACTCGATGAACGCGCGTAACCTAGAGTAAACTTACTCACAGTGGATTGAACTCATTGAAACCAGCTGTTCTGAAACAGAAAACTCAGAGTAGCGATTATCTGAGTAAATCAACTCAGAGTTCACATTTTAACTCAGTGTTGCTTGAACCTCCTTATTGAAACGGGTCCCTGGTCCTGACTGCTTATTTATTGATGTTTCCCTTCAGTGTAAAAAAGACCTGGTTGCCCTAAAATTTTGATTTAATTTAACTTTACAAACATTTTAGTTTAGTCCTGTTAACTCAGCATTTTACAGTGTTGGATTTGAAGTAAACATTTATTTTGGTTTATGATGATAACTGATAACTCAGGCCCATTTTCCGCTCAATTGCAAATACGTCTACATATCTTTAAGCTCTGAACACAATGACACAGACAATGCTATTCACAGTATCATAAAACGATATAAAGACTATTTGCAACATGAAGAACCAAGAAGTCTATAAATTCCTAGAGACTGACTTCAACAGTCACGCCAACACAAGTCTTCACCTCCTGCATGTCACATTAAACATGACATATGTAAATATTTAAGATAAAAAAGATGGTCTGAATGAACATTTGATCCTTGATCTCAATCTAGTGGCTACAGGATCATTATTATTTTGTAATATACATTTTTTATATAATGTTTTGGAAGAAACATGCCCATCTATTCTTACCTCCCTTTTATGTCAGATTTTGTATCGTGCCCGAATCTTCTCCCTCCATCAGTCCCATTGGGGTCAAATAAGACTCGGGTTGAATCTCTGCCCTGTTTGTGAAATTGTTCAATCTCTTTTTCACCTGATCTATTTATCGTGATCGAATGGACCTTTTTCACAAGACTGTGATGACGGTCATCAGCATCGAAAAATGAAACGTTACATAACAATACATAACAATATACTTTGTGTTATAATACCTTTGCATCAAATTACCAAAATAATATAGTCAACGCAAATGAGAGTGGGTTTCTTATACTGTCACATCATTCTCTCTTTTGACTGCCGTTATCAGAATCTCAATTTTTTTTCTTTTTGTTGAAAGTAGTTAAAACACTATCATTACGTTTTTCTTTTGCTATTTGAGCATGCGAGAATGCAAAAAATATATTTGTGGTAGTCTCCCATTCACCGCTATTGAAGTTCACCCAACTATGGTGACCTCCGCTGCTGAGAAACCCGAAAACGTAAATGATGTCCTTAGGCTAACCGCAAACCAAGCAACCGTAATACTTCACGTACAGTATAGTGCATTATAAAGGGTTATTCATTTAAAGGGTATGATGCATTAGAATTGTTCATAATGTGTGTTGAAACACAGTACATTAAATGTTGTTTTAAAGAATTATATGCAAATTAGATTTGATAAGTGCTATAATGTAGCAACTGTAGTTACCATTACTCATGAGACATTACAACGCATAAGGTGCATTACAACGTATAATTGATACATTAAAACTACTTTTATAATGCATTATACATATATGCTTTACGTAAAGTGTTACTATGAAAAAAAAACAAAAGGGCCAACCCATATGTTGTGATATTGTTTTCCTTGCTAACACTTTTTAAAAACCTAAATATTTTAGATTTGGACGGTCAAATGGTAAATCGAATCCAGAATAAAAGCCTGTGTTAACATAATATATGTCTGGGTACTGTGCATATACATTTTTTATTTATAAACAAACAAGTACACATACATGTATACATATTTTGGAGAAACAATTTACCCATAATTCAAATTGTATATAAACGTTCATTCATTTGTATATTTTTCTTAAATATGTGCATGTATGTATTTGTTAAACCAAAATGAATATGCACGGCAGACACAATGTAAACACACATTTTTATTATAAGAATCATTTGACAAGCCTATTTTAGACAATATATTTTAAGTAGCCGTAGTGACCATTTGTGTAGGTTACAGCTCTCGACACTAATTTAAACGTTAGTTTGGCCAATAAATGATAACATAAAATGCATATAAATGATGTGTGATTGTATAGAGTAAAACTTGAATTGCTTACAGCTACACAAACTAGACATAGATTCACATACAATAAAGTCATGCACAATTCCGTGCACTAGATCAATCTGAAGTGGTAATATCTCTGAATAAACGTAAAAGTGTACATTTTTAATTACAGTAAATAAACATGAAAGATGAATTGACTGCATGAGGGATGGAGGCAGATGAGTTTTATAAATGAGGCCTGTGATGTGAATGTTTTGCAGAACCAAAAAAAATCCTAGAAATCAACATAAGATAAAACAGTTAAACATTTCAGGGCAATGCCTTTTTAAATGATGATATTTAAATGTCAGTGCAAGTTGTTTTAGATCACACATCTAACATTTAAGTGAGACTGAGACTCATTTCAATCAGGTATTTGTCACCCGAAGAGTGAATTTCTGCACTCTTGTTATATGCAAATGTTTTTGCTGTCGACAGCTGTCACTAGTTCACGTTCTTTATGTAACATCACAGCAGAGATGCAAATATTACAATTTAGTGACTCATGTGGGTATAGCTAAGTACACATTTAAAGCATTTGCATTGGCAATGCTTTACAATTGCATAAAAGTAAAGTTGTAATGTTTCAAACTTAAAATCTATCAAATATCTAAGCATTTAAAATAATGACACATGATCCAGCTTCATTTGATATTGAAGTGATTGCGAAAGCTTATTACATAGAATTGCAGATGAATATAAGAATAAAGAGCCTGCTGTATGCGTGTGCTGTGTATAAATGCATTGATATATGTCTGACATAGAAACACAGTAACCTTGCGTCAGATATATAGTTTAATGTTTATAGACCAAGACCAACAATTGTTTGGCTTTTCTTGTGTGACTAAAATACTAGTTTCACAGCATTAAGAAAACTCTGTTTTTACCGCTACTAAAATTACGGTAATCATATTTTTCAGATAACTATTTTAATAAAGGTTACTTTGGAAGGAAGCTGCATTTCTGACAAAGGAGCAGTTTTCCATGTCCATACAAGTACAAAACCGGTTGAACAAAACCAGCAAAAATCAAGCATGAAAAACTAGCAGTTGTAAAATTTGAAACATCCAGCTGTGATAAAACATAAAAGCATCCTACGATAATCGTAGGGATAAATAGGACAAGCGTGGTGACCGTAGTTATTAGAATGCGCTGAAACGCTCTTCCCTTCATGTGGTCCTTCTCTCTCTCTCTTCCTCTCTCTCCTGGTCCTGACTGCTTCAGAGCTCTGAGAACAGCCACACAGCAGTACAGATTTATGAAAAGAAAAAAGAAAAACTCAAACACTAGAGCAAACACATAAACTTTACCGTGTGCCGCTAGGGTAAACCGTGTAAATACACAAGAGCCAAAACTTATGATCCAGGCAGCAGCAGAACACATGAGTCTGTATCTGAGAGGTTTGTACTTCAGATAGGAACATGGCTTGACGCCGGCTGGAAGGCCGGCTGGGGAACATGGCTTGACGCCGGCTGGAAGGCCGGCTGGGGAACATGGCTTGACGCCGGCTGGAAGGCCGGCTGGGGAACATGGCTTGACGCCGGCTGGAAGGCCGGCTGGGGAACATGGCTTGACGCCGGCTGGAAGGCCGGCTGGGGAACATGGCTTGACGCCGGCTGGAAGGCCGGCTGGGGAACATGACTTGACGCCGGCTGGAAGGCCGGCTGGGGAACATGACTTGACGCCGGCTGGAAGGCCGGCTGGGGAACATGACTTGACGCCGGCTGGAAGGCCGGCTGGGGAACATGACTTGACGCCGGCCGGAAGGCCGGCTGGGGAACATGACTTGACGCCGGCTGGGGAACATGACTTGACGCCGGCTGGAAGGCCGGCTGGGGAACATGACTTGACACTGGAGTGGGGACCGACGGGACCACCGGACTTGGGACCGACGGGACCACCGGACTTGACGGGACCACCGGACTTGACGGGACCACCGGACTTGACGGGACCACCGGACTTCGAGCCGCCCTCCGTTGCCTCTTCTTCTTCAGCCGAGCCACCCGCCTGGTGGTCGGCTGAAGGAATGACGAGAAGGGCACGGGCGGCTCGGGATTGGAGGCCTCGGACGAGGACCCCCAGGATTCACACCTTCCCCGTTTGCCACCCAGGCTGACTGCGGGTGGGGAGGCTGAAGGTGGGAGAGCGGAGGGCGTGGTGATGCCCAAAACTCCAATCTGCAGGGAACGTCCCTCTGGAATCGCGGCCAGCGGAGAGAAGATCGGTTGGGTTGAGACCCCGGACTCCGAACGAGCGGTGAGGTACCGCCAGAGGTCGTCGAGTTCCGGAGGTCCCAATGACCTCATTTCCGCCCGCGAGAGTGGGTCCCTCAGACCGGCATTAAAGAGCACCGCCAGCTCCTCCTCTCCCATGTCCACATCAACTGCGACATCGAGGAACCTAACAAAATAGTCCTGCAGGTTTGAGTTCCCTTGCTGGATGCCGCAGAGGAGACGAGGCTTCCGGGACCGTGCCGAGGTCATAGCTGCCTGCTGGGTTCAGTAGTGGCTCGTTCGTTCTGTCGTGAATTGTGAGGGGAGAACCCAAGTGCAGGCAGACACGGATGATGAAGGGGTTAAACAGAGACTTTAATATAAAACACAAAACAAACACCCACAATGGGGAGAAAACACTATCCAAAACTAAAAACAAAGACTTCCCACAAGGGGGGCAAAAAGAAACAACTAAGAACTAAACAAACAGTGTACAAGACCATAAACTTTACCGGAAACATGAACAGGGACCATGAACAGGGACCATGAACAGGGACCATGAACAGGGACCATGAACAGGGACCATGAACAGGGACCATGAACAGGGACCATGAACAGGGACCATGAACAGGGACCATGAACAGGGACCATGAACAGGGACCATGAACAGGGACCATGAACAGGGACCATGAACAGGGACCATGAACAGGGACCATGAACAGGGACCATGAACAGGGACCATGAACAGGGACCATGAACAGGGACCATGAACAGGGACCATGAACAGGGACCATGAACAGGGACCATGAACAGGGACCATGAACAGGGACCATGAACAGTATACAGGTACATCCAAGGTAACACGTACACAGGTACAACGAACGAGCACAAGACAATAGACAAGAGGGCATTAAATAGGGGAACAAACACAGGATAATTACTAAGGGGCAGGTGAAGGTAATGAAACACTAATGGGAAGGCTAACGAGACAAAAGGGCGGGAAACACTGACGAGACACGAGAAAGCACATGGCATGTCAGAATCAAAACAAAGCCATGTCTTTCTCACACAAAACCTAAGGCTATGCCATGACTCCGCTGCAAGACCAAGAATAAACATGACATGATGGCGGAATCATGACAAATAAAACCAAGATATTATTTTCTCTTTTTAATTTAAGGAAATGTCCTCAATTTTGTAGCTTGTTTTGAGGAACAAAATAAAGCTGAAATAAGCTACATATTTATTTTAAGAGAATTGGTTCAATTACTTATTTATTTGGACACCTTTTGAAATTGAACGGCATCGCAGGTTGAGGAGCCCAGTGTGAATTGATTTGAAGTACCATCCTAACATCAAAAGTACTGATACAATATCAATAGTTTGTTCTTTTTAGTTATTGTGTTTAGTCCTGAAAAGGTTTATAGTTGTATTTCTGTGTTGTCCCACACTTAATTCAAAGTCTTGTTTTTTAATCTGGATACACCATGGAAGTTCAAGATGTTCAGTTGTTTGTTTATTCATATATTTATTAAGAAATGTGACCCAGTTGTTTGTTTAATTTTTATACAGAAGACGCGGATCCCTAGCGCGCAACAAACAAGTGTGTGAAAGCAGAATGGCGCATGATGAACCGTTCTCTGCCGTTTCATACCGCACGCGTAGGCAGAGCGTGAGCAGCGCGTTTTTTTCGGCGCACATGTTAACAGATGAGAACATTCATACCGCACGCGTAAGCAGCGGTGCAGCGATCATTTCGTCGCCGAGTCTATTTTTGCTGTGCTGCTAATGCTCAATTTAAGCGACAGTGTGTTTTTAACAGTCGCCATGAGTTTCAAAACGACTATTGCCAGGAGTTATTTTGGCCAAAACCACAACGGCACATTTAAAGCAATTATAATAAAGGAAGTATATATTACAGGTCCGTAGCCAGCCAGTTGAAAGGGGAGGTTCTTTTTTTCAAAAAGTGGACCTTTTTGCAGTTTTCTCCTCCTTTTGTATTTAATTATGAGGTTCAAATACTTCATTTTGGTGACCTTTTATGCACTAATTTCTGCTGGATTAGCTTGTCTGCTGGTATCTTAACCAGCACGCTTTTTGATGCACCTAAAATATTTATTGCATTGTTGTCAAATTGCTTCCTCATGTAACACTTTTGTCAGTCCATACACAGTTCATAAGTTTAAAGCCCTCACTAACAACAGAATAGATTTATTGAACTTTACTGAAATATTAATAATAATTATTCTCATCATCATTTCTTGACTCTCTGTCAATGCCTATTTGCTATGTTTTATTATTATAATCACGCTACGTTTATGTGGCTATTATATTGTAGACCAGGGGTCCCCAAACTTTTTTCTGCAAGGGCCACATAATTCTCCCTGTCTTTAATGGGGAGCCGGGTCGGTTTGTAACAGAAGATTACATGGGCCGGAGGTACTAATTGAATTATTGTGGAGATTTAATTATGATTTGAAATGTATTTATTATGCCTTCTTATGGTATAATAGTTTATTAATAGTTAATAGTTTAGTGCTACTCAAATTCAAAACATTTTCTTATGCATATTAATTAACCTTTCTCTGTCCCAACCGCTTGGCCATTTTGTCGTCTCTTATTTCCGATGGTTCGCGCGTCAGTTTTATCGCAATGGTACGTTATGAATTTAACAAAATATTAGGCTATGTGAGTAACTTAGAGAAATTTGGGTCTGAAAGCCAATATTCTGACGCTCGCTCACGGCCCTACTAGAGCAAGCTCCTGATTGGTTAACTCTGCGCGAATTTTCGCCAAAGTTCAGATTTTTCAACTCTCGCGAATCACGCGAACGCTCAATTCGCGTCATTAGCGCGAATTGCGCCGCAAGTAGGTCATTGCATCTTTGCATTGACTTAACATGTAAATCACTCTCGCTTAACGCTTTGTTCGTGTTTGGTGTGAACACACTATAAGGCATTGTTCAGAGGGCCGGTCCAAATCTGTGGGCGGGCCACATCCAGATATATATATATAACCCCTCCCCCGCATCATTCAGAGGCGATGTTTCTTCACGTTGCTTTGAAAAGTGTATTGCGAGAACTCTCTCTGTCTGCGCACGCGCACACATGCGTCCTGCAATAATAATCATATTATTTTGAAACAGCAACCCAGAAATTTGTCACAAGCATTGATTAAAAAGTGACTTCGTATCCTTCAAATCACGATGGGTTTTTATTTATAAATTGTACTACACAGATCTAAAAGAGCATGAAACAGGCGTATATAACAAATCATAGTTATGCAATCTACTTAAAAGCGCTTTGATGAAGTTCTGGAAGATATTTTGCTCAATGATGTAATGTTATGAAACGGGTGCGGTATGAAACGGGTGGTGTTTCGAGTCAGATCCGTGGCTTGTTGGTTTTACATTTACACAGTTGGCAGATTTCTTTATCCAAAGCGAGTTACATCGCATTATCCTATACATAGGTATCTGCAATCCCCTGGGATCGAACCCACCACCTTCCGTTGTTAACGCAATGCTCTTAACACTGAGCTACAGAAATTTTTTCTGTAAATTTTTTTAATTCTTACGAAACCTTTACCCTAACCCCAACCTTACTCTAACCATCTAAACTACCTATGATTGTTAAAATGACGAAAAAAACACGTTTGGGTGATGACGTCATACTCGAAACACCATTGATTTAGCGAGAGCCCACCGGGGGCAAACGCACTGCACACGGAGTGTGTGATCGGGCGTGATCATTTGGGGTGGGTGGGGCAGAAAAAAATAAACAACGGATCCATCACCCATGGGAGCAAGCTATACAGTAGGTGGCGGTACTAAGGACTGAACGGTACTAAGGACATTAAACAAGACAAGATGAAGAAGATGTGAATTGCATGTGAGCAGTGGCGTTTTGTCAGAGCGGTGGATAATCACATAAAGAGGTAAGCCATTTTTAGGTTTTAACTTTATTATTATTCCTTAAATTAACTATTTCAGAATATAACAGTTAGTTCAGGAGCGTCGCCATGAGCTTAATTTGAAATATGGAAAACCAAAACATGAAACGTTCTAAACTATGTTTTCATTATGATCGTGATTACATAGATTTATGGGAGGATT
Source organism: Barbatula barbatula (assembly GCF_947034865.1). Lineage (NCBI taxonomy): Eukaryota > Metazoa > Chordata > Actinopteri > Cypriniformes > Nemacheilidae > Barbatula > Barbatula barbatula. Next base: position 2,969,575 of record NC_136785.1, read on the forward strand.
AATGGTCTTTTTTTAGTCTTTAAGAGTATTCTGCAACTATGTTTAACCTCGTGAGGCTTTGAGCTGTCAAGATGTGATAGCAGGTATTCCTCTACATCCTTTTCATCAACAAACATGCGGGTTCCATGTAATGGCTCAACCGCACTTGTCCCTGAGCTTTGCTTCCTCACAAGGCCAAAGTTGGCATCCAATGCCACTATCATATCTCCATCCGCCTGGAAAACAAACACTTACTGTAATCCTGCAACAGGTTGATGCACTTATACTATTACTACTCTATTATAATACTTTATACAAAAATTAACTAATTATGCAGATATTAATTCAATGCCATGTGGTCATGGAAAATGCAATTATGGTTAATCAAACAAGGACCACGCTGGAACTAGAACCAACCTTTGGACATGCTGGACATGTGGTGCCATCATCTATCTGTGGGCAAACATCTACCAAACTTCTTTTTCGGAAATGGTGATGCCTAAAATGAGATATCGATTCTCCCACCAGGGCTCTGTAGAGTGCGTTAACCTACGGTATAAGCAGAAGTCAGTGAAACTGTTGATGGTGGTTCACTAAGAATTTGTTATTTTATAGAAAAATATCAAGAATACTTTGTAATGTTACAACTGTAAATCCTAGATGGTTTCATAAATGTTTACTTTTAGTTGTGATAATTATTGATAGTACAATCAAGAAAGGTGGTAACATTTATATGGACTGGTCAATCTTCCATGAAAGTAACTGAAATGTTCACTTCATAGAAAGGACTTCAAACTGACCTCTGCAAACTGGCTTACCTCTGCAAGTCTAAGGTTATTTTTCCAGCGCAGGGTGTTGCAAAAACCCTCAACAGAAACCTGACACTCCAATGACAGACAAACAAAAAGCTCTAGCAGGGGGATGGAGAAGGCTGTCTGGGGCTTGTCGGCTGTTGCTGGCCATAGCCCATACCTTAGCAGAGTTATGGGTTCTGGTTCACACGCACACATATTGGCTGTGACGGTGCAGAGCCGTCCTGCAAAATAAAAAAGGAAAATAAAAACATTACAAAGTACTACTATAGAGACTACATTATCAGTATAGACTTAATCACTTGACTGTGTCGCCTATAACTTAATAAAGCAATAAGCCCCAGGAAGCAGAAGGGTGTTGTGGCATGACGCGAAGTGGAGACTCTAAGCTTATGGCTTTTATAAAACGGTTATTCCATATCTTTAGAAAGGTTTCATAAAATAAAGTAAATGAAGTGATATTTAGGCTATGTAATGCGGTCAGTCATTATATTTAAGGGTATTTTATACCTTTACACCCGAACTCGGTTCAGTCAATCAGAATCAAGGACCAGAACATACCGTTTTATAATGTTAGTTATTTAATTTATTGAAATTTTCAATTTTCTTTTACAAATTTTGATGAATTCTTTATAGGAAACCATCTAAAAGGATTGGATCCCTTAACTTGTCAAGAAAATTAAATGTCAATGTAAAATGACAAACCTGTGCTGACAATGATCTTCATGTCCTTTGTGTACACAGCATGGGTAGCATGGCCTTCAGGTAAATATAGGACTAACCCCAGGGTGGATGGCTCATAGTAAACATTCTGTAAGATTGAATATAGCCCAAAAAAGTTTTTAAAACACTAACAGTTATTACTACATAAAAAAAATTATTCAGTTCATAAAAATTACTACGAATTTGCTTTCTTTGTGTATGATTGCATGCTATTATTCTTACATTCCACTTATCAGGAAGGTGCAGTGAATTTCTGTGAGTCCTTTTGAGACAAGCCTCACAAAACACTGCAGTGGCGCTGCACTCCACGCACCTATAATCAGCATGTTCTTGGCAGACAACACACTTGGTAGTGATCGGTGCTGAACATTCAAACGACACCTTAAGCATGTCATCCTTGACTGCATCCCAGGCATGAAGCTCTCTCTTCTTTGCCTTACTGTAAGACGTCTCAGAACATGAGCTGCAGCTCGGTGCCACATCATCAGGTTCAGCCTGTTGAGATGTTATAGACGTGGAGGGGTCTGAAGGGGGGGTCAGTTGGCAGTTGGGCTCAGGGAGACCTTGATGTAGGTAAGAAACCTTTGCAGGGCCAGTGACAGATCTCCGTAGCACCTTAATCTTAACACTCCTGAAGCGTGTGCCCTTAACTGCTTTTCCCATAACTGAAATCAAAATATTTGGCAATTATTGGATAAGGCAAACTACAACCCATACTTATTATCACAGCCTATAAGATATAAACACATCAGTGGACATGGGATGCAGATGAGGGATATCTATTTAGTGATCTATTAGATAGTCAGACAGGCAGACAGATTTTAACCCATAGAACTTTATTTGCCATAGAATTACGTCTTGGAATTTAATATTTCAGTCAATGCGAGTATAATATAACGTTAGCTTCAGTGAGCAGGAAAGCATATCGTATATTTCAGGCTAATAAGTAATATATAACGTTATCTCATTTCTACACTCATGTCACGCCAACTAAAAAAGATTTTCTGTATTTGTTTATCTTATTGACTAATTATTCGTAGTTTGAATGCACAGTTTCATCATTTAAATTGTCTTACCTGAAAGTGCGTGAAATATGACGCGGGAGGGAAACTATCAAGCGGGAATTAGCGCAACGTCATCACGTAATCCAAACGGGAATTAGCGCAACGTCATCGCGTAATCCAGTATACGTTCGATCACCGGTGAGCTGGATTCCTCTGGGACTGGATCTGGAGTCTTTCTTGTGTCTGAATCAATGATTAGGCATTTGGATGGGTGATAACAGCCTTCTGAGCCTACCAGTAGGCGCAGCAGCCCCCATCTGGCCCATATGTATCAGCTGATAACCACTGATAACGCCCATTCAATCGAGTGATAACATTCGAAGCGGGTGGATTACTTCAAACTGAAGCAGTCAGAGTTGTTTTAAATGAGACAACACAACAATTAGGACACTTGTCGGAAGGCACAATCAACTATATCTATTTTAATTTGGTATTGCTTGGGTTTGTGTTTACAATCAAGTGCAGGTATACAGATTCATCTTTTGATGTCTGTGGTTCAAATACCTTAATTAACTGAAATTATAACTATTAAAAGGCTTTAATTAAATATGCTTATAATTGTACAAAATCTTTAAAATTGTGACATCTTTATATTTAAGAGGTGTGTCTACCTCTTCAAGCTATGTTGTACAATTTCTAATATGTAACTTTTTTTGTTTACAGATCATTGTGAGGCTCCTTGTTGCAGCATCTCTGTAAGAATTAATGCAGGCTTCTTAAGGCCTATTGTCAGTCTAAATACCCTGCATTTAGGACTTTGACAATGTAGCATGAAATCATGGTGTGGAAGTGCGAAGTTTGCCAGTTGACATCATCTTCAAAGGGAGCTCTTTTGGTGCACTACAGACTAAAACATGGACCATTTACACATAGCCATACTATAAGTTGCCCACATTACAACTGTCCATGCTTTTTCAAAACACACGGTGCCCTTCGCACACATTTGACTAGATGTCATATAAATGAGGACACTTTGGAGCCAGAGGCAGTGCTTTCCTTTTACTTTAACATTTGTAATACACAACATTCTTCTGAAAAGGACTATTTTCAACATTTGTATAAACACCTCAGAGATCACAAAACCGTAGAATGTGTATTTTCTGGGTGTGATTTTAAGACAAACGTTAATGCGAACAATTTCACACAAGTGTCCCAAGACCTTTGGCCACAAGCGTACTGTTACTCTGATGAGAGTTAGTTGGCATGTATACTTATAGTTAGTAGAATGTCTAAAGTGGACCATTGAAATATTGTATAAAAAATGAAGGTTATCATACCCAAAAGGAGTGATGTATAGAAGGATATTATGTCATTTACATACAGAGAGCAGCTAGTAAGAACTGTGTATATAAACCTCACTCCACCGGGCATCAAGAGATGCAACCACCTCCAAAGGCAGCGAAGCTAGTTGAATCACACTTGGAGTGGTGCGAGTTGGCTCGGAATAAACATTTTAATAAGTGAACTGAACATTATTGACATCATCCCTCCACACAAGTATCAACAATTTTTTTTTAACGTTTTTTATTCTCTGAATACACCCTCTTTCATTGTTGAAACTGTACTTGAGCTATGTTATTGTGACTATTTGTGTCCACTAAAACATATTATTATTATTTTATTAATGTTAAAGTTAAACTAAGATGGTTAACTTAGTTACCATAGCATTTTAAACTGTTATAATAAAATGTTTTGTTTACAACCATACACAAATCAATTAAAAAAATGACATCCAACGCAGTATAGAGATAGACCGTATAAAACGACTCATGTAATGTTTGTTTTACAGTGTGACAACGGAGATGTGCAGCAAGATATACTGCAGCAGATAATGAATATTGCCATCTGCAAATGAGATCATCAGGAGGACATCAGCATCATCTTGGAGGGGGTGCAAGTAATGGCTGGCTTGGGCAATTTGGCTAGAGCCTGTGCTGTTCTTCTTGGCCTCACGTACCCGAAAAAACTGAAGAACACATTTGAGGCCTTTCAAAAGCTCCTCTTGGAACTCGATGTGTGCAAGTTGTCCAGCAAATTACTATCGCTTAAAAACAAACTCCTCATGACTTAGATTGAGAGACAACGCATTGTACCAAAGTCTGTTGAAAACGGGATTAAGCGTTTGAGATTGGTCTACATGGTTTTGTTACATCACATTTTGCTATAAATTGTTATAAAAATCCGGAATGTGAAACTTTCCCACACGTTTGTGGAACAAAAAGACCATTTTCAGTTATCTTGAAAATGGAAGTTTTTTTGTTTGAGTCTTAAAACTGCTTTGACGACTTGGCAGTACATTTTATTTTCAAGTCATTTTCATCAATACAAATGAGGAAATATTACTAACCTTATTTGTGAGACAACTTAAATAAATAAAGCACATTGCTTAAATTATTGAAAGTCATCATGTGCCGTTGATTGAAAAGTTAAGTGAATTTTACTAAAAATGTTTGTGAGACAACTTAAATAAATAAAGCACATTGCTTAAATTATAGAAAGTCATCAAGTGCCGTTGATTGAAAAGTTTGGGGAATTTTACTTTATTTATTAAGGTAAATTCCACAAAAAAAAAATACTTAAAAAATACTAAAAAGTGTAATAATGTTACCTAATTTTTTTTAAGTAAATAGCATGTTTTAATTTTTACAGTGTAGTAAGAATGAGAAAAAACGCTCTTATCTTCATGTGGTTTTCCTCCTCTTTCTCTCTCTCTCCTGGTACTGACTGCTTCAGAGCTCTTATAACAGCCGAACAACAAAACAACTGGATGGAGAAAAAGACGAGGAACTACAATGTGAAGAAGCTTATATATATGTAAAATTTCTCTGATAATAACATAAGCAAGCAGAACAAACAGGATCCAAGACAAATGATCCAGGCAGCGATGGAACACATGAGTCTGTATCTGAGAGGTTTGTACTTGAGAAAGGTTACAGGATGAACCACCGCCAGGTAACGCTCGACACAGATCAGACACTCAAACAGAGGACTCTTTACTCATGCTTAGATCAAACCCAAGCTGTGACTTGTTTTTTTGTTGTACAGTAAACCTTACAAGCCTTAGAACCGATAAAAAACAGCAGCATTACATTTACATTACATTTACATTTAGTCAGCTACTTACAGATGAGGAAACATTGGAAGCAATTATAACAACATAGGCAACAAAATACATAAGTGCATCAAAACTAGTCCATTAAAGCCTAGCACAGTATAAAAAGCTTAATGATGTAACTGGTAGCTCATATGAGAATTATTATAATTCTTAAAGGCTGCCTATTGCAATGGAATATTTCTGCTATTTATTAATAGAAAAACAAAAAAGGAAGGAAAAAAAAGTGAATCTTGCCTCTGTGTTGTAAGTGAGTCTCTGCGCTATTCTGTCACTGAAGGCGTCAAAATGAAACTTTATAGATTTTCATTTTGTATTGCATGTTGCATATGCAAACAACACATGCAAATAAAAAACATGACTTATAGATGTTTCTATTATTCAAATGGTTAAACATTTGACTACAAAATGAACAAAATGCCTCATCTTAGTTTAAAACTACAGTAAAGAATCAAACACGAACAGTGTCATTCTCTAAACCCCATTCACACCTTCGGCAGCCTGCAATGGAGGCCTAACATTAATTATTCTGGCGACACAAATGAGAGAGACCGCTGACAACATGACAAAGAGGAAACATTTTCAAATTTATGTAAATGTAAAAAACTATAGGCAGCACCGGAACAACAGAAGCAACCTGATGCGGAGCCCCTGCTAACACAAGTACATCCTTATTCAGAACTGATATTCCCCTAAATCACCCACTAGCAACTCTCCTAGACTCTTCCCTCAATTATATTATCCAAGCCGTCTCCGCCAGGACTCTTAAGTCTTACCTAAACGTGTGGAGGAGTATTAACCATTCTACTGAACATACAACACGCCATGTCCCAAGTTCTCTCTCCAACCATCACCTCATTCATATCCTTCCTGAATATCAACAAAAATCTTCAGGCCAGCTCAATTAAAGGGCACCTAAGCGGAATCCAATTCTCCAACTATAGCCAGTTCTAAAAACTCCATGCTCATCAAAGGAATCCAAAGAGCTCAACCCGCTCGCCCCGGACACAAGACAACCTATAACTTTGGACATATTGACCAAATGCATTTCTACACTCCCCAGAGGCATGCACACCTTCTGCACGCTCAACGCCATGTTCACTCTGGCCTTTTTAGGATTTCTAAGATGCTCCAAAATGACCACCACGTCCAGTCTCCTTCCACATAATGCAAAGTAAGACAGATCAGCCATTTCCACTACATATTCAACCTTCATTCACTCATCCACCCTTACCCAATCCCCATCCGACCCTCTCTTCAGAGTTGATTCCAGTCGTCCAGCCTCAAGTTTTTGGTTCCAAAATCATCTCAAAACCGTTTTGCCCCAATCTGGCATACCTGCAGAACATTTCTCTAGCCATTCCTTTCGCATCGGCGCAGCTACCACAGTCGCCCAAAAAGGTCTCTACCAGCCTCACGTCCAAGCACTTGCCCGCTGGATGTCAGAGACTTTCATATCCTACATCTGGTCTAAGAAGCTCATCGGACCCTAATTTCCCGGATCAACAAGCAGCAGGCACCCTTCCTCCAGAAATCTCAGCAGTGCCCGCCTCCGTTACAAGAGTCTTCCAGAATCGGCAACAATGGCTTTTGTACTAAGCAAGGCCAGGTCATCAACAGCCCATACCAGCCTCGTTTTGGGGGGTACGTGCGCATATCTCCGGCTGCTGTCCTGCAAACGTTGCATCTCTTGGGGGGAGTGTTCCGGGTTCGGGCTAATGCCGGATTCAGAGCCCTCACCCTGGACGGGGGGGAGTGCTCTGAGCTCGGAAGAACAAACTAGCTCGGAGCCCTCTCCCCGGACAGCATGCCAAATACATTTACCCTCAAACCTACACCATTATCTGCATAGGCGAATCATGAAATTGAAATCTAAAAACCAACAATAAGATTAATTTTAGCCGTGCCATATTATCCCTTTAATATGTATGGGACTACATGTACAGTATGTGCATGTTGTGTATGTGTTTAAAAATTAAATAAAAACTTCTTCAAGTGTCTGAAAGTGGATTTTATCAGGTGTAACGGAGTAAACATTTTCTATGCAAAGTTTGGAGTGCTGAAGTGAGATGAATGGTCAACATAGGAAAAATGTATGTATCTTAATTTATCCGTGTGATGATTTAATGCGTATAAAAATGAAAAAATCTCAAAATGGAAAAACAGGTGACATTGGTTATAATTTATTGCAGAAAATAAATCCACAAACAAATGTTTTAAAAGCATATTTTTAAACCAAATAAATTCAAATAAATCAAGTTGATATGTGTGGCGAGCAGGACCGGCCTCACGCCAATCCCTCACGGCTCTCTTCCAGCCCTTCTCGCCTTAATATTTATGGAAATCAAGCAGCCAACTATTTTATGAATGAGATATATCTACTAACAACATATTGTAACTTCTTACATCATAATATGTAACATCATAAATCCTAATATAATGTAGGAGAAAGTGACAATTTATTCATTGCATTTACATTTACCTTTAGTCATGTAGCAGACACTTTTATCCAAGGCGACATACAAATGAGACATTCATCAAATTAAATAATCTAGCAAGTTAGAATTTGCAAATATGTAAATAAAAGTTATCAAAAATAAAGTTTTAACTTTACAAATGAAGGAATCACAATGAAGAAAGGCAGCAGAGTTTTCCAGCCCGCTGAAAGTAAAGGACAGGATGAACATAACCAAGCAGACAAAAACAAAAAAAAGCAGTTAAAAATGGTTCAGGGACAAACTGTTCTGCCATCACAAAAAACAATCCTATGAAAATAGGCGGAATATATGCGATAAACATGCTAACGGTGGATATTAGAATGAGATGAAACGCTCGTCTCTTCATGTGGTTTTCCTCCTGTCTCTCTCTCCCTCTGTCTCCTGGTCCAGACTGCTTCAGAGCTCTGAGAACAGCCAGACAACAAAACAACTGGATGGAGAAGAAGACAATGAGCTGCACTGAAAGGAACCAAAGAAAAATATCATACGAAGATATGTTAAAAAGGAACATGCTTAACAAGCAGGATCCAAAACTCATAATCCAGGTGACAGCAGTACATATGAGTCTGTATCTGAGAGGTTTGTACTTCAGAAAGGTTACAGGATGAACCACCGCCAGGTAACGCTCGACACAGATCAGACACTCAAACAGAGGACGGCCGGTGATGCCAAATCCTTTCGAAAAAAAAGCCAGGTTCAGGAGGCTTAAAAACCATATTGACAGAATGTCAAGTAACCAACTCAGACAGATTGCAATCTCACAAAACGAGAGAGTGACGATGAAAAATTCAGATGTAAATCTACTTTCTGATCCCATGATGAGCCATATAACATAAGAGTGTGTAGGAAGACCAAGCAAGATGTTTATGCATAAAAAACTAATGTGCAGAGGACTCATTGACCCCAAAAGTTGAGTCATAGAGTTTGTGGGTGGTTCAGTTATGTTGAGGTTCACTGTGGAGTTATTCATGTCCTCGTCCCTTTGATTTTCTTTTTATTGAAAGAGGTAAGACTAGAAAAGAAAAAATCAAAAGAACACTTTAAAAAAATAATTCGGACACAGACCCCGTATAAATGCAAAAATCTATATCAATAAATAAATCATTTTATGTACAAAAAGTGTACAGAAAATCAGGTTATACAATTATTCATTCTTCCATGTAACGCCAGGAACAATAAAAAAAGACTGGACCTTCTAAGCTTCTAAAATAACATAAATTACAATTAAAAGATAAAGGCACTGGATAATTTCACTGATAATGTTGTATCTTGACAAATACAACATTATAAGACAAACAAAATGATCGATAAGAGCTGGTTTAAATTGTTTAAAGTGAATCATTCAACGGTCACTCTACTTTCTTCAAATTTCTATTTCTCACTCTAGACCTATAACAATTGAAGTAGACCTTAGAAATATGCTGTATGTGCAAAGCCATAATATTACTAACCTCAGAACTCTATTTGCAATCAAATGGACAAATTAGTAAAAAAAACAAATGAAAGAAAAAAATGTTGTTACCTGAGTAGTGAATCTGGTCCGATCTATCTGCAAACAAGTGAATTTCTGTGATGTTTTTGTTATGAACATGAACATGACCTTGTATGTATTCCTCTCTATAGCATATGCAAACAATACAAATGCAAATAATGTAAAAAGACATGTTCATAACAGATCGTTTTCTTTTCAAATGGTTAACATTTTTACTAAAAATGCACGAACTTGCATTTCAGTGGGAACGATAGCAATAGTTAGTAACTACCCACATAAGACAGGGGTCTATAATGTTTTCAAAGCAAATGTACACATTTCTTTTGAATTTTTGTTTTAAATTTTGAAAAACTTTGTACGTTCAGCATATTTATTAGGACAGATAACTCTGAGGCTTTTAACACCACACGTAAAGTGAATTTAATCTAAAGGTATAGACCAGTTTGTAAGACATAAACAATATGTTGATATTGGTATAAAGCGCAGTTGCATGCAGTACGTGTACAAAATACAGCAATAGACATTTTAGTTTAAACATGCTTGACCAAAACAAGTGTCACATGTTAATTTAGTGGTGAGAATAAAATCAAGAAAATTTAAAGTAGTGGTTTAAATTTAAGGTCAGTTAAGAACGGTGGACCCTTTAAAATGAAATACAATTGGTTAACATTATAATGTTGATGTTATTTCAATAATATCAATAAAAAGTCCGTCATTGTGAAATATTTTATAACAATTTACAAAATAAAGGATTGGAATTATAATCATTTACAAAGAGACACAAAAGAGTTTTCCAGTCCTCCGTAGATAAAGAACCGGCTGCACAAAACCACCCAACACAAAACAACCATAACTGAAAGACAGAAACAGCCTCATCATGTTTTGTGAGGAAAGAGAAAATAAACCATAAACAATATAAGGGACGTATGTGATAATCATGCTCACGGTAGCTATTAGAATGAGACGAAACGCTCTTCTCTTCATGTGATTTTTCTCCTGTCTCTCTCTTCCTCTCTCTCCTGGTCCAGACTGCTTCAGAGCTCTGAGAACAGCCAGACAACAGAACAACTGGATGGAGAGGAAGACGAGGAACGGCAGCAAGAAGAAAATAGTACAAAATAAAATGTTAAATGAGTTAAAGAAAAGCATAGAGAACACACAGAGGCCAATAATCATCAACCAGGCGAAAGCAGAACACATCAGTTTGTATCTGAGAGGTTTGTACTTCAGAAAGGTTACAGGATGAACCACCGCCAGGTAACGCTCAACACAGATCAGACACTGAAACAGAGGACGACCGGTGATGGCAAAACCTTGTAAAAACAGCACAGAATCCATGACATATTCCAAGAAAAGAAAATGACAAAATACCATCAACAAACTTTTAACACAGAGACTAATCTCACAAACAGATAAACTGAGGAAGAAGAACTCTGACGTAATTCCCCTTCCTGTTCTCGTGACGATGAACCAAATAATGCAGGAGTGCATAGGAAGACCAAACAAAAGATTGACGCTGCAGAAACAAATATTCACTAAGTCAAATAAATGAGTTGTGTAGATGCCAGACATATCTGTGGTAGAGTTTGCTGTAAAGTTCATATTTTCCACTTCTCAGACAAACAGTTGCAACTGTCGTGTAAAGGAAAAAAAGAGCTGTTCATTTACCATCAGTACATGATGTCATTCTAGAAAATATAAAACAGCTTCACCTATGATTGAAACAGCACTCAAAAATGAAGAATATAAAGTGCATTTTGAGTTATTCAAGAAAGCTTATGAAACAAACCTACATTTATTGATATGTCAGCCTTGCTTAACATGTGGTTTTGTCAAATATTTTAGAAGCATCAAAATGATCTGTCATATTTTGCACAGCGTGCCACGTTCACAACAAGCTCATATCAGCAAATATCAACTAAACATACCAACACAAAACGTTCAACAAGGAAACTTCAAATATATACTGTAAAAGTAAAAAGTAAAAATATTTTTGAAGCAAGATATTGTTGAGCGCTTCAAAACTGATCAATAACAGGTCTGGTAAGGGCGAGCTTTATAATAATCCATCCTAAAAACCTAACTTGACCCTTACATAATGTGTGAAAAACACAAAAAGAGTTTCTCACCTGTAAAGAGAATGTCCTTTCTCCCCTGATATAAACCTCTCATCTGTTTTATACTCTGTCTAAGGGTTACATGAACATCATATGCAATTTATCCAAAATCTGTAATTATGCAAACGTTTTGAGTAAAAAAATGGAGATTTATAAACATCAGGTCTTCTATTCAAATTGTTTCAACCATTTGAATAAAAAATAAGAGCTTATGTGGAAAACTGTAATAGGATAGCTACTGATTCGTTTTCATGTCAGTGTATAACATATGTGAAGTAAATTACACTTGACAATCATCCTGTGTAGTATAAATGCCATCTGTACTGTACTGTATGCTCTTAATCACAAATATTACAAACACAGTTACAATCTTGTGTATGCCATTATACATTATCCCATCTTATCACCACCAAAAATTCACAGCAATTCTTCAGTTGTGGTGATTTATAGACATCAGTGGATACATAAATGGATTTAGTACTATTGCCACCAACCTAACGTCTCTCACAGATGTGAAAAACATCCCAGGACGTATTCAGCAGAGACTTACTAGCACCTGTCCTAAACCAATATATACAGTCCATGAATTAGCATCCAGTTATGGTGATTTGTCTGAAGTGTTTTGCTTCGGGTGGAGTGCCATCTTGAATACATGTTACATTGTAAACCAAACAAATACACAATTACCATTAAATAGGTATCAAATAGATCTTTCATTGAAAAACCCACACGTATACACTGTAACCACATTATACCCATCTCTCTTTTCTGTCCTCATTGTTTTCCTTTCTCTGCTTGGATCAAAGAACCTAAGCAAAACAACCTCGAAAGACAAGGTTTTGAATAGTTTAAAAAAAAATCGTAATTATTTACATGTTTGAGTCTCATTTTAAATTGTATGTGTTACAAATGTAAACATATAACTTAAAAACAGATTTGTATCTAAATATACTTTACACTTTTTTTAAGACTTCAGCATTTATTACACATATATTTATTACACAATAGAAAAACTAATAAAAAAAGTTAATTTGTATGTAAGTGTGAAGCAGTCAGGGAGGTTATGACTGACGATGTCATTTTGAGCGCCTAAAACAAACAATATAACAACAACTAATTTCACAACATAAATAATTTACTGTACAACTAACCCCATGGCCAGAAGGTCTGGGAACTTTCATTGGCTAAGGCCCGCCCCAAGAGGCCATATGACTGACAGGTAAAGCAACCATTCACGTTTCATTTTGTTCGGCGTCATGTTTAGAGGCGTGCAAATGTCCCCATCGTAACAAACCAGTGAACTTTCATGAACATGTCAAAAGTCGACTGCAACAACAATGTTAATTAATTTATGCTGTGACTCGCATATGTTTAAATTATTTTTGCGTTTAGTAGAACATGATTCATTCTTATTTTAACCGATGTAAACACACAAGACAGTGCTTTCTGCTTGCAAGATTTAAGAATGAAAATTACAATGTAGGTTCATGTTTTCTTTAGGTTATTACGTGTGGTGCATGTATTACAAAACTATAAGAAATACTAATTCTACAAATGCAAGCAAAATGAAAAAAGAGATTACTTCAACCTCAGAAGAAAAGACATCAACAGTGGTGATAACTTATGCATGACACAGTCCATGCTGAGATTTTTCTACTATCGTGGTACCCAGTATGCATTGCAGCATGACACTTTTTGATTATTGTCACCATTTTTGAGATTAATATGCTGATTCTTGATGTCTGTGTGCGTCCGAATATAACAATTTATAAGTTCACATGATAAATTATAAAATTAAAAAAAACATAAAAAATTATAACTGCGTGGGGATGAAACTAGCAATAAACACTTGCGTCAAACCTGCCGTCGCATTGCGCATTCGAATGTCATTTTTTCATATTGTTAAAATAAAAAATACACCTTACTCCTGAAAACGGAAATCAGATAGCTCATGATTCATTTCTACATTGACATAAAAATAAAGACTTCATTGTTTCTATTGTGAGACTTAAGGAATAAGCAAAGCATTATGTGATGAAACCAACAATACAGTACAGTAAAGAAAAATTAAGACAATATTTTAGCTGTCAATATAACAACTTTTAATGTCATAAACCCTAATACAGAAAAGTGAATTAGTTTCAAATTGACAATTATAACAGTAAAATTATGGTATTTCACTTAAGCCTTCTAGGTTTAAGTAACGCAATTACACAATAAGCATTTTTCTCCCAGAAAGCACTCACATAACAGGTTACATAAGATAGGTTAATGCATCAGTTCAAACTCATTATAAACTTGTTTTGTTGTTGTCTAGGTGTACAATGATCATAGTCTAATACATTAACCCACGTTAAGACTTTTATAATGTCTCTATCACTGCGTATTCATGGTTGTAAAGTAAATGTGATTTCCAGTCAAAGTGGAGCAAATGTTCACTCCGCCTGGATCCCACCACATGATTTGCATTCAGCTCTGTGGATTTTGGTCAAAGCAAGTATTTTGCAGGTATATTTAAAGTATACCAGCAGCCTCTAACTGCACAAATGACACACGTCTTTCTGGTTTCCATAATAAATGTCAGAAAGCCAGTCAAAACTGCACACTCGTGACAAACAATAGACTCGCAGTACAACTACCATCAGCTTTAGTGCTCAACATCTGAACAGTCTATATACAGTAGAGTCTTATAATGTTTAGAAAAAAAGTGAGCTTCAACAGGTGTCTCATGAAATAAAGGACAACCTCTTGTCATTTCAAACCTGTATGACTTTCTTTCTTCCACAGAACACAAAAGAATATATATTGAAAAATGTTTGTAACCAAAAACTGTTGGTCCCCATTGACTTCTATTGAATGGACACAAAACAAATGCAAGTCAATGGGATCCAATGTTTCCCCATAAAATATATTTTGTGTTCGGCAGAAGAAAGAAAGTCATACAGGTTTGAGATGATAACAAGGCGTGTATTTAATGACAGAACTTTCATTTCGAAGGAGAACTATTCATTTAACCTCAAAATGGATACCAAGGTGGTGCTGGTCATTATGAAGCAACAAAAAATGAACAAAACCAGCAAAACAAACAAAACCGATTAGTAATGGTGCAGGCACATAACGGTCTGCTTAAATATAAAATCTTTAAAAAATTGCTGGAAAATATGCGATAAGCTCGTCACAGTAGTAATAAGAATAAGATAAATTGCTCTTCATGTGGTTTTCCTCCTCTCTATTTCTCTCTCCTGGTCCTGACTGCTTCAGATGCGAACAACTTTGGGAAAAATGAGCTGGAGCCCTGAAATGTCATTTATTGTATCCTGTACAACTGGCCATTCACCTCTCACATCATTTTTGACCCCAAACAAACTTTGTAGGAAGTGTTAAAATCACTCACCAGACTTCACAGTATACATTCTGATTATTTACTGAAATCGAGCAAACAATTTCAATACAATATTTTCAAAGTAGGCTATACAATAACAACTGTATTTGTGTTGTGAATAACTATTACACGACATGAATTTTACGTGCATACATCCAAGCAAACTTCAATATAACATGAAACAACTATTTATTTACTGTATCAAATCATTTACATGTCAAGAGGAAAAGGTCGGTTGCCAATTTTATTACTTGATTACTTAACCAGAGCAATGCTAAATGAAACGACACCAAATATGACTCAAACTATTTCAGTACATGGCAGTAACATTTTCGAAAACATTTTTTTAAACTGCTGTTCAGTGAGTGTTTTGGACCAGTTTTGTCAATAGCGTATATAATACATGCATCTAAGCCACATGTGCAAATTTAGCATCCCTGTTACCCACTTCAACGTCCCGCCTGCATGGCTACACTGAGCAGAGCTGTTTTCCAAAACCCCATAATTGCTACATCGACATTTATTCCTCCAATTACATAGATAACATAGGAATGTGTGGGAACACCAAACAGGATATTTAAAGAGCAGACAAACATTTTTAATGTGTCTTCAAGCGTTGCTGGCGCAGACGAATGAGATGTTGAGTTTGTGGATGCTTGAGGTGTGGTGAAGTTCACTCTCGAGTTATCCATCTTCCTTTGTATTTTTACGACTCCGAAACTTGTTAAATAAATATGGCAGATGTTATCTAGAGCGAAGGAGTGTAATTTAAATATGCTAAAAAAACATAATATCTTTACAATACCTAGAAATTGGAGAAACACCGTCGCAGTGAAATAAAACAGATGACCAGTTGCTGTACATGTACATAAATCCCTGAGCTGTGTTTTATAGCCAGACATCAGAACAGACGTAAAGAAATATGTGCTAGGTGTTGAATGCCACACATCAGATGCAAATATTTCAAATAAAAATGAGGTTCTTTGAGCAAACACTGAAACAGAAAAAACATTACAGGTCCGTGTCGAGCCATTAAAATAGAAAATTATTTTATATGGAATTTGATGCACAGATTTAAATCAGAAAAGATGGAAAAGGTGTGTCATGTGATTGTTGGGACTTCTCACTCTCTGTGTCAGGAACACGGAAAGAGAACCCAAGTGCAGGCAGCGAAACAGGGTTTAAACAGGATTTTAATAAATAATAAACGGAACAAAAAAACCCACGAGGGGTAAACAGGGAACACAATAAACTGAAGACTAACACTTGACAAGAACTACAACTACAAAAACACCTAGACTAACAAAACAAAACACTCACACTGACTTGACTTGACTAGACTAGACTATCAATGACAATGACAAAGACTCCAAGACATGGCATGGCAAAAAGCATGAAACATGTACAACGAACGAGCACAAGACAATAGACAAGAGGGTATTATATAGGGAGACTAACAAAGGGGATAACGATAGGCAGGTGTGGGTAATACGACACAGGAGGAGAGCAATACTAGAAACGAGAGGGGCAGGGCCAAATGACGAGACAGGAGAGAACGCATATTATGTCCTGATTGACCATAATATGATCCTCTCCACATAAAACACGTGGGTCTGTCATGATTCTGCCCCTAGACCAGAAAATCAAGACAAGAGCAGGCAGAATCATGACACTCTGCCTGTACATGAGATATTTATAAGACTAAAGTGACTTTCATATATATAAATTAATCAGATCACCCAAAGATTATGAATGAATGCTAAGGTTTTTGAAACAGACATATTGGTATAAAATATAAAGCTTTAATGGCTTAAAATAAAGTCCAATCTTTTGTTCCTTATAGGATTATGAAACAGGCTTGAACATGTCTCATGCAATAAACCCCGGCTATGCACATTTTTGCGAACTGAAATGAGATTATGAGGCCAAACATTTGAAAAATCTGCGAGAGAATTATGATTTCAAGTCCAATAAAATAAACAGCGTCAAACCTCAGAGTGGTGATAATAAAGCAATTTATTGAAAGACAAAGTACAAACTTTATTAGAAGTGGATTATCAATATTAGGATGTGTTGAATTTACACGCTATCAGATCCTGAATAATTAAAATGTCTCCACAATCCACTTTAATAGAGAGATTATCAGATTTGTGCGACAACAGTCATCTGCATTCTATGCTGCGCACTCCTGCCAAACAAGCATCTGTTTTGGGTCACAAGAACACAAACATGGTCTCATATGTCTTGGTCTGTATTATTCTGCGTGTGCAAACAAAACAATTGCAAAAAGAGTTTTAAAAGATAGCACTATATTATAATGCACCGCATTTCCCATAAAAAATGTGGGAGAGGGTTTGTGTAGAAATCGAAACATTTTGGAGCTATTTACAGTATTTTAAGTAGGTTTTCAGATCTTTGATTTCACAGTATCTGACTGTAGCATACAGTATACTTGACATTAATGTATGAAAACCTGAAAACAAATATCAAAAGCAAAACCTAAAAAGTTTTACAAATTTCATTTTTGTTTAGGAAGGTAAGTTTTTAGGTAAGAAGAAAAAACAATCAAAGAACATAAAAGTAGCCATGAAATACAAACAACGCTGTTTGAATGAAAAGATTCTAGTGCTTGAATCTTAAACCCGGAGGGCTCATATCTCTGTGTTGAGGAAACTCAGTTAGTGACACATAACATTTATCCAAAAAAACTATAAAAATATTTTCTATAAACTAGTGCAGAATTAATAAAACTCACAGTATCTGCAAAGAGAATTTGTCGAAGCGCCGCAGTCACACATACAAAGAACTTTTAGCGTAAGTAGAGCTAAATCTGCTTGATCTCGAGGTACTTTTATTCATCCATAGAACATCAAAAACACATAGTTACTTTATTACAATATAACATATAATAACAAATATTATCTAAGTTCTTAAAATATAACAATAGCATATTTTATGCAGAACAGCAGAGGCAGGAGAGTTTTCCAGCTCTCTGCAGAAAAAGAATAGGCTGTACAAAACCTGCCATAACATAACAAAGCTCAGGAAAAAACCAAAGTCCAGAAGAATTAAGGTTTGTGAAAATAATAACAAATCCAAAGATAATAAATGGGACATAAAGAATAACCATGTTCACAGTGGTTATAAGAATGAGATGAAACGCTCGTCTCTTCATGTGGTTTTCCTCCTCTCTCTCTCTCCCTCTCTCTCCTGGTCCTGACTGCTTCAGAGCTCTGAGAACAGCCGAAAGGCAAAACATCTGAATGGAGAGGAAGACGAGAAACTGAACCAAAAAAAACAATGTAGAAATAGTTACAAATGTGACCAAAATAAAGATGCAGCACAAACAGGAGCCAAGAGTTATGATCCACGCAGCAGTGCAGCACATGAGTCTGTATCTGAGAGGTTTGTACTTCAGAAAGGTTACAGGATGAACCACCGCCAGGTAACGCTCCACACAGATCAGACACTGAAACAGAGGACGGCCGGTGATGCCCAGTCCTTGACAAAAATTGCCTACTGGTGTGAGACTTGATGACAAAAATATCAGAATAACAAGTAACGAATTCAGACAGTTACCGATCTCACAAACTGAAAGATTTAGGTTGAAAATGCTCGATATAATTACACTTTTTGTTCCTGTGACAATGAGCCAAATAACATAGGAGTTTATGGGAACACCAAACAGGAAATTGATGCTGTAAATTAAAAAATTCAAACTATCAGCAATTGTCATTGACCCAATTGTAAAGTTTGTAGATGCTTCAGGTGTAGTGATGTTCATATGAGAGATATTCATCTTCTCTTTGTCTTTTCACTGCAGAATAAACACTGACGATATTATCTAGAGAAAAATAAGTCATTTTAGGATATATGGTGCATTTTGAATACATATTTTTTAGTTTAGGTTTATTTAAGTAAAATTATCCTGGATTTATTCAAATATCATAAGTGACTCCACACAATATAACATAAACTTCAGAACAGGAAAAGAGTATTAAAAACATGAATTGAATGTTTATCACCTGAACAATGAACGTCCAGCATCTGTCGTAGTATAAAAATCTCTATGTTGTGTTTGGTAGATGGGTTTTATATGTGCGCGGTGTGGTATGCTACACGTCATACAACATAAATCAAATATTTAAAATAAAAAATGACATTCAGGAAAGCATACCCATATGGAAATCTTTTAAATTGAAAAACAAATATTGTAATAGATAATTGATGGCATATTATCTAGAATAAAATCAGAAAAGACAGATCAGAAAAGTTTGTGATGTTCCAATGAGTGGGACTTCATGAACATTTTATCAGGCAGATTTTAATTTGTGGCTTTCTTCAAATGATAATACGATATATTGTGGCTGTAAAAACAGACATGTAAATATGTTTTATTTTTGAAAGGCTAAAAAACTGTATAATAAATCCAGTCATTGAAGTAAATTTCTTTCAAAATAAATAAAACAATTTGCAAAGCATTCTACATTGTATTTACAGTAAGTAAAAATAATGACTTTTTTCTATTTTTTATTATTTGAATATACAAACATGTAATAGGTCATTTATATTTTTTATTTATTTATTATTTACTTAAATCGTCAAATCAAATCATTTCCATGCAACATAAAAGAGGAAATAAGGAATAGCACAAAAGTAATTTTTCCTCATAAACCTCACATTAGCCCTCACTTGAAAAACAAAACATCTCAAATTATTTTGTGGTCCATTTATCAAAATAACTATTGATATAGTTTATAAACGAGCTTGAGCAGATATCAATATTTTTAGTCAACAATTTATGTATTTTGTCTTTTGTAAGCTACCACATAGCTCACATTCAGAATACAAATGTATAAATAAGTACAGTATTGTTTTTTTTCTTTCACAGAAAAAAGTCCAATGAGGTTTTTGAATGATGGCTAAAAACAATGTATATAATTTTGTTTACTGGAAGAAAACTTCCTAATGCACTATAATCTGTAATTCGGCATAACCCATAACCTAATAATAATTACATTTATCCACGACTGTATGATAAAGTTATCATACACTCTTCAAATAGATTTTGTTCAATTTTAATGATAAGGTGGTTTACTTTTCACTTATTTAAATAGATGTACATCTTTCTAAATAGACAATTTAACAAGCTGGCAATCACAAAGAACATTTTTGCATAATATAATAGCAACATAATCAAATAAAAAAAGCTTTTGTCACCTGAAAAGTGAATCTGGTCCGTCTGTCTGCGTGTTAATAAATCAGATGTTTTAGTCAAGTGCATGAACCTCTCATATGTATTTTCCTGCATGGTGCATGTGTGCAAAAAACACACATGCAAATAAAGAAAAAATGACTTACAGATTGTCTTCTATTCAAATGGTTAAAAAAATTGAATAAGAAAATGCACTTAATTTTCATTCTGAGAATATTAAAGTGGGAAAACCTATACTACTGTTTTATTAAAATTAATAAAACACATTCTTTAAAACCCTATTCAGATGCTACGTGGATGCACCTGTACTATTCAGGCAAAATAGGCGTCCTATGTGTACTCAGTGTGTACTCATCTATCGGACAGCCCACAAACACAATAAAGCAAATGCAATGTTAGCTGGCTGGTCATTATAGCTGACCAAGACCAGCAGGGGAGTTTTTCAGTCTTCTGCTGATAAAAAACAGATTAAACAAACTAAACACATTTTATACAAAACGTCCTGTGAGAGTAGACAGAAATTCTGGTCAAATAAATGGGACAATTCTAAAGTCTGCTCCTGTATGCAGATGTTTGGGCACTAATCTGGTGCCAACATCTGGAAAATAAAAGTTTTATGTGGGAAGAGGAAATGACTGCAGCCAGTGATAAGGCCAAAACCAGACTTGAATTTTTTACTTTTTACTTTTTATTTAGCCGTTTTACTGAAGGGACCTTTTTGAAGGATATTGGTTTCCTTATGAGCACTTGAGTTTAACTGAGACTTGGGTGTTTGTAATAGACGTAGGCTTTGGTGTTGACCTTGATTTGTTGCAATTTTGAGGTGTTCAGGTGGCTGCGATGTTTCTAAAAGGGATAGTTCATCCAAAAATGTTCACCAAACCTGTATACATTTATTTGTTCCAATAAACACAGAGAAAGATATTTTTCGAGAATGTTAGCAATTTTCAGTTCTGGGACATCATCCACTACCATAGTAAAAGAAAAAATATTGGATTTATTTTGTTTGTAAATATTGAGATATTTTAAAGAATTTAGGAAACATGAGGTATGAAATTACACAAGCGTGAGTAAATGATTGAAATATCACTTTTGGATGAACATTCCCTTTAAGCGTTGATGACTAGTGATGCTTTGATCTTACATTTAGTATGAGTAAAATACTCAAATACTGTTAAAATCATATTCTCTAAGACTTTTACTCAAGTTGTTTTGGAATTCGTGACTTGTAACTTGTAATGGAGTCATTTTCACTGCAAGATATCTGTAATTTTACTCAAGTAGGGTTTTCAGGTACTCTTTACACCTTTGGTTGAATACTGCAAAATACATGTCTTCTCATATCTTCAATTGCTGCATACACACATTCATAAACGACTTTACTTGGACCCATTGTGCCTCTTTAATACCACGTGGGTTATATACATGTTGCTGCTGTTTGGATAGACATTCTTGACACACCCACCAAACAAGGGAAACTAATGACTCATACATGTACATATACTCATATGGAAGATGCTTTTATTCAAAGCGACTTACAAGTAGGAGAGCATATAAACATTTTGTCAACACACTTAACAGTACAGTTAGTTTACAAGGTCATGCTACTAGGAGGATTTTTGAAACTTGTAAAGGATGCTGCAGTTCGGATGGAGGCTGGTAGGTAATTCCACCAAAGAGGAACCGAATAAGGTTTTTGCAAGCGATTTGGTGCCTCGCTGTGATGGAACAACCAGGCGTCGCTCATTTTCAGACGAAGATGACGGGAGGGGATGTAGACCTGGAGCAGCGTGAGGTAGATGGGCGAAATTGCCGTTAATGTTCTGAAGGCCAGTGAACTTGGTGCGGGCGGCAACTGGCAGCAAGTGAAGAGAAATCAGAAGGGGTGTTACGTGGGTTCTGTTAGGCTGATTGAAAACTAGACGTGTAGCTGCATTCTCGATCATTTGCAAGGGGCTTGACTGCATTGGTTGGAAGGCCGGCCTGTAGAGAATTACAGCAGTCCAGTCTTGATATGACCACAGCTCGGACAAGCAGCTGAGAGGGATGCTCCGACAGGAACGGCCTGATTTTCCTGATGTTTTAGAGCACATACCTGCAAGTTCGAGAGGTTGCTGCGATTTGGGAAGTGAATTTTAGCTGGTCGTCGAACATCACCCCAGGTTCCTCGCAGACTTGGTGGGGGTTATAGTTGATTTCAGTCGCAGGGAGAGATTATATATGTCTGAATTCATACACACCAAAACATCTTATGCAAAAACTTAATAAAAACAAATGTAAAGTTTAACATGACAAATTGTTTTAAATGACAGTCAAAGGCTAACTAACAAGACTATTACATTCATATTGCACTTTTTCAACAGAGTAATAATAGTTAGTGGAATTTTACATTTGCTGATTTTTTGGGAAACAGAAGAATGGGATTTTTCCAGTGCGCTGCAGATAAAGAGCAGGCTGAACAAAACCAGCCAGCAAAAAACAGATCAAAGCTGATATCCAAACTGTCATTACATCCACATGAGTGTTTGGCACCATGGTAATGATTATTGCAATAGTAAATGGGCCGTATGTGATAAGCGTGTTCACAGTAGTTATCAGAATGATAATAAACGCTCTTCTCTTCATGTGGTTTTCCTCCTCTCTCTCTCTCCCTCTCTCTCCTGGTCCAGACTGCTTCAGAGCTCTGAGAACAGCCGAAAGACAAAAAAACTGGATGGAGAGGAAGACGATTAGCTGCGTGGTCATCCAACATATGTACATAATTTGATATGACCTTAAAGTAAACATACAAAACACACAAGATCCAAAACAAACTATCCAGGCAATAGTGCAGCAGATCATTCGATATCTGAGAGGTTTGTACTTCAGAAAGGTTACAGGATGAACCACCGCCAGGTAACGCTCGACACAGATCAGACACTGAAACAGAGGACGGCCGGTGATGGAAAAGCCTACTAAAAACTGGTCAATTATTGAGAAACTCTGAAACCACACTGACAGTACAAAGATCAAACTTTTCAGACAGATTCCGATCTCACAAACAGAGTAACTGAGGATGAAGAACTCTGCTGCAATTCCACTTCCGGCTCCTGTGGTGATGAGTCGTATCACATAGGAGTGAGCAGGAAAACCAAACAAGAGGTTGATGATATAAATGCCCATTTGCAGACTATTGTAAAGCCCAGTTGAATTGGTTGTGGAAAACGTAGTTTCATTCATTGCAGAGTCGTTTATTTCAATGTTTCTTTGAGTTCAGTGTTTCAGCTGAGGAAAAACACAATTGGGATCGATTAGACAATCTAATTTTATTGAAATGAAAAGAGCACACTTTTATTTGAATGATTTTACAATTTGACGGTTGTGTGATATTTACATTCACAAATGGATGATTTCAAAAGCAACAGCATAAGCAAACGTCTTTGCGCATGTCTGCTTTTGTGGCCCAAACTCAACTCCTGGAACACATCCGCAAAGAGTCCCTGTAGATTATTTCTGAAACAAGCAAAATCAAAACAAGTAAGTGAGATTAGCAAGCAAGTTAAAAGAATGTCTAGCTAGTATTCATTTGGGTTACCCGGAAAAGCACCGCTACTTGACTAAACTTAAATGCAACAAAGTTAAACTACCCATTTGACAATTGTTTATTTAATAAATGTATATACAATAAAATTCAACCAATTGTTTATTTAGTAGTTATTATACAATACAATATTAATATTAATAAAATAAAATAAAATATATATTGTTATACATTAAAGCCACTAGCAAGGCTGATCAACAAACACAGACCGGAAGTTAACCTCAGATAATATCCTTTGTTCTCAATGGATTTACTATAAATGCATAACAATAAATGTGTTCGTTGTTCAACAATACTCTTTAGTTTTAACTACATAGCCAAATATGAACATACCCCTCCCCTTAAAAATACACTTTAGAGACTGTTGAGCAGAAAACAAATCAAATAAAAGGTTTTATCACCTGCAGCATGAAATTCTTGATCTCTCTGGGTCTGTACAAATCTTAGTGCAATGTTTTGTAGACTGATTTCAAGGACGTCCGGGGGAATTTTGTGCAGACTCGATATGCTGCTGCGTTATAGTAAAGACCAGGTATGCAAATGTTTAAAGACACATCATGAATAAATAATCTGATATATTTCACCAATTTAAAGTATAATTTTACGACCTAATGAACTTAATGAACTTGAAAATAAATTGTGATTTTGTTTTTTTAAACCACAATTAGTTATTATTGCTTTATATACTTTCAGATAAAAATAAAAAACTTGATAATCAGTCTGCCAAAACTTTTACATTTAGTCATTTAGCAGACGCTTTTATACAAAGCGAATTACAAAGAGTTCGGGGAGCAATAAGCGACATGTCATACAAAACAGAGAATATAGATTTTTTTCAAAGCAATCTATATTTGTCAGAAACACAGGTCAGGGTTTGTGGTTAGCACAGGTGTCACACATTCAACAATCTGATATGTAAAAATTCAGACCAAGCAATATTAGCGCTATATGACTACATGACTTTGAGTCATGACAACATGTCAGGTTTAAGACAATAAGCTCCGTGGCAACACTCAATGCAAAAAGATGACAGTGGGTCATTAATAAGTGTTTTATTGAAAAAACAGACGAATGAACACATTCAGCTCAGGAAAATATGTGGTTTGATAAAAGTGCACACTTAGTGATTTTATGGTGTACACAGGAAGCAGAGTTTTCTAGTACGATACAGATAAAGAGCAGGCTGAACAAAGCCACCAAAAATGAACAAAAGATAAGAAAAAGAGTAAAGTTGAGAAATATACTGTTTTGACAGAATATAATAGAATCCGGATATTGTATATGGGAGATAAATGACAACCAAGTTCCCAGTAGTTATCAGAATGAGATGAAACGCTCTTCTCTTCATGTGGTTTTCCTCCTCTCTCTCTCTCCCTCTCTCTCCCGGTCCTGACTGCTTCAGAGCTCTGAGAACAGCCAGACAACAAAACAACTGGATAGAGAGAAAGATGAGGAACTGAATCGAGTAAAACTTTACAAACGAAACAACGTTCGATGAGATTATACTAAACATGCACAAACAGGAGCCAAGATTTATGATCCACGCAGCACTGCAGCACATGAGTCTGTATTTGAGAGGTTTGTACTTCAGAAAGGTTACAGGATGAACCACCGCAATGTAACGCTCAACACACATCAGACACTGAAACAAGGGACGACCGGTGATGCCCAGTCCTAATAAAAAGCGTATTAATCCCGAGAGACTTGAAATCCAAAGAAAATAAAAAATTAATGTGAACACACTGCTCAGACAGATACCAATCTCACAAACAGAGAGATTAAGATTAAAGAAATCTGATGCAATTGGACTTCCCGTTCCTGTGATGATGAGCCATATAATAAAGGAGTGTGTCGGAAGACCGAACAGAACATTGATGATGTACACAGACATTTGCAGTCTCAGCAGTACATGACTGGACTCAAAAGAAGCTTCAGATGTGTTGAAGTCCACTGTAGAGTTCTTCATTTTCTTCTTTATGTCTAAGGCATGAAACGCACAAGCAAAACCGAAATTGTATTCTAATCGTGGTCTGTGCTAGAAAAGAAATACAGTGTGAAGATTTGAATTATTCAACCATTTTTTAGGTATATGTCATATCTGTCAACATTTTTAATATTAAACATTATTGTATGCACACTATTCACAAATGTGTATATTTTGATTAGTGACATCTAATACTGTAGGGTTTCTGAACTTTGGACCAGAAATTAAAACAACATAAAGCCAAATTTGAACATATAATTTCTAAAATCCTAAATGTATAATAATTTTTACTAATGATTTTTACCTTAACATTTGCTAAGAAGATACATTTATAAGTGGCCATTATAGCAAGATTTTATAAAAGGTATGTTATAAATGATCACCTGAGGAGTGGATTTTGTCTCTCTGGATGTGAATAATTCCATAAGATTTGTACTGATTTGAAAACGGCCCCAGGGATTTATATGCCTGGCTTTACACATGTCTCAAACATATTGGATATGCAAACATTAAAAATACAGGTAAAACTGATTTTGTCACAGAGTGTGTGTTATGATGACAGGAATAGTGATGTCGTCCCAAACGATCATTCTAATAACCTTCCACATTTGCACACATCACCAGATATACACATTTTAAAATGAACCATTGCAAAACTATGATGAAAACTATGATGAAAACTATGATGAAAACTATGATGAAAACTATGATGAAAACTATGAGGAAAACTATGATGAAAACTATGATGAAAACTATGATGAAAACTATGATGACTACATGTTACACTGATTTATTGCTGGATTTTATTTGGGGGGAAGCAAACTCAATTGTATTTCCATGCATGCATGCATCACTATGATCCATGCAAATGATAAACTAAGCATTCAAAACTTGTGATTTTAACAACTTCTGTGATTGATGCAAATGTATACAAAAACATGGAAAAATATGACAGTAGGTCATTGATAGGTCATTCAAGTATTTTATTGAAAACATCTGACAATAATCATACAGCCTATAATAAACCTCATAAATAAATAAATAAATGGGACAAACTCAAGTCTGTAATCGATTTGGGAGGTAGCGTATGCCATTTAAGATACTCAATGTAAATCTAAATCCTGGACTCAAAAACCCAAACTTAGAGCAAAGATACAGTTATAGTTATTAACAATGTTCAAAAATAGTTCTGATAATTGTCAAAAGAGTAACTTCATTTAGTCAAATTTGGCAGCAGAAGCGGGAGAACTTTCCAGTGCGCCGCAGATAAAGAACAGGCTGAACAAAACCAGCCAGCACAAAACAAAGAAGACCTGAAAGCCAAACTTCTGGTCTATCCACATAATTGTGTGTCACAATGAAGAAGAATCCTGTAACAGTAATCGGACCAAACGTGAGAACGGTTGTCACAGTAGTTATGAGAATGAGATAAAACGCTCTTCTCTTCATGTGGTCCTCCTCTCTCTCTCTCCCTCTCTCTCCTGGTCCTGACTGCTTCAGAGCTCTGAGAACAGCCGAAAGGCAAAACAACTTGATAAAGAGGAAGACAAGTAGCTGCATTGTCAAAAAACATATATAAACAGCATATTGCGAATCTAAAGTAAACATGCAGAGAAAACAGGAGCTGAAACAAATGATCCAGGCAGCGGTGCAGCAGATCACTCGATATCTGAGAGGTTTGTACTTCAGAAAGGTTACAGGATGAACCACCGCCAGGTAACGCTCAACACAGATCAGACACTGAAACAGAGGACGACCGGTAATAGAAAATCCTATTAAAAACTGTTCAAATGTTGACAAACTCCGAAACCACATCGACAATACAAAGATCAAACTATTTAGACAGACACCGATTTCACAAGCAGAGAGATTTAGGATGAAGAACTCGGACACAATTCCATTTCCTGTTCCTGTGACGATGAGCCGCATCACATAGGAGTGTGTAGGAAGACAAAACAAGAGATTGATGAGGTACACACATATCTCAAGACGGTTCACTAGTCCAATGGACACAGCTGTGGAATCCCCGTTTGTTGAGAGGTTCACTGCAGAGTTATTCATGTTCTTGTTTCTCTTCTCGGCGCATACATAAGAGTTTGTCTTTGAAAGGTCTGTAAGCGATTCACTATAAGTATGACATGAAAACAAACAGTAGTTTTTACTAACATATCCATTTCCAAAACATGTCCAAAAACATTTCACATTTTTAGTGCGGTTGTTCAATGATCATAAAGGGATAAAGCAGTTCACTCAAAAATATACGTTCTGTTATCATTTATTAACCCCAAATTTATTATGATTTTCGTTTCTCAAAATGCCTTTTGTTTTATCAAAAGAGATATTTTGAGAAATGTCTCCTGGGTTTTGTGTCCATACAACAGAAAACAATTGGGTCCAGTGCTGTTTGGCAATTTATCATCTTCTTTTGCAAATCGTACATGTTTTGAATGACGTGAGGGTTCTTTTTTATGAACTATACCTTTAATTCTATACATTCAATGGCGTATGCATTCAAATACAAAATCTAATTTTTCTCATTTTCCCTTAACGTTTTACAATGATTATTTTTCAATGACATTTTAACATGTTTTACAATAATTGTTAAGAAACAAAGATCTGAGTTTAAAAGAAGAGTTTGTTACCTGAAAAGTGAATGTTTAGTCCACGAGGATGTATTTAAATCTTGGCACTTTCTTTTGTAGACCGACTTAAAAAACGTCACGAGGACATTTGTGCATGACTCCACAAGCTACACCTAATATTAACACCAGATATGCAAATATACAGTACAGAGCTTCTCGGTCTATTGGGAATTTTACATTTACAGATTGATTTGGGGAACTGGGAACTTTTATTTTTACATTGCGCTTCAGATAAAGAACAGGCTGAATAAAACCAGCCAGCAAAAAAAACAGATCAAAGCTAAAACCCGAACTGTCATAATATCCACATGCGTGGCACAATGCTAACAATTCCTGAAACAGTAAATGGGCCCTATGAGATAAGACAGGTGCAGATTTTATGGCGAACACGGGCAGCGGAGTTTACCAGCACGATGCAGATAGAGAACAGGCTGAACAAAGCCAGCAAACGCAAAAAAAACAAAACTAGCTAAGTCAAGTTCAGGAATCTGATGCTTTGACAGAATAAAGTAAAATCCTGAAGTTGAAAATGGGAGATAAATGACAAGATAGTTCACAGTAGTTATGAGAATGAGATGAAACGCTCTTCTCTTCGTGTGGTTTTCCTCCTCTCTCTCTCTCCCTCTCTCTCCTGGTCCTGACTGCTTCAGAGCTCTGAGAACAGCCAGACAACAGAACAACTGGATGGAGAGAAAGACGAGCAACTGCACTGAGTAAAACTCTACAAACCAAACATATTTCAGTGAGATTATACTAAACATGCAGCATGAACACGAGCCGAGACTAGTGATCCAGGCAGCGAAGGAGCAGATCACTCGATATCTGAGAGGTTTGTACTTCAGAAAGGTTACAGGATGAACCACCGCCAGGTAACGCTCCACACAGATCAGACACTGAAACAGAGGACGACAGGTGATGCCCAATCCTGATAAAAAGTACATTAATCCTTTGAGACTTGAAAACCGAAGATAAAAAAAAATGGCAAACACACTGTTCAGACAGATACCAATCTCACAAACAGAGAGATTAAGATTGAAGAAGTCTGATGCAATCGGACTTCCCGTTCCTGTGATGATGAGCCATATAATAAAGGAGTGTGTCGGAAGACCGAACAGAGCATTGATGATGTACACAGATATTTGCAGTCTCAGCAGTACACCACTGGACTCAAAAGAAGCTTCAGATGTGTTGAAGTCCACTGTAGAGTTCTTCATTTTCTCCGCGTCTTCTAATGCCAGATACTCACAATCAAAGCATAGATGATATTGTAATCGTGGTCTGTGCAGAACAAAAGAGATACAGTGTGAAGATCTGAATCGTTCAAAAGATTTTTTGCGTACACAACATTCAGTTAGTGTTTCATACTTGTTTTTTTATGGAATTATTGTAATATAGATATGTAGCCTATATTTGTTTCATCTACAATTTTTAACATAAATGTATTTTTTATGCATACTATACACTAATATGTATATTGAATTAGTGATGTCTAATAATGTCGATTTTTCTATACTTTGGAACAGAAATCAAAGCAACAAACTCAAATTTGCACAACGTTTCTGAACTAAATGTATGATAATTTATATTAATGATTGGACATTTCAAGGCCATTATAGCAAAATGCATCATCATTTGGATCACATGTAAATAATAAAGTCGAAATTTATTTTGTTATTATTAATCCAAAATCTTAGAAAAACTAGCACATTCTTCAAACTAGTACAGTGTTGAGATATACGTAATTCATTCAAATTTCTATGATCAACAATGATTCTTAAAATATGTTAATATCATCACCTGAGGAGTGGATTTTGTCTCTCTGGATGTGAGGCAATCCCTGAGATTTGTAGACTGATTTAAAAACTGTCACAGGGATTTATATGCCTGCCTAAACACATGTCACAAACATATTGGATATGCAAAGATTGAAAGAAACCAAATATAGTGTTTAGCAAAACAAATAGCCTTTAAATGAAAGGCAGTTAACAAAGTCGACACGCTTCCATTTCATGAGATAAACAAGTTCTGTGTTATCGAGCTTACGTACTGTAATATTGAGTTTTCAAATAATAAATGATCACAGGAATAGTGATGGGAAGTCGTCCAAAACATACATTATAAATCTGATAAACGTCCACATTGGCACACATCACATTCACCAGATATACACATTTTAAAATAAAGCCTTGCAAAACTATGATAAACTTCTGTTTTGATATCTACATATAAGAATGACTTATCGTTGTATTTTTTACATGAATGACTGACTCCATGCAAATCATAAAATAAAGTGCTCAAAAACTAGGATATCTGTGATTGACAGAATGTAAATGCAAGCAAATTCATAGAAAAATTGGTCATTGATAGGTCGATGAAATATTTTATTGAGAAAATAAATCATATAAACCACATAAATGTAGTCTGGTTGTAAATAAAAAGGGAAAGTCACAAGGAAAGTCTGGATGTAACGTATGCCATTTAAAATCCTCAATGTAAATGTCATTCCTGGAGTCATAAACACAAACTACTGGAATCATAAACACAAAGATTCAATTAAAGTGATTAACAATGTTCAAATACAGTTATAACAATCTAAAAATAATGTAGCCTTGTTTAGTCAAATGTTCCTATTAAACACTTAAAACAGTTCAAATGTTGACAAACTCCGAAACCACATTACAAAGATCAAACTATTTGTCATGATTCCGCTATCATGTCATGTTTATTCTTGGTCTTGCAGCGGAGTCATGGCATAGCCTTAGGTTTTGTGTGAGAAAGCCATGTGCTTTCTCGTGTCTCGTCAGTGTTTCCCGCCATCTCGTTTCCTCGTTAACCTTCCCTGAGTGTTTCAGTACCCGCACCTGACCCTTGTTTATTATCCTTTGTCTGTCTCCCTTTAAAACATCCTCGTGTTCATTGTCCTGTGCTCGTTCGTTGCATCTAGTGTACTGGTATGCCTTACTATTTCATGCTTCATGCTTCATGCTTCATGCTTCATGCTTCATGCTTCATGCTTCATGCTTCATGCTTCATGCGTCATGCGTCATGCGTCATGCGTCATGCGTCATGCGTCATGCGTCATGCGTCATGCGTCATGCGTCATGCGTCATGCGTCATGCGTCATGCGTCATGCGTCATGCTTCATGCTTCATGCTTCATGCTTCATGCCTTTCAGTTATGTCTTTCAGTTATGTCTTTGAGTTGTTAGTCTAGTCAGTGTGAGTGTTTTGTAGTTGTAATTCTTGTCAAGTGTTTAGTCTGTAGTTAGTTCAGTTTATTGTGTACCCTGTTGTCACCCCTCGTGGGTTTTTGTTTTGTTCCTGTTTTCTGTTTATATTAAAGTCCTTGTTATCCCCGTTTCGCTGCCTGCAATTGGGTTCTCTCTAACACATCCGTGACACTATTTAGACAGATACCGATCTCACAAGCAGAGAGATTGAGGATGAAGAACTCGGACACACTTCCAGGTACACATCTCAAGACGGTCACTAGTCCAATGGACACAGCTGTGGAATCTCCGTTTGTTGAGAGGTTCACTGCGGAGTTATGCATGTTCTTGTTTCTCTTATAAGATTTTTTCTTTGAACGATCTGTAAGTGATTGCCAATGAGTATTACATGAAAACAAGCAGTAAATATTAAAAACATGTACGTTTTTTCCTTCTACAAAGTCTCAATTTTATGAGCAGGCTATGGTTAAATTATGTTTCGGGATAAAGCAGTTCACCAAAAATACAGTATATATTCTGTTATGATTGTTTCACCCTAAAATCATTCCTGTAAACCTTTCTCAGAATTATGTTTGTTTCATAAAATTAAACATTTTGAGAAATGTCTCAGTGGTTTTGTGTCCAAACAATAAATGGGGTCCATAGCTGTTTGGTTATGTTCTTCAAAATGTTCTTTTGCAAAATCCCATTTTCTCGTTTACCCTTAACGTTTTACAATTCATAATTGCACAAAAACAAAAATCTGAATTAAAACGAAAAGCGAAATGTTGAACGATTTCCGTCGCATGTGTATTTTTAAGATGAGAGACAGAAGAATTTCCCAGCACGTTGCAGACAAAGAACAGGCTGTACAAACCCAGCCAAAACATAACAAATCAAACCAGTGACCCATAATCCGTAACAATAACTCGCCGTCATAATGACAAATATTCCAGACAGAATATAAGGGCCATATGTGATTATCATGCTCATCGTAGTAATGAGAATGAGATGAAACGCTCTTCTCTTCATGTGGTTTTCCTCCTCTCTCTCTCTCCCTCTCTCTCCTGGTCCTGACTGCTTCAGAGCTCTGAGAACAGCCAGACAACAGAACAACTGGATGGAGAGAAAGACGAGGAACTGCACTGAGAGGAACCAGATGAAAACATAGTGAACAGAAGAGACATCAATAAACATGCAGCACAAACAGGAGCCGAGAATTAAGATCCAGGCAGCGGTGGAGCAGATCACTCGATATCTGAGAGGTTTGTACTTCAGAAATATTACAGGGTGAACCACCGCCAGGTAACGTTCAAGACAGATCAGACACTGAAACAGAGAACGACCGGTGGTAATAAGTCCCTTCAATAAATATTCAATTACAAAGAGACTTGAAGTCCACATGTTCAGTACAAAGAACAAGCAATTCAAACAGTTGCCAAGCTCACACACAGAGGCATTGAGAAAGAAGAACTCGGATAAAATCCTACTTCCTGAGACGATGAGCCATATCACATAAGAGTGTGTAGGAACACCAACCAGAAAGTTGATGGCCAATACACACGTTTCTGGAGTCTGCAGCCTTGGGGAGTTGACACTGACAGAAGCTTCAGGTTCGGTGATGTACAGTGTATAGTTATTCATTTTTCTTTATTTCCCAGCACATTAAATTATAAAACACAAACTGTGATCTCTGGAAAAAGAGAGTTAGAAATGATCAAGATTATTAGGACAAGCACAGATCAACACAATGAGTTTTTCATGAACCCGTTTTCAGTACGCCTAGTATTTACAATCTGGCCTGTACATTTATATAACCAACGCACACAGCTGAGTGTGTTGTTGTTGAAAAAGCTTAGCACCATTAATGTTATAACGTATGCACTGAAAGTTATGAGAAAATCAAATTAACAAAATGACACAAAACAAATTCTCACCTGCGGTGTGAACGTCGAGTCGCCGTTCCGTGTTTTGCCGGCTGACTTTAAAGCTGTCGGAGCAATACAGTGTGTGCATGGCTACATTTATCGCATCTCATCAGACATGCAAATATTTAAAGCTTAGAACAACAACGAATTAAAGAGCTAACTAAACAAAAGGAGACAGTCTTGAAAATATTAATAAAAACAATTTAGTTAAACTCTGTAGGGAAATGTTTTAATATGATGGCTAATGTTTACATAAAAATGAATAACCATGTTGTGCAAAAAATACAAATAAATTAGTCAACTTACAATTCTTTGAGGTGAAGAACATTAAACTGTTTTACATTTACATTTAGGCGTTTGGCAGATGCTTTTATCCAAAGCGACTTACATTGCATTACCCTATACATTTTACATAGGTATCTGCAATCTCCTGGGATCAAACCACAACCTTGCGTTGTTAACTTAACAGTTACTGGAAAGTTGTTTCTTATCTAAATAATTTACTAAAAACAATAATGCTCACTTATTTGGCCTTTCAACATGTGTAGTAATTTTGAGACCCAGTTTAGTATGAACATAAAAAGCTGTGTACATAGGCTGTCATGTAAAACAACACGATAATCTCTGTAGAAATAAGGAATAATTAATAAATCCTACTCTGTAATGCCACAAAACATAACATTATTAAAGATTTACATTATAATCACCTACAAAAGAACAACATTCCCATTATATGGAAAAGAAACATAATTATGCTATTATTTACATAAAGGTATATGGATTGACATATAATAACCTATAATCCTTTATCTTTTAAATTGGTTTGGCATGACATGAATTAGCCCTTTGCCTAAAAGCTATTTCACAACTCTTACGTAAATCTGCTGAAAGTCAAATCATTGCCTTTTGTTTAGAAATACATTTATATCCTTTATAGCTTTATATACATTTATAGATTTGCTGTGGCTCAGTGGTTGGAGCATGGCGTGAGCAACGCCAAGGTCACAGGTCCGATCCCAGGGATTGCACATACTTAAAAGCAAATGTGTAGGATAATGCAAAGTAAGTCGCTTTGGAAAAAAGTGGATATTTAAATATCGTTGCTGTGTTTTATTTGGCCTAAATTCCACAGCTGTCACAAGAATAAATGTGCCTGGCTGCATGTGCCACAAAAATCTGAAATTCAAATGCTTAAAGTAGTAAAAACATATGCGGTATATCCAACACGGATAGCTATAAGGGGAGAACCAACCAAAACATTAACTTTATGTTTCAATGAAAACATTTTAATAGTCCTTTTTAGCATATGATGCACATCAAAAAACCAGTTAGGTTAAGGACATTAATTTTGACTTTCATCAAGTGTATTTTGTATAAGAAAAAATCAATTAATCTTTTACAGTTCCCAATTTGAATATTTTTGTTACCGATCATTTCTTTTTATCAACTAAGATGCCAGGGACACACCTCCTCAAATGGTCATGTCACCTCAAAATGAAATGAAGATTCATCTCCATGATATCCCATAGTTGCATAGGTTGATATATAATAAATATATTTTGTTTATTTACTTTTTAAAAAAATAGGAAAAATCTATTTTATATATATATATATATATACACAATGTGTGTATGTCGTGAACGTGGAGGGTGGAAGAACCCAAGTGCAGGCAGACACGGGGATGAAGGGGTTAACAAGTATACTTTAATAATAACAAGAACAAAAACACCCACGATGGGGGAAAACACTAACAAAACTAAGATACAAAATTGAAACCAAATACTTCCCACAAGGGGGCAAACATTAACAACTAGGAATAACAAATAAAGTCCTTGGGTATTTACATACATGGACCAGGAACATGAAACAAGGAACTACCAAGGACAGGACAGGACAGGACAGGACAGGACAGGACAGGACAGGACAGGACAGGACAGGACAGGACAGGACAGGACAGGACAGGACAGGACAGGACAGGACAGGACAGGACAGGACAGTGACTTCAACAGGGATGACGATAACAAATAATGACAATGACCAGACAAGAGACAGGGGGAAACTGGGACTTGATAAAGGGAAACACTGACGAGGACTGATCACACAGGGAGAGTGGCGGCAGTTGACATGAATGAAACACTAAAGGAAAGCTAACAGGAGGATTGCACAAGGCAGGTGAAGGTAATAAAACGCTAAGGGAAAGATGAATCAGGGCTGGTGACAAGATTAACACTAATGGGCCGCTAACAGGGAAACAAGGGGGCAGGGCTAAAGGATGCGACACCGCAGAGAGAGCATGGTGTGACAAACCAAAACAATGCTCTTTCTCCACACAAAACACATGGGACTGACATGATCCTGCCACAAGACTCGAAAACCAAGACAAGGAGAGGCAGGATCATGACAGTGTAAATCTATTTGCAATATGTGTTCAAAATGTATTTACATATTCGATTTTGGCCACTTTTTTATATTTTTCACATTTAATAAAACATGGTAAATATATGTGTAAGTGATATATTGTGATCTATTTATTTACTTTATATGTAAATAAGTGTATAAGCACATCTGCTGTATGTAAATATTACTTATGTCCATTAATCAATCTTTAATATTTGTTAACATATAAGTTTCCCTGTATATGTATAGCTATTTTAAACATATTCAATTAATCCTCCTATAGGTTCGTTATTCTTAGTAGAAACCAAAAAACTGTACACATTTCAATAAAGACCATCACATAATTTAATATTTGATAGATGACTCGAGAAGTTAAATACATTTTCAAACATAAATAAACAGATTTAGAAATGCAACATAAACATCAGTTTGTAAGGTTTAGGATATATGTAGGCTACTTTGAAAATACGCGTTCAGAATTATCCAAAAGTACAAAATCATATAGCTTACCTTGCATAACTGTATCTTTATCTTTAAATCTTTAAACTTGAAAAGTGGCCGGGTTAGAGAATCGGATTCGTAACCAAAAGACCATTAGATTTAAACCTATGCTGTATCTTTCATGTGAAATATGAAAATGAATTTGGTTTGGTCTACTCATCTCATGCACTTTCCCTCACACAGCTGTTGGCTAAGGATTTCCTGAAATAATGTAGAATAAAGAGACAGAACTTTTGCTGTTTTACTTTTACATTAGTTTGTAAATGAACAAAATGTGTAAATAATGCATGCATAAACTCCATTGTTTTTGCTGACTGGCTGGTGACACGGTTCACAGTAACAGTTTGCAGTGCCTTTAAAATGACCATGTTTTCTCCCGTAGGATTGGAATCTTACTTAAATTACTTAAAAGGGATGAATGCACCCCTAAGCCCATTTAACAGTTCATTTAAGGGCAAATATGCATCAATTGCACACAAAGCAATTGATGTTTTAGGAAGAAGCCCAGCAGAAAAGTTTTCCACATCTGTGTAAATAAAAAACAGGCTGTAAAAAACCACCCAGCATGTAAGACAGCAATGCAGGAAACCAAATTTCCACAATGTACTTTTTTTTCATAACAGTTAGAAATCCTGAGACAGACATTGGCACATATATGATAACCATGCTCACTGTAGTTATAAGAATGATATA
Organism: Barbatula barbatula; assembly: GCF_947034865.1. Lineage (NCBI taxonomy): Eukaryota > Metazoa > Chordata > Actinopteri > Cypriniformes > Nemacheilidae > Barbatula > Barbatula barbatula. The sequence goes on from NC_136785.1 coordinate 3,006,902, forward strand.
AAACGCTCTTCTCTTCATGTGGCTTTCCTTCTCTCTCTCTCTCCCTCTCTCTCCTGGTACAGACTGCTTCAGAGCTCTGAGAACAGCCGAAAGACAAAAAAACTGGATGGAGAGGAAGACGACTAGCTGCGTGGTCATCCAACATATGTACATAATTTGATATGACCTTAAAGTAAACATACAAAACACACAAGATCCAAAACAAACTATCCAGGCAATAGTGCAGCAGATCATTCGATATCTGAGAGGTTTGTACTTCAGAAAGGTTACAGGATGAACTACAGCCAGGTAACGCTCCACACAGATCAGACACTGAAACAGAGGACGGCCGGTGATGGAAAAGCCTACTAAAAACTGGTCAATTATTGAGAAACTCTGAAACCACACTGACAGTACAAAGATCAAACTTTTCAGACAGATTCCGATCTCACAAACAGAGTAACTGAGGATGAAGAACTCTGCTGCAATTCCACTTCCGGCTCCTGTGGTGATGAGTCGTATCACATAGGAGTGAGCAGGAAAACCAAACAAGAGGTTGATGATATAAATGCCCATTTGCAGACTATTGTAAAGCCCAGTTGAATTGGTTGTGGAAAATGTAGTTACATTCATTGCAGAGTAGTTTATTTCAGTGTTTCTTTGAGTTCAGTGTTTCAGCTGAGGAAAAACACAATTGTGATCGATTAGACAATCTAATTTTATTGAAATGAAAAGAGCACACTTTTATTTGAATGATTTTACAATTTGACGGTTGTGTGATATTTACATTCACAAATGGATGATTTCAAAAGCAACAGCATAAGCAAACGTCTTTGCGCATGTCTGCTTTTGTGGCCCAAACTCAACTCCTGGAACACATCCGCAAAGAGTCCCTGTAGATTATTTCTGAAACAAGCAAAATCAAAACAAGTAAATGACATTAGCAAGCAAGTTAAAAGAATGTCTAGCTAGTATTCATTTGGGTTACCCGGAAAAGCACCGCTACTTGACTAAACTTAAAGGCAACAAAGTTAAACGACCCATTTGACAAATTGTTTATTTAATAAATGTATATACAATAAAATTCAACCAATTGTTTATTTAGTAGTTATTATACAATACAATATTAATATTAATAAAATAAAATAAAATATATATTGTTATACATTACAGCCACTAGCAAGGCTGATCAACAAACACAGACCGGAAGTTAACCTCAGATAATATCCTTTGTTCTCAATGGAGTTACTATAAATGCATAACAATAAATGTGTTCGTTGTTCAACAATACTCTTTAGTTTTAACTACATAGCCAAATATGAACATACCCCTCACCTTAAAAATACACTTTAGAGACTGTTGAGCAGAAAACAAATCAAATAAAAGGTTTTATCACCTGCAGCATGAAATTCTTGATCTCTCTGGGTCTGTACAAATCTTAGTGCAATGTTTTGTAGACTGATTTCAAGGACGTCCGGGGGAATTTTGTGCAGACTCGATATGCTGCTGCGTTATAGTAAAGACCAGGTATGCAAATGTTTAAAGAAACATCATGAATAAATAATCTGATATATTTCACCAATTTAAAGTATAATTTTACGACCTAATGAACTTAATGAACTTGAAAATAAATTGTGATTTTGTTTTTTTAAACCACAATTAGTTATTATTGCTTTATATACTTTCAGATAAAAATAAAAAACTTGATAATCAGTCTGCCAAAACTTTTACATTTAGTCATTTAGCAGACGCTTTTATACAAAGCGACTTACAAAGAGTTCGGGGAGCAATAAGCGACATGTCATACAAAACAGAGAATATAGATTTTTTTCAAAGCAATCTATATTTGTCAGAAACACAGGTCAGGGTTTGTGGTTAGCACAGGTGTCACACATTCAACAATCTGATATGTAAAAATTCAGACCAAGCAATATTAGCACTATATGACTACATGACTTTGAGTCATGACAACATGTCAGGTTTAAGACAATAAGCTCCGTGGCAACACTCAATGCAAAAAGATGACAGTGGGTCATTAATAAGTGTTTTATTGAAAAAACAGACGAATGAACACATTCAGCTCAGGAAAATATGTGGTTTGATAAAAGTGCACACTTGGTGATTTTATGGTGTACACAGGAAGCAGAGTTTTCTAGTACGATACAGATAAAGAGCAGGCTGAACAAAGCCACCAAAAATGAACAAAAGATAAGAAAAAGAGTAAAGTTGAGAAATATACTTATTTGACAGAATATAATAGAATCCGGATATTGTATATGGGAGATAAATGACAACCAAGTTCCCAGTAGTTATCAGAATGAGATGAAACGCTCGTCTCTTCATGTGGTTTTCCTCCTCTCTCTCTCTCCCTCTCTCTCCTGGTCCTGACTGCTTCAGAGCTCTGAGAACAGCCAGACAACAAAACAACTGGATAGAGAGAAAGATGAGGAACTGAATCGAGTAAAACTCTACAAACCAAACATATTTCAGTGAGATTATACTAAACATGCAGCATGAACACGAGCCGAGACTAGTGATCCAGGCAGCGAAGGAGCAGATCACTCGATATCTGAGAGGTTTGTACTTCAGAAAGGTTACCGGATGAACCACCGCCAGGTAACGCTCCACACAGATCAGACACTGAAACAGAGGACGACAGGTGATGCCCAATCCTGATAAAAAGTACCTTAATCCTTTGAGACTTGAAAACCGAAGATAAAAAAAAATGGCAAACACACTGTTCAGACAGATACCAATCTCACAAACAGAGAGATTAAGATTGAAGAAGTCTGATGGAATTGGACTTCCCGTTCCTGTGATGATGAGCCATATAATAAAGGAGTGTGTCGGAAGACCGAACAGAACATTGATGATGTACACAGATATTTGCACACCACTGGACTCAAAAGAAGCTTCAGATGTGTTGAAGTCCACTGTAGAGTTCTTCATTTTCTCCGCGTCTTCTTATGCCAGATACTCACAATCAAAGCATAGATGATATTGTAATCGTGGTCTGTGCAGAACAAAAGAGATACAGTGTGAAGATCTGAATCGTTCAAAAGATTTTTTGCGTACACAACATTCAGTTAGTGTTTCATACTTGTTTTTTTATGGAATTATTGTAATATAGATATGTAGCCTATATTTGTTTCATCTACAATTTTTAACATAAATGTATTTTTTATGCATACTATACACTAATATGTATATTGAATTAGTGATGTCTAATAATGTCGATTTTTCTATACTTTGGAACAGAAATCAAAGCAACAAACTCAAATTTGCACAACGTTTCTGAACTAAATGTATGATAATTTATATTAATGATTGGACATTTCAAGGCCATTATAGCAAAATGCATCATCATTTGGATCACATGTAAATAATAAAGTCGAAATTTATTTTGTTATTATTAATCCAAAATCTTAGAAAAACTAGCACATTCTTCAAACTAGTACAGTGTTGAGATATACGTAATTCATACAAATTTCTATGATCAACAATGATTCTTAAAATATGTTAATATCATCACCTGAGGGGTGGATTTTGTCTCTCTGGATGTGAGGCAATCCCTGAGATTTGTAGACTGATTTGAAAACTGTCACAAGGATTTATATGCCTGCCTAAACACATGTCACAAACATATTGGATATGCAAAGATTGAAAGAAACCAAATGTAGTGTTTAGCAAAACAAATAGCCTTTAAATGAAAGGCAGTTAACAAAGTCGACACGCTTCAATTTCATGAGTAAAACAAGTTCTGTGTTTTCGAGCTTACGTACTGTAATATTGAGTTTTCAAATAATAAATGATCACAGGAATAGTGATGGGAAGTCGTCCAAAACAGACATTATAAATCTGATAAACGTCCACATTGGCACACATCACATTCACCAGATATACACATTTTAAAATAAAGCCTTGCAAAACTATGATAGACATCTGTTTTGATATCTACATGTAAGAATGACTTATCGTTGTATTTTTTACATGAATGCATGACTCCATGCAAATCATAAAATAAAGTGCTCAAAAACTAGGATATCTGTGATTGACAGAATGTAAATGCAAGCAAATTCATGGAAAAATTGGTCATTGATAGGTCGATTAAATATTTTATTGAGAAAATAAATCATATAAACCACATAAATGTAGTCTGGTTGTAAATAAAAAGGGAAAGTCACAAGGATCTGGATGTAACGTATGCCATTTAAAATCCTCAATGTAAATGTCATTCCTGGAGTCATAAACACAAAGATTCATTTAAAGTGATTAACAATGTTCAAATACAGTTATAACAATCTAAAAATAATGTAGCTTTGTTTAGTCAAATGTTCCTATTAAACACGTAAAACAGTTCAAATGTTGACAAACTCCGAAACCACATTACAAAGATCAAACTATTTAGACAGATACCGATCTCACAAGCAGGGAGATTGAGGATGAAGAACTCGGACACACTTCCAGGTACACATCTCAAGACGGTCACTAGTCCAATGGACACAGCTGTGGAATCTCCGTTTGTTGAGAGGTTCACTGCGGAGTTATGCATGTTCTTGTTTCTCTTATAAGATTTTTTCTTTGAACGATCTGTAAGTGATTGCCAATGAGTATTACATGAAAACAAGCAGTAAATATTAAAAACATGTACGTTTTTTCCTTCTACAAAGTCTCAATTTTATGAGCAGGCTATGGTTAAATTATGTTTCGGGATAAAGCAGTTCACCAAAAATACAGTATATATTCTGTTATGATTGTCCCTAAAATCATTCCTGTAAACCTTTCTCAGAATTATGTTTGTTTCATAAAATTAAACATTTTGAGAAATGTCTCAGTGGTTTTGTGTCCAAACAATAAAACAATAAATGGGGTCCATAGCTGTTTGGTTATGTTCTTCAAAATGTTCTTTTGCAAAATCCCATTTTCTCGTTTACCCTTAACGTTTTACAATTCATAATTGCACAAAAACAAAAATCTGAATTAAAACGAAAAGCGAAATGTTGAACGATTTCCGTCGCATGTGTATTTTTAAGATGAGAGACAGAAGAATTTCCCAGCACGTTGCAGACAAAGAACAGGCTGTACAAACCCAGCCAAAACATAACAAATCAAACCAGTGACCCATAATCCGTAACAATAACTCGCCGTCATAATGACAAATATTCCAGACAGAATATAAGGGCCATATGTGATTATCATGCTCATCGTAGTAATGAGAATGAGATGAAATGCTCTTCTCTTCATGTGGTTTTCCTCCTCTCTCTCTCTCTCTCTCTCTCTCTCTCCTGGTCCTGACTGCTTCAGAGCTCTGAGAACAGCCAGACAACAGAACAACTGGATGGAGAGAAAGACGAGGAACTGCACTGAGAGGAACCAGATGAAAACATAGTGAACAGAAGAGACATCAATAAACATGCAGCACAAACAGGAGCCGAGAATTAAGATCCAGGCAGCGGTGGAGCAGATCACTCGATATCTGAGAGGTTTGTACTTCAGAAATATTACAGGGTGAACCACCGCCAGGTAACGTTCAAGACAGATCAGACACTGAAACAGAGAACGACCGGTGGTAATAAGTCCCTTCAATAAATATTCAATTACAAAGAGACTTGAAGTCCACATGTTCAGTACAAAGAACAAGCAATTCAGACAGTTGCCAAGCTCACAGACAGAGGCATTGAGAAAGAAGAACTCGGATAAAATCCTACTTCCTGAGACGATGAGCCATATCACATAAGAGTGTGTAGGAACACCAACCAGAAAGTTGATGGCCAATACACACGTTTCCAGAGTCTGCAGCCTTATGGAGTTGACACTGACAGAAGCTTCACGTTCGGTGACGTACAGTGTATAGTTATTAATTTTTCTTTATTTCCCAGCACATTAAATTATAAAACACAAACTGTGATCTCTGGAAAAAGAGAGTTAGAAATGATCAAGATTATCGCGTCGAGTCGCCGTTCCGTGTTTTGCCGGCTGACTTTAAAGCTGTCGGAGCAAGACAGTGTGTGCATGGCTACATTTATCAAATCTCATCAGACATGCAAATATTTAAAGCTTAGAACAACAATGAATTAAAGAGCTAACTAAACAAAAGGAAACAATTTAGTTAAACTCTGTAGGGAAATGTTTTAATTTGATGGCTAATGTTTACATAAAAATGAATAACCATGTTGTGCAAAAAATACAAATAAATTAGTCAACTTACAATTCTTTGAGGTGAAGAACATTAAACTGTTTTACATTTACATTTAGGCGTTTGGCAGATGCTTTTATCCAAAGCGACTTACATTGCATTACCCTATACATTTTACATAGGTATCTGCAATCTCCTGGGATCAAACCACAACCTTGCGTTGTTAACGCAATGCTCTTACCACTGAGCTACAGGAAAGTTGTTTCTTATCTAAATAATTAACTAAAAACAATAATGCTCACTTATTTGGCCTTTCAACATGTGTAGCACATTCAACACCAGTCATGGAAATTTTGAGACCCAGTTTAGTATGAACATAAAAAGCTGTGTACATAGGCTGTCATGTAAAACAACACGATAATCTATGTAGAAATAAGGAATGATTAATAAATCCTACTCTGTAATGACACAACTATAAAATAAAACATAACATTATTAAAGATGTACATGTTGTAATATTACTTACATTATAATCACCTACAAAAGAACAACATTCCCATTATATGGAAAAGAAACATAATTATGCTATTATTTACATAAAGGTATATGGATTAACATATAATAACCTATAATCCTTTATCTTTTAAATGGGTTTGGCATGACATGAATCAGCCCTTTGCCTAAAAGCTATTTCACAACTCTTACGTAAATCTGCTGAAAGTCAAATCATTGCCTTTTGTTTAGAAATACATTTATATCCTTTATAGCTTTATATACATTTATAGATTTGCTGTGGCTCAGTGGTTGGAGCATGGCGTGAGCAACGCCAAGGTCACAGGTCCGATCCCAGGGATTGCACATACTTAAAAGCAAATGTGTAGGATAATGCAAAGTAAGTCGCTTTGGAAAAAAGTGGATATTTAAATATCGTTGCTGTGTTTTATTTGGCCTAAATTCCACAGCTGTCACAAGAATAAATGTGCCTGGCTGCATGTGCCACAAAAATCTGAAATTCAAATGCTTAAAGTAGTAAAAACATATGCGGTATATCCAACACGGATAGCTATAAGGGGAGAACCAACCAAAACATTAACTTTATGTTTCAATGAAAACATTTTAATAGTCCTTTTTAGCATATGATGCACATCAAAAAAACAGTTAGGTTAAGGACATTAATTTTGACTTTCATCAAGTGTATTTTGTATAAGAAAAAATCAATTAATCTTTTACAGTTCCCAATTTGAATATTTTTGTTACCGATCATTTCTTTTTATCAACTAAGATGCCAGGGACACACCTCCTCAAATGGTCATGTCACCTCAAAATGAAATGAAGATTCATCTCCATGATATCCCATAGTTGCATAGGTTGATATATAATAAATATATTTTGTTTATTTACTTTTAAAAAAAATAGGAAAAATCTATTTTATATATATATATATATATATACACAATGTGTGTATGTCGTGAACGTGGAGGGTGGAAGAACCCAAGTGCAGGCAGACACGGGGATGAAGGGGTTAACAAGTATACTTTAATAATAACAAGAACAAAAACACCCACGATGGGGGAAAACACTAACAAAACTAAGATACAAAATTGAAACCAAATACTTCCCACAAGGGGGCAAACATTAACAACTAGGAATAACAAATAAAGTCCTTGGGTATTTACATACATGGACCAGGAACATGAAACAAGGAACTACCAAGGACAGGACAGGACAGGACAGGACAGGACAGGACAGGACAGGACAGGACAGGACAGGACAGGACAGGACAGGACAGGACAGTGACTTCAACAGGGATGATGATAACAAATAATGACAATGACCAGACAAGAGACAGGGGGAAACTGGGACTTGATAAAGGGAAACACTGACGAGGACTGATCACACAGGGAGAGTGGAGGCAGTTGACATGAATGAAACACTAAAGGAAAGCTAACAGGAGGATTGCACAAGGCAGGTGAAGGTAATAAAACGCTAAGGGAAAGATGAATCAGGGCTGGTGACAAGATTAACACTAATGGGCCGCTAACAGGGAAACAAGGGGGCAGGGCTAAAGGATGTGACACCGCAGAGAGAGCATGGTGTGACAAACCAAAACAATGCTCTTTCTCCACACAAAACACATGGGACTGACATGATCCTGCCACAAGACTCGAAAACCAAGACAAGGAGAGGCAGGATCATGACAGTGTAAATCTATTTGCAATATGTGTTCAAAATGTATTTACATATTCGATTTTGGCCACTTTTTTATATTTTTCACATTTAATAAAACATGGTAAATATATGTGTAAGTGATATATTGTGATCTATTTATTTACTTTATATGTAAATAAGTGTATAAGCACATCTGCTGTATGTAAATATTACTTATGTCCATTAATCAATCTTTAATATTTGTTAACATATAAGTTTCCCTGTATATGTATAGCTATTTTAAACATATTCAATTAATCCTCCTATAGGTTCGTTATTCTTAGTAGAAACCAAAAAACTGTACACATTTCAATAAAGACCATCACATAATTTAATATTTGATAGATGACTCGAGAAGTTAAATACATTTTCAAACATAAATAAACAGATTTAGAAATGCAACATAAACATCAGTTTGTAAGGTTTAGGATATATGTAGGCTACTTTGAAAATACACGTTCAGAATTATCCAAAAGTACAAAATCATATAGCTTACCTTGCATAACTGTATCTTTATCTTTAAATCTTTAAACTTGAAAAGTGGCCGGGTTAGAGAGTCGGATTCGTAACCAAAAGACCATTAGATTTAAACCTATGCTGTATCTTTCATGTGAAATATGAAAATGAATTTGGTTTGGTCTACTCATCTCATGCACTTTCCCTCACACAGCTGTTGGCTAAGGATTTCCTGAAATAATGTAGAATAAAGAGACAGAACTTTTGCTGTTTTACTTTTACATTAGTTTGTAAATAAACAAAATGTGTAAATAATGCATGCATAAACTCCATTGTTTTTGCTGACTGACTGGTGACACGGTTCACAGTAACAGTTTGCAGTGCCTTTAAAATGACCATGTTTTCTCCCGTAGGATTGGAATCTTACTTAAATTACTTAAAAGGGATGAATGCACCCCTAAGCCCATTTAACAGTTCATTTAAGGGCAAATATGCATCAATTGCACACAAAGCAATTGATGTTTTAGGAAGAAGCCCAGCAGAAAAGTTTTCCACATCTGTGTAAATAAAAAACAGGCTGTAAAAAACCACCCAGCATGTAAGACAGCAATGCAGGAAACCAAATTTCCACAATGTACTTTTTTTTCATAACAGTTAGAAATCCTGAGACAGACATTGGCACATATATGATAACCATGCTCACTGTAGTTATAAGAATGATATAAAACGCTCTTCTCTTCATGTGGTTTTCCTTCTCTCTCTCTCTCCCTCTCTCTCCTGGTACAGACTGCTTCAGAGCTCTGAGAACAGCCGAAAGGTAAAACAACTGAATGGAGAGGATGGTTAGGAAGAATATCGCGAAGAAAAATGCGTGTGCAGTCACTCTTTGTGAGATTAAAATGAAGAAGCAAAACAAACTGCACACGGTACAAATGATCCAGGCAGCGGCAGAGCAGATCACTTTATATCTGAGAGGTTTGTACTTCAGAAAGGTTACAGGATGAACCACCGCCAGGTAACGCTCGAGACACATCAGACACTGAAACAGAGGACGACCGGTGATGACGAGTCCTTGTAAAAACAGTGCAAGAGTCATACAAACTAAAGACAATTCTGACAGTAAAAACAATAAACAATCCAGACAGTTAAACATCTCACAGATACAGAGATTAAACAGGAAGAACTCGGATGAAATTCCTCGTCCTGGTCCTGTGACGATGAGGCATATCACATAGGATTGTGTGGGAAAACCAAACAGGACATTCAAGGTGAAAATAAAAATTTCCACATAGGTTAAACCCTGAGATAAAGGACTTGTGAAGTTAGTAGATCCTTCCATAGTGGTGAAGTTCACGGTAGTGTTATCCATCTTCGTTTTAGTTTGTCTTCTCAGCTCAGATGTTCCTAAATATTTAAATAATATGTCTACATTGATTTATGGGAGGAAGGAAAGTAGAGGAAGTCAACATAAGGATGATTTAAAGAGAAATGTTTAATACATTACAGACTTTAATAACAATAAAATATAAATTATAATAATTATATTATATAATAATAACAAATAATATTACATATTTATATTATATGATAATAAAAAATCACAATACTCCTTAACACTTTTAGGAACCTTTTTTAGGAGTTTGTAAGTATAACATTACTACAGATTTTTTCAATAAAGCATCATGATTAGTTCTGCTTGATCTCCAAAATACCCAGAAGAAAACTCAATTCTCATATTTAATGCCGCTGTAAAATTGTTGCTTATCGTAGAATGCTAACTGGTTGAAACAATATTTAATCATTTGTTATCATTTCTCTTCTAAATGGATTTGATTCTAAATTAATTGTAAATATTCATATCAATCAGGCCGTTTGCCTAAAAACTAATCCACATTATTAATCCACACACATCATCCTTAATTAATACTATTGACAATGAAATTATTTAATTTTGTTTATGGAAAAACAATAAAATCAATAATAAATAAAAGTTTATCACCTGAAGAATGAATATCCGACCCCTGTGGCTGTATTTTATTCTCTGTGCTGTGTTTTGTAGACCGCTGTTCCAAGAATAAAAGTGCCTGACTTCATCAGCCGCAGATCATAAAACCAGATATTCAAAGTAAATGAAAACTAATGGAAAACAAGATCTATATTCATTTCAAACATGCCTTGACCAAATCCACACCTGATATGGAAATCTTAGCATTATTTTAAAAGAGTGGAAAAATCGGATACGTTGCCAGAATAATGGATGAAACGTTTATAGAAAATAAAAAAACGATGTACAACAACCAAATCTGATTTAAACATCATCTGTCAGTGAAAAGGATTATTAGATATACATTATGCTGCTATAAACTGTACACTAATGGTCTCAGTATTGCATACCAAAATGTAAAGAGTTGTAAATATGTTGTGTAGGTTTTAGTATTGGTTGGCTGCATTTTCAACTGGGAAGCAAAGCCATTCACATGAGCTGCTTTATGTAAGGGATAATGTACAGGCAGCCGGATGTTACCGCAGAAATAGTGTATCACACTGAAGGCTTATTACACGACTACTTGCCACATGAGAAAAACAGATTTGAAATGTGAATTTGAAATATTTATAAGTTCATTTTTACCAAATTTCCGTGTGGAAGAGTTGTTTATTTCTAGTTTATTAGTTTCAAGGTAAGAAACGACCTTCTAATGTCATGAATAGGCAATTTGGTTGATTCGTTTGTAAAAAATAATGTCATATATGTTATTAAAAGACACATTTATATTTAATTTGTCAAAAAAAAACTTTCAAAAATGATTTTCTTATTATACACCTATACAAAGGTGTTCATTTCCACCCGGTTTGTCTTCTCACTAAGAATCTGAGAAAACTAAAATAACGTCCCGGTTACGTATGTAACCTCTGTTCCCTGATGGAGGGAACAAGACGTTGTGTCGAAGCCGACAGATGGGGTTCGCCCTTGAGAACCAATCGTCTCTGACTATTTTGAAAAGGCCAATGAAATTGGCGAATGAAATTTGCATGCCGGGCTCCGCCCCCGGATATCCGGGTATAAAAGGGGAGCCGGCGTGCTCATTCATTCACCTTTTGTGCTGAGGAGCCTGAGAGCATCTCGTGACTGCTGCAGCGGACGGCTATTGTCGTGGCAAGAAGGACACAACGTCTTGTTCCCTCCATCAGGGAACAGAGGTTACATACGTAACCGGGACGTTCCCTTTCTGTCGGTCTCTCGACGTTGTGTCAAAGCCGACAGATGGGGTTCCTATGGAAAACGCCACGGCACTAGCCGCGTCACAATCTCTAGCGAAGCGACGTTGACCGGCCTGGGCGAGCCACACGTGAGCGCTATCGCGAAATTTGTAACCTTCCAGTGGGCAGGCAGGGGCTCCCAGAGCTTTTGGCAAAGATGAGTAGCCCCTGCCCTCTGCCAACTCAGACGGCCCCATTGGCGAGGGCCATCCAGTCGTAGGGCTACTGGGTAAGCGCTGTTCCTTCAATGAGGACGTGCGCTACGGAGACCACTTCCCACCCTAGGGGGGAATACAGTGGAGACACCAACATGGTCTCACCAAATAGGGGAGAACTCATGGGAGGTATGTGCGGAATGCCGCAAGGTGGATGTCCACCTGGGGAGGTCATGGGTTGCCACGCGGGGAACCATCTCATGACGACATCTCAGACGGAACCACCCTAGTGGGGGGTTACTACGTGTGGGGCACTAGGTCCGGTTAGAGCTATATGTAATAACTCAGCTTGATACCCGGCCATAGGCGGCAGGGCTGCTCCGCCGAGCCCGCCGCCCTGAGTGCTATTGATGGATGGACGGACTGCCTATTCTTCACCCTTGGGGAAAGAAGGGAGGCAGCCCATAGCGCACTGGTCCACCTCAGAAGGGGAATGGCGCTATGCGCAGGCGTACGCCCCACGACTGCTGGTCTCACCTGCTGGCAAGACTCGAGCTGCCGACTCCCCACGGAGGTTGTAAGCCTCTGCGAGGTATAGCGTAGCCCAACCCGCAGCTCTACAGATGTCTGCCAGAGAGGCGCACTAAGCCGATGCCCACGAGGAGGTCACACCCCGAGCGGAGTGTACCGTCACTCAAATGGGCACGGCTAGGATCGGCACGCCGTAGTGACGGCGTGTGCGACCCAGCGCTACAACTCTCCTCGGATACAGCACTCCCGTTGCTGACCTCCATAACAGACAAGAGCTGCTCAGGGCCTTGAAGCCCTCAGTGTGGTTCGAGTAGAGGCGCAATGCGCTTACTGGACACCCCACGTACAGGTTGGGTCTTTCTCCCGGTGTGGGAGCGCCTGCAAGTTCACCACCTAGTCCCAAAGGGGGGCGGCGGAACTTTGGGCACGTAAGTCGGCCGGGGTCTCAGGATCACGTGAGAGTCACCGGGCCTGAAATTTGGCAATCGGTGGACACGGAATGCTTGCAGGTGCCTCACCCTCTGGATGGACTCGAGCCCCAGCAGGAGAGCCAACCCCCCTCGCAGAACGAGGAAGGGGCTCTCGGCAGGGCCCGAAAAAAGGGGACCCAAAGGTCCACCTTAAGGTCCCAAGAGGGTACGGGGCGCGGACGAGGCCTTAGCCCCTCGCGCCCTAGAGGAACCTAATAATCAGGTCATGCCGCCCCAGAGGCTCACCAGCAACTGGTACGTGATAACCGCGACAGCGGGTACCCACGTTCCAATGTGGAAGGGGAGATTACTCCCCAGCCTCTCCTGCAATAGGACAGCACGTTCCTGAGCGAGCAATTCCGCGGGTCTTCTCCTCGAGAAGAGCACCAGGACGAGAAGGGGCGCCACTTAAAGGCATCCAGCCTTGTGGGCATGGCCCTTGCCTGAGTGACAGTCTCCACCACTGAGGGGGGTAGGTCATCCAGGAACTCCTCGTCCCATCCAGGAGCCAGACCCAGAGGTCCGGCTCGAACGCCACAACGTGTCCATCCCCTGCGAGTAGGCCCTTCGCCAGGGGATTTGGCCAGGGGGAGTTGTCGTCAGGAGTATTAGCTCCGAGGACCAAGTGTAGTTGGGCCCGTAAGGCGCAACTAGCAGCACTTGATACTCCCTTCCCAGACCTTGCACAGGACCTGCGCAATGAAGCTCACTGGGGGGAAGCGTAGTTCCGCTTGTCCCGCGGCCAGCTGCGCGCTAGGGCCTCCGTGTCGAGGGGGGAGCCTCGACCAGGGAGTGCCCAGCGGCACTGGGGGGTGTTCAGGGAGGCAACAGGTCCACCTGTGCCCGCCCAAACCACACCCAAGCCGGCCGCAGTGGTGGAGTCGTCACTTCCCACGAGGCGTCAACTGACGAGAGAGCGCTTGGCTGTCTGGTTCAGGACATCCGGTGGTCATGTGACCTGCAGGGGCTTTGCCACCTGCTGTCTCCACTGGAGGCTGCGCGCTAGGGCCTCCGTGTCGAGGGGGTCCTCGTCCAAGGAATGCCCAGCGGTACTGGGTGGTGTTCAGGGAGGCGACAGGTCCCCCTGTGCCCGCCCAAACCACACCCAGGCCAGCCCGCAGGGGTGGAGTCATCACTTCCCACGGGGTGTCAACTGACGAGAGAGCGCTTGGCTGTCTGGTTCAGGACGCCCGGTGGGCATGTGACCTGCAGGGGCTTTGCCACCTGCTGTCTCCACGGGAGGAGGCGTTTTGGGCGAGTTGCGATGACTGCAGCGAGCGAGTGCCACCCTGAGGTTTAGTACGCTACGCCGGTCGTGCTGTCCGGGCCAGTATGCTGGCTCTGCACGAGAGGCCGGAGCCTCATCAGTGCAAGCAGGACAGCTAGCAACTTGAAGGCAGTGATCTGCCAACGCAGGCGGGGGCCCGTCCAGCGACCCGACACTGCGCGCCCATTGCACACCGCACCCGCACCCCGTAGGGAGGCGTCTGTCGTTCCACGACCGGCCTCAAGACCTGCTCGGGGTTAGGATGCGACGGCAGCAGGTGTAATGACGATACGCCTACTGCCGGTGCGCCACGCTCTCCAGGGAACTCATCTCTGTAGTCAGTGCTGTCGCGGTCCCATGTGCGTCAACCCGAGGGGGACAGGCCACCCCCGAGGACACCATGCCCAGGAGCCTCTGAAACTGATTTCAGGGGACCGCTGGCTGCTGCCTGAAAGTTCAAGCAGCTCAGCACTGACTGTGCGTGCTCGTGAGCGAGCACGCCGTCATGGAGACAGTGTTGAGTTCTCTACCAGGAAAAGGGGGAGCTCCGCGCCAGGGAGAGCTGCTCTCTTTTTCCCGGCTGACCCGTTTACTGACATGCCAGCCCCTCGACAGTGCCGAGGGAACTGTACATGAGAGTATGCGGTCAGTTGTCATGAACCACTCCTGGCGTCTGACAGACACCAGGACGCGCTTCTGCGCCTCCCGAACGGCACCCTTGCAAGGTGCTGCTCAAGGTATGCAGCGACCCCTGGTTTTGGGGATGATGAAGTGCGGCTGTCGAAGCCACTGGACATCTCGGCCGAGGGGACGGTTCGATCGCCTTCGCCAGAGGGGTGGCAGCCCCGGCCTGGAGCACAGGAACATCCCTGCCTCTGCTGAGGTAAGAGGATGCCTGAAGTCCGGCGGAGGTCTGGCGAGCTGGATCGAATGCCGAGACGGACCACACTCCCAGCCACCGTGATGGTTTGAAATGCTAACCAAGCACCCAGAGACCTCACAGGGGGGGCTGCGATCTACTTCATCAACCCGCGGGGGTTGGTTCAATGACTAGCAGTGCTGTTCTCCCCGGGGGGAACGGCTCCGCTAAATCACCTGCCAGGCGATGGCGCAGCTCGACGCACCGTCGAAGCGAGAGTGCTGAGGGCTGCTTTATACTCGTCATTGCGTGCCGCCACGACGCAACGTCGAGTTGCCGAACACCATCTTTCAGAGGGTGAGAGCGGCTGCAAGTGGGACCCAGAGAGAGACCTCTCCTTGTGAGAAGGCGGGCACTAGGCCCCCGAAGGGGCCCAGAAGGTGTTTGGGACGCGGCAGGGACCGCCCCAGTCCGACCATCCAGCAACCCAGGCTGGGTCGGGCCCGATGGTTCAATCTCTCTAGGTGGTCCTTCTCTTGACGTCCTCCTCCGGGGGGCCACCTGCGGGGGCACCAGAACCGGAGTCGACGCTGGAGAAGGCCAGGGCTGCTGGGGGCAGACCACGTGCGAGACCTCGACGGCCGAAAGGCGGCCGGGTCACAGCAGGCCGGTCTGTTTCTACACTGTCAAAAGGCTGCTGGAGCAGTCCTTGACAGCGCCACCAATCAGCCGACCTTGCGAGAGGGGAGTCGGGAAAGTGGCCTTTCTCGACATCGCCCCCCTGCGCAAGATTGGGTCCGAGGCATCTTTCCGGGCCACTGATGTGGACATCGTCCGACCCAGCCTGCGCTGCCACCGCGGTCCCCGGAGGGCCAGTCGGCGGCGGCACTACTTGGGTCGGTCTTACCCCGTGGGGCTCTCTTTAGCGCCCTGGCCTGCAGGAAGGCCATGCGTAAGAGTGGAGGCAGCTTGGTCCACGGCACTGCCAGCCCCAACACCAGAGATGTTGAGACCTTACATGCCCTGGACGGTGAGTCTAGGTCAAGCCCCCCAGGTGGCCGCCGTCTGCGGATACCCGCGACTGCATGCTCCACCCAGGGTGCACTGACATAGTCCCTAGCTGCCTCCCCGCCCCGAGGGAAGAGAGGGCGATAGAGTCAGCTAAACGGAAGCGCGCCGAAAGGGACGCTCCAGGTCTTACTGAACTCCTTATGCAGCTCGGTAAAACTTGGCACTTGAGCCGGGCCCAATGTGCGAGTACCCAGCCGCGAGCACCAGGGCTGCACCGCAACCTGACGCTCACGGCGGTCCGAGCGAGCATGGCTGACATCTTGACGTCTGCTCTCACCTGTGCTCGACCTCCCGAGGGAGGGAGCTTCAGGGAATCGCCAGAGTCTGATGCCAGCAGGTCGCGCTCCGATGTTGCAAGAGACACCTCATCTCCACGGCTCGTGTCCGAGCGCGTGGCTGAGGAATAAGATGGCTTAGGACCATCCTTGGGGACCTGCTAAACAAGCGAGACGGGGCGCGAGCGGTCCGCGAGCCGACCGGCTGACGGATTAACGCTCACGATAATCCCCACATCACCCTCGCTGCTCGCCGCCGCTGACGGCAGGGCCGTAGCCGCTGCGGTCACAGAACGGGAAGCAAACGAGGTGGTGGCTTGCTCTTGACAGAACGTAGCCAACGTGACGCAACGTCTGAATAGCCGTCCGCCCGCAGTGACGCAACGTCTGACTAGCCATCCGCGCGCAGTGACGCAACGTCTGAATAGCCATCCGCGCGCCGTGCGGGCAGGACGAATCCACGAGGCTGCCACAGTGATCGGACCCCCGAACACTTGCGGCAACCACCGTGTCCGTCCCCGTCCTCGATGAGTGTACTGCACCCAAGAGATCAGCGGGCAATGCCACGCTGAGGAAATTGCTCTTTTAGAAAAATACCTCAGGAACTGCCAGGACGCCCAGGGGAATCTCCGCTGCACCGCGTCGTAGAAATCGGCAATTCGAAGAATGTCATCAGATGCGAAGGCTCCGAAGAACAAAAGGTGAATGAATGAGCACGCCGGCTCCCCTTTTATACCCGGATATCCGGGGGCGGAGCCCGGCATGCAAATTTCATTCGCCAATTTCATTGGCCTTTTCAAAATAGTCAGAGACGATTGGTTCTCAAGGGCGAACCCCATCTGTCGGCTTCGACACAACGTCGAGAGACCGACAGAAAGGGAACTTCAGTTAAAAGCAAAATAACAATGTGATCTGAGGGTAAAGCGATTTTTACATTTATGAAGGTATATTTTTATATAGCTTGTGTTTCGACACACTTTCCACTTTTAATCCTTATTACAGCAAGTTACATGGATGGAAGTGGAAACAATCATTCTGATCAGAAATGTCTCAACGCACCTTTCCCCCGTTGCAGATATTATTGGCTTAAACAGAAGCTAAATGAACTAATGTTTAATGTAAATCTGGTATTTACCAGCATTTTAATAGGATCAAATTGTCAAATGTTACATTGTTTTTATATTCATGAGTCAAAACGTGCTACAGAATATGCAAGCCTTGATAAAAGATAAAAACATGAATGCAAATATATTGTTTATGTGTCATTTCAATACACTGCATTGTTAGTGAACACAGCATTGTACATTAAAAAATTGAAATAAATAAAAATAGCATTATTGTAGGATGATTGAATGCATTATTCATTTGTACTAAATAAAAGAAAGTAATGCTTCCAATCATAGTTATATATATACTGAATGCTCATCTAAAATGTTGATTTATTTGACACGTCTCCATTCATTTTTAATCTCATCTGCAGAGAAAAAGTACAAGTAGTGATTTTAAAAGAGAAGTGTATCACCTGTGGAGCAAATATCCAGTCTCTGCGAATGTAGATACATCACTGAGGTGTGTTTTGTAGACTAACTTCAAAGTCATAAAAAACAGACATGCAAATACTTGTAAATTAATAAATAAGCTTTAAAAAGACAGAGAGAAAAAATGACATTTCCTGCAAATGGGATTTCTTTATTTGACAGCTCATAATTCTTGTTTCTAAAATTTGCATTCATGGTATATTGTAATTCATTTTAATTGATTAAAGCTATGCAAGACGCCAAGTATTTTAATGATAGAGAGTATTTATATATTTGCAGTATCAATTATGACTTAAAAATGTTGTCTTCTGACATTGTTTACAAATCTCGAAGTGACCTTTCGCAGGAGGCATGAATATTTCAATGTGTATACTGTTCAGAAAAACTCAACATGTAAAAACAATGTGTAAAAAATAAACACTATAGATCTGTGTCGTGTAGGAGGTCAAATTTAAGACAACAACTCTTACAGGTGACATCGGGTCTTTAATTTAAATGTTTTATTGGAATACAACCATATCTTATAAACACAGCGACATCTGTGTTTTAAATAAAACAAAACTGCAAAGGATTTCATTCACAAGCAATAATTGATGGTCCCATGAACTGTTTACGATTTATTTACCAACATTCTTCAAAATATATTTTTTGTGTTCTGAGGAAGACATACAGCTTTGAAATGAGGATGAGTAAATCATGACAGAAGTTTCGTTTAGGGTGAACTATCACCTTACAACACAGAGACATTTCATCTGAAGATTAAAAACATTTATACCGAACAGAGGCAGGAGAGTTTTCCGGCTCTGTAGAGATAAAGAGCAGGGTGCACAAAACCAGCCAGAACATAACAAATATTAGAGGGAAACCAAACTACCTGAATATTCTTTTGAATTAAAATAGTTATGACTCCACTTATGATCATTGGAACATTTATGATAATCATGTTCACTGTAATTATTAGAATGATATCAAATGCTTTTCTCTTCATGTGGTTTTCCTCCTCTCTCTCTCTCCCTCTCTCTCCCGGTCCTGACTGCTTCAGAGCTCTGAGAACTGTCAGACAACAAAACAACTGGATGGAGAGAAAGAAGACAAACTGGACCGAGAAGAACCACGAATGCCCTGTAAAGTTTTGCGAGCCTCCGAGAAACCTGCTCGCGGAACAGGATCCAAAACTAATGATCCAGGAAACGGTGGAGCAGATCACTCGATATCTGAGAGGTTTGTACTTCAGAAAGGTTACAGGATGAACCACCGCCAGGTAACGTTCGACACAGATCAGACACTCAAACAGAGGACGGCCGGTGATGCCCAGCCCTGATAGAGACTGTGCTATTTTATAAAAAATTGGGAAAAAGAATGATAGAATATAAAGCAAACAATTCAGAAAATTAACAATCTCACAAACAGACAGATTGAAACTGAAGAACTCTGATGGAGGTATCGTTCCTGATCCTGTGACAATCAGCCATATAACATAGAATTGCGTAGGAAGTCCAAACAACAAACCGAAACCGTACACACAAATCTGCAGTCTTTCTATTAGTCCAATGAAAGGCGTCGAGGAGTCAGAAAAAGCTTCAGGTGTGGTGAAGATCGCTGTAGAGTTATTCATTGCCTCCTGGTTTGATTTCAGCTCAGACACTATAGCTAAATAAATAACACGAATCCTATATTACAGTATATATAAGACATTCTTATAACATTCTTTTACATACATAGAATATAATCATCAACTGAGAATTCATTCATTCATTTTTAAAGACGATTTCGTTACCTAAAGAGTCAACGTCCGGTCTCTGTGGATGTTTTTAAAACTCTGTGCTGTGTTTTATAGACTGATTTCAAAGCTTTTAGTGGAATATATGTGAACCGGTTCATCAGCTAACCACAAATGCAAATATCCATCCATCCATTTTCTTCCGCTTATCCGGGGCCGGGTCGCGGGGGCAGCAGTCTAAGCAGAGATGCCCAGACATCCCTCACCCTAGACACTTCCTCCAGCTCTTCCGGGGGGACACCGAGGCGTTTCCTAGGCCAGCCGGGAGACATAGTACCATCAGCGTGTCCTTGGTCTTCCCCAGGGTCTCCTCCCGATCCGACGGGCCCGGAACACCTTCCGAGGAAGGCGTCCAGTAGGCATCCGGAACAGATACCCAAGCCACCTCAGCTGACCCCTCTCGATGTGGAGGAGCAGCGGCTCTACTCCGAGCTCCTCCCGGGTGACCGAGCTTCTCACCCTATCTCTAAGACATCGCCCAGCCACCCTGCGGAGGAAGCTCATTTCGGCCGCCTGTATCCGGGATCTTGTCCTTTCGGTCATGACCCAAAGGTCATGGCCATAGGTGAGAGTAGGAAAAAAAACAAATAATTCCACGAAATCAAATCATACTGTATTGTACGAAACAGACCGTATAGCACTTTGTGTATTAGTGCCTCCCTATGATGTATCACTGTGTGTCAAAAAGACATTGACTTATATTTGTAATTTAACACATGATCCTTTTTTTATTAATGGACAAAAGGGATGGGTACACAAATAAATTCATTGAGAATAAAAAAATGTGACAAAGGTTTTTCAATAGAATATTTTACTAAATTTGCATTACATTTTGAAATAAACATTTAAAACAAATTCTCAAGTGAGTGATGCATGAATGTTCAGTCTTCTTGCTTTCGCAGGTGGCACACAGATATTAAAATGCACACTTTATATTAACATGTAAACCTATAAACAACAAATAATATATGGGATGTCAAGTGAAAGGAAATCTTTGTAGGAACCGTCAAAATTATATGAGTTATATGTATTGACTAACTATCAAACTAATAGTATCTAAACACTCTCCGAACAAACACAATTTGTGTTTTAAAAATAGTAAAGAGAATGAGAGGTTTTATGCTTAAATGGAGAATGTTTCCAAAAAATGTGATTTCATTTAATGTTTCCAATGATTTAGTTGGCGGTGATGCCTTGCGCAAAAACCAGGCTGACAGACAGTATAAAGCCAACCAATTCAGACAGTTAACAATCACAGATTGAGGACGAAGACCTCGGATGGAGGAATCACAATGAGCAAAATATCCATAAATCTTTAGGAAATATATAAATTGGCACAGAGAAAGTCAACACTTTCAAATTGTGTGAAAGAAAGCACTACATGTCTGGATCATGATAGGAAGTTTAAGGCAACAATCTCCATAGCAACCATCAAAATGAGAACAAGATGCTTGGTTATTTATGAGATTTATCGAAATTGTTACTGATCCTAATGATACGCAAAATCGAGTGTTCACTTATTCACTAACATATGCTACATCGGAGGACAGAGGAAGGAGAGTTTTCCAGCACGGTGCAGATAAAGAACGGGGTGTACAAAGCCAGCCACAACAAAACAAATGAAACCAGTAATCCAGAATCCATTAACAAAATGTGTTTTCAAAATAAAAGATATTCCCAAAATGATATATGGTACGTATGTGATGATCATGCTCACGGTAGTTATAAAGATAAGATAAAACGCTCGTCTCTTCGTGTGGTTTTCCTCCTCTCTCTCTCTCCCTCTCTCTCCTGGTCCTGACTGCTTCAGAGCTCTGAGAACAGCCAGACAACAGAACAGACTTATGGAGAGGAAGAGAAAAAACTGTTGCAAGAAGAAACATGTATAAATGTCAGTGGTACATAAGGTTAAAAGGAGTGTGCAGCACAGACAGGAGCAAAAACAAATGATCCAGGCAACGGTGGAACACATGAGTCTGTATCTGAGAGGTTTGTACTTCAGAAAGGTTACAGGATGAACCACCGCCAGGTAACGCTCGACACACATCAGACATTCAAACAGAGGACGACCAGTGATGATGAGCCCTTGTAAAAACAGTGCTAAATGGGAGAGACCTGAAACCCATTTCATCAGTACAAAGAAAATACCATCCAGACAGATACCAATCTCACAGGCAGACAAGTTGAGTAAGAAAAACTCGGATGCAATTGCACTCTTAGATCCCGTCATGATGAGCCAGATCACATAGGAGTGTGTCGGAAGACCAAACAGTAGACTTAAGCTGTAAACACAAATCTCCAGATTGCCTATTTGTCCGAATGAATTTGTTATGATGTTGGTAGATGCTCCCGATGTGCTGAAGTTCAATGCGGAGTTATTCATCTTTTCCTTGTTTTTTTCTCAGCTCAGACACCAAGGTAAAACCAATCACCTATTTAAATAAAAGTGTTTACGTATGAGATCATTCATATGAAATAAATTAGGTTTAAAATCATAACACATTCATCTGGTTTAATAAAACAGCAAATAACCCAGTACCATTTGACTAAAAAGCTTCATTTATTTGTTTCTTACACCCCTACAACATCCACAGTAACAATGTTATTTATCATTTACAAAATACAATTTATAAAAGTATACATGTAGCTATTGTACTTGCAATGTGAAGAGTCAACCAGAATCTTTCTGAATTATAAGCTTATAGATATCGACTTTGAAATAGTCACAATGCGCAATACTTCATACACGTCACATATGTAAATAGGCCTATTTGGGGTAAAAAAAACATTAGGTTCGAGAGGAAAACAGTCTCAAGATTTAAATAAAACAGCAGCATAATTATTTATAATATTTATAATGTTAATTTTATACATTAAGTTCGTAAAGGTTCGGCAGGAACATCTTACCTTTCATCTTTCTTGCTCTAAATAGTGCTTGAGTTCAATATCTCTCTCGAGGCCCTGTTTGGTTGAATGAATTTGAGTTTAACCCTTTAAGATCGTATAGACGGGCAAACTCACGAAAGGCAAAAAAAACTAACAATAAGCAGCCTTCCAAATCAATCTCTTCATATAAACTGGGCAGCACCTGCACATTAACCGCCTGAAATGCAAATGTTTGGACTGACATTTCAGAATTATGATCGGAAATATACAGTATACAGCCGTGTTTAAACAGGACATCAAGACTGAATTTCTGTGGCAATAATCCATTAAGACAAAAATCATACTGACATAATATAAAATAACTTTGTAGTAAGATTGAGTCCAAAAGAAATAGATATTTATAGCTTCTAGAACTGTGTTTATATGTCTCTTATAACAGGACGTCAAGGTCAAAACAATGTCCTCAATGTAAAAACAGGTGATGTTTGACAAAGTATTTTGTTGGACAAACAAACATGTCATTGTAGAGTTATTTATTGCCTCCCGGTGTTTCTTTTAAAATCTTCTTTATTAAAACGCAAAAATAATGTCGCAGAAGTGATCTATGATTAAGAGAATATTTTTTTAAGCCTATGTTTGGATTAATTCAAACCAATAATACAATAATGATGAAACCACCAGAAAGTGTTTTTAGAGTGCAGGGTAATTCATTCTGCGTGAGAAATAGACTATAATATTTATTTATTGATGTCTGTGAATGTATTTATATATCAGTATTCTTGGGCTTCGTATTGTAAAAGCAGAAGACTTCAGGTCATATAATAGAGAAGATGTGCAAATATGTCAAATTAAACGAGTGTAAGAAAGACGGATCTAAATTACATTTCCATGTCCATATTTACTTAGATCTGTAAAACGTTATGTGATGAAGTTTACATTAACTCGCATTTAACTTACTTTTCACATTTTCAACTTGTTTTCAGGTTACAGCAAGTTTTTATGGAGGACGAGAAATGACTAAAGTATAAATACATAAATAAATATATATTAATACACGCATAAATAAATATATAAAACATGCATAAATGCAGGAATAAATAATTAAATAAATAAATACATGCATGCATAAATAAATAAATAGAAAAAAACATGCATAACTGTATAAATAGTAAAATCAATTAACACATAAATATATAAATACATTTGTCAAAAATATGATCTTTGCACCATTCTTTGTGATACCTCATTATTTCTACATTTATTTTTACATTGATTTATGCATTTTATTTCTGTATTTCTGTGTCCGTATGTTAATAAGGTAGGCGGTCCTATTCCTCTCTCAAAACATGATTGGTCAGCTCTAGTACCGCTGCAGCTACTTCTAGCCCTGTTAAAGGTGGCCGTGTTTTAGAACGATATATCTTTGATCTTCAACCTAGCGACCCTTCTGTTTCGTTCGAACCGAATCACAGATGCTTTAGTGATGATATAAAAAAGGCTGTTTTATGGGCTTTTACATCTTTATTGGACAGGACAGAGCAGCTATGCTCACCAAGAAAACAATGCGCAGTAATAAAAGTTAAAGAATTCTCCAACAATTTCCTCCTGGTTTTGAGGAACAGAATCAGGGGTGTTTTCCAGCCCTGTATATATAAAGACCAGACTGCATAAAGCCAGCGAGAATATAAAAAAACGAAGAAGGAAGCCAAGCTGCCCGAGTAAATGGCTGACGTGAGACAATGAAAAACACTCCAGTCACAATAACTGGAACATATGTGAGAACAGTGCTCACAGTATTTATGAGAATGAGATGAAACGCTCTTCTCTTCATGTGGTTTTCCTCCTCTCTCTCTCTCTCTCTGTCTCCTGGTCCTGACTGCTTCAGAGCTCTGAGAACAGCCAGACAACAAAACAACTGGATGGAGAGGAGGATAAGGAACTGAACAAGTAAGAACCATGAATGTCCAACAAAGTCTTCTAAGATTGCCATGAACATGCAGAACAAACAAGATCCAAGAATTATGATCCAGGCAACGGCAGAACACACAAGTCTGTATCTGAGAGGTTTGTACTTCAGAAAGGTTACAGGATGAACCACCGCCAGGTAACGTTCGACACAGATCAGACACTGAAACAGAGGACGGCCGGTGATGCCAAGTCCGGATAAAAACTGTGCTAATTGTTTTAGACTCAAAAACCAGGTAAACAGTATAAAAGGCACAAAATTCAGACAGTTAACAATCTCACAGACAGAGACATTGAGGATGAAGAACTCTGATGAAGGTATCGTTCTTGATTTTGTGATGATGAGCCATATAACAAAGAAGTGTGTAGGAAGACCAAATAACAAACCAAAGCTTGACAAACTAATATGAAGACTTTCTATTAGTCCAAAGAAAAGAGTTGCGGAGTACGCTTCAGGTGTGAAGTTCCCCGTAGAGTTATTCATCTCTCCTGGATTGTTTTCCCAGCCCAGATTCTCAGACTCTATTACAAAACATATGCAGATGAGACATTTGAAAACGGATTAGTGTCATTCAGAATGCACAAAGAACAGAAATAAGACATTTTATAATCCATTGTAATACTACACAGTCTATCTATACAGTTTCCATTTGAAATCCTAATGTCAATATATATATATATGATGAACATTTCTATAACTTTTAGAAACAAAGTATAACATAATTATTTTTGCTATCATAGAATAAACTGATATCAGCAGAAAAAAGTGTCGTTTTGAAAGAGAAGTTTACCTAAAGAGCAAGTGTCCGGTCTCTGTAGAGTGATTGAAGTCTTTGTGCAGTGACTGACTGACGTGTTACATGAACTTGTGCATGACTTCAAGCGCATTTAAAACCAGATATGCAAATATTTATTTGAAAACAAATTAGGTCAAAAAAAGACAGGCAATGTTATGCGAAGAACAATAAAATAGACATTTTGATTTGCTTGTTCATCGTGTTTTTTATTCATGCAGAAATGATTGTCTTGTGGACCATGAGGCAGTTAAATAAAACGAGATGGAAAGGTTTGAAATGTATTTTTAATATCAACATTTAATATGAGAGCAACATGTGATCATGTGAATCTTTTTGAAACAGTGTTTATGTTTCTTATAGAATTTGATAGGTCTTATTTAATTAACATTGCATATAGGAATTTATAGTGTGTCTGATATTGGACCTGTGTTTTGACTTGCATAACCTTTTATGTTTTGCTTAAAGTCAATGTTTTCTTGTACTGCTGCTTTGTAACAATGAAAAATTGTAAAAGCGCTATATAAATAAAGCTGACTTGACTTGACATGAATCTATCGGTGAGGTTTGACAGGTGGCACACTGATATTCAAATTTACAGAGAGTCAAATTCAGTCAACATTTGTGAATTGTTTAAAAGAAAACACCATACATCTGTGTTATGAAAGGACGTCAAGTTAAGGCAACAATCTCCATGGCAACATGTTCATCTTTAATTAGCCTGATGATGGGGCTCAGAGCAACAGGACGTGCATGCGGGTACGATGGACAGAGAAAGGGGGAAGGTTGAAAACATCCGTGGAAGATTTCAAATCCAAAAATATCAGCCTTTATATTTAAACATTATATGTATGTACATAGTATGTTATATTGAAATTATACCTACAAGCGCTGTTGCGCTCCGGGCGACCCGAGTTCGAGTCCCGGCTCGAGGTCCTTTCCCGACCCCACCCCCTCTCTCTCGCCCACTTCGCTCCCTGTCCTCTCTAAAACAACAGCTGTCTAAATAAAGGCAAAAACGCCCCAAAAAAAATCTTTAAAAAAAGAAAGTATTCCTACAAAAATGCTCTTCAGTGTCAAATGAACGTATTTTGATTTATTTATTTTAAGATAAGGCCTATACAAAAATCATGTTTATTAATATTTGATGGACTGAATGGATTTTCAGGATTTTAAATGAATTCGGTTTAATAAAACGGGCAAATAACTTCATTAGTTAAATATATCCCTCGAGCGCCTGTCTGGATAAATGAATTTACATTTACCTCTTAAATATTGTTTAGGTGGGCAAACTCAAAAAACACTTAACAATGGCCTGTCAAATGCTTTTACGAGGGATTCATCATATAAACAAAATCCAGCCTGCCAAATCAATCTTGTCATTTCATGTAAAGTGTCCAGCACATGGTTTGGATTGATCATTTAAAATGATGATAGTAATTATATACATACATGATGTTAAAACAGGGCGTTATATTTAATATAAAAATCTCTAAACCTAAAATGTATGTACATGACACCATTTAATATTTTATTGACATGCGGATCAGTTTCAAGCAACGTAAAACCAAACGTTCTGATACAAAGTTCTCTAAACATCTCTAAAGTTATTGTGTTTAATCACAATATTTCTTTTTAAACAGGTTTATGTTGAAAAGAAGCGGTTGAGTTTTCCAGCTCGGTGCAGATAAAGCAAAGGCTGAACAAAACCACACAGAACAAAACAAATCAAACCAATCAGCCAAAATACCTTAATAACCTGTGTTGTCATTACAGCAAGAAATCCCAAGACAGCATATGAGATGTACGCGATAACCATGCTCACAGTGGTTATTAGAATGAGACGAAACGCTCTTCTCTTCATGTGGTTTTCCTCCTCTCTCTCTCTTCTTCTCTCTCCTGGTCCAGACTGCTTCAGAGCTCTGAGAACAGCCAGACAACAGAACAACTGGATGGAGAGAAAGACGAGAAACTGAACAGAGAAAAACCACGAATGTCCAACAAAGTCTTGTACAATTGCGCAGAACATGCAGAACAAACAAGTTCCAAGACACATGATCCAGGCAGCGGATGCCAAGATCACACGATATCTGAGAGGTTTGTACTTCAGAAAGGTTACAGGATGAACCACCGCCAGGTAACGCTCCACACAGATCAGACACTGAAACAGAGGACGGCCGGTCATGACTAGTTCTGTTATAAACCGTGTTAATTTTCGGAGACATAAAAACCAGGCCGACAGTATTAAAGCCAAATAATTCAGACAGCTTACAATCTCACAAACAGAGAAATTGAGGATGAAGAACTCGGATGGAGGTATCGTTCTTGATCCTGTTACGATAAGCCACATAACATAGAAGTGTGTAGGAAGACCAAAGAATAAACTGAAGATATGCACACAAATCTCCAGGCTTTCAATTAGTCCGAAAGGAGTCGTGTAGTTAGTGTGCGCTTGAGAGGATGTGAAGTTCACTGTAACGTTTATCTCCTCCTGGATCATCTTCTCCTAGGTTCATTCACCTATGTAAAAAGGGTTATGTGGTAGTTTATGCAGTATGAAGTTAAAACAGATCAATATTAATATGCAAATTTGTAAGGTTCATTTAAACTAAGGGTCTATATTTTAGCCGCAGCTGTGGGTTAAAACAACCCAACGGTTTCTTTTTTGTATTTGATTGAAAATCCTGTTTGTGGTTCTTAACCGTTTCCATTTCAAAATCAAAACATCAGCCTTTACTTTTATATATTATATGACATTTAATACAATACTATATGTAATATTTAAATTATACCTAAAAAAGGCTTTCTGATGTCAAATGAACATCATTTCTTTACGTTAGAACATATCAATTCATACATCCGTATAAAAATCATATTTATTAATATTTCAACCTATATTTACTTGAATTTGGTTAAATAAAACAGCAAATACGCATTCCCATTTGACTCAATTGCTAAGTTATGCTAAGTTAACCCTAAGTTATATCCACAGATATTAACACCTCGTATGCCAGACATCACAGAAAACATCGAATATGTAAACATTAAAGGTAAGAAAATACAGTGGATGAAAACACCAGCATCATTTTTTATTTCCTAATGTTCATTTGAAACATTCTGAAGGTTTAGGAGGATCATCTCACCTGTTATCTTGGGTGTCTAATTGTCTCTCTCCATCAGTCCCGTGTGGTGTGCTCGAGTTAAATATCTCCCACGAGCCTCCGTTTTTATCAATTCATTTGACCTCCTAAATATCGTATAGGCGGGAACACTGTAAAAATGGTCTATGACATCTTTTAAGAAGGATTTATCACCTAAGCAAAATCCAAATCAATCTCTTCATGTAAACTGGCCAGCACCTGCACTTTAAACACCTGAAATGCAAAGTCCGGACTGATCATTTAAAAATGATGATGGAACTATGACACACGCACAAACACTAATGCAAATTACACCATTAAATCTTTTATTGTGAGTTCAGTTTAAGTAAGGGATCCCTTTAGATCAACAAAACAATGTAAATCACAACGTTCTGTTAAACAATCACAATGCATGTGTCACCGGGTGAACAAACCAGGAACCAAAAAGATTTCGACTCGTTGCTAGGGGGAAGAAATGCCGGTGCGACACCATAACGAGCACCAGCTGAGGCCAATGATAAGCGCTTCATTGAAGCACAGTATAAAGAGAGAGGCTGAAAGCATGGTAAGAAAAGAGGAAGGGGGAAGAGAATGTTTGGGCAGTTGTGAAGTGCTGCAGGAGTACTCGAGTGGATCATAGTAGCGGCAGTGAGCGGCGAGTGAGTAACAGTAACAGTACCTGTACCAGCTGGGGAGATCATTGAGTTCGGGCTTATCTTCTGAAACCACTATCCTTTGGATCATCCACCCTATGAAGAGGAGAGAAACGAGTTGATTAATGGCTGTAAAGATAGAGTGAGTTTGCAGTGTCTGAAAGAGTGAAACCAACACGTGTGAGGATTTACCAGAGTGATTTATGCACGAGTGTGGTGAGATCAAACCACTGTGTTTTCTCTGAGTCTCTGATGGATGAAACTGGTCCATAACTTTGAAGATGCTTTCAAATTGAACTGTCCCCGTAGTTGTTTTCAGGTCCCTAAAGATGGTGTAGAGGAGGAAGGAAAACTCAACGCACCGTTGTTGCCACAAGTCACGAGCACTGTATCCCACATCAACGAAAGTCCAGCCTTACCATTCTTCTGACGATGCCGTTCCATTACACCCAGAACGAGAGCGAAGGCTGGTAAAGTACTCCGTTTTCTGTCTCACCTACTACTGTCCGCCTCACTGTCGAATTGTCCGTCCCTTACAGGGAGCAAAGAGGGAGCTTTTGTGAAGAGTTGAATGGTGGCTTCGCAAGCACGTCAACGAATCCGAGCCCGGAAGCTGCCTGCCCCAAGAGTTCTTCCACGAGTCTGTTGATGAGGAAAGTCCCGGTCTGTCTCACGAGGCCTACCTAGAGGAATATTCTTACCTGAAGAACGGAAAGTACCTACCGGCACCCCCCCTTCCTCACTTCATCAACGCTACAGCCACAGGCCCACCTACAGAGGAATATACTTACCTGAAGAACGGGAAAGTGCCTACCGGCACCCCCCCTTCCTCACTTCATCAACGCTACAGCCACAGGCCCACCTAGAGAGGAATATACTTACCTGAAGAACGGAAAAGTACCTACCGGCACCCCCCCCCCTTCCTCACTTCATCAACGCTACAGCCACAGGCCCACCTAGAGAGGAATATACTTACCTGAAGAACGGAAAAGTGCCTACCGGCACCCCCCCTTCCTCACTTCATCAACGCTACAGCCACAGGCCCACCTAGAGAGGAATATACTTACCTGAAGAACGGAAAAGTACCTACCGGCACCCCCCCCCTTCCTCA
The DNA here is from genome assembly GCF_947034865.1 of Barbatula barbatula. Taxonomy (NCBI): domain Eukaryota; kingdom Metazoa; phylum Chordata; class Actinopteri; order Cypriniformes; family Nemacheilidae; genus Barbatula; species Barbatula barbatula. The sequence continues at coordinate 3,037,434 of NC_136785.1, forward strand.
CTTCATCAACGCTACAGCCACAGGCCCACCTAGAGAGGAATATACTTACCTGAAGAACGGAAAAGTGCCTACCGGCACCCCCCCTTCCTCACTTCATCAACGCTACAGCCACAGGCCCACCTAGAGAGGAATATACTTACCTGAAGAACGGAAAAGTACCTACCGGCACCCCCCCCCCCTTCCTCACTTCATCAACGCTACAGCCACAGGCCCACCTAGAGAGGAATATACTTACCTGAAGAACGGAAAAGTACCTACCGGCACCCCCCCCCCCTTCCTCACTTCATCAACGCTACAGCCACAGGCCCACCTAGAGAGGAATATACTTACCTGAAGAACGGAAAAGTGCCTACCGGCACCCCCCCTTCCTCACTTCATCAACGCTACAGACACAGGCCCACCTAGAGAGGAATATACTTACCTGGAGAACGGAAAAGTACCTACCGGCACCCCCCCCCCTTCCTCACTTCATCATCGCTACAGCCACAGGCCCACCTAGAGAGGAATATACTTACCTGAAGAACGGAAAAGTACCTACCAGCCCCCCCCTTCCTCACTTCATCAACGCTACAGCCACAGGCCCACCTAGAGAGGAATATACTTACCTGAAGAACGGAAAAGTACCTACCGGCACCCCCCCCCCCCTTCCTCACTTCATCAACGCTACAGCCACAGGCCCACCTAGAGAGGAATATACTTACCTGAAGAACGGAAAAGTGCCTACCGGCACCCCCCCTTCCTCACTTCATCAACGCTACAGCCACAGGCCCACCTAGAGAGGAATATACTTACCTGAAGAACGGAAAAGTACCTACCGGCACCCCCCCCCCCTTCCTCACGTCATCAACGCTACAGCCACAGGCCCACCTAGAGAGGAATATACTTACCTGAAGAACGGAAAAGTGCCTACCGGCACCCCCCCTTCCTCACTTCATCAACGCTACAGCCACAGGCCCACCTAGAGAGGAATATACTTACCTGAAGAACGGAAAAGTACCTACCGGCACCCCCCCCTTCCTCACTTCATCAACGCTACAGCCACAGGCCCACCTAGAGAGGAATATACTTACCTGAAGAACGGAAAAGTACCTACCGGCACCCCCCCCTTCCTCACTTCATCAACGCTACAGCCACAGGCCCACCTAGAGAGGAATATACTTACCTGAAGAACGGAAAAGTACCTACTGGCACCCCCCCCTTCCTCACTTCATCAACGCTACAGCCACAGGCCCACCTAGAGAGGAATATACTTACCTGAAGGACGGAAAAGTACCTACCAGCCCCCCCCCTTCATTGCGTCCACGCTACAGCCACGAGCATCCCTACCCCTGCTTTTTATCCCTTTTTAGATTAATAAAAACTTACCTTTTTAAACTCATCCTTGTTGTCCGCCTCTTGGTGTTTTCTGGTGTCTGCTCCTCCGGAGTGTGGTAAATAACCCTCGGCCCTGTCACGGGGTGAGCATTCCAGCTCGGTTCAGAAAGCACTGGCTGAACAAAACCACAAATCAAACCAGAGAGCCAAAATCCCTCAATAACCTCAAATTTCAAACCAGCAAAAAATCCCAAAACAGAACATGGGATGTATGCGATAATCATGCAGACAACAGTTATGAGAAAACGCTCTTCTCTTCATCTCCTGGGACCCGTTTCAGAAAGCAAGGTAAGTGCAAACTCCGAGTAAGTTAACCAAAGAAAACGGGATACTCTGGGGTTTCAGAACGCGAGGTATATTAAACCCGCGACCGCGGGGTAAGTCAAGCCCGTTTCAGAAAGCGAGGTATCTTATACTCAGAGTAACCTACTCTGTGAACCTAACCTGGTCGGGAGCAGGTTTTATTCCACTAACCCGAGGTTTGTTACAATCTCCGCCCCCTTTTAGAAGCGCGAGCGGTGTTGAACAGACATTAAATGTCCGTTTATTCAGGAACCTGTAGACGAGGAAGCTGCATTCATTCAGAGTTAAATTTACGTCGGTAGAGAATATATGGTGAAGCCCCGTTTGGATGTTTTATCATATCCGGAAGATTTTTTTTATTCGAGCGATACCGTTTTTCTTTACATTCCATTAAATATATCCATACTCTGCTTCATCCTAACATCACAAACCTCACTCGTCGTGGCCGCACTCTTACATCTGAGCAGATTCTCTGTATGGCCTTACGTTTCTTTGCTAATGGTATCTTTCTTTATAACACCGGGGATGCAGAACATGTTAGCAAGGCAACTGTATGCAGAGCAGTAAGAAAAGTGTGCATCGCTCTCAAGCAATTTTTGTTCATTTTTGTTAAGTTTCCTGTGAGAGCCATCAAAGAGGAGTTTCATAGGATTGCAGGTGAATGGTGAACGTCTTTCTGAATAAGCTGATCAAATAAATGTAGTCTTGCTGCCAACTCTGGAAGTAAGCTAATAATTTAAATACCCTTTAGGATTTCCCAACGTGATTGGTTGCACATTTAAAATGTCCCACTCGCGCGGTCTTCGAACCGCCGTCGGTCCGAATGGGAGACGGGCACTCTAACGATGAGCCCTAGAGCGTCTCTGTTGGTCGGGGAGTGAGGCTTACACACTGCACAGCTCTTCACTAGCTGGCCTCCGTTACACATAGCTGGAGAAGACACATAGCTTTTTTGTCTTCTACAGCCACAGTGCCCGGTTCTCATGTCCTCATAACTTTCAAGGCCAGTTTATTAAATATATCAAACATGTCCCAGTCAGGCATCCTACGAGCAATTAAACTCACCGGACTGAATGATGTTTTTATATTTCATTTTCAGCTGCTGCCATGTTCTCTTTATTGCAGAAGGATTGCACCTACATGACAAAAATCGTAGGTATATATGTGTATATATATATATATGTAAATGTATATATAGTGCCTCCAATTCGACTAGCGAGAAATAAACGGAGCGCTTTTTGTCACGTGGTGTTGCCATGGTGAATCGTGTAATGTTTTGGAAGAAACATGCCCATCTATTCTTACCTCCCTTTTATGTCAGATTTTGTATCGTGCCCGAATCTTCTCCCTCCATCAGTCCCATTGGGGTCAAATAAGACTCGGGTTGAATCTCTGCCCTGTTTGTGAAATTGTTCAATCTCTTTTTCACCTGATCTATTTATCATGATCGAATGGACCTTTTTCACAAGACTGTGATGACGGTCATCAGCATCGAAAAATGAAACGTTACATAACAATACATAACAATATACTTTGTGTTATAATACCTTTGCATCAAATTACCAAAATAATATAGTCAACGCAAATGAGAGTGGGTTTCTTATACTGTCACATCATTCTCTCTTTTGACTGCCGTTATCAGAATCTCAATTTTTTTTCTTTTTGTTGAAAGTAGTTAAAACACTATCATTACGTTTTTCTTTTGCTATTTGAGCATGCGAGAATGCAAAAAATATATTTGTGGTAGTCTCCCATTCACCGCTATTGAAGTTCACCCAACTATGGTGACCTCCGCTGCTGAGAAACCCGAAAACGTAAATTATGTCCTTAGGCTAACCACAAACCAAGCAACGGTAATACTTCACGTACAGTATAGTGCATTATAAAGGGTTATTCATTTAAAGGGTATGATGCATTAGAATTGTTCATAATGTGTGTTGAAACACAGTACATTAAATGTTGTTTTAAAGAATTATATGCAAATTAGATTTGATAAGTGCTATAATGTAGCAACTGTAGTTACCATTACTCATGAGACATTACAACGCATAAGGTGCATTACAACGTATAATTGATACATTAAAACTACTTTTATAATGCATTATACATATATGCTTTACGTAAAGTGTTACTATGAAAAAAAAACAAAAGGGCCAACCCATATGTTGTGATATTGTTTTCCTTGCTAACACTTTTTAAAAACCTAAATATTTTAGATTTGGACGGTCAAATGGTAAATCGAATCCAGAATAAAAGCCTGTGTTAACATAATATATGTCTGGGTACTGTGCATATACATTTTTTATTTATAAACACACAAGTACACATACATGTATACATATTTTGGAGAAACAATTTACCCATAATTCAAATTGTATATAAACGTTTATTCATTTGTATATTTTTCTTAAATATGTGCATGTATGTATTTGTTAAACCAAAATGAATATGCACGGCAGACACAATGTAAACACACATTTTTATTATAAGAATCATTTGACAAGCCTATTTTAGACAATATATTTTAAGTAGCCGTAGTGACCATTTGTGTAGGTTACAGCTCTCGACACTAATTTAAACGTTAGTTTGGCCAATAAATGATAACATAAAATGCATATAAATGATGTGTGATTGTATAGAGTAAAACTTGAATTGCTTACAGCTACACAAACTAGACATAGATTCACATACAATAAAGTCATGCACAATTCCGTGCACTAGATCAATCTGAAGTGGTAATATCTCTGAATAAACGTAAAAGTGTACATTTTTAATTACAGTAAATAAACATGAAAGATGAATTGACTGCATGAGGGATGGAGGCAGATGAGTTTTATAAATGAGGCCTGTGATGTGAATGTTTTGCAGAACCAAAAAAAATCCTAGAAATCAACATAAGATAAAACAGTTAAACATTTCAGGGCAATGCCTTTTTAAATGATGATATTTAAATGTCAGTGCAAGTTGTTTTAGATCACACATCTAACATTTAAGTGAGACTGAGACTCATTTCAATCAGGTATTTGTCACCCGAAGAGTGAATTTCTGCACTCTTGTTATATGCAAATGTTTTTGCTGTCGACAGCTGTCACTAGTTCACGTTCTTTATGTAACATCACAGCAGAGATGCAAATATTACAATTTAGTGACTCATGTGGGTATAGCTAAGTACACATTTAAAGCATTTGCATTGGCAATGCTTTACAATTGCATAAAAGTAAAGTTGTAATGTTTCAAACTTAAAATCTATCAAATATCTAAGCATTTAAAATAATGACACATGATCCAGCTTCATTTGATATTGAAGTGATTGCGAAAGCTTATTACATAGAATTGCAGATGAATATAAGAATAAAGAGCCTGCTGTATGCGTGTGCTGTGTATAAATGCATTGATATATGTCTGAGATAGAAACACAGTAACCTTGTGTCAGATATATAGTTTAATGTTTATAGACCAAGACCAACAATTGTTTGGCTTTTCTTGTGTGACTAAAATACTAGTTTCACAGCATTAAGAAAACTGTGTTTTTACTGCTACTAAAATTACGGTAATCATATTTTTCAGATAACTATTTTAATAAAGGTTACTTTGGAAGGAAGCTGCATTTCTGACAAAGGAGCAGTTTTCCATGTCCATACAAGTACAAAACCGGTTGAACAAAACCAGCAAAAATCAAGCATGAAAAACTAGCAGTTGTAAAATTTGAAACATCCAGCTGTGATAAAACATAAAAGCATCCTACGATAATCGTAGGGATAAATAGGACAAGCGTGGTGACCGTAGTTATTAGAATGCGCTGAAACGCTCTTCCCTTCATGTGGTCCTTCTCTCTCTCTCTTCCTCTCTCTCCTGGTCCTGACTGCTTCAGAGCTCTGAGAACAGCCACACAGCAGTACAGATTTATGAAAAGAAAAAAGAAAAACTCAAACACTAGAGCAAACACATAAACTTTACCGTGTGCCGCTAGGGTAAAACGTGTAAATACACAAGAGCCAAAACTTATGATCCAGGCAGCAGCAGAACACATGAGTCTGTATCTGAGAGGTTTGTACTTCAGATAGGTTACAGGATGAACCACCGCCAGGTAACGCTCGACACAGATCAGACACTGAAACAGAGGACGAGCGGTGACAAGCAGTCCTACAGAGAATCTCAACAACACGTTGAGCTGCGGAAACATTACCACCAACCAATACAAGGGACATGTCAGAGAAATAATGACCTCACAGGCAGAAAGATTGAGGTGTAGAAAATCTGATACAATTCTTCCTCCAGAGAAAATAAGCCAAATTATTAAGCTGTGTGTCGGAGGTCCAAACAGAAAATTGAAGCTCAATGTAAAAATCTTGACAAAGTCCCATTGAAATGGTGACGGAGATGTAACGTTTGCTTGAAGATCCACCAGAGAAATGGTGGAGTTCTCAAATCCTGTCATTGCTCGCTCTTCTGACTGCTAAAAACAAACCAATCGTTAACTTGAAAAAATATAAAATATTTAAGAATAAAAAAAACATGTAAGGTTAAAGTAAAGAATGAACGTTCTTAACCTGCACGAATGATTTCTCGAATTATCTTGACGTGTAGAAACCTCAGGAGATGTTTTGCAATCTGACAACTATCTAGACGAGTCCACTTACATCACACTGAACCTGACACATGCAAATACCTACACAGATCGTACAACAAAGCTGAAAATATCAGGGAGAAATCCATACCCCTCAGTCTACAACGCAGAAAACTCAAATACACAAATTAATCCATCGCAATACGATTTCTTGCTTCTAAATATCAATTGAAAGAAGTTGAATTTGTGGGCACTGAAACATAATTTGCGAGACAATGTTGCAAGATAAAAACTACACCCAATTTAAATCAAGTGAATTGATGCAAACACAATGCATTTGCTGCAAATATGGAAAGCTGTCACAATGTTCAGTACATCTTTCATTGTAGACGATTATTACAAAAGTGTTAGTGTTACAGATGGTACAGTTGTACACGTGTGCGTTCAAATTATTTTGAGTATTTTAAAACGATTCAATGCAACAAAAAAAGTAATAAAACAAAGTTTCAATTTTTAAATATTTATTTAAAAGACAACATGTCGGTCAGTACAACACAGACAAGCATCTTCTGTACACAGAACGGTCCTCACAGCTCAGGCCCAGACCGCGTTACTTGTGTTTTCTCTTCTTCAATAGAGCATCTCTCAATGAGATCTGAGTGAAGAATGAACAGAATCAGAGGATTTCAACATCTACATCCGGACGTGTTTGGTTTCGGAGGTTCGGAGCTCACCTGTTTCTCTCTGAAGGAGCGTTTGCCTTTGGTCCTCACGTTCTGGCTGTGTCTCATCATCATGAAGTTCTTCGTTCGTTTCTTTTCCTTGTTACTGGTGCTGGCAAACGGGTTCAGTTTACTCTTCTTCCTTACGAAATCTTTCCTGTCTGGTCTGCCAGCCTGACAGAAGGAAAATGTCACAAATTACACTTCTTGCTACAATCAGTCGCATTTTGTCTTTTCTTATATTTTTGGTATTATTTACTGATAAATATACTGACCATGGCTGTTGCAAGTCGAGTTTCTTTGTCAGATTTGGGTTTCTTGTGAAGACGTTCAATGTCTCTCAGACTAATTATCTCTCCTCTGAACAAAAAAAAACATTAGCTGTAACTAATGATTTAAAAATGATTTTAACGAAAAAAATAAGACTCATTTCAGAAGCGTTTCCAGAATCCCATCCTACCTCTCGTTTTCTTCGTCGCTCTCTACGTTCTTCCTCTTCTGACCCTTGCCCGGTGCAGCGTTGACCTCTTTGGCCATCTGTGCGATTTTGATCTTTTTGAAATCTTCTTGCGTCAAGAGTCGGCTGTTGCTGACCTCCGTGGCTTTAGCTTTCCGCTCGTCCTCCGGGATACTCTGCAATTTCTCAGTCTGAAACATTAAACAGACAAGCAGGGGTTTAGATGCGTCCCCTCTGATATTCACAATGATACTAAATATTACATCATAGAAAAGATCCTCACAACTTCTGTCTGATCTTCATCAGAAGAGTGATGAACGTTCACCCATTCTCCATCTTCATTGTCATCTTCACTCATGCTGGCGATTTCCCAGCCGTCTGTGAGAGCCAGAGAAAGTCAACGGGTTATAGATTATCAATAATAGTCTTACTTTTATATTACCATTTAAAAGTATGGACTTATATCTGTAAAGCCATCAGTAGAGCAAAGAATGTGGACAAAGTCTCAGAGTCTTTCACTGTACCTTCACCGTCGTCCTCTGCTTTCTCTTCCACCTCCAGCACTTCAGCGCCAGGGATGTAATCTTTGGCCTCCAGTTCACCGTAATTCTGAATCTTGGCCTCTTTGGAAGATTCTGTGGGCTTTCCCTGGAAAAAGACAATCGTACAAACATGAATATGAATGTCCAAACAGAATCTGCAATTCTGAGACAATTTAGTCTCTTTTGTAATTTCATCAAAGGACTTCAACAGCTCACCCTGTCTTTTCTGTGTAGCATCTGTGGATTCAGACTTCTGAAGAGCTGGATAAGAGCTCTGGAAGACATCACGACATCTGGAGGACAAAAACCACCATTAAGAGACGTTGTCAAAGTGAATATGATCAATATAATTACTAAAATGCTCCCCAAGGATAAACTAAATACAGTTATTAGAAATGCAACACACTTTTATCTTTGTGGGTTTTGTACAGTGCCAGATCTCGCAGAAGGTCTTCGGACATAGCCAGAGGACATCGGGCCACCAATTCTTTGATAGCGTTGATTCTGTGAGTGAGAGAATGAGATTAGTCTCGAATCAGCATATTTAAACACGACCTCTTTGCAGCATATCAAAAATGACATTTCAGTAAGATTTAAGAAGTGCCTACCCGACGGTCATGACTTCACCAGAATTCCTTTCTGTTACAAAGTTATTGGCGATGGTCATGATAACAGGCTCAATGATCTGTGGACAATAAACAAAATGACATTTCAACAATCATCTCTCATCGGAACGTAGGTTTGTACGTTAATGAAAAAACGAAGGACTGCGCTGCAGATTATTTCTTATACCTCTGGAGGAACCAGCTGATGAGATGCCTGAGCAGCACACAACAGAATCTTAGTCACCTCTGTAAGAAAGAAAAGTTTAAGACATTCAGACCAATTTCACAGGCAAAAGACGTTATGCATAGAACGTAGAAAACTAATTCAGGAACAGAAGAACAGGATTCACATAACTACCTCTTTGATGCGGCTGAAGAAACCGCTGGACAAACGGGTAGTAGTTAAACAGGAAAAGCTGTGTGTAAAACAAACAAACACTAATTATTTTACAGTAATAATTGTAATTTTGTTGATATGTACATTAAAAAAGATTGTTTTTCCAAAATAAGCACCACGTCTCAATGTGTAGGACCTGTATGCTGCGTTCACAGCAGACGCAAATGAAGCGTTTAGCGTGAGGGATTTACATGTTAAGTCAATACAAAGACGTGATGGACATTCTGCGGCACGATCCGCGCGAATGACGCGATGCGAATTGAGCATTTACCGCGCTTGGTGTGAACACCCAGTAATAGGGTATAAATGTACACCTAGTAAGAATAAGAACATACATTACCTCATGAATGCCTACAAGCCTAGAGATAAGCTCCATCAACATGATCTTGACCTCAAAGCGCTCCTTTGAGCTCTCCAACTGCTTCAACAACTTCTCTGCAAAATCTGATACACACAAACGTCATTTAACAGTCTCTGTTACACAATATTGAGTTTTCTGTATATGAGATAGATGAGTCTTACCTTGGGGATCATGTATCAAGTGTATAGCGGAGAAATTAAAGACCTCAACCTTTTTCTTCTTTTTGTGTTTCTGGGAACATAAAATGGAAAAAAAATCAGCACCGAAATTGAAACCCACAGATTAACTTTATGAATGAGGAATCACTAGAGCTGAATACCTTAAGAACTTTCATGGCTTTCTCCATTTTCTTCTTATTTTTGGACGACTTCTTTCCTGTGGAATATCTTATCATAAGATCTCTAGCTGTCGGTCCTTCATCCTGCAGAGAAACAAAAACCACACAGACCCGAATTAGAAAAAAATGAAATGCAAAGAAGTGACAAGAAAAAGCCACATAAAAATGTCTTAAGTCATCCACCTCAGATTCAGAATCACTGTCTTTTGCTTCATCTTCATCTTTTCCAATAAAGAACTTCAACGCAGCTACAAGGATCTGAGAGGAGATAACGTAGATCATAAACACGATACAGGCACATATGGTTGAAAACGGCCAAGCTTCAATACAATATGATGTTACAATGTATGCTGTAACTTAAAACAAAGTGCAACAGACCTTCGCTATCTTGGAGAAACAAGCGGTGGTGATGACGTTGACAGTTTTAGCGTCATTCCTAAATGGTGCAAATAAGAAAATGTGATGACTGCAGGTTACCTTACAGGGTTTCGCATTAGGTCACAAGTCGTATAAATTCAAGGTCTCACCAGATGTTTCTTCTGTACAACTCAACCATCACATCAAGAGAGATCTTGGCAGCAATCGGGTTCGAATCCCTCAACATGGTGTACATGAAGTTCTGCAAGATCTGAGAAAAGAGCACCAACAGTGTTTAATATTCTTCAAAATGACGGTTTGTTTAAGGCGGCAAAATCTGGTTCACTTACCGTGTTTAATTTGTTGTTTTTGTGCTTGGCATTGATATTTTTGACATCAGTCACGATATGGGTGTATAAAGTCTGAGGAGACCAAACAAACATAATTTTTAGTAATACGATTCATACATAATTCACATCAATATGAATTACACGTATCCAGATTTATTAACATATATCCAGGATCATGGATGTCAAAAGGCAGATAGCAGACCTTTCGCAGCAGTTTGTCGTGACAGCGCAGAAGCTCAAAGAACAGCTCCAGAAGACTGGTGGGGCTGATCAGATCTTTGTTTCTCAGGAGAATGAGGGCTCTACAAAACGTCTGACAAAAAAAATGCAAATCATTTAACAGACGTTCCCACTAACAACATTAATATGATTTATAGTAAGAATAAATACAGAATGAAGTGTATACTACCATAGCAAGACATTTTTAGACTAATAACTGAATACCTGTAGGTTTAAAATTGTTAAATTTACCATCCTAAGATCTGGATTCAGGACTGTGTGATGGTTTAAGAGAAGGCCTGTTAGCTCCTGTGGGAACGTTGACAGCTCTTGCAGGTAACAGTGTGCAACCTAGAAAACACAACTCGGGTTTAAATAATATGAACACAAACTATGAGGTTTAATACATCAAATGTTAAAGCATGTAAAGAGAGAAGGATCCTTCATACTTGAGAAAGAAACATGACCAGGTCAGCCAGATCTTTGTTGGGTTTATCCGGCTGATGTTTAAAGATCTCGACATTTGAGTTATAATGACGATACTGCTGCAAGAACTGAAATGACAACGACATACCAAAATAAACAACCAATACATCTACTGCGCGAGTCCTGTGTGTGCAAACACGACATGTCACACAAAGTAAACGTACTACACAGGGTAACAAACTCAGAAGTAAAATAATGAACTGTAAACATTAAGATCACATGTTTACTAGCATGTGAATTACAGTATATTGACGTTACCTCCTCCGTGTAAGACTTCGGATCCCTCTTGATAAGATTTTGCAGCTGTGGGAGGTTCGTCGGTAACTTGTTATTGTGTCGAGACGACATCTTAACAAATTTTCTTATCAATCAAAGCTTCAGAAAAGTGCGATTGTTTAGCCTTAAGAGTTTACTCCAGCGCCAGCGTGGCTCACGAGGAAGTCGCCATGTTGTCAGCGAAGTGAACTACGGAAAGCTGCAGGGACATTTAGCAAGAAATGCGGCCTCCCAGCGGAGAAGGAGGTATTGCAAGGGGCAGATTCACGAATATCGTTTTCTGTAGGTTAAATACTTGTAAAACACACAGATATGCATTTAAATGAATAGCATCGTTTATAAATTTGAGAACGACAACATTTCAAAATAATCATAAAGATTACTTTTGGTTCTCGTCAAACTCAAAGACTCCACGACTCGAGTAGCCCATCAAAACCTCTAAACATTTTTGTTTAATCGCAAATAACAAACGGCGTTATAATAATAAATGATAAATAAAAAATATCATACATATCCGGAGGTAAATTGGTGATAAATCTGCATTACAATGTTTTCAGTGAGAGAAATCACACTCGACTATGATTGGTCCATTCTGAACAGCGCTTCGAAAAGGATTAAATGTCACGTGACTTGTCCCTTTTCCTGGAGCAGTGGGCGTGCCGAAAGGTTTATGAATGGTGAAAGGAGTTTTACTGTATTGGCCAATCAGCGTTAAACTTTTGTTCCACACTCCAGTCCAGCAGGTGGCGGTAAAGCACTTATCAGTTGGTTTGCAAACCCCAACCCTAAAAATAGTTGTAATTTGTTTTTGATTGCTATATTTACTATTTATTACGTTTTTGTAAACTTTTTTTAATCTTAAAGACTACAATATGTAAAAATGAGAATATACAATGAAATGTTGAAACAAAATAATAGTAATGAAAGAGAGAAAAAAGATAAAGGGTAACTATTAATGTTACTACATTATCATTAATAATAAATATAATAATAAAAATAACTTCACTGAACGTGTCAAACGTGTTTAAGAATATTTTTTTAAGTCTAGATTTATTGACATTTTATTTCCACAGGAGACAAAAAGACAAAAGCAAACATTTAAAGGAATGATATTCTTTTATTTACAAATTGCAAATTGTCCAGTATGTAACAGCTTAAAACATATCAACAGATGTCATAAGATAAATATTACACTCAATATAACACTTTTCATTTCTTCGATTACCACTGGCACTCAGTGATTTCTAAAGCATTTACAAAGCAAATACTGTCTTGTATTCTGTCAAGGCAACAGCCATTTCAGCATCAATTACTTTAAAATACACCAAAAAATATGTGTACCACAAAAAATAGGAATTTGTTTCTGTTATAGTTGATACATAATCTTCGAAGAATCTATAAAAACTGTTTACCAAAAATGATAAATTAGAAAATAAATGGTTTCAAAGTAGCAGCCAACGGTCAAGAATGTAAGCGATACAAAATACACAAAATTCTGCAAGAATCATATCCGTCACTGACATCTAAAACATTTTAAGTCAAAAAAATTGTTCGGACAAGGTCGCGGGCCCTGATAGAAAGAAGAAACTGCTTTAGAAACGCAGGATGCTTGAAGCACGATGTAATTGTCAGTTCATCTCTTGACCCTGTTTAAAGAGCAGAAAGGCAGCCGGTGTCCACGTGTTTAACCTGAGAGCTTATCTTCTGCCTGTAGACACCGGAGCACATATAAAATCACCTGGTAGCAGAAAATATATTGTTCCTGGAGAGAAAAAAACGGATATGTTAACATGCAATTGGAAGTATACTGCATCAAAAGCAAAGATCATTATAAAGCTCTTGTAGCTTACCTCTGTTTGCACCATGCCGTGCCTCTGGAGTCTCATGGTACGTACCACATCTGATATGTCAAACTAAGGAAGTATGAAACGCATACAGTAAATTATTATAAAAAAACAAGTGATACTCGATTTACTATGATAATAACCGAACCAGGTGACACTTACATCTGCATCTTTGCTGATGAGACCAAGGACCACATCTAAACAAATGAGCGTTCCCGATCGGCCAATCCCTGCGCTGCAGTGTGTAATGATGGGTCCTGATTGGTGGATATGTCTCATGTAAGAAATGAACGTCAGGAGCTGTTCAGGTTGAGTTGGGGTGCCGTGATCAGGCCAGCCGGTGTAGTTCAGATGCGTTACTCTCTGGATCTCATTGGTCTACGAGATACGGTCATATATTCAGACACATGAAACAATACCTAGGCATAAGCACTGGCTAAAAAATGAAATTCTAAATAAAGCATAATGCAAAACATATTAGCAAAACATTTTTAATTGATACATTTAAATTAACGCGAAGATTCGCGGCAAACCAAAATTTGTCAAATCAGAGACATTCTCTTACCTGTATATCTTTGACCTCTATTAGCCGAATGACGAAGTTGTCCAGGTGCTGATCTTTAACCAGCGTGACCTGCAGCCGATCGTCCACCATCTCGGGCGAGCGGGGCGTGTCGGGCCAGTACCGCTGACATTTCACTTTTCCTCCCTCCACTTCCTGTGTCATCATGGCGATCACGTTGGACTTCTGCTCCCAGACCATCTGCCAGAAATCACCCAGCGTTGTCGGCAGCGGCCCCTGACACGCAATGTACAAGAAGTTCTCATCGTTCACAGGCATCTTGATGAAGTTGGCGTTAATGTAGCCGCCGTCCTTTCCCAGCAGGACCCTTGTTGTGTCGTCTGAACCGTGAGATGGAAAATGGGTCAATGGAAAAAAATGAACCATAAAGGCACAAACTGATCCTTTTTTGCATTTGCAAGAGAGGCAGATTGATGTAGGGGGGAATGTTTTTCTCACACTTACATGGAACAATGTTTTTGTAACGGTTTTTCCTCTTGTTATCTTTGGACTGGCCAACCAAACAGTCGTCTATGGGCTGCAAATTCTGCAGGTTCTTTGAAAGAAAGTTGTGGACACGGAAATACATCAAAACAGATATGAATCACACAACTATTGAAAGTTGACTGTACAGGAATTTCTAAAAACCAGGACAGGTTTTATTTGCGTATCAAAGTAAAGCAGGACTTCAGTTAGGACAAGTATGGTTTTGGTGATAGTCTGCATACCTCAAACTCCTGCACAGGAATCTTCTGCTCCAGCAGACCTTTCATCATTCTCACCACACTGTCGAGTTTACTGGACGTGTACTGACCATTAGGAACCACTGTAACCAGTGGCAGAGACGTCAACTCATCATCTGTGACTATTGGTCCATCTGAGAAAACGAGAGTCTTTACAATCCAGAACTAACAACAAAACCAGTATTACAAGACCAATGTTAGATTGAGAAATGTGTGACTGTTGACAAACCTTCAGTAAATTTAGAATTTATGTTTTCTACCGGCAGCTCGTCGCTGCCCCATGTGATGTCATCATCATCTGGCTGACCAGATGACTGCAGAGAACTACAACAAAAGCAATGAAAAGAACAACAAATATTTTCAGAGGAAAACATTTTCAATCTTTGCAATGATACAAGGTTTGTGAGTTAAAGCTGGATGGGTAGCCATTGCAGTGATTATGCAACTGAGGTTAAGTTTTTCCATCTTTCACATTTTGTTGTACAGCAGGGGGTGCTGTTACTCATCTGTAAAACTAAAAACTGAATTTATACTTAAATCATCATTCTAATTCAATTCTAAGGCTTTGACTCTTTTTTTTCAGTGTTTGTTGTTCTTAAATATAGATATATAAATATATATATAATTAAACTTAACCCCATTCAAGTGTTGATAAAAAAGTTCTAAGCGGTATAAAATACCCTGATTTATAACAGCTGATTGTATTACGTAGCCTAAATATCCTTTTATTTACTTATTTTTATAAAACCTTGCCATGCATATGGAATAACCGTTTTATAAAAGCAATAAACCCCACGAAGCAGTTGGTTACAGTGAATTTTATAACATCTAAGGGGGTTTTAGGTTGATAAGAAGCTTCTGATTAAACATGCTGGCAAGGCTAACATGCTGTAAAAAGTTAGAGATTACATCTTTAAATAGCTTGTTTTGTAATAAAACTAAATCTCAAACATGCATATATAAATATATAAAACAATGTTTACTCGCAAGTACAACAAATCCCTCATGAAATCAACACCAGCACAATCCAGTTAAAATCATTGACTTTAGATGTCAATTTTGTCTGACAGTAGAAACTTGTGGAACCCTGGAGTGACACTGTTCAGTCTAATGAGGATTGTGTGTCGAATTTGGCCTTTCTCACCTGTCATTCAGCGAAGCGTCAACATTATCCTCCTTCCACTCAGCTTTCCGAGATGTCTAGAAAAATAATAGATATTCAATATAACATTAGGCGAAATCATTTGACCATAAACACTTTTTTATTCCTTTAAAACAGCTGATATCCAAGTATGAAGAATGAATGTAAAGGTTGACTGTACCTCTGGAGAGTCTTCAGGCAGAGAGGAGCCATCACAGTCAGTGTCTTCCGATAAATCTGCACTTCCCTCCGTGTCCTTGTGTTTTGAGTCATAGTCTATAACACAAATAAAAAACAGTATTGATCAAATAGTTTGATGTGAATGACACGTGTGATCTGAGTCGTGTGATTCCTGTCGCACCTATCGGAGGAAGAGGTGGTGGGTTGTTACTCTTGCTTTGCTCCGATGGAGTCTGGAGTTTCACCTTCACCCCACTGTCCTCACTCACATCTGAGACGATACAGAAACACAAGTACATTCACATCTCCAAACATTCTCTTTTTCAGGTTAATAAGAGACCGTCGCAGTTGCAGGATGTACCGTTGTTGCCGTGGATCCCGTTGGATTTGGGAGGCAGGTAGCTCAGGTACGTGTTAGGCATTTGGTGGGGTGGACGAGAGATGACGAGGTGCACCAAACCTTTAGATTTACGGATAGTAGCGACAGCTTGGGTGTGAGAAACGTTGACCATCAGATGGTCATTCACCTGTGCACGCCAGAACACGGTTATCGTTCATGAACACAACTGGAGGAGATTTTTAACGGATGTTTTGTGATGTAATGTACCTTTAGCAAACGATCCCCGACTTGCAGCGTGCCCTCCGTGTCCGCCGTCCCCCCGGGGGTGACGGATTTCACAAAAATGCCCGTCTCTCCACCGATCACAGAAAAACCCAGGCCTCCTCCAGGTGGCTTATCCAACTGCAGCTTCACAATCTGCTCCTGTTCATCAGACAGAGGGGGAAAAGTTGTAACATAACATTAATTTGTTCAGTACATTGTTGGAAATGTTAGCTTTCCCCCCCTAGGCGTTTCCTGAAAAACAAGTTGAGTTCCTCTCACCCGTTTCTCTTTAAGCTCACAGACGGAAGAAATCTGATCTGACCTGTGTCAGTTTAAGTTTCAGGTTGTACATTTACGCTCTCACAACACACAGAAAAAACAGACAAACCGTAACGTTTTCTTGACAAGTCGGAGAAGTTTCTGATCTCTGTCTATTTGGAGATTAAATAATGAAAACGGCCCCAATCAATATTAGGTAATCGTTGACCACAAATACGGGTCCTTACCTCCGCAGGACAGATCCCGGATAGGGCCTCCAATTCGTTACGTTTGTTGCTATGGAGATAACCTATGATACCAAAAGTGAACGAGAGAGAAACGAGGTCATAGCGTGGAAGTGGAAAACATCTCAAAATACCCACAGAGGAAAAGTCAAATAAATAACTATAGTAAATAAATTAAGAACAATAAATGCATATCACGGTTGTCCGTCTAAAACCTTGTATCTCCATGTTTCGTGATTTTCATTTTCTGCCATGAATCTTTATCAGTAGTCACCCTTTATTTTTATCACTGGGTTTTGCAAATATCTTACCAATAAAAAGTATTAAAAAGGGCTTTACAACACAGTATTTAATCATTTAAAAAGAACAGTTAGTTTTCCATTGCCTGAATCTTGGACATACAGATTTCGGAGGGACAGGGACAGTAGGCAAAAGCATGACAACTCAGTTATGCTATAATAAAATGTAATTTAATAAAAATAAAATGCATCATATTTTAAATGTTTATATTTATTTGAGAAAACAGATTTTGGGTAAAATGTCCAAAGATTCTTATAAAACATAAATACAGTATAATATTATAGAATTGTTATAAAAAGTCACTATTCAAGAAATCCTTATTCATTGTTCATATACTTAAGGGTCACTTAATCGTATATATTTATAAGCATTTTTAAATAATAGTGGATTTATCAAAACTAGGGATTAACATTAAATTGATTGAAATTATGAAAATAAAGAAACTATGCTATCATTTAGCATCAGTCTAGTCCATCTTTGCCTAAACTAAGTGGAATTATTCTTCATCCTTTCTATCAAGAGGCTTGTTAGACATATTTATGAATCAAATATTTCAAAACCATTTTCATTCAGGTTTTGTTATTAAAGAAATGAATACGCCCGCACAATTATTTTCTTCAAGCTTTGAGAAACATTTCACTCAAGTGACACGTGAACAGTAGTATATATATTTACAAAAATAATGAATAAATAGAAAGAATAATAAAAGTATGTACACATCCTATCCTAAATCAACTACAACTAATTGACTGGTACAAGAAACTTTGTGTCACTATGCTCACCGTTCACGTTCTGAGACATTTTAGGGCTGACGTTGTTGTTCAGTAATGAGATCTCCTCCTCGCCCGGAAAAACAGGCTTTCCATCCCTTAAACACACATATGCACACACAGGAGTTAGATACTGGAACCCGTCCAAAAGCACACATTTAAATCAACTCAAGCAAACAGAAGTGTTTCATAGCTATGGATGCGAGTCTCTGGGTAGCTTCAAGTATCTCACCTGGTAGCTTTAAGCGTGAGATTCTTCAGTGAAAGTTGCAGGAGTCTGCGGCTCTCGCTCAAGGTCAGATCCTGTGTTGGTGCTCCGTTTATGTAGTGTATGATATCCAGATGCCTTAAACTGCCTTCCGCATGAGCCACGGATCCCGGTATGATGTCCTTCACGTACAGAACGCCCAACCCACTGTCACTTCCACCGTCGAGAACCAGACCTACAAGACACGCCCAGAGAGCAAACACTTTGAATACCTGCATGTATCGTGACCATCCCTTACTTCGCCATTCCTTATTGAGCGCTGGAGAACAACAGCTTGTCTTTTTTTCCCTCTTTCAGTGAGCAGAAACCCGAGCCAAGCACTTTTCCCAGTAAAGCCCAGGTGGGCTTTGTTTATACTGATGGATATCTATGTTTTGCTGTCACCCAGTAAGTTCCACTTGACCTCTGATGGCGAGATAATGCCGATGCGACACACATCCGGTCAAACCCGGAATCTACACTGGATTCTGGGTATTTCCAGGAACGGTGCAGAGGATTGGTACGGAATGAAAGAGTTATGATATATTTGATGTGATTTCTTACCTAAAGACTCATCGTAGCACTGAAACGTGATGTCGGGGAGAAGGTGGGCTTCTATCGGCGGCTTGGGCTGTTCTAGAATGCGGCCCACCACGAGGTCCACAACTTTGGGGGCTGCACGCACCAGGTTGACAACCTCGGTGTGATTCATGCCAGCCACATCAATGTTATTCACCTTTAACACAAGAAGATGAATGGAAATGAATAACAGGGTTTTTCTAAATCGACGTTGATACAAAATTCCATGTTTAAAGGCACACGGAGTAAAATAATGACTTTTTTAACAGGTTTTCAAAAGTATTAGAGCTGAATTCTTTAATCGTTTACTCACCGTCATGTCATTCCATGAATGTGAGTAAAAGAAGATTAAATCACTTCATTTCTTCAGCAGAACACAAACGATATTTTAAAGAGTGTTGGTAACCTTTGTGTTCCACAGAAAATACAGTCGTATCCCTTCTGAAACCTTGAATTTTTTGTTACCGGGTTTGGCAAATGTCTAGTATGAAAAAGGGTTCGTCAACTTTGACAACAAAGTATCAGAATCAGGTTTTTTTTTCATTTCCTGAAAAACAACTAATTTGGACATCCAAGGATTTGGATGGACATCGACGATATACACATTTTGAAAAACATGAGGGTGAAAAAATGACCAGTTTTATTTTGAGTGAACTATACATAGTGGACAATATGCTGCAACTAATGTATATAACCGATATTAAAGTGATAGTTCACCCAAAAACAAAAATTCTGTCATCCTTTACTTACCCTCTTGTCATTTCAAACCTGTATGACTGGCAGAACACAAAATATTATATTTTAAACAATGTTGTTAACCGGCACCCATTCACTAGCATTGGCTTTGTGACCATACAATAGATGAGAGTGTGTGCCGGTGCTGCTCGGTTACCAACGTTCTCCAAAATATCTATTTTTGTGTAAGCAAGTAATACAGCGGCTATAGATTATTTCTGATAACAAGCAAAAGAAACCGAGAAGAACCGTTACTTGGCTAAACTTGCCACTCCAATGTTTTTGCACTCCAAAAAAATTTAATACAATTATTATACAATAAAATAATAATAGAAATTAGTAGTAATAAGTAGTAATATTATTAGACACTAGCCAGACATATAAACAAACGCAGACCAGAGGTTAACTCCATGCGCGCGTGTCCGATGAATATACACGTTCAAATTCTCAAGCGACTGGTTGTGGCTAAATACAATCAAAATATTTTTTAATAAAAGACAGATAACCCCCTGGAGTCTCACCAAGCTGGGAGGAGCCGGGACATTTTTCAAACTGTGTCCGGCTGAAGAAAACAAATTCATACACACCTAATTTGGCGTGAGGGTAAATGATGGAGTAAAATTCATTTTTGAACTATTCCTTTAGATCTGTTAAACCAGACCGTGGTAGATTTACTACCATCCCAAGATTCAGTAATGGGATACCATTATCATTCGATCTCCAGGCCGCAGTCGGCCATCTTCTTTAGCCGGGTCCTGGATGATGTCATGGATGAAGCAGCTGTTGTCGTTTCCTCTGGTGAGCGTGAAGCCTAAACTTCCTCTATCAGACTTCTCCAGCGAGACATGTAGCTCCACCTCCTGAAACAAGACAACCATTCATCTTCGTAAAAAATTTGAGTGCGTTTAGATGTAAAAATCAAAAGAGGTTTTATAAGTGTTTCGATATTTAATGATCGACATTTAATATTCATTCTAGCAGTTTTTAAGCTAAAATGTGTTTCACGAAACAACATCCTGAGGTCTTACAGGGATAAGCTCCTCCTCATGGGCGAGGTCTGGAAGACTGAGGTTGATGGGGTCTGACAGTGGTGGAGGAAGTGGGTCTGGACTGGGGCTCAAGACTCCGCCCTCAGGAATGGAAGGAGACGATGACATGCGTAGTGCCGAACCATCCAGATCCCTGAAGAAAGATGGAGATAATACCAATATTACATTATATTTCATTTCAAGTATTTAAGAAATTGAGTACATAACACTGAATGACTGACCTTCTGTTGAACTCCGGTCTAGACATAGACTGCCCGGGTGAATAATACGCCGACCGCACGGTGTCGTCCAGATTGGCGTTCTCGTATTGATCGAGTCTTTCCATCGGAGTCTGGTAGACGCTGTGGTCCCTGGCTTGGCTGAAGGCCTCCTCAAGCTCATCGTTGTCGGTGCTGTCGCTGTAACTGTCTCTGCGAGAGGGCGATTTCATCAGTGACCTCTCCAGAGCTTCTTCCACCAGAACCAATGTCCGCAGACGCTCTGTCAGAGGCGAGGAGCTAGGCTTGGGGTTAGGCTGGGGTTTGGGATGGAGCTCCTTTCGTGGAGAGGGTACGGGGGTCTGGAGAAGGTAAAGTTCATTTTGAAAAAGAATACAGTACGAATAAAGAGTGGGAGTCATTTGGTGTTTAGCTTGAACAATTTATTTAGTTTAAAAAAGTGAATTGACTTACAGTAATGGCAGGGTCCATCTCAGGTAAGACCCCCTTCTCAGGTTTACACAAGCGTAGGGTGACCTTCTGCCCTGTTCCTCTCAGAGCAGAGATCACCTCCTGAGAAACACCAGAAAAAGAAAGAAAACACCATACTGTGACTATTTCCGAGGACCTGGCATTGCGGTACTTTGTATATCGTTGACTCTTGATAGAAAATATTAATTAACTGTGATTTTTGTTGTTGTTGATGAAAGCATCTCCTAAATGACCTACCCTACCATGTTAATACCTACGGTATTGTATATTCTTCAAAATAAAGTTAGAAAGAAGATTAAGACATTCAGAATTTTTTGTTTAGTTACTGATGTCTTTTAACATACATGTTGCGACAGTCCTTTAAGCGATATCTGATTGACACGCAGGATGACATCGGCCACTTCGATGCGGCCGCTCTCGGCTGCTGGTTGCCCAGGAAAAAGCTTTTTGACCCGCACCATGCTGGTGCCCGCAGGCTCTCCGGGGATGTTCTCCTCTCGGCTGAAGCTGAAACCAAGCCCGGATGTGTTCTTCACCAAACCCACCTCGAACGTGTTATCTGATCAGAAAACAACATGAGGGATGAGTAAAATGTTTTACTCTCCCAGGCTTTGAATCCATTGCTAGGAGCTCACCTGGCGTGACGAAATTGTATTCTGCTGTTGTTTTCACTGGTTTCGGCTCTGGTGCGGCTGCGCTGTACGCGTCAGGTTTGTTTTGAAGCTCAGATGTGCTTTGAGGTGTCAGTGGAGCGTGAATGGTGTCTAATGGGGGTTGACCTTTTTCCAGTATCAGATGCACCACCTGGGCAACGTGGGAATTCATTAATATAAATAAAATGCCTCTAGGGGGCGCAGTGCAGCATCATCAACTGAGATATCTCACCTGGCCAGTGTTTTTTAACGCATCGACTGCCTGTTTGTGAGTGGCTCCTTCAATACGTTTTCCATTTACGGCCACCACACGGTCCCCTGTGGAGAAAAAGATCACACTTTACATAATAATGTGGACTAGCAAATATTTTGTATGCATTCATTGTATATTCTTTATCAACTTTCTTTCTATTGGTTAGATATTTAAAGTGACAAATAATAATGATTTATGGCGACAACAAAAAAAAACAAATACGGAGATACAATGTTTTTTGACATTATTGTAATGACAACTTAATTTTTTTGCACTAGAGAGGGTTACTGAAAATTAAGAGAAACATGACCATAATTTAACAATGATCTCAATTCTAATCAAAAGATACCATTTTACTTTTGATTTTGGTCTTAAAATATGATCTTAAGTAAGCAAATAATACATTTTTACACTCCCCTCCAAACATCAGACTAATCTTTGAACTCTGGATTAGACTTGATTCAACTAGCTGAATGTGAAATGTTTGTTTTTTACCTTTTTCTATCCTCCCATCCAGGTCGGCTGCTCCTTTAGGAATGACCCCTTTGACATATATCCCTCCATGCTTGACCGTTGTGTCCGAGCCACCCTGCGACAGACAAACACATGAATACACCCAACAGAAAGAGATCACATCTTTCCTCTATTGGGTCTCATGGCTAAACTGCTTATTGCTTAAGGACTCTTTCATCCCACTGTATCATACATTACGAATGACGTATTTTCAAATGATAACTCAATAAGTTTAAAAGATTGAACCCAAAGCAACACCCGTCCTTACATTCAAGAGGCCGTTCACTTGATTTTAAGAAATTTACGATTTATTCTACCAAATCCCGAACAGATTTTCGCTTGTCATTCCAGAGATCAAGCCTATAAAAAGCAGTATGCTTATGAAAGTAAGAAAGCCATCACTGCAAAAAGTCACACCACAGCAAAACATGCAAATCCATGCAGGCATTAGTGCTTTTCTTTTTTACGCACAACGAATCTAAAAATGTGGTCTCATCCGTGTGCGTTTCCACGCTCTGCTGTACCTGCTGTGTCTGTCTTTACCGTTAGTGTGGGAGCCAATTGAAATGCCTGTAAACATCTGCATGCACAGAGCGAAAACTACATTCCCCAAAACTGAAGCCAAACGAAGAGCCTCAAAAAGCAGGGCTAAGGGTACAAAAACAACACACACACGCAAAGTGAATCAAAGAGAACCAAAGGAGAAAAAAGTGTGAGCGGAAACCTTTCCGAACAGTACCGTGACACTAATGCCCAGACTGCTGTCAATTTTGCACAGCTCAACGTCAAATAGATCTCCAGACTGGAGGCTATTGACTTCTGGGCTACTAGCATTTAATGTCTCCGTGACGTTGTTGGGAGAAACCCCCTGTGAACAGAGAAGAGCTGGGTTAATGCAAGGCCGTGCATTGCCGTACACATGCAACGGTCAGAGGTTACAGGCCGGACGGGTCTTGTTAACGGAGGGATTTCGGTGTAGACATGCAGAACTGGATTGCATTTACTTTTAGAAATGCAATTGGTAAGGAAAAGAGAGGAAGGCGTTTTTAAATGCATCATTTCTTTATCCGTGTTTGAAGTGTGAGGTATAAGGTGTAACTGCAACGTTTTTGGGATGTGATTTTAGCTTCTAAGAGAATTTGGATTAAATGTTGGGCTTTGTGTGGGACTCTAAATAAAATGCAACACGATAAAAGTGACATGAAGTGCATAAAATGGAAAGTTCACACAAAAGTAATGTAGTAATCTCCAACAAGGATGCAAAAAGCAGGAGAGAACGGCGTCCTATTGTTCCAAAAAAGTTACATTTAATATTTTTGTGATGTAGTTCAAACACTGAAGGACCAACTAAAATTCATTTTAAGTTCATACAAAAACAATACAAAGCACAAATTGAATACAGATTGTCGTTTTATCGCAAATCAAAGTTCTTTCAAATCACTACAGAGACTAATTCTACCTTTTTAGTCATTTGTTTCTCATGGCTACTCGAGTATGTGTCCTCATCCATATCCGAGTCCCCTCTGTCAGAGTATTCCAGCTCTTTAGGAACTTTGGGTTTTCTGGTTTTAGGGGGAAGAGCTGGTGGTGTGGCCACGGCCGTTGGTTTGCTCTCATCTGTAAGAAGGTTGCGGTGAAATCCGTTGCTCTGTAGGTGGTTGGCGCTCTCAGTCCGGGAGTCGTGGGAGCTGACGCTCTCCGGCCGGGATGACTGTGGCGGTGATGCATTGCTGAAGATGAGAGAGGGGATGGGGGAGGCCGCATGGTCTTCGGTGGGAGAATCAACTCCCAATTCTTGTTTGGGTGAAGCCGAGTCTGATCTGTAGTGCTGGTTTCCTGTAGGTGAAAGAGGCATGTTGTATAAGCGTTCTCTAGACGTTCTCAAGATGTTTACCTTGATAAACTTTCATCTGTCCTTCACAACATAGAGGCAGAAACTAAAACACTATGACTTTTTAACACAACACTTTGTCACACAAATAAGTTTATTGCTTCCTTTAAACAACAGCAACAAGAGAAATTTCATGACTGTATAGGTTAACAGGTGTGCATTTATTAATAGAAAATTATTATATTTTATTAATATAAAAGTTTGCTGCATCTTACCTGGAAACAGCTTCTCTTGAGGCTGAGAGACCACCAGAGTGACATGATCGGGGGTGCTATGCAAAATCTCAACCACCCTCTCATGTGATAGGCCCTCCAGGATGACATCGTTTACACTCAACAGTCTATCGCCTACAAAAAAAAACATAAACTTTCCAGAATTGTTCATAGCATTTAAAAAACTGTATAAATATAAAAATAAATATGTTTTAAAGACTGACTGCAAGTGCAAGTATTTCTAGATCAGTGTAAATGTCGTACAATAAAATCTAGTTTCAATCATCATCGTGTAAACATTGTTAAATGAATTGCATAAACAAGGGTAAATATTTTTTCCAAAAAATATATATATATGTACGGCAAATGTTAATATTGAAGACACCATGAGAGGGCATCAAAGAGCCAAAGGGATGTTTCCACACTGTTCACTGGATTTAAAGCAGTCAGTCTCAAACTGTTTGACTTCAAAACTTTCCGTTGTCCACAAAAACATTTGCAAACTCATTTTTGTATATACTACATATAGTTATGTATACAATCAAACATAAATAAATCTTATATTAAGTCATTAATGCCATATTGTGGTCTTTTTCTGAGTTTGTTGAAGCCCTGTGGTGGTCCACGGCCCCCCGTGGTTGAGAAACACTGATCCAGAGAGACACACACACAGTTCATACCGGGTTTCAGACGGCCGTCGATATCAGCGGGACCACCGGGTGTGATGGAGCTGATGAGGGGACCCGGATCCTGTCGCCCAGAGTTCAGTCCATCTACAATCTGAAAACCTGGAGCGCAACATACAAACAAACCACAAACACACACATTGTCAGGCTTCAGGTTCTGTCTGAACGAGCCTACATGAAATGGCAAAACATATACATTGAATGTAAAACTAAATATACATATACATAATATACATTGTTATAGGCTGATATATGGTATGAAATGGGTGCGTAAATGATTATCATTTTAATTCAATTGTAGACAAGCACAATCTTCATACTTCAATATTTCCTCTCCGAGGGAACTTAACCGGCAGAGTTTTCAGCCCTGAATGGGATTCATTAATCAATGTGAGGTTTACCAGAGCTCTGCACAATATCACACTATCTTAACCCCTGACGCGTTGTGTTTTGTGCCTGCTGATAATCCACGCTGCCGGCACCAAGACTTCAGCAGCATGTTTGTGTCAACAGGGTGTGCAAAGCCTTCTCAGCATCAGGGCTTTTTATTACATACCCAGTCCATGTTTGACATCTTTCTTCAGTTTTACAGCCTGTATCTCTCGCTCTGGAGAGGGTAACGCGTGGACCTTCTTTTTCAGGGAATCTATGGGTGGGAAATACCGGAGGAGGCATTAGAATGGAGTGTCCTAAACACACACAAACCCACACAAGACACGAGAGACACTTGAGAACTAACAGGCATAATTACTGATTCAACTAAAGGAGCCAGAGACACTTCCTGTGTGTTCACAACTGATGATGGTGTTTGGATGGACACTGAAATGTTTTGTAAACTCGTTTTATAGTATTATAAGTACTTTATCATTTATATTTTTATAATGAATAGTTCGTTTGGACATTTATCGCCTTAATGTATCATACATTATAAATATATACATAGAGCACTCCCAAAACGAAATTGTGAATTTCTTGCAAAACAAGCATATCTGAAAATAACGAATTATAATATTGTGATCGATTCAGTGCTCATTTAAATAAAAGTAAATAAAATAGTAAAAATAATGATTTATATGAAGGCAGGCATTAGCTAACACTTGTTTACAATACTTCACAGCATGTATTAGAGGTCTATTTCCAAACATTTTATTTATTCATCCTCAAGTGGGTCAAAACCTGCATACACATAATATGATAACCATGAATAATAAGCAATATACGTCACATTATGTGTTAAAGATCTATTTCATCCAACTCAAAACTTCTATCATTTATCATCCTCATGTGGTTCATGCATATGACTCTTTCACCTCTGGAACACATTGAGTTAAAATGTCTCGGTGGTTTTGTGTCCATACAGTGGAAGTGAACCGGGCGGTCTGCAGCTCATACTGTAGGATAAGAGAGATTAACCCGCAACACGGCCGTATATCAGAGCCGACAGAACTCGCTGAAAACACACAGCTTAAAGGCGCGTCCGTAGTGGCACGCGCGTAAGCCAGAGAGATGACAGCTAAACTTGCACCAAGCAAGAGAGAGTATGAGACAGACAAACACATGTAGGATTTGGAAAGTTCTCCTCAGGATTTGTTGTTCTGATGCCAGTGTGAGGTCAACTAACATGCCTTCCTTCACGGGAAGTTGGCTGTAATTCTAGCAGAAGTGTGTGTTAAGGGCAGACCGGGACACGACTTTTCAGGCCTTTTGAAATCTGACCACCTCAGTACCGAACCAGATGAGAAACGTTTTAACGGATGACAGGGCTAAACGAAACACAGATACCGTACCGCTGATTCTGATGGATGACGCGGGAGTAGACGGGGCTCCCAAGCTGTGCATGCTAACACCTGAGGAAACACAAATATGTCAAGACGAATATTATGAAATCTAGCGGCGATTTAGTAAGCACAAATTGTGTAAAACCAAACAGGGGTAATTTTGACTCGACTACACTTTGCATTCACTGAGCATTTGTTTTCATTTTCATTTATACTTTGGATGTTACATCATATAAACACACACACATCTATGCACATGGGCGTCAATTCAGACTCTAAAATCCTATTTCACAGCACACCGAGCAAGACATTGAGAGGATTTCCGTGCTGCCGTCCTCTCTTATTCGACAGCAGATGATGTGATAACATTGAGGTAAAGTCATACGAGCGGCGAGGCGCTGTTAAAGAGAGGAAACGATAGAAGCAGACAGCCGCTGTCTTCACAGAGAAACAAGGAGACAGATTCGGCCCCGCTATCCTGACGGACCGTGAGAGGAGCGCTGGAGAACGAAACGGAGAAAATAACTACAGAAGGAAGGAAGTCGGCAAGGAGTCATTCAATGGCAGACAGATGCTCAGTTTGAGGGTAATGATCCGTTAAGCAGTCGGAAAGAGTTTTGATGGTCCACTAGTCATCCAACAGCTGTCTAGAAAACAACTTCATTGAAAATCACCTTGTTTACTTTTTTTAGTTTGTGCCCTAAAACTTGTCTTTACGCCCTTTAGATCCTCGCCACTACAACCTCACACATTGTGATCTATGACGGCCCACCCACATCGTTTTTTTTTTTAAAGCATGTTGTGCACATCCTTATGTTTTAGGTAGGTGTAGTACGTTTTATGGACCTCACCTATGACATACGCCTGTCCAATGTCCTCACCGGAGGAGGAGTCCGACCCTTTGTTCAAGCCACTGGAGACCCAGCTGGCACTGGTGTGGGGGGCCGGGCCAAAAGCATTGCTGATGCGGTGAGAGAAAGAGAACATGATGATGACAAACAGAACAGGCGATTACTTCCAGTAGTCAAGCAGAATGAACGATTTTCCCGGATTCATCCGGAAATATTGCAGTATTGAAAGTCCCCCAACAATGAAAAATCTGTCATTATGTTGGTGCTGGGTTTGATTTCCAGAAATTAGAAAAATTTGACAGAAGTTACTTTTTTAATGCACTGAAACTATACAATGAATTTATAAAACTCTATTTGCAACCTGACCGCTAGATGGCGCTAAAATCTCCACATTGCACCTTTAAATTCAGAGGTGCTTTCATTACAAGATCACCGTTTTGACAAGCATGTGTTACACCACAGAGTGTGAATCTCTAATATTATCTTAACACAGTTATGAAAATGAACACACACAAGTCTCTCTCTTAAGAGCTGATTAACGCTGTCAGCCCTTGGCATCTTACTGGCAGGCTGACAGAAAAACTGGAGAGAGAGAGAGAGAAAGAGAGAGAGTGAGACGGGTGGCATAACATTGAAAAACAGCAGCAAAGTAAGAGAGTGAGACAAGTGTAAAGGCATAAGTGTGAGACAGGTGTAAAACGCAAGAGATTTATAGAAAAGCAAAGCAAGATGGATGGAGAGATTTAAAGTTATAGTGAAATTAGGAATTGAAGATAGAAGTGTGCAGACATGATAAGTGTAAGTGAGTGAGACAGGATTTAATGACACAGTCTGCATGAAGGTGAGACAGGTGTAAAATAAGAAACGACGACAAGCGAAAAATGGACGTAAAGATTTCTAAAATGGAGTATTTGTAAAATGAACTGTAAAACATGTGAAACAACAGCAAAGCGAGGAAGGGTGTTAATACATTTATTATGATGTACAGTTAAATAAAATGCAGAATTACTACGACATGAGACGTGAAGGAGAGAGACGGCTGTCAAAATATGTCAAATGGAGAGGAAAGCATAACATGTTTTATTAAAAGCAGTATTGAAGTTAGAAGATTGCTGACATAAATGTAGGCGAGCAAGACAGGCGTGAAGACAAGAGAATTTGCAGGGGAGTGAGACAGGTCTTGAAAAACAAGAAATGTCTGGAAAGCAAAGTAAGACGACAGATTTAAAAATTTGTATTTAATGCATAGATGAATTAAAGATAGAAGTGTGCAGACAGTAAGAAAAAGTGAGACGGGTATAAATCATACAAACAGCAAAGCAAAGAATGGAAGGATATATTATAATCATAATAATATGTACAATTTCTGTTCTGTATGTTTATCTCTCACCCCTCGTGCTGTCTGGCGGCGAGGATGGAGTCTGTGTCTGAGCTTGCACGTTGATGTGATGACACAAGCACTTGCGATCGAGTCATGTTGCTCTGTAATTGGCTACCGAAAGGCACCATCCTATGCTCAGGCGACTCAGGCAACTGACTCAAGTTATGATGGGAACGACTCTTCATCTTAGAGTAAGAGCTGCTGTTTAAGCCCGGATAGGCCGGAGGGATGGAGACCCGAGCGTTCTTGTTGAGGGACATCTCAGAGTAGGACATTCTCTTGTAAAGGTCCGGCTCAGATCCGGGGGAGAAACTCATCCCATCAGAGTACTGCAGACTGGCCAGAGGAGAGTTCTCTGAAGACGAGAAGAGTGAACAGAAGTATGGTGTGATGAATTAACACAGGTTTTTCATTTTTTGCAGTTTTAAATGAGCTTTTATTTTATATTCATGTTAATTTAAATGTAAACGATTGTCAACTTGTATTGTTTATTTTTTGCCATATGACTTTAATTGTATTGATTTCAGATGTATTGTAAATGTATAATCATTTTAGTCCCTCAGTTTAAACTTCAAGTGTTATTAATTCTTTAAATAAACTTTAATTTAGATATTTTTAACTTTCAAGTAAATATTTTGCGATTTTGTCACAATGTGCTGTTGTCAGCTGTTTATTGTTTATTTATTGCCATTTCAGATTTTCAGATCATTTTAGTGACTAAATTAAATATTTTTTTCATGTTAATTGTAGTTAAATTTGGGACATTTTCTTAAGGGCTTCTGTTATTTTATCATATTAGCTATAGGCTTAATAGATTGTTTTATTTTATTTTTAATTTATTTCTGGTTAATACTAATGCATCTGCTTAAACTTATTTCAGATTCTTGCAAAGGTAACATTTCTAATTTTCTTTCTAATTTTCCTTTTTCGTTTTTCAAACATTTAGGCCTATATTTTATTTGGTTTCCATTAACAGAAATCTTCAAATAGTTTAGTTTGCTACCGCCACAGGTACAACCTGGGCACAACTAGTACTCTATATCAAGGTTTTGTATTGAGACTTACCAGTTCAATTCACATTGCGCTTTTCACAGTTTTGCACGGTTGTAGCTTCACAGTAAATACATATTAATATAGAAAAAAAGTGACAGAAATGGTCTAAATTAAGATTTTTCTCTTATGCATACTATTTTCATTCCCGAAATTAACATTACAGCTGCTGTGTCATGGCCACTGTTAGTTTCGGCCAAAGATTGTTAATACTCGATTTAACCTCGCCATTATATTACATCGTATTCATTTGTTGTCTCTTTTCTCCCTCACCGAAATCTTGCAGTTCTTGGTTGTTCTGTCGGGCCTTCGTGTGCAGGTGGAATTTGTACTGGGCCGAGCACATCTGTAGCAGGTACTGGCAGGTCTTTTGACTGTCTGTCTGAAACAAGTGTTTAATCCCATCCGAATTGTTCTGCAAGCAAATCTTCTTTTTCTGCCATATGAAAACACACATGAAGGGCGTGAATCTGACATTCAAAATAAATGTAAATAAACCCTAAAATTTGACTTCTGAAAAATATCCCTTTTATAAAACTCATGTGACAAAGTCCACAAGCAAACATCTTACTGTAAAGGAGATCTTCTTGGTGTCCCTCCAGGGGAACCGTAGCACCGGGGTACGATTTCCATTGAGAACCTCGAAGATATAGACACCTTTTGAGTAAATACCCAGCATGATGCCAGTCTGGGATCTTTTTTCTGGCAGCACGCGATGGAAGTGAACTCCATATTCGGTCAGTCGCTGGCACACCTTTACACAACAGAGAAGACAGATCTAGTCGCAGGCACATCTGTATTTATACAATTCCTTGTCCTCGTTCCATGTCTCGAAAATCTCTCTGGGTTTGCACTAATGTGTTTTGATTGGTCCCTGACCTTGAGAAACTCAATCTCCGCCTCTTCCTCTGCGGCATTGAAGTACGAGGCGTGGAGTTTGGGCAGCTGCTCTTTAATGGTGGTCTGATCGATCTTATCAAGCACGGAGGCGGGGAGGTAGTGCTCCGTCCTGAAATACGTCTTTCCGTGCAGCTGATGAACATTTGACATTTGTTATTCGACAACATGTTAAACACAAATAATGAAACAAAATGTTTTACTTGTTGTACCTCGGGCTGATAGTCTCCAAACTCTGCCTGCAGTGCCAAAGATGCCAAGATCACGGCATTTTCAAGGTCACATCGCACCCGTTCCTCAAGGATATCCTTCCGCAGCTGAAGATAGTACTGGTGTTTGGTCATCGTGTGCCTACGGAAAATAACACAAAGAGAAGATTGTGTATTTGCAACTCAAGGACACGTTTTACTGATGGTTTATACTTCATCTCTCTTAATGTTGTGTTAAAATGTAAGAGTATTGACTAACATAACCATGGAAAACAACCGGAATGATTTTCAACTTGTACATTTCATAAAATATTCGTAAAAAAATGAAATGCACTTATAAACACAAGTTTAAAAAAGTGGCAAAAATATTCTCACAGGTTTGTTTGTATTGCGTTTGTGTGCGTAAAAAAACGTGCGTACTGACGCCGTACAGTAAATTGAGGTACCAAACTAAGACGTATGCTGAGACAGACAAGCAAGTCAAACAAACACCAGCACGTCCGCGCATGTCTGAGAAAACTTTACAGGTGCTTCTGTGAGACAAGCCTTGAGCTCTTACTGTATCAAGTTGACATCATCTTGAAAAAACTTGATACGCAGAAAAAGATTAAAATTGACGTCTGTTTTCTTCTTCCTAGGGTCGTCCTTCCATCCGTCGGGGGCCACCTTCAAAAGTTTGGCATCTGAATCGATGAAGAAGAACTCGTCCTCTGAGGAAAATAAAAGTAAAAAATGGATTATAGGAATATAACCAGCAACTGTAAGATATTCCCTTGTGCAATATTTTGTTCTTGAATACATTTATCAAGGGGTTTTATGAACCTTTCAGGTAGGCGAGGCTGAACAGGTGCTGTTCCACCAGCCCCACATGAGCAATGACCATATCCAGCACATCCTTACAGATCGACTTCACATCGCAGCACAGCTCCAACCTCTGACCGTTCAGTAAGACCACTCCCACCTTCCTCTGACTCTCTTCCACCTTTCCACGTTTATTCTGTCACACGCAAACACACAGATGAATGCACACGTACAGGATGGTATAGTCTGTGGTACAGTATGAGAATGCATCAGTCTCACCATTATGGATGAAGGGATGTTTAAGACCACACACGGCTCGCTGCTCATCTTCACAAACTCGGGGCCGAAGAAATTCTGCACCAAAACAAACACACCTTGGTGAACCGTGAGGCTTCGTAACAAATGTGAATTCAAACCGAGATAGATTCAGATCTCAGTATTGCATCATTCATACTTTGCATCATTCATACTCAGCATTGCATCATTAGTAACTTTGTATTAGCATACTATTGCTTTTATGACATATCGCTTATTGCTCCCTGAACTCTTTGTAAGTCGCTTTGGATAAAAGCGTCTGCTAAAGGACTAAATGTCATACTTGATTTTCAATCTGAATTTAGTTGAACTTAATTACTTTGGATTTTCTAAGGTGGTGGCCGGCGTCCAAAGGACTGCTGCGAAAAGGTTCCATCAGGTCCATTATGGAGGTCCGGGGGTCATCTCCGGGATAGGCAGATGCTCGGGACAGCCGGGCCTGGAGCCTGTGCATCTCTTCCTGTCGCTGGATCAGAAGTTCAGTGCCCGACAGCTCGTCCTGACCAGCCTCAAGCAGTCTGGACACAAGACGGATCAGGACCAAGTTTCAATCCAAGCCCAATGTCAAGTTTACACTCAAGTTATTCTAGCATCTCGTTCATCTATGAATTATAAACATTGCATTTGTCATCTAGATATACAGATGGACACATTCATTTAAACCGATACAGACGGTCGTTTGCATTAAAAGCAGCTTGTCTATGTTACGTCAGCACAACCTCATGACATGCTGTGGTTGCCGTCAGTAACCCACTGCATCTCTGCACCCTGAGCATCCCTTTGGAATTCACTACCTTGACCTAAAACCCCCTTTACACGCCAGCAACACCTGGCAACCGTCGCCACAACATATTCTAATGAAGGAAAGAATCAGGTAGCGCAGCTTTTGACCAGTAGGGGGAGCCGTAGAAACACTGATTTGTGAGCAACACAAGAGGATATTTGCAACACTGAAGCCGGATCGATTTAGGGGCCCTCTAAAAGTTTGTTGAGGTTACGGAAAAGACAAAATGTGAAAAAGAAAGATCGCTATCTGAGCTAAACTGAAACAGGATGGAATGAGATTTGGATTATCATTAACCAAGGAAGGGGTCCTCGATCACAGAAGAGCTTCAGAATGAGTCGGGTTGACTGATCACAGCACGAGAGAATACCTGTGTCTCTGAGCACCGCTGAGCGAAATGGAGTCGTGCTCGGACAGTCCCACCTGAGAACTGTATCGTCTCAGATCATCAGGCTTTTTGGCTGTTTGCGAGAGGAAGAAAGAGAAATAAAGACGTATGAGTAACACGTAAAGCACGTGCCATAGATGGAGGAGGTTATTAGCAGACAAACCTTGTCTGTAGTCGGGGTCTGAAGATGTCACGGAGGGGCTCTCGCTGGATGAACTGTAGTCACTGTGGTATCTTTTGTGGGTGTGTGTGGGATCTGAAAATACAGAGGAGTGTAAAAATTTGAAAAACAAACGGGCTGGAAATTATAAATAAGCAACTAATATAAACAAGCAAGTGGAATATGGTAAAAAAAGTTTCCCAATTCAAGGTTCGTCACATATTTTTCAAAATCTTTTTTCTCACTTACATGGTCTTTAAATTGTTTTTCTAGGCACCCACTCATATGGTCACATGACCAGAGAAACCATTGCCTAATAAGACGGTGTCTGTGGGATAGTTGGGAAAATAAATACTGCTAGAGTCAATGGGGGACGAGGTCTGTTTCGTTACTGACATTCTACCAAATATCTTCCTTTGCAGAACGAAGAAATGTACACAGGTTTGGAACAATCGTAGGGCGAGTAAATGATTTGATTTCCCTTCAAAAGATAAAAGAGTCTCTGGCTCTGTGTTCTAGTCAAATAATCACCCATTTTGCATTCGCAGACAAAGCTAAGGTAGGAAACTCTGAATCACTGCTTTACACGGTGTGTGTGTGTGTGTGCGTGCATTACATCACTCCAAACCAAGACTGAAACTCAACAGCATCATTTGACCCAACCATCCCACACTACTAAACGAGTTTGTCAAGACCAGAAAATCAAGTCCATGCACTTACTAAATCACGCATATCTAGCATAACAAACATTCCTGAAGGTTTCTCAAGCCGGAAGTTTTTAACGGGAACAATAACTCTTTCGTCTCTCGCTCGGCTGACAGATCACATCAGTAAACATTTACCTCCACCCCCAGTGAAACAATGACACACAAGACATCAATAAAACGGAAACAAAATGCTACAACGTTTGATGGATATAGTAAACCGACGAGCCAAACAAAACCATCAGGAGGAAATAGGTCAATAAACTGCATTCCTGACCCGGACCATCGCCGCGGGTTTGTGTCACATCAGGAGCATCATTTTGTGCCTACTCAAGGTTACGAGACAAATGTCCCACAATGCATCTCTTCAGCCCCGAGCTGCAGAAAACAGGAGCTGACAACCGGTAAACACACGCACACACACACAAACAATACAAAAACCAACACACTTGAATGGAAAACTCTGCCTACACAGCGCAGTTATCAGAGTCTTGTGGGAGGCTCGTGTTGAGTGTGAGTCACAGACACACCAAATCATTCAGATGGCCCATGGTAACCTGCACTGTTTGTAGGTGTGACAGCGTTTATGCTAAAAGGCGTGTTTGGAGCTGTCGTGTTCTTCTTCTGTTCTATGGATGTGTTATAATGTTGAGAGATCATTCGCGAAACAAGGAAAGACAGAGCGAGTGCATCAGGCACAGGGACGATGTGTTCTGCTACACGCCGTACGCAAGACGACCTGTCATGCAAATCGGTTTCCTGCTGCGCTTCACACCACTTCACAGGTGTGAGATCCTTCCGGAGAAAATGCCTTTCGACTGACTCCAACCTGAAAGACGGACGGGAAACCTCGTGATCTGTCAAATGTGTTGTGATGCTTCTACTCCAAACACGTCCCTCCTTCAGTCACGGACATTAGTCAGGGCACAGGACAATGAAGGTGAACAAAAGCAAGTTTGCAAATAATATTTTTCAATGCTCATATTGGTTGAACTCTACAGATGTAAAGAATATAACAAGTACTTGCTGGAAAGTGTCCCTGACATTGAAACACCTGCTAACAACAGATCGTTGTTTTTTTCCCCTTCTCTTCGCTCTGTCAACGGAGGCAGTCGCATTTTTCTTGCTCCCGTCCTTCCCGTCCCTCCCCCATTCTACTGAAACACCTGCACACAGACTATCACACAGACTATCACACACACACACACACACAAACATAGGCCGCACTCGAGGGTGGCCAACCACTGCCAGATCAATGCCTCCGTCGCTTTGACCCGCCAGCCTGACAAGTGGGTCTGCATGCGGTGCCACCATGGCAGCAGAATCAGATGCTGCTAGTCGGAACTGGATTACCTATCCCTGTTGCAAGTCTTGTCTTTGGTGTATTGTGTACATGTTTTTCTCCCCACCTTCCCCATGTTATGCTTTATCTTCTTCTAAAAATACATTTCGTTGCACTGTACTTGTATGTGTGTAATGACAATAAATTGAATCAAATCAAATAGTTAGTTTTAGAAGCCGTTGGATTTGAATCGTCTATTGTTGAGATTCAGTTTTCTGGGTTGCAGACAGCTGTGTTGATCTCCGATTTTGTAAGTGGGCCATTGGGATGCTCGGAGGGACACTTTGTGGAGGTGGACAGGTTTTATACACTCAAATCTGCTATTTTTGACTTTATTTGATCCTATTATTTGTCATGTTGCCCTTCCCAATCCCCAATGTACATCATATCCTCAACTGTGGCTCAGGAAAGTACTGAGAAAATGAATAGTGTCATTTATTTGCAGAATGTTTTAGGATCTGCTGTGTGACGATTAATTAAAAACAGTATACCCCAAAATAATGATTTTGCATTCCTTTTAAAATGAAACATCTGCAAGTAATAATGATAACTTTATTTTATATAATGCCTTTAAAGCCGCTTGTCAGGTACTTTATATAAAACCAGAAAATAAATTAAAGAACCAAATACATCGTAAAAGACAAATGAAATATAATAAAACCATCAAGTAGAAGATAACCTAAAAAATTGGTTTTAAGATTCGATTTAAAAAAATGCTCAAAGTAAATTATGTAACTTTTCGGAGAAATGAAAAAAATACGCTGCTTTGGATAAAATGTCTACCAAATGCTTAAATGTAAGTTTCTCCCTTATGAGCTTTTTTGTCCAATTACTTTCAATGAAAACGTCAAAATGCGGTTTTAAGTGGATGTCAGTTCACACAGGTGTCAAACAGATAAGACATATGCATGTTTGTGAAAGAGATGAAATCTAATCCGATCATTCCACAGCGAAACCATACATAACTCAAATGTCTTAACATTACGTGAACATTGAATACCAAGAAACCCTGTGGAATGCTGAAGAGATAAAATTCGTAGAATTTATAAAAAAGGACTTCAAACGGCTGGTGCACGTAGTTCCTAAACTGCCTTCAAAAAGCGTTTTAATCCAAATGAAATACTGATCTAAAGGTTAAGGGAATGTCAATGAAACGTAATCCAAACAGACGGACGTGCAATTCTGCTCAATAAACATATAATATTATCAACCTTAAACATCTACAAATGCATCTCCTCTCATACAGACCCACCAGAGATATGCAGCTGAATAAACACGTAGCAAAAAGAAAACATAACAAAAAAAAGACTCGATGTGAAAAAGCACAGCTTTCAATTTCATCCATTCACAACAAAAACAGAAAACTAAAAACAAAATGCGCTTTGCCATCATGCTTGGTTGTGTTCGAATAGAGCTGGACATTCCTTTTCTCCAGGATTGCGGATAATGCGGCCAGTTATTATCAGGAAAATGAACATGACTGGAGTTTGCACAAGACTTCTCCATGTACACAGAATCTTATTTGGCTAGCCCTGACTTCACAGAAGCTATGAGATGTCACATACATTTAGGTTCAGGCAATCTGTTGTTGGAACATCAGGAAAACGCCTATGCAGACACGTGCTGTTATTTACAAAACAAACACGAAACTATTCAATTCGCTCTGATCGACTGTAAAGAGGATCGGGTTTAACAAAGCTGCAAAAACGACCAATCAGAAACTGTCATGCTTATGATGTCACGGCTGTGATGTGGACATTTCAACAGCCATATCCATATCAACGACTTTTTATAATGCATTCTAAATGCTAACTGGGCGTTTAATTTCGGTTACACATACAAATCTTAAGGTACGGTGCCTTCAAAGGGTTAAATACAGTCAAGACTGAACTTCAAAGGGAAAATGTTACAAAAGGGTAGAAAATGACCCCTTTAAAAGATGCCTTCCAGAGAAGTGCTTAATGAATCCATTAGCCATTCGGACTGGAAAGAGAATGTCTTTGGTTCTGAGCTCAGCGGTGGTAAAAATAGCCACCAAACAGCTTGTGGGCTCAGTTCGAGCCAGACTGGACTGGAAATCCTGAGCTTTATTAAAAAAAAAGCAAAGCCGCTCTCCGTCGAGAAACGTCCATATGGAGACCAGGCGAAGGTTGTGTGCATGAATGTGCCATATGTGCTTGAGTTCAGTTCAGACTGTTCTTATGAAGACTTTGACACATTACAAATGTTTTTATCATGGAGTCTGATTCTTTCAGAAAGAACATTTTTAAAGGGGTGGTGCAACGGTGTGTCATGCATTCTTTACAATGTTAAACTTGCCGTCTTCTCATGCTTAACCAGTCAAAAAACGAGCTTTTTATGTTTAAAAAAAGGTTAAACAGCTTCAAAGCAGTTGCATTTTTTATTAGCAGCTTGTAATAAATCTGTCTTGAAAGAGCAAAGCATCTCTACAGTTGAACTTCAAAACTTTAGCTTGTCATGCTTCAAACTAGCTATGATTTACGACAGCCTCCCCAACGCAGGAAAACAGCGAAACGTCCTGAATGAAACGCAAGCGGAAAACGGCGAGAGAGTCTGAACGAGTGAAAGACAGAGCGAGGAAACTGCTTGCATAAGTATGTGAGCTTTAAAGGCCTAGAATTATCCATCTCAAATTAGTTCCAGGAATCTGAAGGCCTGAGCCAGACTGAGTCATAAAGAACCTGGCAGCAGGCCACACGCGCAAAAAAAATGAAACCCATTCATAACTCGCTCCCACCACACAACCGGTCAACCTCGGCTCTACGCCGCAAGATGTGTGACTTCGCAGAAACTATCAGGATGAGGTTTTTGGAAATCTCATAACAATTCTGCTCTAACACACAGAGTTCACAGTTGAATTTCTATGTTCTCAAGGTGGGATACCAGTCAAAAATGAATAGATTTTGTAAACAAACAGTGGTCAGTCTGAGTTCAGCTGTCAGGTTAATGTAGATTTAGCATTTGGCCTGAACAAAACACTTCTTGCATCTTGACCAAGGCTGGAAGAAATCATGTCAATAATCCAATGAACCAACCTCAGATGTACTCAAGAATACAATTGGCACATCTCAATATTTATCTCCTACGGGGTAACTTTATGCCAACGTCCACCCATCTGCCTCACTGGACCAAATGTACAAATCAAAAATACTCACCATCCGTGGCCTGCTTCAACACCTGAAGTTTCTTCTGCTTCTTCTTGAGCCGATCGTAAGCGTTATTGAACGCCGAGCCGACAGAATTGCTCGACCTGTGATGGGGCTTCTGCACATCCAGGCTCCCAAAGTCCGAATATCGAGAGTCCCTAGATTTCCCTGCCGAGCGAGAGCTCAAGGCGCTGTTGCCCCTCCGAGCGTCCTCCAGCGCCCCGAAGCGTAGCATCTCCGGATCGAGGCATCCTAGATCCGCCGAGGATGCCCAGCTTTTGTTTCGTTGATGAGGGTGAGAACGGTGGTCCAGCTCCAAGTGTCGGCCGCGCTGCTGATGCAGATGTTGCTGATGTCGTTGGTGGAAGAGCTCTGAAGATGACTCGGACCCGGCGTGGTAGTCTGAGGGGGGGTTGTGAAGGGGACCCTCGTCTGCCCTGACGAGATCCTGGATGGGAAGAGAGCCCATCGAGCGGCTGAGGCCCCGGTTCAGGTTGGCCTGCTCCTGAGTCCGGGCACGGAAGCGTTCCAGCACGCGATGGGCAGCACTTCGCCCTGAAATGGAAGAAAAAAAGAGTTTACAAGAATTACAACACTGCAGATTTTGTTAGGATACATTGTATTACTTCACCAGGATGACAATTAAACGGGTCTTAATTGGCTACAATTGTAGTTTTCAAGTGGTTAGAAGCTTCTCTAAAGCCTCTCTGATTTCACCCTAAGCTTCTAGAGACACACTTGTTAGCCATGGCAATTCAAGCCCCATCAATCAGGAAGACAGGGACGATACAGATGGACCCCTCTTGTGTGTCCTGGATGACTCGACAAGAGGCCTTTTCTCTCGGCTTCTTTAAAACAAGCTCAGAATATCACAGGAGCAGAGAGATTTCAAACGCTTGATGAAGAGAGGCATGTCATTTTGATTCTTAAAGGGACATTTCACCCAAAAAAAGTAAAATCTTTCATCATGTACTTTCATCATGTCATTTTTAACCTGTATGTCTTTCTTTCATTCTTCCTTAGAACACAAAAAGAGTGATTCTGAAGAAAGTGGCACCAATTCACTGTATGGACACAAAACCAATGCAAGTGAATGTGTGCCAGTTAACAACATTCTTCAAAATATCTTCTTTTTTGTTCTGCGGAAGAAACTCAAGCGGGTTTAGAATGACAAGACTTCAATAAAATGTCCGATTAATTTTTAGCTAAAAACCAGTGACATAGGTCTAGACACAGTTATGACTACACTGCCGAGGTTCATGTCATCCTAATAAAAACACAAAAATAAACCAACGTTAAATGAGTCACCATCCAAGCAGGCTTCATGACCCACATATAACTGCATAAAAACAAAAGTCATCTCATAAGAAGCCGTGAAAGCTCTGGGAAATTTCGATTGGTGATCGATGCCACGCCGCAGTTACATAACCGCTCCAGTTGTGTTTTGTGTTCTCCGTCAAGAATTTCTGCAGCTTAGCTAAAACCACTGGGAAGATTCGCTCATATTTTCCAAAACGAAATGCAATGGTTTTGGTTTGCGGTGATATGCTTGTCTAGTTTCGCTTCAAAACGTCTATGCGAACACGTTGCTTATGAGACAGAGCTGGGACGAGAGAGGAAGAAAGACGGATAGACTGACAGAGAGGGAAAAGTAAAGGAGCTGGAAATCTGGGAGATGAACAGAGAGAAATAAGGAGTGAGGAGACGTAAAAGAGAGAGAAAAAAACAAATGATGTTCTCATTTAGCATTATACACATCATTAAACTACAAAGCACAAAAACCAGACCACTACACAATGAGAAAAACATGAAGAGAGCGGAGATGTGTGTGGGGCTTTTGACATTTCTAGATTGTGTAAGAGTCACTTAAACGTCACTTATTTCATGCTCCATAAGGAGAAAGTTGTC
The DNA here is from genome assembly GCF_947034865.1 of Barbatula barbatula. Lineage (NCBI taxonomy): Eukaryota > Metazoa > Chordata > Actinopteri > Cypriniformes > Nemacheilidae > Barbatula > Barbatula barbatula. Next base: position 3,078,676 of record NC_136785.1, read on the forward strand.
ATTTTTAACACTATTACCACACCTCTCCTCAACAAAACACGAGGTATCAATCACACAGACAACCTAAACAGTTCAGATGAGATATGTGCCAAAGTTTACTTAAGGGATTTGAACAAACCACCAAAGTATTAACAATAACAATGATCCTCACCATCCCTGATGTTATTAAAGAGACATTTCACCTAAAAAATATTATGTTATTATTTGCTCTCATTTCATTCCAAACCTGTATGACTCTGCAAAACACAAAAGAAGATATTTTGAAGAATGTGGGTAACCGAACAACACTGCCCCCCTTTGACTCATAAATTTCTCATAAATGATGGTTTTATTTCTGGGTGATCTGTCTCTTTAAAAATGCAAAGACGTGTGACATTGTTGCATACATGCATGCATGCATGCGGCAAACTTCAAATGTCGCCAAACCAAACTAAATCTGCACTTTGTGGAATCACACCAATCTCAGAAAACTCTCTTCACTAACTCCCAAGAAAATTCCCTGGAACTTTCTATCTCCAATATTTCAACAATCTTCGGTTTGATTTTGCACTTCCCATGGCCGGGGCTGTTCTGGCTTGTCTCTTGTGGCAGAGAGGGATCTTCTATTCTTTTGTTCTGATAAGCGTCAGCCCCTAAAGGGCCAAAGCTGAGTCATGTCGGTACCAAGACCTGCTTTGTTTACGTTGCGAATCATTACCTTCAAAACTGGACAACTTCTTCATGCCGACTGCACATGAATCTCATCTCTTTACGGTATTAAATCGTTCCGTCTCTAGAAATCACTGTAGTAGACGGTGCACCATTATTGCACTTGAAATACTTCATTTATAACTCCAACTTAGTGCGAGGCTGTGTAAAGTGTGGGCGGTAGGAGTACAAACGTGTAATGGCATGCCTGTGTGTGTTTGGGTATGCTTGTGTTTTTGTGACAGGGAGCAGGAGAGAGAGAGCGAGGGAGAGAGCAGAAAGCAAGCAGCGTGTGGACATGTCTAAACTTTTCTTATGTGGGTGAAATTTTTCTGATCTATTACCAGGAAGTCCCTTTCCTCGAAGTCGTTCTCGAATCTCTTTACTTCTTTCTGGCAGGTTTTCCTTCTCGCTCTGAGTCAACAGACCATCCAGCTAAACACACACACAGAATAAAAGACACATAACGGTTATACAAAATTCTATATGACAGTTTGAACTTTTATTCTTGGATTTCTGGAATACTTGATTCTGATTGGTCAGTCACAACACATTTCTGACATTTAACGTGCATGTTATTTCCAGATAAACACAGCGATAAACACATCAGTCAACCTTGACCAGTGCTGTTTAATACTTACAAACAAACTACATACAAATATATTTAATACATTAAGTATAATTAATAAAATAAGATATTTCATTTAAAGATGAATAAACCAAATTGCATGTTTATCGTGTTTGAATGTAGTGTCTTACAAAGGACCTTATAAAATATTTCAAATCAACATTTGTTGTTAAATTATTTACTCATGTGGCCATGTAATAAAAAAGCCAGTTGTTACCACAAATTAAGCCCCTTTAGGGTAAAACAAGACCCCAAAAACAACTGTCTGGCTCTACTAATATAATTAACTTTATTTGTTTTTATAACATTAAACTTGAATTTAGTTTATATATAAAGTCTGGATATGAAGTCTTGTTTTTCCTCAGAGTAAAGTGTGTATATGCTTAGAACAAGCAGAAATATTTGCCACTGGAATAAGCAAAATACATTAAAATTGAGTTTACTGAATTAAAAAAGTTTTCCACAATTCTTAAGTCATTTAGTTTTTCAGGTAAATTAATATTGATTTATGTTTTTTTTTTACTGTTTTCGAAAACATTTTTTTTGCAGTGATCTCAAAGTTTAAACACCCAATTCATCCACCTTACACTATCCGTCCCATCCGTCCATATTCTGATAAAAAATGCAGAGGGTAAAAATAAGAAACGTCCCATCCTATATACGCTTTCTGTATCTCTCTGCTATTAAACAGCTGGGGAGTGTGCAATAGACGAACAGGATGTGACTTCAAACACAAGACACAAGCACAGGAAAGACTGTTAACTACCTTTTTAATTGAAAGCTGTTTTATGAGGCTGGACTGCGAAGAATTAACTGAACAGGAACAATATGTTTACACACATCACTAGTGCTTTGTTGTGAACTCATCTTACAATATAAGGGCTGGAAACTGAGAACCAGCTCAAGTAAAAACAAATACAGTAACCGGGACGTTTTGTTCCTTTAATGATTCCTGAACGTCTGCTCTTGTCCCTGATGTCGACAACAGATATGAAATACACAATAGTGTTTAAACACATGGATCTACCAATGCATTACTGATTTTACATAAGTTACATTTCTTTTATCCTCCCTAACTCGAAGTGAATCCAGAACATCAAGTGTATTTAACGCCTGTAAAACTATCACCGTATGTGTAGTTGAATATACAAACACATAACAACAACAAAAAAAGTGTGGTTTGGACGAATAAACTCACTCACCTGAGAAAGAGAGCCCAGGACAAGCCTCACCAGACGCCTGACGTATGAGAACGACGGGTCACAGTTGGAGTTACGGATGTGTGTGCTGCAGGTGTCCAGGACCGAGCGTACGGAGAGCCGAGAGAGGGTGGAGTCATCACACATGGTCAGCAGGATGCTGTTCAGATGCTCTCCGAGTTTCATTGGCTAAAACAAACATCGGTAATAATTATAATGTTAAAACAATCTTAGTGGGCATTTTTTCCTCACATGACAATAATGCCTCTGTTGATGGATGAATAATAATAACCAGTGTTCTTTCTTGGACGCCTCACCTCGTTTTGAGGAATCTCATAGTCGGCACCCCAAAACAACGTCATGCCAAGGGAATACATGTGCATCTAGACAATCGAAATAGAAAAGGCATTTTAAATCAAAACATTTGACTTTTCCGTTGCTGTGAAGCAATTAAAAGGAGATGAAATATCTCAAAGACAATTAAATGAAAACAACTGGAAAGAGATTAAATTATGCCACAGGCAAATTACAGGAAAGACACAGAACACCGTGTTATTTTCATTTGACATGTACGGTTTGTCTGCCTTCAGACAGTCGAGAATATCTTCGGGAACGGAATACCCAAGAGTCGGCCAAAGAATGTAAAATATATTTCTTTAGTGGTGTTTGTGTGTCTATAAATGACTTGAGTCTAACTATTTCAAGTTGTCCGTTCAAACTATTTCAAAACATGAAAGCATTGCAAGAATAGAAAACAACAAAGAAAATCTACTTTTGCTACAATGTTGTACACATTTCCTTTTTTATATCAGCAAAGTAATTCATGTTCTTTCTGTAAAATTAAAGGATTAACTTCTTTTCATAGAGAAAAATGATACCAGGCTACACTCTTAAAAATATAGATGCTTCAAAGGTTCTTCACAGCGATACCGTAGAATGTACCTTCTCCATATCAGACAGTGACGTCAGGTTGAGGCCCTCCAGCACCTCCGGGGCGGTAAACGCCCGCAAGTCCTTCTGCGTAACGTTCTCATCAGTAAAAGAGATGTTTCCAGAAGGCATGAGGAGCAGGGACCACGGAGAGATGATGAAACCCAAGGCAGAAGGATCTATGAAGAATGAAAAAACAAACAAATGCAATGAATTTATAATCTGAAGTGAGAAAACAAAAGATGTGGTTGTGAAACCACAGAATTTGAATGTATGTTGTACTTTCACTCGATTAAATCTATTCGTTTGAATATTGTGTGATATAACCACAATGAATCTTGTCCTGTTTTTTCTCTTTTTGCAAGCGTATTCTCCAAGAGCGTTTGGATCTGAAGTTGAGAATATCTACAGCTTGCAACATTTTGTGTTCTTGCAGGCAACGACTAATGACAAAACTTGATGCTTTGGCTTGGGAAAATTGTCTGGATGAGTCAAGGGAGCTTGCGGTGTTGGACTAAGATCATTTCCTCAACGATCCAACTGCACACATTTCGGGAACTTAAGAAGTCTTGCGAGGTTCGGTGGTGGAAAACGTATTTTCATTCAGACAAAGACGCAATAAAGAGCCACATTGCTTTATGAACCAGTGTCATTTCCTTGAAATACGAGGCCCCTAGGATCTCTCTCAAAAGGACGATTCTATATGACACTGCGTTTGTCCTTTTGATGTTCTTTCCTCTTTTTTGAGCAAAACAATGAAGCTCTTGAGTTCAGCTGAGGTTTCTCGACTGAAGCGAGCCCTGCGGTTAAAAACCACACAGCTGTACAGACATAATTCATTTACTTCTTATTAACATTGAGTGAAGCTGTGGAACCGCTTTCAAACAATCTCTTTTATGACTTCAACTTTGTTTTGTTTGTATTTCATCGGGACTGTCACATAAAAGCAGAAGAATGGTTCTGCATCTCTAAGAAAATCTCTAAGACAAGACTGTCATTTATAATCTACTTGCTTAGTCGACCATCTTCTTCTTGCTTATACTGGCAAACGCTTTTAAAGAGCACGCAAGAAACCTTGAAGAAATGAAATTCAAGCTGCGATGCTATAAAGCGCTGGAATTCTCAAAGTAAACACACGTTTCCTGTGGAAAGCGTCTGGTCATGGTTTGGACCTCATTGTGAAGGCACAGTAGCTGGAGTAAAACGGGTATTCCCATCTTTTATTCGAATGATATACATGCCACACCACCAACCCAAACAGATAACATCTCGAGCGACATTTAACTTCAATTTTGAAATTGTTGAAAATTGAGGAAACTAGTTCAGGTCTGTGATCGAGCCCAGAGAGGTCTGGTTATTCAAGGAAGCAAAGATGAAGCAGTCGGACATAACTCATAGTAAGCAATCGGATAGGCCAGATAAAGTCTTATCACACACAAGGTTGGTCATCATTGTGCCCAACAAGTAGACTAAAAATAACCTCACAAACTGCAAGAAGCACATTTGGACAATCTGTGTCTGGTTTTCTGAGAATGGCGTAACAGAATAAAATTTCAGTTAATAACGCGAAATACAGCGCACTACGTAAGCTACAGAAAAAGAAATGTGCAGTCTACAGACTTGGGCATCTGCGTATATCGTCAGTATTCGTTTATTTTAGATGTTGAAGATAAGTGCATAAGAACTTCTAATCTAATGATCTAAATTCCTACTTTCCACCATATTAAAACGCCAAACCAAAAAGCAATGAGACAACACTTTTAAACAACCATGCTTAGTAAACATGAAATAATTTATATACTCAAATACACTTTAAAGGACCAGTGTATGAAATTTAGCAGCATCAAGCGGTGAGGTCGTGAATTGCAACCAACGGTTCAGTCCACCGCTCTCCCTTGTCGAAGCACTACAGCGACAAAAACAATGCTAACATGTTGTCAAGTTTTTGCTTCTTTGCGGAAGGAGAAAATGTTTTACAAAACACGATCTGTAGAGCAGTTTGTCCATTTACGCCTACTGGAGAAACAACATGGCGAATTACATGCAAGGGGACCCACGGTGTATGTAGATAGAAAAAGTTCATTTAAGGTAATAAAACATTATTCTTCATTGAGTAAGGTCTTTATACACCTCTGAAGACATAATTATGTATATTATATTGCATTTTTGTCAATAGATCCTCAAGAAAATAACACATTTAAGCTGCAATTAGTATAATTTGCCTTTCTATTGCCATCTGTGTTTGAAACTGCAGGTTACATACTTCATTGTGGGTTGAAGTCAATCAAATGATGTCAAACTGACATTTCACGCAAAATGGTAACGGCACAACTTTTAAATCATTTTTGTAAGCGCGCTGTTGAGAATACCGTTTTTGGAAACTGATTTTTTTATGTACTTGTTTAAAGTAAAAAAGAAAAGAATATATATGGCCTTCCGCTGTGCTTTAGCCAGACAAGGCTTGGTTAAAAAAAGTGCAACAATTATTTTTTTATAGCCTGATATAAAACGCAAGCTCATGGTTTTCGACTAAATGGGTAACTTGCTGACTCGCTCGAGTCGTATCCCTAGCCTGTACTGTGGGGCTGTGAATTTCAGCATACTCTGTCAAGAGGGACCTTCGCCAGCAAATTTTCACCCCAGCGACTCGAGGCCAGATAACAAGCTTCTGTGAGACGAGGGGAGCCCTGCATCCTCCTGCAAACACATACCGAAGCTTCTACATCATCTTTGTCATCATCGTCTCGGTCAACCCTCAAGACAAGAGCGATTTATCTTCAAACCCGCTGGCTAACGGCCAGGCCTGCTGAATGAGGGACCAACAGAATGAGAATTGTGCCCTGACCATGAGAAAGGTCTGTGCATCTTGACAGGAACGTCAGCAGATATCGGTCTATAAGACTTGGCATGAAGTCAGACTCCTCCGACGGCCCACCAATCTGCTCTTTAGGATACTGGTCAGAAGGGACAATAAAGGAGGTTTTGTTCACAGGGGTGACACAACAGCCCATTCTGAGGGCCGGTGAATGGACGCAGGCTGAGTAACCTTCTCATAAATAACAGTGAAGTGTTAGGTGTGAATTAGTTGAGGACAATGCTAAACACAAACAAACGAATTGAGTATTTAGCAGACGAGTCAATACCAACCGAGGGATGACGGCATTGGGGTTTGGTCTTCAGATGAAAAGGCTGTTATGTTTTTGAGTCATTGGATTGGGATATTTCCCTACCAAAACAAAATTTCCCCATGTTTTATTCACACTCAAGGTAACTGAACTGAATATGGTTTTCTTCTAAAAGAATAATCCAGTCAGAGTTATAATACCACGTATCATTTTGCTTCCAAGCGGTAGAATGGGAGTGAACGAGTGTTGATTTTTTGAAGCTCCATCCATCGACCAAAGAACTGCTTGACACGGCTCCGTGGTCTTAACAAGCCCCTCCTGAAGTGAATGGATGAGTTTGTTTAAGATAAATATCCATATTGACAGAGCTATTAACGTTGATGTCTAGCTTCCATCATCTTTCGAATGCGCCTGAACCAGTGGCTTGTTCTTCCGGCAGAAGGCGGGGGCGTGTTGTAAGTTCCAGTGACAAACATCACCAATAGGATAGCATCTACTGGCGGGAGATTTCGTCAGTGTCATTTGCCGGAAGAACATGGATCCACTTTTTGGAGCTTAAAATCAACACCCAGTTAGGATACCTTGAGGGTGAGTAAAATATGGGGAGTTTTTTAAAGTTTTTTTTGTGAGGTAACTGCATCAGCTTTTTAGCATATGTGTTTTTTTATTATTTTGTAATTATTATTATTATTAGTATTATTATTATTGCAAGGCAACACATTACATTCTGGGACCATCCCCTTAACATTATTATCTTTTTTTAACTCATGTCCCTTCTAAAAACAACAGAAACCATCGAAGAAATTCTAATAGTTTCCATTAAAACACCATTATGATAGCTTTTTCCAATAGAACCATTTTGTTGTTATGAGTTATGTTTCTGCAAATAAACTCTTCAATTGTAAACAAGTCATAGGGTGTAAAACAAGCGGCACAACAATGAAATGCATTTTTATATCCCTACACACTTTAGATATAGTACCTAGTTTTTGGGTTTTATTCATTGTAAAGTCATAATATCCAACTACTGGCACTTTTACTATTACAAAACCATGGTTTATTGTCCACATGTGCTGACCGTAACCTTGAGAATATCCAAAGTAAAGAAAACAGAAAATGTTACAATCTGACCAAACCAGAGAAACCAGGTGAACGGAGAAAAATGTGGAAGTTGGAGAAAAAAACTTAACTAAACCCAAAAATGTGAGAAATTCTCTAGATTCTGAACATAAATGTAAACCCCAATATTTTACAAACCGAAGGCACCGCAGAAGTGTTTCGTGAAACACAAGGACCGAAATAATGCAACATGTTCCTTGGCAACACAAACTCAAGAGCTGGAGAGCTTTTAGATCCCTACACAACACCACAAGACTTCATTCTAGGCACATCTCTTGAAAACCTTAGTTTAAGAAGCTAAAGATTCATGTTTGTAGTGCCCACAAGAGCACACTGACTGCAAGGAAACCTAAAAAAACATACTAATTGAATCTACATAGGCACCAATGCTGTGTATCAAAGGCGCTTACACACAAATACAACCTTGACATCTACAATTTTGCCTACATAGACAATTCACTTATTTACATTTCTAGAGTTGGGGTTTACTGGTGTTTGCACTGCGTTTATGTAACACTTATGTAACAAAAGTTCCCAAAAAAAACAAAGAAAAACCTTGAGCAGGCAGCTGAATGCTTCTGGATGCGTTTTATCAGCATTTTGTTCTCCACTCCAAATATTAGGCTGTCATTCAAGGTCTCTGATAGTTTCACTCCGGTCCAAGGCCTAAAGCTTTCAGCCAAGTACCTTTGAGAAACAAGGAAGTTCTCACTGTTGTGCGAGATAGATGACGATTTACCTCTGCGGAGGAGTTCATGGAGGCTTTCAGCGCACTGATTCAGGACGGCCCAGACCTCCTCTTCCTGCAGGGGTCCGCCTCTCACCTGCAGGGCCTCGGCCAGAGACACATGCATGGTGCCTGCGGATAGAAAAAAACACATCAGTGCCATTCTTTCGACACACAATTTTTTATACATACAGCAGTTAACTCTGTAAACACGTCCGCTTTACACCTGTACATATATAAATGTCTAGTACATATCTTTTTCAACCGCTATTCCTTCAATTGACCTGCTGATGTAAATAATGCAAATAAGGAAGTTCATGATGTCACAAAAAAAGACACAAATGAATTCGTGTCGCATCACGTCTAATCGTCTTGGGTGGAGTCAGTTACACTTCTTGCGGTGAAATTGTTTGTCATTATGTCCAAACCTCTGCGCTGCTGCCACAGCTGTAAAGACAAAGAGTTGTAAACCCCTGGAAATCCCAGCAGGCTGCGAGGAAAGAGAGACGGGGGAAGCTCAGGGTTTAAAGGATTACTTCCGAGCGGGCATTACACGGGGCTGCCTAAACGCTTTTTGTCACATTTCAATTGAAAAGTGGAGTCGGAGTTTTCAAGCGGCGTGTGCACGCAGGAAACATCACAGTGGTGTGTTGTCAGGAAACGTTTAGAAGTTCTGTCCCGAAAGTGTGAGAGCACATGGGAAAAACAGATGGAATTGGGACATGTTGCTCAAAACTGCATCAGCAACATGGTGCATAAAAGCAAAGCTCAAACTAGGTATATGTAAAACCCATCCATATAAAACTCTGATTTGTTAGGCTGCTTTTAGCTGCGTCAAATCCCCATTTATACATCATACTCACGGCCTCAAAGAGAGAGAGAGAGAGAGACAGAGAGACAGAGAGACAGAGAGAGAGACAGAGAGAGAGACAGAGAGAGAGACAGAGAAAGAGACAGAGAAAGAGACAGAGAGAGAGACAGAGAGACAGAGAGAGAGAGAGAGAGAGACAGAGAGAGAGAGAGAGACAGAGAGAGAGAGACAGAGAGACAGAGAGAGAGAGACAGAGAGACAGAGAGAGAGACAGAGAGAGAGAGACAGAGAGACAGAGAGAGAGACAGAGAGAGAGAGACAGAGAGACAGAGAGACAGAGAGACAGAGAGAGAGAGACAGAGAGACAGAGAGACAGAGAGAGAGAGACAGAGAGAGAGAGACAGAGAGAGAGAGACAGAGAGAGAGAGACAGAGAGAGAGAGACAGAGAGAGAGAGACAGAGAGACAGAGACAGAGACAGAGACAGAGAGAGAGAGAGAGAGAGAGAGAGAGAGAGAGAGAGAGAGAGAGAGAGAGAGAGAGACAAGGGGTCATTCCACATTACAGACAAAAAGAGCCACAGATAAGCATGTATTTATGCAGGAATGCACACAGGGGACGAGAAACTCTCTAAAAGAGGGAAACGAGGGGAGGAAAGTGCATTTCAAACACCTCTCGTATGCTTCATTAGTTCTGTGTGCACAGCTATCGTATGCAGATTGTTTTTCTGAGCTTTTGTTATTCTAACACAGACCCTGTGTGGAATGCGTTCCCCCATTTCTCAGGGTGATGTGGACCACTGTGTCAATCTCTACAGCGTGAGATTATGGGTGTGTTTGGAATGACAAATTATCTTCTACCTTTCATGCAAATATTCTCTATGCAACACAAAATTATGACGATTCTACCAATTTTGACAGAATGCATAGAGCAAAAGAAGAGCGCACTACAGGAATACTGGTAACACTTTACGGTGAGGTTGTAACATTAATGGACTGAAATGAATGAACAACAATTTTACAGCCTTTTTAATTTTAGTAAATGATTAAAGTAATCATAGTTAATAGCGTAGTTAATGTATTTACTAATGTTAACAAATACAACCTTACTGTAAGTTGTAACCAGATAGTAGAAAACAGAACAAATAGCACTTATAAGAACCTTTAGATGTATGGTTTTGGGGGGTTCCTCTCTGCATTTTATAGCATCTTTTGTTAAGTGGTAGTTCACCCATAAATGACAATTATGTCATCATTTACTCACACTCTTGTCATTTCAAACCTGCACGACTTTCCTGTTTTTATGCAGAACACAAGAAGATTTTTTCAAAAATGTTGTTGACCAGCACCCGTTCACTTGCATTGAAGTGAATGTGTGCCTGCGCAAACTACGTTTGGTTACCAACTTTCTTTCAAATATGTTGTGTTGTGCAGGAGAAAGAAAGTCATACAGGTTTGACACGACAAGGGGGTGAGTAAACGATGAGAACGAGTTTACATTTGTGGGCGGCCTATCCCTTTAAGAGAGCTGACTCATGAGTTGCTTAAAAAGCAAGACAATTTTAAACAACATGCATCTAAAATACTAAAGCACGCGAGAAATTTGAACTTTTATAACCTGTATATAACTTCCAAAAATAGTATAGATAGTATACACAAAACATTTGATCATTATCAAGTTAAGCTTTCTAAAATCCCATGCTCTCGACCCAAGCACATCGGAGTTTGCATTTACATTAATGGCAGATGCTTTTATCCAAATGCATTTTCAGAAACATTTTATAATTCTCTGTGAACGTAGCCCATGACATTTGCAATAACGCAAAGCTCCATCACCCGAGGGGTTGCTCAGGGTGACTTTAACTTCTCCTGTCAATAGAAACGTCCATTTCACCATCATTTGGGTATCATATGGGTTTTAATGTGCAATAAAAGTGCAAAGAAAGCACAGCATCCTGACTGAGGTTATATTCATGTTCATGTATGAAAGAATTAAAAGGACAAACTGTAAACTTCAATTGCATTTCTTTTTTCTCACTTAATTTGTCTTTGCTCCAAAAACAATTTAGTGATATAGTCTTCCATCACATTTCTTATCCTGTAAATATTTAACACGTTTTACTGGTGTGCCCTTAATGTTTGTATATGATATATATATATATATATATAAGTGCTTGCCTGCTGGTTCTCCGCAATTGAAATGTAGTCAAACACCAAATAGGCGTTGTTTTGTAAACACGGCTGGTATGTTAATTTCCTTGTGATGTCAATAGGTCGTGTCCAATCACGTGGTTTTTATGACACGCGAGGCGCAGCTGGAGGGCAGCAAGTGGTTTTCCTCCATAGGAATTCACTATCACAAACTCAAAGTACCTATGTTTCTGTTAAAGGAACAAGACCTTATTAAATGGATAAAGTTAAAAATGTCGCTTTAAGCGTTTCTTCCCCAGAAGTCCATTATAAAGAAACAGCTTAACGTAGCAAACAACAACCACGGAACACCAAAATAAATACATTTGTTTATCAATGATATCACAATAAAAGACAAGTGTTACGTTCTCAGTTTGTCGCTGCCTTTAGTCACGCTATGTGGTTTCTTTATAATGAACTTTAATGAGTAGCAAGCTTAACGTGAGACTATTCCTATTCCTGGAATAAGTGCTTGTTCTTTTAACAGTAACTAGAGATTTTTACAATTAAGGTTTAATAGAAATTTGTTTTTAAGTGGTCGTTGTTTCGGTACGTTTACCTCGTAAAGCGTTTTAGAAAGTCATCCGGCTCGGCTCATCCCAACCGTAGATTCAGGTTTACAAACCACGTGGATACTCGCATTTTCCCTCTTCATGAACATCAACTTTTGCTACACAATAAAAACACCTTTCATGGTTTGATCGATTTGAACTGTCAAAAACGATACAAAACACAGCTCATTTGAGTTTGAATTCCTACGTAGAAAAACCCTCCATCGGCACTTCGCGCAGTGCTGTGACGTCATGTGCCAACAACCTAGTCAGTGAAAACGGTTTAAGGAGCTGTGTTTCCAAAAACGGCCTGGGAAGACACTGCATTAATGATTGAAAGCATGAAAAGTTGAAGTATCAAATATGGAGATCCAAGATCTTCTAAAATCAAAAGAAACGGGCTGCAAGATGAAACTTTAAGCCATTAGACAGCACTGTAAAAACAGCAGCAATGAATCGGAGGTCTGGGGCAAAGTTATTCCCCCAATACAGCGCAAACTGGGGAAAGAAAACAATAAGCGTAGTCAGCTTTCCTGGTCACAGTTCAGAGGATTTTACAAGTATTAATCCCTTAAACGTGATATTTGATCATGCTACACGCACCCAGGTGACCACCCTTACGCAGAAGCAATACTCGCATCTCAAGCACAAAGCTGAGATTTCGGAAGTGCACAGACAAAATAGGAGGACAAGGTTAAAGAAAGAGTTGAACAGTGCTTGTTTTGATTCATCTTCCAGATGATACATACGCTCTGTTTTTCCCATGAATGCTTGAGGGGAGAATCATCATTTTAGACCGTATTTTCCATTCTATTGCAGGATTTGGCAGAACGCACATTCACGGATAAAACTCTAGAAGCATGAAAAAACCTTTTCAACGAATCACCAAAGCCCGATAGAGAGGATGTTTCATTTTCTCATAACATTAATCCGTGGTTGGAGCCGGTTTAATCATTTGTAATTCTAAAAACTGGTGCCAGTAAGTTGAACCGAAAATCTTTCTTGGAGATGCTTTTGACAGGGGAAAGGAAAGAAACATTCCGATTTCCCAGCATCCTTTGCTGGCTCCCTGCACCCCCGCCCCTTCTCTGTCTGTTAAAATAAGTCAAACCCGAGAGCCTGGATTGCCTCAACCACACATTTTCCAAAAACACATCACAGTTTGAGACCTAAAATACTTGTATGACATAAAACACGACCTTTTTATTAGACAAAAGTGCTTCCTCTCATTTCAACGAGCGATTACTCAATGGGACCGTCGCAGCCTAACAATCGGACTAAGGTCTGTTCTGACGGGTCACAGATACAGAAAAAACTGAATGCAACACAACAAATAAATATTGTGATTATCATGTATATTTACTAAAGCTAAAAACAGCCGTGCTTAAACGAAATGAGTATTTTGGAAGTCACATACAATATTTCACTCTGTAAAATCCCAGTGACTATTCACACGCACATCAAAACCAGACATGGAATAAAAAAAAACATCTGAACTTTTTACGCACGCCTTCTTAAAAAAGAAACAGCCACAACGCCCATCTGACATACACTAACAATTCAACAAACACCACAGACAGCCGAGAGGAATAGTTCGCCCACAAATACAAATTCTGTCATCATTTATTCAAAACCTCGTTCTTCGGTGGAACACAAAAGAAGATATTTTGACAAATGAGAAATGGTTTTGCGTCCATATAATGAAAGTCAATGGGGGTCAGTGTTGTTTGGTTACCAATATTCTTCAAAATATTACCTTCATTGTTCTTTTGTGTTCTGCAGAAGAGACACAGTCATACAGGGGAAGAAATAAGACAATGATCTCTTTAAATCTCACTTCTGTTATTGGTTTAAAAACTGTCAAGTTAAAGGGATAGTTCACCTAAAAATGTACATGGTTTTGTTGAACACAAAAGACGACATTTTTAAGAATGTGCGAAACTAAACTATCTGGGGCACTATTGACTACCATAGCAGTTTTTTCTTAACTATGGAAGTTAATAGTGCCCCAGTACCGTTTGGTTACAAACATTCTTCCAAATATATATTTTTTAACAGAACACTAGTTAACAACGAAACTTACACAGGTTTGGAACGACTTGAAGGTGATAACAGAATTAAAATGTTTGGGTAAACTATCCCTTTAATAATGTTACCTAATGTTATGCAGAAAACGGTCGGAAATATATTTCAAGTTTTATTTGTTACTTCCGTATTAAGTTGCAACAAAGTATCTGGGTTCTGATGCCAGTCAAAAATATCAGATTTATTTTTTAGCGTGCAGAAATTTCAGACGCAAATTTTGGACTCGATATGCAATGGCCTTTAAAATTGTAACTGAACTTTAGGCCATAACAACACGTTCCACACATGTTCCAAATGAGAAGCAGAACAGTAGCTTATTGTCTGCTCTGGTGGATATGGTGCAGTAAATGCAGTGGACTGGAAGGACCAGATTACTCCACAATGATGAATCGCTACATATTTTCAGCAGTGAAAACAAAACACACACACTTTAACAAGGCAGAACTCCCTTTTTATCCTGTATGAGTCATCAGATGGCCACCCTCTGCCCTTAAAGTCTTTTTTCTTATTCCATCACTTTACTTGGGCAAGCTCATCTTGATTGTTCGTTCTCGAGCGAGTCTATCATTTCTGAGCTCATCTCTGCCTCTTAAGACTTAACTTCCTCTCATTCCCGGTAATAACAAGGTTGTCATGGGGACCAAAAGACGTCAGTCCGCTCCTCTTTGATTGTCTTCTGTCATTCAAGATCTCTTGAAGATCCAGTTGTATGTCTTGCTTTTCTTAAGCTGAACACAAACAACATTTCTTTTTAAATATCGCTTTATTGAGATGCCAAGTACATACATCATAAAAGATAACCAGGGAAATCAGAGTAAAAGAAAAAAGACTATAATAATAGATTCATATTTTAAACTTACTTGACAAACATAAACCCTATAAGAGAGCTAAATTCTTCTCTCTAATCTCTTTGGGGTCCTGTGACTAAACAATTTAGCAGTTTTGTGGGTTTGTTTTGGTTTCAGTCTTGCTAAATAATCTCAAATGTTAATCATACTTTACAAGATAAGTCTATGATGGATGTGCATGGTTTTGGGAGATTCATTGGAGCACATTAAGTGACAGATTTAATAAAAAATATTTGTGTTCAACTAAAGAAAGGAAGATATACAGATGGGATTTCTACCTACGAAGTATTTTTTAACTCTGACATCAGTTTTGTGATCTGTTGTTCTTTCCTTCTCCCAATAGTGTGATCAGTATGTCTCTAAAGTAGCTCTTTAGAATAAACCAGAGGCCTTTGGTATAGGGCAGTCGCTTGCTGTCATTTCTCAGGGTCACATGCTGTAATGCCTGGCGCGTGTTGAGCATGAGCTAAAGGTATACATCTGAACGACAGTCTGGTTTGACCGCAATCTAGTCTGGAAGAACTCACAACATACCAATCACAACATTTCAATCGGTTTCCTTCCAGGAAAAACCCAAAATATGTCGAGCATCTAGAAGAAAACGCTACATACCAAACACAGAACTGTGAGGATGTCTTAAAAACATTCACTGGTATTTTAAAGACTGTTTATTGCACAGCTGAAAGAAAAGAAATCAAGAAATGTAAAGTTCACCCAAAAACGTTTGCACAACCTTTATAAAAAGATATGACCTTCTTTCTTTTGCAAAACACAAAAGATATTTTGAAGGACGTTAGTTATAAAGTAACAGTGGACAACATTGTATGGGCCCATGGGAGACATTTCTCAAAATATATTTTGTATTCCACACAAGACCGAGTCCTATACAGGTTTTAAAAGTCATGAGGGTGAATAAATGGTGACAGATGTATTGTTGTGTGTACGATCCCATTAAAAGGTGTAAAGCATGACTGACAAAAATAAGTGACCCGTAATATTAATGGTGGCTTGTTGAGTGTCTTTCACTCTAAGAGATCAGACTTATAATAGAGATAATAAAATATGAAGGAAAGTCAAATGTAGACACCATCAGCATACCACCAAGACCTTAGCACCGTGTATGACCTATGCTTGGACCCGCATGCATTTATTCCTCAGCAAGCTATCGAACTTCATTTTCTAGACCGATTGTTTAAAATGGTTTCTGAAAACACTGACGCGGGGAAGAATTAAAGAACAAAACTGCTTCCCCGAAGACCACAGGCAAAGACAAAAAAGACACATTTAAAGGCAGAGGTTAGCAAAACGCTTCTAAGAGCGAGGTGAATGTAGCCGAACTAAAAGCTGTGTCCGTCGGGTGTGTAAAAGCGCTCTGAACTGTGGTAAAGAGAAGATGGAATTTCCTTGGTGGAGGCAGGCCAGAAGAAAATAACATGGTAAAAAGCAGAATTAGAATCAGAGGTGGTTGAAAGGTGCGAGGGTGGGGTTGGATCCTGGCAGCCATCAAAACTGAGGATTCCGTTCAACTTGTGTCTACATCTTATTACTCAAAGAGAGAAAAACGACGCAGACACCCTTCCATAAGTTCCAAATTAAGGCCATGTTTGCTTCGCTGCAGCCCGTTTAAAATGACTTTAAACATAAATGATCCTTAATGTTAACTTTTTTTGTGGTCAACCATCAACACTTAATTACATAAGTCCTATTCACCTCAACATAGGAAAAAGAATAAATATTTGCACAAATGTAATACGAGCAAGCCAGTCAATGCTTGCAACCTTCCTCCTCCATCATCACCCGTCAAATGCCACATCCAAACAGCGTATTACATAACACAAAAGCACCATAATCCAGTCACGTTTAGATGTCATTCGACTAATCTGAAAGTGCACAAAAACAGCCACTAGGCCATCTTTTAACCAACTCCCTCATAACGAAACTATCTCAGATTTTATCACCACGTAACCAAAACCATAGCCTAAACCAGTTTTTACATTCCAAGTTCAAATGCACGTCCCATTTGCATGTAACACAACAAACTCCGGAGCGATTTAGTGAAAACAAAACCACAACCCTTCGGCTGAATGAAAACATCGATCCTAGCAGTCTTGCTTTGAGATGTTATGCAAGATTACCGAACCATTCCAACCATCCAGATGTAACCACTGTCTGGAGATGGGAAACAAAAGCTTCTTTGAGCCCAGCGCCGGATAAAACAAACCTTTAGACCACAGCACAAAAGAAAACAAGAAGTCGTACCGGCCCCTGTAACTGCAGGTCGATGAATCACACATCCACAGTCAGTTAGAAACTTTAGAGCTAATTCTGTCAACTGCTTAACCACGCGGTACAATTTTATGAGGACGACTCGTGTTTGTATTGGAAGGAAATGGGTCCAACTGTCATTAGATTAGGAGTGGCAGATGTAAACAAACTAAAACGACAAGTTTTGGATCTCAAATAGACCTGTGGAGAATCAAATGGGTTTTGGAGAATGAGATTTCTTCAAGATCATGAAAGTAGCCTTTAGGATCCAATTCAGAGTACCACAATGCTTAAAAGTACATGTGGTGAGTTTTGGTCTGTATACCACTGGTTCGCACATCTTTTTTTTTTGTTTCCAAGTTTTAGAAAGTCATGCAAGTGATGATAATACATAGCAAGATCTGCTCTATAATATGCAAACATTTGCGTTCTGTATAACGGTTCATTTGAACACACACATTTAAATCCACCCCAAATATTGAGTGAAAAAGCTGTTTTTTTGTGATAAAAAATGTCAATTGGTAAAGTTAATATGTCAAGTAGCCTACCATGTTTTATCCGTGGTATTGAGAAAAGACTTGATTCTTTTTTCGTACATTTAAATGTTCCACAAGACATTAATGACATCATATCCATGCCCAACAAACATCCTAAAATGATGTGCAAAAAATGTAAACAATAACATTGTCGATTTGGCATCTAACACTCAAAAGTTAAAGAGGCCTATAAAGTCGGTGGTCGAAGCCCTCTATCAGCTACATCCGACACCTGCGGTTACTTTAGACCCCTCCAACCATCAAACGACGCAACATTAACCCCGTTTAGTCTATTAAAGGTCCGCCAACGCGTTCCTTCTCTTAGACGCCGAAAATGATCAATTGAAATATAAGTTTGATTTCATTACATATTTGACAGATCCGCAAATAAACATCTCAAACCGCTCACGGCCAAAGCAAACCTACGAGCGTTGTTTAAAGACCGAAGCAAAAGAACTTCAAATCTCCGACATCAAACTTCGCAGAAGTGTCGATGCAAAACGCCAAACTCACCTCTCAAATGAACGCGCTACCGATCGCAAACTTCTCGCCAACTACCAGCCAGTGCGCAAAAAAGAGCCCAGCATCACATCCACAAGCAGACCTGAAATAAAAAACCAGCCCCGTCGAACTGGCAACAGGTCTTAGTTCGTAAGATCTGTTTCGACCATACGGTCCATGATCTCCGTAAGAGAAATCCCGCAATCCTTCTAAACGCGAATGTGCAGATCGCAAGCGGTGCGTAAACGGAGAGAGGATTTTTACGCAACTAAAAACGGGCGGTCGGTGTGTTTCAGCCCTGGTCGCACTATCTCTCTCTCTCTCTCTTTCTCTCTTTCTCTCTGTTTGCCCTCCTGCTCACAGGAGAGAGAGAGAGAGAGAGAGAGAGAGAGAGAGAGAGAGAGAGAGAGGGAGTAACCAGACACCCGCTCTCCCGCCTCTCATTGGTTACTTTCCAGCGCCCGAGCAGCAACACTAGGCGTCTCTATAGAAACTATCCGACACTGGGAGGAAAATACCACGAAAAGTTGTTACATTGAAACAGTCCGCTGTGGACGCGCATCCAAATATGTAGCGTTCAAAACGAGAAGTCTCCCAACAGTACACGGGTGTGAGTGCAGGGTTTCTTTATTAAAAATGGCAACTGAAGGGAAGATGTTTGCGTATTTTCTTTTCACGTCACGCACAGTGCCGAGGCGTCAAAAGCAAATCCCATTAGAAAAATAAATGAACCAATAAAATGTCAAATTCTATTATTTTAAAGACTCTAGTTAGCTTTTATATTTATATAGCAACATTTCTTTTTTAGGTTGTTGCCTTATGTATTGCCAGAGTTTAACTAGAAATAGTGTAACTATAGTTATTAAGACCAAGATACATTTGTGGTTATTATAGGTAACCCCATTTTGTAAGGGTACAATGGCTTTTGAAAGATTAGCCAATTTCAACATATAAATTGCTATTATTTTGGCCACGTCTGGAATGTTTGGTAGTTGCGGAAAGTCATAATAGGCAAACAAATCCAAAATCGTTTTGTCTATGAGTTCGTTGCAGTGTTCTGGTGTGAGTTACGCTTAGTATCTTTATTGCTCGCAGTCTGTTGCCTGGGAGCTACACAGGAATGAGATAGTCAGTCCCCAAACCTCACAATCCCCCCCTCCCTAAACCCCTTTTCTGCCCTCATTCCACCCCCTCACTCTCAAACCGAGTCTTTATTGACCCTAAAAGTCTTGCTTGGGCTGTATGGAACACACTTGACTTGACGTGACCCCTAGGAAGGTTGCCGTAAACGTTTTGATCAAAACATTTCTGGAGATTGAAAGTAGGGATGTACCGGTATGTACATTTTGGCCGAAAGTTCTTTAACATTGGAAGCCGATAACCGATATACTTGCCGATATACAACATCTAAATATTAATATAAAATTCCTATGATTGAAACAAAAGGCAAAAACTGCTTTAATTTGAAAACGTTGACTGCAGAAAACAGCGAATTTTCCCCTGAAAATCATGTACCAAGCCTAGTTTACACTAGTTAACCATTCTTTAACCTTCAAACTTTTCTGGTTTCGATAAACACATTCTAGATGTAGTTCCGAGCAACCAAGAAATATTTCTTATTGGACACAAACAGGTCTCAAGACAGAAAGCATTCAGACAGCAAACTGATTTAAACAATATGATTTTGTTCCTATAATTTACACATGAATTTATATCTACACACTGTACCTACATCAACAGTGTTTTGCTAATAGCAGTAAGTGAATGAATATGACAGAAAGACAGTGCTGTACTGTCTTTTAACTGTAAGCTGTGTGGAGCTATAGAAGTTTAACCAGAGGAATGATTTATGATTTATGGGCTGTAATCTATCGGCCCTAAATTTTATTATCATTTATTACATGTGATTGATGCGCTTGTGTTACTTTCAATTAGGGATGCACGATAAATTATCGATATGGACGAACATTTATTGTGCATCCCGAACTGAAAGAAACACACAAGCGCATCAATGACATTGTCATGGTTTACTTGATGTTCATTTTTTGGTTCAGAGGAAAGGAAGGGTGTGTGTGTGTTAGAGAAACAGTGAGTTAGCACCACTCATATGACTAAGAGGGCAAAAATGTAGTTTTAAGCCACAAATAGCAGGGTATGGATGAACCAAATGTCACACCGAGGTAGCGCGTTACAGCGCTGACATTTTCTCACTCCACAACAGAATCCGGTGAAAGGCAGAACAAGGCTATTTTAAAACACATCGCAGGATTTTTGTTTTCGGGAGTTGTGTGCCCACCTTCGAAAAGTGGGCCAAAGGGAGGTGGTGGTTAGCTGGTTCAGGAGGGCCTTGGGGAGCAGGATTATGAGGAGAAATAGAATCAGAGAAAAGATATGGGATGGAGTACATGGAAATGTTCAACCAGGATGTTGGCCATCAGAGGCTCAGAGCACAAGAGAAGCGCTCAGATAGTCTCAATTTTCCCCACAGAGAAATACATTTTTATTGTTTTACTTGTAAACAAAACAGACAAATTCGCAGGAAACAATATACAATATACTATATACAATATACTATATTGTATACTAATGTATACAATATACAATATACTAAAGAGAGATCCACCAATCACAGAAGTCACTGATACCATGGAAACTAAAATCACGACAACAGAGCTAACCAGCAACCACCAACTCCCATGAAGCATTGCAAATGATGTACAGTAAGCAAGTCGGTCTTGATTTGCTTTTCAAGTCCTTTTCCTTGTCTTACAATTTATAATTTCTTCAACAATCTCTGAGCTGGGTGTATTGCTGTATGGCTCTTTTTATTCAATAATTATTTTAAATTTCTATAGAGTAATTGTTGCGATGTGTAATCCCCGTCGCACTAAATTCAGTTTAAATATGTCTTACTTTTACACTTTGATACTTTGGTGTCCTATGATACAAAGGCGACTGGACATTTCTCATATATTTGAAGGTTCTTTATTAGTTTCTAAGAACGTTCCACCATGTGTTCCACCAGGATTGTATTTGCCCTCTCCATCTCAGCTTTGGGTAGTTTGTACCTACAGGGCATTGCTGCAGAAACGCTGCTGGCTCCCGACCAGACCATTAAACCCTCTGCGGGGATGCCGGAAAGGAAAGGGGAGGAGGAAAGACAGACTAGATTGGTGGGTTTGGTAATTGCTTGCCCTGATTTTGCAAATATGCTTCCCTTTGCTTTTTTGCTACACCTCAGAGGAAAGCAGCATGCCACTAGAGAACAAACTTTCACATATAACAGCATAAATACTTCATTTTTGAGACCATAATTTGTTCTATTGAGACTAAATGTGGTTATAATACTCCCTAAAGACGTATGCAGGAGGTAAATACGGTTTAATCTGTCTGATCCCAGATATCTGATTCAAGCGCATATGTTAAACCATGTGGAATTCAGCTTCTTATGTAAAGTACCTTTTCATGCCGTATTAGACGCAGTTACTTTCATACCCAAAATGTCTTTGAGTATTTCATAGTTTGCTTTTGTTTGAGTTTAGTGTAGTTTAAACCATAAAAAGATGCGAAGATGTGTGAAATATTTCTACCCGATTAAGTTGTTTATTCATATCTGAAGCACAAAACAGCTCTATAAAGCTTGAGGTGGAATTTGAACCCGTGACCTTGGCATACCCAACATCATGCTCTTCCAATGGACCTTCAGATGCACTTTTATTTTTGTAATATACAAATTATGGTTAATTCTGATATATTTTATATAATTCAAAGCACGCAAACTGGTACTTTACATATACTATTTTACATTTTAAAAGTTTAGTTTATAATTTAACAACATTTCCAGACACACTCTCTAAGGTTCAGTTGTTTAATGTTGCATTTCTACAATTTCTATGTCTTCTGCTTTATTCATCATAACGCGGAAACACTTCAAAAGAAAAGCAATGAGGCAGTGTAATAGTTATTGTAATGTATTCATATGAAAATCATTGGTGATAACGGTGATCCTGATTCCAGCATGTAAATATAAATTTCCTAGAACTACGACAGTTAATCTTTTCATATATATTATATATTTCAACAACTCAATTGCCATGTACTTCTCCGCACCATCAATTTCATCATTGATGGATATGTTGACGTCTGTTACAATATACGTTACGGTACATTAGATTTTGTTTGATATTTTGCCTCTTTTAGCTCTATTGAGGGTCCCAAATAAATGTTCAGTTTAGCTAATGGCACAGCTTATGCATTATTTTGCATAAAAAAGTAAACTCCGAAAGGACAAATGATTCTGAAAACATCTGTGAATATCTTATCAGTGTCCTTCAGCACTTGACTGTTAACCTTTCGAGACTTCAATTGCTTGGAGTCAATTCTCACTCTGTCAGGAAGTAATAAAGCTCGAAAGCTTCCTTTTGAACAGACTTGAGCTGCATTTACATTTCCAATGCACGATACGCCCTCTAGTGGAATGATCGTGTAATTATTAATTTACATTTGTGCATTATTGCAAACACTTTAATCCCAAACTATTTACAGTACGTTTAAGGTTTACATTTGAGAATTTGTGTGTAAACCACCATGAAATATGTATTTGATTCCTTTTGAAAACACTGAAAGACTTGGAGATGGAGATCATTACTCTCTAAAAGATAACAAATCAACAATAGGAGATTAAATGTGTTAATTGCTGTTAATGTGGGTTCATTCTATTGAACATGCCCTGTACAGTATTGGCAATGTGTGCAGTGAATGGTTGATCATTTCCATTATGATATTACGTAAAGATTTTCTGGAGTGTGCTTGAGTTTCAGAGTGGATCGTGGTCATTCTGGTGTATGTAGTTAGTAAAAGACACAAATACAACATGAAGAGATGTCCGGGTGCTAAAACATTGTTTAGTTGTGTGAGTTTTGAAAAATACAATAATCGAGATGATGAAAAAGCGTTATATGCCTAGAGGCGTAGTGGTGTGGGGGGGTTTGACTAGAACTGAAATGGGGGTCAAGACACTGTAAAGCCAGTTGGAGAGACAGTCCTGCATGTGGAGAGATATTATTCCAGCGATTTATTCAAGGACACAAGGTCTGTTTTTTGTGAGATTGATGCGCAGAGCACCTCACATATTTATCATGTCTGACACGGATATAACGACAGCTGAGCTGCCAGTCATTTTAACTGCAGGTATCCAATGACAAGACGCCCAAAGAGATTGAAGTCAGGTAGGCCTATCTATTGTAATAGGTATATAATGATCTAAAATGCATGCTTAGTGTTTTTCTATCCCTACACAGCTGACTGCAAGGTGATGAGGGAAAAACAGGACAAACCATCAGGATGGTGTCATTAGGGGGCACACATGTTAGGGTATAACTAGATCATATGCATACACAAATACAGATTGTTATTGATGCACATACAGAGAGCCTCTCTGGCCAACAACGCCCGATTACTGTCAGCATTCAGCCACAGCACTGGCAAAGAATAATGTTCAAACGAATCATTGTTTTGAAGCGAGTCATCGAATCAATGATTCGTATGAACCGAATCGTTCAGCCATGCCGTTACCGCAAGGGAGAAAATAACTTGAGCTACTTTAAAAACACGTACATTTGACCTAAATGCATTACTATTCGAAGTTATTTAATTATGTCTATCACAGCACCAGTAGCCTAGAATTTATGTCAATACTTACAACTAAAATCTATTGTAATTTTAATTTTTAAATCTTTAATTTCGAGTACTTACGCAGTTAAATTTTATTATAAGGCCTTGCTGTTGCATTCGGACGTGTCCTCTGGTGACTCGAAAGAATCACTGAACCGATTCGCTTCAACGAGTCGGATGCTCTGGGATGCCGCTCTTCCGCGCCCGCCTCCAAACGCCCAGTCGGCGGTCATGTGCAGAAGCGCACCAATCTACTGACGCTCCTCTAAATCTCCTCACCCCTGGCTTTGACGTCATTACGCGCTCCCTCCGGTTGCCACGGCAACCCGTCTCCCTCACCCCTTTCCCATCCCTCCGCTGGTAGGATCCATTAATGGTACAAGCAGCATCCTGCAGCACAATGGTCGCAGGACGGTGAGCGCGCAGTGATTCAGCATCGCAAAGCAGCTTTCCACTTTCTATTTTCATTTGATCCACGTTTATTTCCTTGTCACCGTTTTTCGTCCTCATCGTGATCTTGAAAAGCGTCGCCTGTCGGGATGTTTTGAATAGGACCAGACTGTCACCGGACCGGGATCGTCGGGCATCTGGCACGGAATGGTAGGTCGGTCGGTGAGAGATGTTGATGCGGGAACCTGAAGGGTGGGGTGATGCATATTGATCGCTGAAGGTTAATGAAGTCAATGCCGTTGTGGCAGGGAAATAAACGATTGGTCACCGATTGTCGCTGGGCACGAGGACGACCGGACCCGAAAGTGCCCGGATTTCTCCGGTGTTTACCCGATGTTGGCGTGCGAGCGCATATCCATCCATTGTTTTTTTTCCTGCATCACTCGCAGACATGCATCATATCGACTGTCCTGTTTGCCGTCATAGCAGGCCTTGGTTACAAAATAGATGTTTATGATCTTAATTCGTTCTATATGGGGGTCAAAAAATTTAAATATAAATGCACAAATATTGTTATGCATATACTTGTATTTATATAGGCTGTTTGAATATAGCAAGCTGCTCTTATAATACAAATAAAAAAATAACATGACTTTAATTCAATGTAATTCTTGCACAAGAAGCACATTCGTTCCATAGCCTATGTGGAAGAATATACAATTTATAGGAAATGTTTTGAAAGTGCTTTTGGAGTCTGGGGTCTGAGCTCAGGGGTACTGGGGTTTTTTTTTCATGCGAGTAGCAAACAGATAAAATAACAATACTGTTGTTTTGCTGTTTTTTATTTAGTTATATAATTAATTCCTCACTTATAGTTGAAAATTACCATTTTTCAATTACAATAAAAACAGGGACATTGTTTTGATGCATTGGTGCAATGTGGCCCATATTAACGTATTAACCTATTAACACATTACTAAAAAAATGTTTGCAGTCTTTTATTAAAAAGACAAACTCTTCAGGGCTTGGTAAAGAGTAATACATTATTCCAATGAGCATGCACCCTTCATAGCTCCCCAAAAACACCCATATGGGCAATAAGGCTTTCCCATTGTTTCTCTATATTGTTTAATCACAATCCAGTTGGTGTCCCGCCTAAACTCGGTTCATGTATCAAAGGGATGTCTCGTTCATCTGAAATATTGTATTCTCTGCGTGTGCTGACATTTTGAAAGATAAAGAGACTCATCTTGAGAATTAATTATTAAAGGACAGCCTTGAGAAACTGGCATCTTGCTGCATGCGAGTTGGACGGCTCGGCAAACGATTTCTCTGTGCAAACTGACCTCAGCGCTAGCGGATGGTCACTGTTTTTTCAAGGATCTGCCTCCTAATGGTCATTAATAGACTGCTATGAAAACAGATCTCCTGTAGGCAACAGATAAATGTTTGCTTTGAAGATTTGGCAGGTTGAACGTGTAATTTATGGCACAGTTCCAGTACCTTGGAAATATAAGTCATTTAGTGTCCATCGATTAGATTTAGCAATATTCTTTAGGCTTTTTTTGTTGGTTTGCTGCTTTGATGTTGAATCAGTCGTTTTTGTGTTACTACATCCTTTTGCTATTTTGGAATATCAGAAGCTAAGTGTTACCTTATAGCCTCTAACCGTAGTTGTCGAAAAAGCTTGTTGGGATTGCAAAATCATAAGTTTTCTCTCCGGACAGACCCACTTAATATGTTATGTGTGGGAGCCAGTAACCGGTATGGTCTCTTGGTGGTTGAGGTAGGATTAGTGAACCGCGGTGAAGCCATCTCAGTGTTGTAATGTTACTATCGCAGGTCCACATTCTGCAGTTAAATTGTGTGTGTTAAAGGCCTAAGCTTTCGTAATGAGATAGCGAAGGACATCAGCGCATGCTAGCACGCTCAGAGAAATAGATGCTGTTGGAATGGTTTCAGACATTAGCAATCTGTTGTTATTGGCGACATTCACATATCCACCAATTCTTGCTTTGCGCTCATTTCTTAAATGTTTTCAGAGCTTTTTGTGTTTTGAAAGAGGCTTTATTAATAATGATAATAATAAAGGCTAATGTATCACTATCCATGCCATAAACTATTAAAATCATATCTAAATGTTATTTTACCACCATACAGATTTTTTGTGGATTGTGGATTTCTTCGAAGCATCTGAGTTAATCGTCCTTGAATGTTGGGGGCTTTTCGTTAGCATGTGTTCCAACGTGTGATGGATGATGTCATTTGTTGGTGGCCATGTGGAGTCACAGGATGCTCGTTGGGCATGTAATTATGCAAAAGGAGGGGCTTGACTCAAATACGTGTCCTTCGTTCCTTCAAAGAAATAGACCTTGTTCTATAATAACCAGCTCACAAGAAACAGAATCTCAACACACATCCACATCCATCCGCTGTGTTTTTTTCTTTACATTGTTAAATGTTTATTTTCAGTGCTGTGATTTTCAGTGAAACTTCAGCCCCTGAGGAGAATGTTTTCCCTGCGCGCTGATGGTTTTGAGACACTTGAAACAAAGGCTGCTGGGATTGAGTTTGATATTACTGAACACAGCAGCCATCAGCGAGAAGAAAATCCATTACTCTACCACCTGCTTTTCACTTTTATGTTTGACCTCCCTGCTTCACTTCAAAAGGGAAATATCGGGACTTTTATCAACGAAGCTCTTCAGCCTTTTAGTATTATAGATGCCTTGAACTACAATTCCCATAATCCTTTGCTCCGGTTGCTGTTTTTCATATTGGGAGGGCTTCGTGTTTCAGGTCTTAGTTTGACAGATGGTGCTGTTATTGGTTTGGTTTTTGTTTACATAATTACAGAGCTGTTTGTTAGTTGTGTTCTCCTAACACATCCAAGTGGTAAATCCAACAGCACTGCGTGATCGAAACAACCTGGCAACCTGTTTACAGGCTTCTCTGTGCTGTTTTGGAAGATACGTTTGAATCGTCAGTGTGCTTGAATAATAATAGCTATTACAGAAATTTTATTGTGCACAAATATCATGTATGCCTTTTTGTGTCATATCTAAATCCAAATGTACGTATATCGTCGCTATCTTTACGAAACCACCATTTTCCCCAAATTCAGCGTTTTTCAGGAAATCGAAAAATACAATGTATAGGCACTTTTTTATCGATTAGAGGTTTGCAAAACGCAGTGACAAAGGGTGACGTATAAAAATGATTTATGCCAAAAAAAAAAAAAAATCCGAAATACAGCGATACAAGGTTTTCAGAAGGACAGCAGAGATATTTTGCAGAGATTCAATATGTCATATTTAAAATCTAATAAAGCCATATGAAGTCTTTGTGGGGTGACTCATTGAATTGAATCCCTGAAGGTGTACAAATGTCATCTTACAAGATTAGATTCAATTTTGGTTATTTATTTCAGTGCTACCTTCATTACTGACTTTTTTTAAATTCTGTAAATGAAGAATTGTAAAGAATTCATTCTTCCCATTTATTAAAGTGTCTCTATGGTGCCGGTGGCCCTGTTGGCTCGGCACTGACTCTGTCAGACTTTAGATTAAAACTGCAACACTGCTGCACTGGATTTAGCTGATTATGTAGATGAGAATTGTGAGATGTCAAACTCTCGGATCATCTGCGCTTCCTGTTTTTGTGTTCGTCCTTGCGTGTCTGAATCGCTTTATCATTAATTGCCAATATATTCACAATGTAAATCCTATTATTGTTTCATGTTCGTGCACATGTTTCGGGATAGAGTGACTATCATTTGAAGAGAAAGAGAAAGAGAGAGTATGTGACAGAATGAAAGTACGAGATTAGTGAGTGATAAAAGAGATCTGTGGACGTGGAGCTGGAGAGAGTTGGAGGGGTCAGGGTTCGAGGGGTGAGGCGGATCCTTATGTCCAGTACGATTTAGCCTCATGCTGATCAGGGAGGAGAGAGAAATAAATGAACAAGTGCGTCACAGCCAAGGAGAAAATGACAGAATCAGCATGTTGCCATCTCACCCCACCATGCCGGAGAGAGATGGGAAAGATGAAAAGATTTCAAAAGATTTTGAGTCAACATAAAAACTGTATGTACTGTATACCCCTGTTGAAAAACACAGCATATGCTGGTTAGGTATATGAAGCATGGTGGATGGTCTGTGCTGGTTTAAGCTGGTCATGTGCTGGTTTTTAAAATGAAAAGTCTGTCATCATTTACTCAAATCTACATTTCCTTTTTCTGACGAACACAAAGAAAGATATTTGGAAGAATGCTTATAACCAAACAGATTTTGCCCCCCATTGACTCCCATAGTAGGAAAAAATACAATGGTAGTCAAACGTGCCCCAGAACTGTTTGCTGTTCTACATTCTTCAAAATATCTTCTTTTGTTTTCAACAGAACAAACAAAAATTATTAAGCAATCTTTCCTACCATGGAAGTCAATGGGGGGCAAAATCTTTTTCTCTGGTTATAAGCATTCTTCCAAATATCTTTCTCTGTGTTCCTCAAAACAAAGACATTTATACAGATTTTGAACTCGAAGGTGAGTAAATGATGACAGAAATTTCATTTTTGGGTGAAGTACTCCTTTGAGCTGGTCCTGAGTTGGTTTAAGCAGGTCCTAAACCAGCGTAGGACCATCTTAAACCAGCATATGACCAGTTTAGGACAAGCTCGTGACCACCTTAACCAACACATGACCAGCTTAAACCAGCACATTACCAGTTTAGCTACCATGCTTCAAAACTTACCTAACCTGCATGTGCTGTTTTGTCAACAAAGATTTTTCAAATGATTTTGTACGTGATTCCATTCGATCCTCCATCTCCTCTGAATTATCCGAGTGTCCACATCCATGGGTCACGCTATTTGCTGAAGGAATGTGAATAATTTAGATGTTTTCGCAGGAGCTCTTTGTGTGTCAGCGTGACAGAGAGTGTTATGTAAGGGGCAAGTTTAATTGCCTAAGCACACTAATGAGACGCTATTATCTCAGCGCTTTGTTTGTGTTCTTCTAATACCAGTGTTTGGACAAATGTCATTTCCCCTGGAATAACCCCTCTGTCCTGATGCCCGTGTCTTGTTACTGTTTTCTGTGTGTTTTAAAATACAGGCTCTTAGTGCACAGGAAGTGTTTTGCTTTATTTGTGTTGTCAGCGTAGATGTGATACACAAAAAGAACAGGAAGTTTACACAGTGGGGAGAAACTGAGGAGAGAGGAGATGCTGGTGGATTGTTGGAGGAGAAAATATTGGGTCCTCCATGAGAGAGTTAGCAAAGTGATAGTGTCGATATGATTACCTTCACTAGTTCATGACACACATGAAAGTTTGTTAGTTGTTGTCTTCTATGGTGGATTCAGGGTCAGTATACGAAACTATATGACCAATCAGAATCAGGTATTTCAGACATATTCCGGAAAGCCATATGCAATAACCAGGGCTGGGAAGGTTACTTTTCAAATGTATTTCAGAACAGATACATGCTTTAAAAAGTACTCAGGCTCCGGCCTCTGGCAAGCGGTGGCCGCTCCCGGCTTGCCCCTGCTCCTCCCCCTCGGGTGGACGGACTCAGGCTCCGGCCTCTGGCAAGCGGTGGCCGCTCCCGGCTTGCCCCTGCTCCTCCCCCTCGGGTGGACGGACTCAGGCTCCGGCCTCTGGCAAGCGGTGGCCGCTCCCGGCTTGCCCCTGCTCCTCCCCCTCGGGTGGACGGACTCAGGCTCCGGCCTCTGGCAAGCGGTGGCCGCTCCCGGCTTGCCCCTGCTCCTCCCCCTCGGGTGGGCGGACTCAGGCTCCGGCCTCTGGCAAGCGGTGGCCGCTCCCGGCTTGCCCCTGCTCCTCCCCCTCGGGTGGACGGACTCAGGCTCCGGCCTCTGGCAAGCGGTGGCCGCTCCCGGCTCTTCCGCCCCTGCTCCTGTCCCACGGGTGGACGGACTCAGGCTCCGGCCTCTGGCAAGCGGTGGCCACTCCCGGCTCTTCCGCCCCTGCTCCTCCCCCTCGGGTGGGCGGACTCAGGCTCCGGCCTCTGGCAAGCGGTGGCCACTCCCGGCTCTTCCGCCCCTGCTCCTCCCCCTCGGGTGGGCGGACTAAGGCTCCGGCCTCTAGCAAGCGGTGGCCACTCCCGGCTCTTCCGCCCCTGCTCCTGTCCCACGGGTGGATGGACTCAGGCTCCGGCCTCTGGCAAGCGGTGGCCACTCCCGGCTCTTCCGCCCCTGCTCCTCCCCCTCGGATGGACGGATTCAGGCTCCGGCATCTGGCAAGCGGTGGCCACTCCCGGCTCTTCCGCCCCTGCTCCTCCCCCTCGGATGGACGGATTCAGGCTCCGGCATCTGGCAAGCGGTGGCCGTTCTCGGCTCTCCCGCCCCCGCTTGTCCCCTCTTGGGCCGTCGAGACTCACTCTTACTGTACTGTATATCACTATACGATGTTGTACTGTTTACTGTGAGGTACAGTTGCTGCATACTCATACATGTTTTATACTGGTAGCGCAGCTCCTTCACTCTTTCAACATTTATTTGAAATGGAACAGTGTGCAGCTGCTTCATATTCATTTGGTGTCTTTTCAGCACCCTGTCAATGGTTGAGATGCTGACTGTTTGGATGTTTTCAAAGATGTTGTTGTCTTCTATATTGGCACTCTTTATCTCCCTTAGTCTTATGGCACTGTTCAGGTGTGAAAAATGGCCTTCTGCCTCCCCTGTGAAGTTGTCTTGCAGTCCTATGTCGAATATAGTAATGCAAAACACAAAATATATTTTTTTAAAAAGTATACTAACTGTATATTGTAAAATGCAAGTTGAGTTCTGTAATATTGTATGAAGCATTCCAGAAACTATACAGTATTACAGTACAGTGCCTATTGTTAGATTACATACCTGTTCTTTCGACACAGTTCTTTTCCTTCCTCCTTCTTCCTTCCTCCTCCTTCTTCTTCCTTCTTCTTTCTTCTTCTTCCTTCTTCTTCCTTCTTCCTCTTCCTTCTTCTTCCTTCTTCCTTCCTCCTCCTTCTTCCTCCTTCTTCCTTCCTTCCTCCTCCTTCTTCTTCCTTCTTCTTCTTTCTTCTTCTTCCTTCTTCTTCTTCTTCTTCTTTCTTCTTCCTTCTTCCTTCTTCTTCCTCTTTGTCTGTCTGGCTGACCCCGTCCAATTCCTTGTCCTTCCATTGTCAGACATTGTAGCATTGTGTTGTGCTCCGGCTATATATATACTTGCCAGTTGATGGTTCATGAGATGCACCTTCGTTAGAGAAAGTCAAGATTCACCTGGGAGCAATTTACCAATTCAGGACAGATTTAGAAAAGAAGTCTAATGGAAATGTATAGAAATATCCTTGACATATTATGACAACTTGTTCAACCATTTTGCATGTAAAGACTATGAACTAATGCCTAAATGCTGTGGGGTGAGATTATTCGAGAAGAGACCCATTATAATACATTTTGATCAACATGACATAAGCAATTGATAATGTAGGAAACAGCAGATATTTGTACATAATAATTTGCATGGATTTTCCAAAGCAATTGCACCTTGTTCAAAGAAATGATGTGCACAAGTGACACAATGATGTGAGAAATAAACTGGTAGTCATCCTATTTCATGCCACTGCAAGCTGTGGTGTTTAGGTGTATTTTTTCAAGTATTTGGTTGGATGCAAAACTTGTGATTACGGCATGTCAGGCTTCTTACAGAAACATGGAGAGAGAGAGAGAAAGAGAGAGAGAGAGAGAGAGAGAGAGAGAGAGAAGGAGGGCATATTTGTGTGATGTTTGTAAGCCGACATAAAATGTGCCTCTGGTGCACAGCAGAAGAAAACAGACAAACAGTGAACGCTATAAACACACCCAGCAAGAGCTGTTAACACACACACATTGTGTTTCCATGTTTTATTGGGACTTTTCCTATCGCTGCTGTCCTTCCAAAACCTTGGATGTCCAAATTCACTGTTTTTCAGGAAATGTAAAGAAATTATTAAATGCTGCATTGTCAAAGATGACACGCTCTTTTTCACACTTTATATTGGTTATATATATATGCGAAACCAGAGATAAAAATCATTAAATATGGAGATACAAGGTTTCAGAAGTACAGCAGTGATATACAGTACATGATGGCTTTTATACTGTATATTCTCTCCCTAAACCTAACCCTCATAGAAAAAGTATTCTAACATGCTTTATATGCTGTTTTCTTCATGGAAACCAAAAGTCTCCCAACAAGGTCGACTCGGCCATTTAGACTCCACGAATTAGGGTTTAACCTAACAATACATACAACTTCATATGAACTAAAATATAAAAGGAATGGACGGCTAAATAAAAAAGTATTTGTATCTTACCTAATAGAAGCTTTTCAAAATCATCACTATACTGTATTTGCAATGTTGCTCAGTTCAGTATAGCGGTAATATATAACACAATTTTATGTGATATTCTATTCTGTATGTCTCCAAGTCCGAACCAGATAGATAGATAGATAGATAGATAGATAGATAGATAGATAGATAGATAGATAGATAGATAGATAGATAGATAGATAGATAGATAGATAGATAGATAGATAGATAGATAGATAGATAGATAGATAGATAGATAGATAGATAGATAGATAGATAGATAGAAAGATAGATAGATAGATAGATAGATAGATAGATAGATAGATAGATAGATAGATAGATAGATAGATAGATAGATAGATAGCGGATAAGTAGGTAGGTAAGTAAGTAGGTAGGTAGGTAGATACGTAGACACATAGATACATATATGGATGGATAGAGGATGGATAGATAGATAGATAGATAGATAGATAGATAGATAGATAGATAGATAGATAGATAGATAGATAGATGGATGGATGGATGGATGGATGGATATATGTATAGATGGATAGATCGATAGATCGATAGATCGATAGATACGTAGTCAGACATCAGCCAACCTTTCTGCTGTAGTTTGCTGTTATGCCCACGTGATGGAAACTCCTGATTGGCTGCGTGGGCTCTGCCCTTCAGGGATGCTGCGCTGTGATTGGCAGAGACCTGAGAGAACATGCTGTTGCCACAGAAAAGAGGATTTGATATGCACAGAACAGCGAGTGACATTTACTTTGGACACTTCAGTCATGCCGTTGTGGGCTAAATATGAGTTTTCAGGTTCTTCGTCTATTGTCTTTTAGATCAAACAAGACAAATGACTGACAGGATAGTGTGAATCACAGTCATAGCGCTGGAGAACATTGCTGTTGACTCCTTGAGCTTTTTGGTTGTTGCTAAGAAACTCGTTGAGTCACTGCGGATAGTTTCGGAACGTGATGAACGCCGGGATTTGTGTAATTGAAATCTTGAACGGTTTGGGGGCGGCGTATGTTTTGTACTCTGCTCACCCAATGAAGGAAGCACTCGAGATCTGTCAGAAAGTTTGGT
Organism: Barbatula barbatula; assembly: GCF_947034865.1. Taxonomy (NCBI): domain Eukaryota; kingdom Metazoa; phylum Chordata; class Actinopteri; order Cypriniformes; family Nemacheilidae; genus Barbatula; species Barbatula barbatula. The sequence goes on from NC_136785.1 coordinate 3,112,356, forward strand.
GTTTCACTCAAAGCGCGATGAAACGAATGCCAGAAAGCTTTTGTTCTTTGTTTCTACCACATTAGCTCTGTTTAAAATCCAAGGCAGCCACCTACAGATTATGGTCAATATGAATGCCCCCTTAGAAGGTCCTGTTTAGGCACTGTATTAGAGACATACTTTGTTTATAGTTCAGTCCAAAAATGAAATAGATTTTGAGTGGCTGTCGGTTGGCAGCATCAATGCGAAAGCCACTTTGTCTGTCCAAGTGGACTGAATCAAAAGTGCTTTATGAATAATGAAGTTAGTGGGTTTCCATTAGTTCCAGGGATTAAAACTCATTTCTTTGAAGAATAAATCATGCTGGGATATCCATGAACCCCGACAGATTATAGGATAGAAAATACATGAAAGTAATTTCTCTTCAAATGTGCTGTTAGCCCAGAGGAAAATTGTATTGCACAGCGGATGCTCCTTTGTTGCTCAGGAGATTTGATAGAGTTCTCATTTGTTTTATTTGAGTGTCTTTAGCATTTCAATTCTTTGTATCAGATATTTCTCCTAAAATTGCTATAGTTTGTAAAATAGTAAAATAGTTAGATCACATTAAAGACAGATACAGCTGTACGATTATTTCCGAAACCTATACAAACCCTGTGGGAGTATATCGAGCACAGAAATACTACGTAGGGCTCTGTTCACATTTGACTTCTTTTTGACAAAGAAAAGTTGACAATGGCGCTTCTTTAGTTTTACAAAACGCTCTCAGCGTTATGGTTACAAATAGCAGCCAGATTGTTCAAAGATAGCATTCGTACATGAAGGCATCTTAGAGAGACAGGCTTCATATTAGGCAGCGTAATGGAAGTCTATTTAAATTATAAACAGAGAGCCCCTTTGCCATCTCATATTTAAAAACTACGATACCAATTTCTCGCTAGAAATGCAATCAAACGTTATCAAAATTGAAAATGTAACTTACATTATACAAAATTATGGTCCAAGAGGCGTTTCGGCTGCCATTGTAGCCTTCTCCGCCAACCCCGTTCCTCGACAGGTCTCTGTTTAAAAAAGCACTCTGGACTTTTGTTGGAAACACGGTTTACTCCATAGGATTATAATGTAAAACAGACGCTAGCAGTGTCAAGTGTGAACATGTCCTAATGCGTCCAACACGTTTATTGACAAGTTGACCATTTCAGCAAAAAGAAGAGAGCAAAAATTGGAATTAGCAGATAACATAATGCCCAAATTACACTTCATGAACCAGTTACACTGGTTTTGCTGTTCCTTTAATAGAAATGTGCTTCATAAAGTCGATTATTATAATCTGATCAGATTGGGCAGTCTATTGATAAACCATGCACATGTTGTCAGATTAATGTTGAAAGCGCAGGTCAAAATCCCAGTCATAATCCATATCTAGTAATCGGGATTGCCTGTCGATGATGCTTTGCAGGGATTTGGTGTTTGAAGAGCACTAGGTAGGTTTCTCATGTGAGCACTGCGACTGTATGTAATATACATCCGGTCTGTTTACAGCCTGGGCTGATGGGAAACTGTAATTTAACAAATAATATCTTCAGATTTTTCTTCTGAGGTCAATTTGTTCTCTTTCAGAAGAAATCTCAACAATTTCATAGATTATTTTGACAGAAATCAGCAATCCGTAGTTAAAAATTTCAATATGAATTTGTTATAATATTTAGTATAAAAGAAATATAAATATTATACTGAATGATTCATCACTGATAATCTCAATTACATTTATTTTAAAACACATGGGCTGCAACTATGCACGCCAGGCATGCCATCTGCCATCTTGGATACCTTTTTTTGCAGATCTCATGGCAATGCATTCTGGGACTGTTGCTTAGGACCTTCTGGAACAGCCTTCATGTCAGGGGTGTATTTATTAATCCCAAGGCTGTTTTAGAGATCTCACTAGGTTTCGGAACAGACTTTTTGTTTCCTCATGCACTGCAAAAAAAGAAATTGCGTATAAAGCCTTTTGTCTTTTTTTTTACAAATATCTACAAATGATTATATCAAGATACATTACCGTGACAAGGAACGTGGGAAGAAAAATGAATCTCATTTTTCCTTTTCTTTCATCTTTTTCTCTTACCCAGATTTATGTAGCTTTTTGAACATGAATGAACATACTTCTTAAACAAGATGAAATATCTCAGGTCACGTTCATGTATTCAGAACATACGGCCATTATACTATATTTGATATATTAATTATAGATTTAATGCATTTTTATAACTAAATAAAAAATGTATAAAATGATTATGTTCCCAAATGTAAAATATGTCATATTTACTCCAGACCGATTTACTCATGCTCCAGACCGATTATAGTCCCCAAAATAGATAAATAAATACAAAAGTACAATCACATACATAAACATAACAGGCCAAATCTAAGAAAACAAGAAAACAATTGTGTCCTCCTGCAGCCTTTGCACTGATTTACAGCTGAAGTCAATGATGGACTCCAGCGATGCATTTGTGCAGCCATCTGCAAAATATTCAAGTGCTGTGTAATTAGTGAGCGATGTCTGCCATTGATTTACCAGTAAACAAAGCACATTACAGCTCTTCTCAGTAAGAGCTCAGGCTCCATCGAATCCAGCCTGTTCATGCTGTTTGCTAATAGCTAACTACTGTAGCATACTACTGTTTTCTGCAGTTTTTTGTAGTCAGTCTAAATATGTGGCAGTCATGGCCTAATGGTGAGAGAGTCGAACTTGTGACCAATAGGGTTGCCAGTTCAATTCTCAGGGCTGGAGGGTAACGCCCTTGAGCAAGGCACCCTACGCCCACTTGCTCCCCGGGCGCTGCAGTGATAGCTACCCGCTGCTCCGGGTGTATGTGTTTTCACGACATGCAGTGCGTGCGTTGACTACTCACCGGATGGGTTAAATTCAGAGGTCACATTTCGGGTATGGGTCACCATATCTGACAAATAGTTTCTTCTTTCTTTCTAATATGTATTCTGAGAGTATATAGACATGTTCCTATTTGTGTGCGCGTGTGTGGAATGAGAAGTTTGACTGCAGAACTACTGAATAAACTGGAGGTTTTAAAATCAGCTCTGCGATGTGAGAAAACCTGTGGTGTTGAGTAACACCGTCAGCACTTGAGAGTCATTAGTTTTGACTTACTCGCTGCTCGACTTTTACCCCTGAACACTGCACACAGCAGTCCTGATATATTTTAAAATGAGAAAAACACAATTAATAATTTAATTTGACACAAACTTAAATTGCAAACTACATTATTCCTTTAAAATGCCCAGTTGAGGAAAATAGAGATCATAGGTTTTATTTTTGTTTATAAGACAATATCTTAGAATTTGCATATTTTGATAATAGGTCCTTCATTTTTACAACGGCTTGTTAACAGAACAATAGCTAATGATCTAATTTTGTCCACTAAAATTGCAGGCCATGTGCGCTTAAAGATGAATCTGTATTAATGTCATATAAAAAAACGAAATGTATTCGTATCGCTTGCCTTTGTTTTTTAAGTGCAATCGTTTCCTATTTCTGTTATATTCTCTGTTCACTTCTCCTAGATTGAATTTAGCTTATTCCAGACAAAGGATTCTTGCAAAACCTCTATTGATTGACGGATATAATAAAGAATAATATTAAAGTCCCAGACGTGATGTGTGTAACATCAGAAGGGAGAGGTCGAGTGTCTGCCTTTTGTCCTCCGCTTTCAGTTTCACGCATCATTTCGGCGTGCTATCTTTAATGCTTTTTTTTCGCATATCAATGAAGGTTTCGCCTGTATCTCAGCAGAATCTTACAATTGGGAAAGAATGAGACTTATGACGTAACGTAACATGGCTGTAGCCAATCAGGCGAGGTGAAGGTGTTGATGATGTCATCAAAGCGCTTGTGATTTTCAGGGTTTCAGAGCGCTGTGGTCTTCTGTCGTATCTTAGACATTCTCATTTTTCTCAGACTTAAGGGTCGATGATTTGCCATTTATGCAGAAAAATATATTTTGTTTGAAATGTTATGCTCACACAAGCATTTCCCATCACCACCGAAGTACGGACTTTTAGTACAAAGATTAAAGTATGAATAAGGACACACACAGAGTTCTTCCATTGAAAACTATTGACAATAATATACTATTAAAACAAAGCAAAACAATGAAGGCATCAGACAATATTTAGTTCTCCATCAATATTTAGTTCTCCATATCAGCCAGACATTTTGGCATCAGCTTCTCTTTTCGCAAAACCTGTATGAGAGGGTGAGGGGAGAGAGAGGTGGTGCGCTGTGGTGATGAACACTTTCCATCTGTCGGGTCTCAGGGGTGATGATTCATTGTAGCTCTGGACTCACCTGTCTGCCATGGACTGAATGTTTCACCTGCCGTCGAAACACTTTACATAATTAGCCTGTGACACACCACCTGTGTGACATCATCACCTATTCTAACACATACACGTCTTCGTCTCATGTAGCCTAACCCTTCTAGAAAGTGTTTTGTTTTGTCCTATTTTGAAACAGGTTATCAAATATATATTGTACCACAATAACAGACTTGTGAGAATGTCTAAATGTAATAACTGAGAATTTGTGTCCTTATTCAATGTGGATTAGACCGCCTCTTTATTTGTCCAATACAAATGACAGAAAACTGACAGGGGGCGGTCTCTAAGGCTGAGACTAACTTTTTCATCGTGTTGATGGGCGTGAAGGTCAACTTATTTAAATATCGTGTTCGCCCTCTACGGTTCTGTCAATACTACACCACATGATGCATCTTTTATTACCCACAATCCTCTTCTTCAGTGTCATTAGATTCAATGACGTGCATTATTTTTAGTTTGGATGTTTAACCCACAATTCTTTTAGGATTCCCGTAGGTGTGACCTTTGGTAAACTCAGTTTATCCAAATGATTGATGTCAAATTTCGTATGTTACTATGAAAACCAGTGGCTTTGGTGATTGGACGCCTTCAGATGTTTTTTTGCAGGTCTTAGATTATGCGTAATGTTTGATCATTTTTTGTGTGCCCGAAATGTGCTTGAGCATATTCTCACGGAAAGCTTTATTTCCCAAGAGACGTCTCCGTCCCAGAGCCTTTTTTGTTTAGTTTTTTTCGAAATCATTTCAGAAACGGTGCTTCAAGTATTGGCCAAGTTTGTTACCATGGTAACATTTTAATATTTTACCCGGTTATGGAAGATAATAAATGAGGCCACAGGTTGTAAATGATATGGTTCTGAAATGTTTTGACACGAAAGTTTTACAAAGACTGAGGCCTCAATCTAGATTTACAGTAACATAACATGTAATTTGCATAATACTGTATTAATCTTGTACATATTTAGACCATGCAACATTGTTAATATAAATACACATGATATTAATATGTACTTGCACAAACTAACTCTCTCATAGCATCAGATTATTTTACAAAATAAGATCATTAAGCTCAATAGAGTTCATAGAGACATTTTTCCACTTTAAAAAACATAAGTGTTATCCAGGTACATATGTGCTACACGAGCAGTCTAGACAGAACTGTTTCCCAATCTGAAGGAGGTGTCAAAAAGAAGGATTATTAAATGGTATAAAAAAACATCACTATAAAAATTGCTTTGTCTCGTCAGACATTGGTCTAAAATATCAGGTTTGGGAGATATTTGAGGGTTTAACAAAGTTACCACGTGTGAATGCCTGGCTGCTGTACGATAATAAATCATTCGAATAAAATAACATTTCTCAGCTTTAAATGGAGCTGCTCAATAAGGACAAAATGGAAACATTATCTTTAAAGCTTCGAAACAAAGTGCATTGGAATGTGTTACTTTATATAAACACTTGAACTGAATTATTCTGTATTGATCAGACGTTTATAGATCTGTGCTGCACTGCTAGCAGACAACCAAAACACAACAACACATGGTAAAGGAAAATATTTACAGGGAGACTCAGAGATGATGTATTTTTGTATGCAAAACACGGAAGCGAGATAGCAATTTAGGACTTCCGGTTCCATCGCTCCAATTTTTGCAATGGGTTTTTGGTAAATCCCCTGAAATAAGGTCAGCTTAATATCAAAATATTTGCGCATATTCTTCTATGACGTAAACACACCAATTATAACCCGCTTGTGATCTTTTAAAGTCTTATTGTGTCTTAAAAATGGCGGTTGCACACAAGTTGCTTAAAGCGACTACTTCCGTTGGCGGGACGTTAGATGTCATCGCGCAAATAATGCAACATGGGCACAAATCTCTTCAAATATACATGTGGATTCATTCACGGAGTGAACACATTTTTAATTTGAGTTTGAAAGAGTCGTCGGAGGCTTGGTGGTGGTGACGTTGATATCAAGCAACCTTAGGTGTAGTCTGTTTATAGCATCGTGTTTTACTTCTGCCGATTGTATTTCGGCTTCAAAAGTAATCTTGTGTTTATTTGTAAAGATTGTCTTGATAGACAAAGCGTCATAAACCTTTGTTAATCACAGAGGTTATTTTTTGCGATCTTCCAAAAGTCTTTCAGTCGAAGGACCAGCGCTGCCCTTTCTTCCAGGTTAGCCTACAAAAATACGTCATCTCCGATCCCCTCCGTTAGAGAACTAAACCTGCAAATGAGTACACCTGCGCCTTTCTTCTGTCGTTTTACGCATTATTCTCTCTCTCTCTCTGAATTATGAATCTCATTTGAATCAGTATGAAGGATGTCATACCTCTGCATAACATCGCATAATGCTCTTTGTCTCAAAATGTTTAGCAGTGGTGCACTGCAGATCTTTCTGTGTTTCATGGTTGTTGCTCTGGAGAGGAGTGTAACAAGCTCTTTTAATGCCATGCAGTTCTCAAACAGACAGGCTGTTGGCAGCTCTCACGCTATTTACATGTAGCTGTGAGCTGTCAATCAAAACCAGCCAAAATCACCTGAAGTGATGTTTTCGTACATCATATCCATCATCTACACACTTCTGTCGGAGCCTCAAACGCACGGTCATACAAAAAATGCATACATTATATACATACATGCAAAGTTGTTTTAATAATAGCAAAATGAATATATCATTTTAAATCAGTTTAGATTTCTGAATGTACTATTTCTAAGTATGTGTTTAGGTCAAATATTTGTTTCACTACTACCAATATGTCTTCCGAATTTCAAATACAAATATTATATTTTATTTGCATTTATAAAAAAGGACACAATAACAGAAAAAATGCTGTGTACAGTATTTTTTCAGGCCTCCAATACTGAAAAGAAAACAAGCTCATATTCACTTTTAAGCAATACAACAGTTCTATTTTTTAAGTGATAACTACAAGTCAGTCTTTCACATTGCTGTTGGGTGACTTTATTTCATTCACAACACTGTACATGAATCTATTCATTTCCACTGCTATATATAGCCACACCTGTATATATGTGTATACTATATACATACAGAGAGAAAGAGATATTAACTCATCTTAACGTTTAAAAATGTACTTTCCAAATGCATTCATACTGATACTTGCCAACTGGTCCTTTAGCGCAGCTGGACAGGTCCCCTGGTTACTGCTGGCTGAGATGAAGCTTGGGAAACACTAATGAATATTTAACGTTTATCTGCAGGGCTTCGGTATCTTTAAAAGGCAGCGTGCAACAAAGCTCCCCCTCCTCAAGGGACAAAAACAGGAAACAGATCAGGCGGAAGAAATCATCAACACAGATTAACATACCGTCTTTGACTTTCCAATGACACAAACTATTTTTGTCCATCCAGACGTGTACACAGGGCTAATGCATAGATTGTCACTGTTATGTGCACAGCGTTGGGCTTAAACACCTGTACCGCGATGACAGACGTGAGAAAACGTGTTGCTTATCTCAGGTCCCTATTGCGCGCGTTGGGTGCAGGGGACCACCATCTGTAAAAACACCCCTGAATGCGTGACATTTGGTCGCTTGGACGTCTATGGAGATGAAATGATCATTATGGAAGAAAGCATTTTGCCTTACATGTGTAAGGATATCTTAATATAAAAAAATGATATCAGATGACAGCGAGGGTCGTTGCTGGGGCATTTCTATAAGGGAAGGTTTCTGCTTTGTGGTTGATAGGTGTTATGTGATTCTGTTTTATGTTTTATGTTCCGGTCCTAAGATGCGACTTGTTTATAATATGTTCTTCATTTTTTTAGATTATAAATAATTACTTTACAGTTTATTTATTTATTATATTAAATAATTCAAGATGATTTTATGCAGCATTTTCAATCGACACTTTTTAAGCTTTTATTCTGAGGTATTATTTTAGAAAAAGGTATAACCCATTATTTTCGTTCTTTTCTGTCCTTGTCTTTCAGGTATTTATGAACAGACATTTCTTATATAACTGCAGTGCTCCCGTCCTGGATGTGAAGATTGCCTTTTGTCAGGTGTGTGTTCCATACAGGTCAATTAAAAGGTAGAGTACTCATTCACTTCCATTCTTCAGTTCATTTCTATGGTTGTCTTTGTCTCTAAAACAAATGGGAATGTGGTGACCGCATGTCTGGATATTTATTGATGTACACATACAGGATCAATTCTCTGCATCATTCTAAACAATTCAGGGTCAAGTTTCCCAAAATGCATTAAGAGCATCATAAGATGGCTTTAAATATGCATATTTACATTAAGCAGAGGTTTTATCCGAAGCGACTACATTGCATTGTGCTATGCATTTGTATCTGATGTGCAATCCCTTGGGATCGAACCCATGACCTTGGCATAGCTAGCGCCATGGTCTTTCTAGCGAGCCACAGGAAAGCTTGTATTAGTATCGAGCATTGAAAATCAATGCAGTTATTTGGTACATGAGTCAAACTTAAAATTTTAAAGCAAACATCAGTCTAGTCAATTAAATAAAAAAGGCTGGTTTGCTTCACCCAAAAATAACAAATTCTGTCGTGAATTACTCATCCTCGAGTTCTTCCGAACTCATATAAATGTCTTTGTTTGGTTGAACACCAAGAAAGATATTTAGAAGAATGTTAGCAGAGATTTTTGAGGCACCATTGACTACCATTGTAGAAAAGGCAGCAATTACTGTAAATCTAATTCTCATTAGGTCCACATTAGCTCTGTGGGTTTAATAAAGGGGCATCATAAAGATAGACTCTCTCTAATAACTGTTTCAGCTTTGTGAAATTATGTAGACAGCTTCGTCTTTTCATTTAACCGTGAATATACTGTCTGACGGTTTGTACAAACGATTACACAGATGTTGTAAAGCCGACATGAACTCTATTAGAGACTGAGAGCCTCTTATATCATTGATAGGATAATCTACTGTAGAATGACGGACTAGTTTAACCAGACTTCTAAATCTCAAGTATGCAATCCAGAGCATCATGTTGGAATGCTTTGGAGTCGGTCAATAATGTATTAAAATAGTAAAATATTTGTTTAATTGTTTTTATTTATGAATCAAGTGTTTGATATGACATAGACAACAAAGCCAAGTTGGGTTTTGGATCTTTACATTCTGTGTTGATATCATATAAAAATACCAAAGATAATATATAAATAATATATGAACAACCCATGTGCATAGAACATTTATTTTTCTATAAATGCTAATATAATGCAATATTACAATATATTGAAATATTCACAAGGAATTGCTTGTCATATATTGAAAAATATAAGCACTTGGTTCAAAATGTATTGTTTGATATATTTCGGTACATTGCCATATATTTTCATTCCATAAGGGTTGTATATGTACCTCTATAATTAAGGAATGGCGAAATTGTTCAACCAAGTCGCATGACTTTCTGAAATGATGTCTTTTGTTACAACAAGTAACACATTCCCAGCTAATAAATCAATTTCTTCACACAGGGGTTTGGCAAACAAGTTGATGTTTCTTACATTGCCCAGCATTACAACATGAGTAAAAGCAAAGTGGACAACCAGTTCTACAGCGTGGAAGTAGGAGATTCCACCTTCACGGTTCTCAAGCGATATCAAAATCTAAAGCCCATCGGTTCTGGGGCTCAGGGAATAGTGTGGTGAGTATCCATGATGCTTTGCTCTTGTTTCGCTGTAAATGAGGCGTGTGCTGGTAACAGGGATGTATGCAATTGTACAGTATATCTAAACCATTACAGTGAAAATGGCAAGGAGATATGCAGATGTCTCTCTTTTGACAGTTCAGCTCCAACGACCCGTAGACTGATCTTTCTTTCTCCCATGGGATTGTGGGAAATCTAGATGACGGTTCCTTTAAAGGGATAATTCACCCAAAAATGAAAATTCTGTCATCATTTACTCACCCTCGAGTTGTTCCAAATCTGTATAAATTGGATATTTGGATTTTGCCCCCAATTGACTCCCATAGTTGGAAAACATACAATGGCAGTCAACAGTGCCCCAGAACTCAGAGGTGAGTAAATGATGACAGAATTGTATTTTTTGGGTGAAGTATCCCTTTAAGCATGTCCATCATTCGAAGGTCTAGCTTTTTTTCCGTGGCATTCGTATTTCGTTTTCTCGTGTGTTGTTTCGTAGGCATCGGTACAGTTTTGCAGAGCGGGACGCAGGATCGGGGATGTACTGCTAATAGTGTTGTTGATGTGTTCTGGCTGGTTTGCTGGATGTGGTAACCGTGCCTGCTGGACAGACAGCGCTGATCTAATATAGCTACCTCTCCTCAGCAGCGGTCACATGATGAAGCATGGCAGCAGTATTAGCCTGACAAACGCCACATCATCCACTGAGAGAGAGAGAGTCTAAATGGACTGTACAAAGTCACAGGCCCTTATGAAACTATGCACGATTGAAGAACAGGGAAAAATATCTGCTAGCTTCCCCAGCCTGCATAAAATATATTTCCATGCAAATATATTGATTGTTAGTCACAGTACAATGTAAAAACATACAGGACAGAACATTTTTATTAGATTAGAATTGAGACACGTATGCTGCACAAGGTTGGATGTGGGAATAACATTTATGAAACATTGTAACAATGTTTCTGTGATTTGAAATTTGAATTTCAAAGAGGATGTAAACGTCATTTCAACCTTGCAAGAAATAAAAGGTCGTGTTAGGTTGGTGGGGCTGTTAAACAGATTCATCTTGTAATTCACGGTTCTCAAGGCATTGCTTAAAGCTGAATATTTTGATGACACAGCGTGGCATTCTGCGGAGTGATCCAAGTGTTAAGCATCTGGCGAGCTTTGACTCTGCTAAAGGTTCGGTCAGTAATAAATCACACGCACACGTCAATCGCCTGCCTGTGTGCACTTGCGGAAAATGAGATTCTTCACCACGCAGAATGCTTTGCACATTAGGTACAAAGGTGTGTGCCAAGAAAATAGATTTTTAAATAAATAAATATATGCAGGGAAACAAACAGCATGTCAAGAAACATTTCAACACAAACAAATGCAATGTACCAGACTATTATTTGCGATATAGTTCATTATGCAATACAGAGGCAATTTATCAAGAAGCAAAAGGATGGGGACTTTCTCGAAGAGTAAAAGAAAGAAATTTTAAAGAGGGAAGAGTTATACACAGAATAGAAATATTCTAGAAACATAGAAATCTTATTTATCTTATTTTATTTATCTGCAATTTATTGTGAAATGTAAGCATAAAATGGCCTGTTGACATACTACATTTGTCTGAAGGTATTTATCCAGAATATTAAAGGATCTTTCATTGAAAATTATTCATGGATGAAAAGAAAACGATCAGATATGTGGCCATCACGTCTATTGTGCTTTAATCGTAACTGTTGAATACGTTTATTATAGTTTACATAGAAACGATCTGAAACTAAAGTGAATCTGTTAGCTTTGAGATAGCATTTTTGTGCTACTGCACTTCTGAAAATGAACATAAGTAGCCTTTAGCAGATATATGTGGTGTCTGGGGTTATAGAGCGTTTGTCATGGTTTCCATGGGAATGCGTCTTTCGTGCTGTTGAAGTATGTGAAATGGTGTCTTAGTTTGTGGCATCTGCTTAAAGAAAATGGTGCAATGCATTAACCACCTACAGAGACACTTATGACATCGTGTTTGACACAAATGGGCATCTATGACTGTCATTAGACGGAAAAAAAATCTGAAACTATTTGCTGTTGCCATGGACACATCAGCATTGTGGTCAAAAAGAGCTTCTTTCATGCTTTTTGCTTTGAGAATGACTTACCTGCTTATATGGACATTTTTATTGTCTTACACGAAACAAATCGTGTTTCAAAAGATTTCAATATTTATAAGTGATATTTTTTATTGATGTGACCGTGATGACGATGTATCATCAAGTGGAATGTTATTGTACCCAACTGTGTTATAGATGTGTTTGTGGCTGTATACAAGCATGTACGTATAAGGGTGTGTACAACGGATTTTACCTCACCCCTTCTAAACAACCTGCTTTGTACGTCACCCCCCTCCGATGTGACCATCTTTGTCACCAGCCCCACAATTTTCAATCAAACGTCCAAACAGAATCTGAATCTTGTCATGATATCTGTCTATAGACACTGTAAAGTAATAATGTGACAGAAGCTTCATGTTCCCTCATGCTGTAAGTAAAATATAAATCTAATCTATAGCTTCATTTTGGATATATATTTGTGTAAAATAATTACTTTGTTAAAGAGTAAAGAGTTGACAAGTCTAGTCGATGGAACACTCAGCGGATCCGGGGACCAAGAAAGACACAGACACAGAAGTGCAGTTCACTCAAAGTCAAAGTTTATTAGGGATGGGTCCAATATATATATATATATATATATATACATAAATGAGGAGATGAGATTACACTCAGATCCAAAACACTTGGTTCACAGAAAGTCACTTCATACCATATTTAGTCATTCTGTCTAAGGTAAAGAAATGTCAGTTCCTTGTTCATAATGTCAAGGACACCGTGTACTTGTATCCCCCATCTCCTAAGTCTTAACTCTTTATGTCATACGTTGATGTAAACCAGGACCCGGGAAAACCTAGATTCTCACAATATGTGACCCTTAAGTGGCCATAAGAGACCGAATGTTAATCTTTAGTACTTACAGAATAGTATCGCACCCTTCAAATATCCGTGGAGCCTTTAGTTTGATCACGTTTATAAAAGACAGATACAGCTGTACGATTATTTCCGGGGGGATTGGGTAAAAGCATGTTGTGCACCCATTGCCAACAAAACACAGACAAATAACTTCACTTACCGCGTGCGGTTTATGTACTTAATCTTTTAGCGCTGGGACCGCGGCATCTATCATTTTCAAATGATCTCCAAATCCAGCGTTATATCCACCGTTTATATAACATATACATCACTAAAATGCTGTGAACAAACAAACACACCTTAACTTCTATCACTATCGCAAGAGTAACGAGCTGCCGCTTGCAGGCCCACTGCACAGCCAATCTTGATGGTAAATGGGACTCGCTCGTTGCTTGACACGCGGGCGTGCTATTTATTTCGCCTTGTCGAGAATTGGTAAGGGACTAAGAAAAGTTGTTACAAAACACATTTTCATGAGAGTTAAAAAAAAACTTTCCGAAACGTATACGAATGCTGTTTCGAGCATACATCATACGTCCAACTCGTTTGTTAACAAGTTGACCATTTCAAGCAAGAGAAGACACGGATAACATTGTAAATGAGTCAAAATGCATGAAACACCATTGCATGCCCCCTTTAAAGTTTTGGAGATTAGGACCTCACATAGACTGTTGTCTAGTCCATTGTGAAGGTTTGAAAAACGTTGCATTGTGGGTACATTTTGGGAATAAATAGGGAACCCTTCTGACTCATGAAATGACAAACGAGTCTTGTCTTGACCTTTTGTGCGCACGTGATCAAGGACCACATGTGAAAGTTCACTATCAGTGACCGGGTCAAATGTGTTTTGTAGCGCTGTCTTTAATCTAAATCAGAGGAGCGCACGAGATTACAAGTAGACAAGCAAATACATTTTATTCAGCCAAAATGCATTTCATTACATTTGATCTTGGATTAAAACAGTGAAGGTCAGTTTAGACTTCACGTTTTCACATCTGTACTTTCCATCGGGAGGATTCGTTTTTTTTTAGAAACTGCTGTGTTTCCTGTTCCTGTGTGAGTCGTGCTGTTCATTTTTATGTCTGTTTTTAACAACACTTAACAAACCTGTCAACACATGTCAACATGGTTAAAGAACAGAATTTGTTATCCTGTAACACTCTTTGGGTCTTTCGTTCATAAACATCAATGGCTTCTGGTGACACGTCCTCTCTTGACAGAAATAAGTTAAAAGGGTTCAGTTCGACATCAGGGGCCCTTGGGCTTTCATTTGTGTTAGAAAGATTTTTGAAAATGTGTGAAATTTTGTGAATGACAAGATGTTCCGGTTCTGTGGACACTGATGATTTCAATTATTCATACTCAACTCATATTCAATTATGTCAACACTGACACAAACACACTCTAATACAAACCTCACTATGACACATCTTTGTCACACAATTCCCCCGCGCACGCCAATTCATAACTGCATGTTTTTAATTCTCCCATAATCCTGTGAGAAACAGACCGGCACGCCTATGGTCATTAATACTTTTTGTCATTAGGAGATAAATGAATCACATGGTTTAGTGCTTCACTTTGTCCCTCAGGTATACTTGATTGTTGAAGCATTTTATTATGAAATTGTAACTTAATTTTAAGCTTAATTTATTAAATTGTAATATTTGCACACACTTAGAGAATGCTAATGTGTGAATCACAATGAACCAGTTTTCTGCTGTGTTTTGGTATTAAAGACACACACACTGAGCACATTGGCCCCGTCGAATCCCATATTATCCCGTGGAGTGCCGAGTCTTTTGCATTATTAATGAGCACAGTTTTCCAGGGACGTGAGGGCTGGCAAAGAGAGAGAGAGAGAGAGAGAGATGGAGGGAGAGATGGCGGGGTTTCAATGTAACCTTTACCTGATCACTAGTTTCTCAATATGCGGTCTTGTGTCCTTGTGTTCTTGCTCTACGTCATCAATAACCGTCAAATACTCACAGAGAACAGAGAACACATGGAAGAACCCGGATGTGTTCTCGAAGTCAAGGATGTATCGAATGCAGCCTTGCGCGCATACGGAATCTGCTCGAAGTCCCTGAAGTCTCTGCGGCGCGTCCATCCAAGTTCGTTCTTCTGAGGCTGCCTTGCAAGACCGGTCTCCACAAAACACAAGTCTGTTCTTTGCCTTCTAGGAATTGAGAAACGGCCAGTGACCAATCGGTGAAGAGCTTCCTGATTTCACAGCTAAATCCATCGTCGTAATAGATAACATACATCACTGCTACATAAATTGGTTATATTCAGCACAAATTGATGGTTATGGCTTTACATGTCTGATAAATTTCACCGATCTTATTCTGTAAATGTCATATTCCATGTTGTTCTCTCCAGCACATTAATGATGCTCTCTCTCTCTCTCTCTCTCTCTCTCTCTCTCTCTACAGTGCTGGATATGACGCAGTCCTGGACAGAAATGTGGCTATTAAGAAACTCAGTAGACCCTTTCAGAACCAGACTCACGCCAAAAGAGCATACAGGGAGCTGGTGCTTATGAAATGTGTCAATCACAAAAACGTGAGTCAGATCTCATTATCTCTTACGTGAGCTCCATCGGGTGGATAATGTTGCAAACTGTTTCCTATGAGACACAAATACTCCATTGCGGTGGTGTGGATGCCTGACCTCAGATGATAAGTTTCAAGTTTGACTTTTTCTGCGACCGTTTCTAAGACGAAATAGGTTTGTTTACCGCTGTAATGACGTTGTGGAGAGATGAACCCGAAAGATGAAATTCTAAGCTTTACATAGACAACAAACTTGAGGGGGTAATTCTCAAAGGCCGGCCAGCGAGTGAAGTTTGTAGGCGTGTTTCCCGGCATTTTTATTTACAATTTTGCTGCATCCGCTCACAAAAAGAAAGTTTTGATATATTTAGACATAGTCTTGATATATTAACATGATCTTTATTTAATATCCTGATGTTTTTACAATGTTAATATCCTGATGACCCATACAATGTTTTGTTGGCTATTAATACAAATATAACCGCGTCACTTATGACTGGTTTTGTGGTCCAGGGTAACAAATCGAAAAAGGAAATACATGAGTTATGTATGTTATAACGGTAAACAGATATGTGGCATGCACCACAAAAAGACAGATGACAAGTCTTATGTAATAGAAGATAGAAATGTTTGATATAAGGCAGAGTCTGTAAACAAGACATATAGAGAGTAAAGCATGACCAGCCATCAATACAGAACAACATAGTGGCCGCAGGCAGAGAGAGAGAGAGAGAGAGAGAGAGAGAGAGAGAGAGGTGGTATTAAATGATGAATGACATATGAAGAAACTGTTCAAAAAGAGAAAACTACTCTCTCTCTCTCTCTCTCTCTCTCTCTCTGTGAGATGCATGTTGTAAAGGACAGCCGAGACGTGACAGACATACGAATGTAGTTCTTCTTTCATCTTTATCTCTTATCGACTGTAAACGGCTCTGTTATTGATCGGCAACAATATTTAACTTTTTCCACATTTGCTTTTACAGATCATCAGCTTATTAAATGTCTTCACACCGCAGAAGTCTTTAGAGGAATTTCAAGATGTGTGAGTAACTTTCCAGACATGATGTTTAAACACTATTGCTTCCACAAACAGTCTCATTTACAGCTAATGTGAACAGATACTAAATTATTAAAAGAAAAATAAGATCATTAAGAAATGCAGACACTTAATGTCTGCACGTAAACAATCATTAATAATAATTTAGATGTTTTGCAAAAATATGTAATACTTGCATAATGCAGAAGCCGCTACAGTAATATATGATATATTTACAGTAGTTCATTTCTGTATAACCTCGATGGTGATTTATATCTGACACACACACAGTCGCAATACGGCTATTGAAATGATGCAGAGCGGGGGTAATCTATCACCTGCTATCATTTGTGGATGTGCTTTCTGGTTGGTCCCTAAACACTGCCGCCAATGGCTTAATATATTCCTCACGTTGTGTGGACTTTAGTCTGGATCCCGATCAATACATGGAGTATAAAGCATCTACCCGGATCATTAGAAGTTCTGTGTAGATGAAGTTCATGTTGACTACATTATTAAACTCAGAACTTAATCTTCATATTTTGTCTAACTGCCTTTAAACGATGCTTTTCTTATATTCACATCTGTATATACATCAGACGGTATGTATAGATTTCTATAAGTGCACCGTCACACCATTTCAGTTTGTCATTTTAATCCCTTAAATATGTGAACGCTGCATTTGAGCACTAACATTGGCTCTTAGCGTTCACATTCACTCCTCTCCTGCCGGCCATTTTCTCAACGAAAGAGGCCGTAAAGATCCACATTGATCAACCGCAGGCTCTTCTGCACATGAAGAAGTCATGAATGAAGCGGTGCTGATGAAACGCATACAGTCGATACTGAAAATCCACAATATATCAGTTTACCGATAAATAAACGTTTTCCTCCTCCATAGTTATCTGGTTATGGAGCTGATGGACGCAAACCTTTGCCAGGTGATTCAGATGGAACTGGACCATGAAAGAATGTCCTACCTTCTCTATCAGATGCTGTGTGGAATCAAACACCTGCACTCAGCCGGCATCATACACAGGGTAAGAGACATAAAAACAACAATATACACACGTAAAACAAATTTCCACTGAAGGTTGCCAAGTCAATGCCAGTAAAGGTTTACCCTCAGATATTATTGACGTAGTACGTGACCTCTGTTATCTCTAATCTCATTGGTTGTCTGTGCATTACTGTTTTATTTTTATATTTGCGTAATGTTTAACTCTGCTTAACTTTACCAATAATTGCTTTTTTCTCACTCGTACATTTGTACGTTTTAAAATGATCTGCTTTCCTGCAA
Source organism: Barbatula barbatula (assembly GCF_947034865.1). Lineage (NCBI taxonomy): Eukaryota > Metazoa > Chordata > Actinopteri > Cypriniformes > Nemacheilidae > Barbatula > Barbatula barbatula. The sequence goes on from NC_136785.1 coordinate 3,130,291, forward strand.
GTGGCAGAGGTATTATGGTTTAAATTGAGCTTTATTGTCGTTTTATTCATGTTTGCAGTAAGCTTTTATTTTGATATTTGTTATATTGTTTTCATGTTCATTTTAGTTGAATGTTACAGCTATGTTATGATGCGCTTACGTCATTTTATTTGTTTAGTTTTATATTGCTACTTACAGTATATATATTTTTGTATTTAATTTGAGATTTAGTTTAGTTTATGCCAAGGTTACATTTCTCATTTTCGTCAAGTGTATATAACATTATTCTTTACATAAGATTCATACTCTCAAAAAGGGTGTGTTAAATAATAACACATTTTCGTGTTATGGAATTTGAACACATTATGAGCCGTGTAGGTTTTCTGTGTTAAAAAAATAAACAGCTTGTGTTGTTTTTAACACAACAGTTTTTAGATCGTAGGCTGATATGATGTCGATAAACTAAAATGTTTTACTACTTTTAATAAATTATAACAACTTTGCGGTAAGGTTTAGAGGTGGGGTTAGGATTGGAGCTTCATTATTGCTTTTTCTATTTAACTTACATTTTCTTTAGGATCTGAAACCTAGCAATATTGTGGTGAAATCGGATTGTACGCTGAAGATCTTGGACTTTGGGCTGGCGAGGACCGCTGGCACTAGTTTTATGATGACCCCCTACGTAGTGACGCGATACTACAGGGCTCCAGAAGTCATTTTGGGAATGGGCTACAAGGAGAACGGTAAACCAAACACTTCACACGTAATGTAACGTTGACAAATCTGAAGCACTTCATTTACTGAAAAGACTAACACCTTCTACTGCTTAACAATACAAATGAACTTCATTAATACATTGAAGGCCAACGTCTTGCTGTTTGTAAGAGTTTAAGAGAGAGAGGTCAGGCTATGGATTTTCTGGCAGAAATGTTCTCCCTGAGGTCTTTCCCCATCTCAGGCAGATAATGCGTCGTAATTGAATGCATGACAGACACCGCAGATGTTATTAGTGGGAGTCACACAAATCTTTCACATCTTCATCACTGATGTTGTATTTGTACTAATGCTAACCTCTGTTTTTCTTCCCTTCGCTCTTGTTTCTTCTTCTTTGCCTACAGTGGATATTTGGTCAGTTGGTTGCATCATGGGAGAAATGGTGCGCCACAAAATCCTGTTCCCTGGCAGGGACTGTATCCTTCATTATTGAGTCCAACTTGGCTTGATGATTTTACAAGCCAATAGGAAATAAGCATACATTGTCAGTATTCATATTAGTGATCCCGTAGACTTAATACTTTTTTTAAGGTTAAGTTCATCCAGAATTTAAAATAGTCACCATTTGCAATGATGACATATTGGATTATTATACAATTCTCAATCTTATTTTAACTTGGGATTTCTTTTTTCAAATGAGCAAATGGATTCGTGTCATGATTTTGTGGTCCACATGAGTCTTGACCAGACCAGACCAGACCAATATTCATCTGTCCAGGCATATCTAAGTGACTAAGGTTCTTTAACACAAAATGTTTTGATCTTATATAACCAACTCATTTTCCAGCTAACTTAGTTTTTTAGTCACACATTTTTCTGTCTATTTCTTCCACTCAGACTGGAAACTTCTAATATAACATTTATAATATAAAGTATAGCTTTTATTTAGTCGTCTTATTTTTGATATTTGAAAATGGTGAGTCTGTGTTTTACACATTCTTCTTTATTTGACATTTTCAGGTTTCAGGTTTATACATTTTAAAGAGCACGATCAGGCAATGTGTTTCAAATGCTGTGTCGATTAAAACATCAAAAAGAGTTCACAATGATCAGAGCTCACACGAGTCTTGTATCATCTGTAGATCGTAATAGAAAGTTAAATTTGCTGTGCCGCATGCCTCAGGTCTATGAAATAGACAGAGATTTGTGCTCCAGTTCCACTGATAAAATATCACTGAGATGTTTGCATTTGACTTTTACGATTCAGTTCCTTCTGAATACAATACAACAGCTCCTTAAGATTCCCTGCAATGCTCCAGGCTATCATAAAAACACAGCTCAGTTCAACCTTTTCTCTCATTTAAACCCGCACTAAAGGTATTGATTCTGTAGACCAAGTTGGCTTATTTGGGATTTGTAGTTTTTAAAAAGTCATTAACACACGGCTGAATGAACTTTGCTGTGCTTTTTCATCAATAGTTCTTACATGCTTCCCATTTAAAGGGTTTTACCAAAGCAAAACCATTTTTTGTTTGTTGTTGCATCCTTTGGCGATGTACAGCTGCGGTAAAACAAATTGAGACCAATATCATCAATATTATTAGATGTATTGTGGCCATTTCAGTCCAGTGTCTGTTGAATTTCAACTAAATCAAAGCTCAGGAGTGGTAACACTTCAATATGAGGGGAAATTCTCACCATTAACTAGCTGTTAGTGTCATGCCTCTTATTGGCATATCGGCTGTTTATTAGTACTTATAAAGCACATATTCTGCATGACTATATTTTACATCCCTAACCCTACCCAACCCTAAACCTAACAACTACCTTACTAACTATTAATAAGCAACAAATTAAGAGTTTATTGGGGGAAAGTCATAGTTAATGGTTAATAGCACGAATTGCCCCATATACTGACGTGTGACCCACCTAAATACGTGTACAAATATTACTGCTTTAATACTTACTTGTTTTCTTTGAAGTATTTAAAGTATTTTCTGCTTTTTTAACCTGGTTCTCTAGTTTTCATTTTCTGCAAATAAATGCAAATAGAAACCAAATATTGTTAGTAGTTCACAGAATCAAACAAAAAGGACAATTTTACCTAAACACATACACATTTTCAATCAGATGAATGATTTCGAAATGTTTTTTTCTGCGGATGTTAGATGTTTTCTGCACTTTATTTTCTCGTATCACGTTCCGCTAACCTGTTTAAGATTCCTAACATAGACGGGCTGTAAGAAGCGTCCCGTTTAATAATGAATCAGAATAAATTGAATACATGAAGGTGAAGGATGGTATTATCTCTTCGTTCCAAAGTGTTGTGAGAATTTAAACGAATCAGAAATGAAAGGAAAATATAATATCGAGGAGGGAATGTGCCAGGTGTCCAAGTAGGCAGATGTTAGCTGTAGTTCACTTACTAAATGTTTCATATAAAAGAGTATAATAAAAGAGCTTGTATAATAATATGTGTAGTCGTTTAATGGTATATATACGGCTGACTCGTGTGTTGTATGTGTGTGGTGTAGTGGACATGTGGTCTGTAGGCTGTATCTTTGGAGAAGTTATAAGAGGAGCAGTGCTGTTTCCAGGCACAGATCGTATCCTGCCCTGCTGTCTGTTATTTGATGATATATAAATAGAAATGTATGGGGAAATAAACAGATAATATTAATCATGAAAAAATAGCAAACATAATTCAATCAATAATATAAATAAAAAACGACATAAAAATAATATCAATAAAGTCGTAGTAGTAATATTGGGTCTGATTCCGCAGGAAATGTCAGTTTGACTGAATTTGACATCAGCCCATTTAAAGGTAAGTAATGTAAAGTAACCTGCAATTTTATCTTTTAAACAGAGGTGGCGATAGAGGCAGAAATATGCATTGCAGCTTTGATAAGAAATGAAATGAAAACGTGTCGTATGGTTTACATCATAATTTTGGTTAAAACTGATACAAGGAGGTGGGAATGTAGGGAGTTTTTGTTAAGAAATAAGAAAAAAATTATACGTGAGCTCTTTTTCTCGGCGTTAAACCAAATTTGCTTTTTAAAGCAAGAAGTCGCCAGGCAGTATTTTTCATTTGTCGGCTTCTTTAAATGCGAGATGTCGATCGAGAGCGAGAGAGAGATACGTGGGTGGTTTTGTGTTTTAGGAGGCAGGCCGTTCCTGATGATGTAATGTGGTCCCGGCTGCACCGGCCTTTTGAACCAGGACCCCCTTTTGTGGAAATCATAGGATGCCTGGAGAGCAAAAACAGTCATGTGATTACCCAAGGCCAACTGGGCTACCATGACAACATTAATCCCTCCCCCCTGTTGCTAGGCACCCAGAGAGGACAGCTATTATATTTTCAGGATCCATTCGCCCGAGGCCAACCCATCTCAGACGTATCTGCTAGAAAACATTCCCTTAGACGCCAACAATGACGTGAATTACAGCAGTATGTCTCCCCATTCCAAGTCGCCCCAAATTCCCACAGCTTTACTACGATAAATGAAAGAAAACATTTCAAAGAGTCATTTCTTAAGAGTGAAGTTCATATCAAGAGGAATATTTGAGCTCTTGTCTGAGCGTGTGATGGGTTGTGATGGTGAACGGTCAGTGGTCTGCGCGTTTGTATTTGATGATGTTTATACTTTTCAGTCTGGTAATTGCTGGTTTGTTTGGACGACCTTGTCTGCGATCTTTAGAAACCATGCGGAGCGGTGAATGAACAGAGACACATTATCAATCTCGCTCTGAGAGGAAGAGGAAACGTTTGTGTTTGTTTTGGCTGATTGTTTGTTTACAATAATGGGATGCTCAGAGGACCCGTGAATTTTGTGTGAACGGCACAGCGTGCTGGGGGTGTATGTCAACTGTGCTAGGACTTATTAGACCCCAAAACATGTCGGTGTGATGTCATTGGCTCTGGTGGACACTATAATTCTTCGAAAATGAATGTATGATGTTTAAAAGTTTGAAAAAATGGTGCTCCGAATGAAAAACGAGGAAGATGCGTATCGTCACAGAAAGAAAATATCACTGTGCATTGCTTATGGCAGAGATTTAAAGGTAGCCGTGATGAAAGGCGTGTCTTGTTTTAAACATAAACTTTCATTTTTACATTTTCTTTCATAAAACAAGACTAAATATCTTAGGTCACTTCCCTTTTAATGCAAATGTACCACGATAACCTTTAACCTTTACTGCTTCAGTGCTTATTACTGAAACACACATAGAATCAAACTTTATTTCAAAGGTTTCTAAACTTTATTATTTGTAGTTAGTTTTGTTTTAGACTCTATATCTGGTTGAGCCTGTAACCACAGTTAAAACAAAAAAACGCATAATTGAATCAGATACAGTTGTGCCTCATACAGCTTGTAGGTGTTTTTCCGTGACTCCACCCGATTCAGATATCGACCAATGGAATAAGGTTATAGAGCAGCTCGGCACGCCCTCTCCGGAGTTCATGAAGAAACTGCAGCCAACTGTGCGTAACTACGTGGAAAACAGGCCAAAATACGCCGGCCTGACCTTCCCCAAACTCTTCCCAGATTGCCTCTTCCCTGCAGACTCTGAGCACAACAAGCTCAAAGGTAAGTGAGAGTTTATATTTGCATAAAAATACATAACTACTTTTGTTTTCCGGAATATAAATATAATTCCCATCGCTGAAATCGGTGTAAAAACTATGATATATTATTTCAAGTTCAAGTTCAAGTTACTTTATTTATACCCGAAGGTAGATTTTGTTTGCAGTAGAGTCACACATCATCACACATTACCACACATCATCATCAAAAATCATCAAAAAAGTTCTTATCGGTCAAGAATAAAATAATACATAAGCATACAGAATTGTATATAAATACAAGTAAAAAGATTTAAATACCTAAGTTAAACTGTGTTTGCGGTAGACACGTATAAAAAAAAAAAAAAAAAAAAAGAAAAGAATGATACATACATATTGAATATTACAAGAAGACAGAATGAACACTTGTGCAAATTATAGCTAGCCTATAACTTATTCCTCAATGTAATGCCTGCAGGAACAAAACTATTCTTGTGTCTTTTTGTTTTACATCTGGGGATAATAAACCTACGCCCGGAGGGTAGAAGCTGGAACTCTGTGTGCAGTGAATGAGAACTGTCATTTAAAATTGAGCTAGTTATGCGCTGTACCTGTTTTGTGTATAAAGTCTCCACGTTAGGCTGTTTCTCACCAATCAGCCTGCTAGACCACTTTACTATTTGGTTGAGTGAGTTTTTATTTTTCAAAGTGAGATTGCCAAACCAGGCTGCTAGTGCAAAAGATAAAACTGACTCAATAAAAGCGTGATAGAATAGGGTCATAATGGATTTATCAACCTGGAATTTACTCAATTTCCTCAAACAAAACAGGCGCTGATGTCCTTTTTTACATACCACTTCACAGTTAGTTCCAAATGTGAGTTTGGAGTCAATTATCATTCCCAGGTATTTATATGAGTCGACACATTCAACGGTTTGACCACTAATTGATGTAATTTCTTGTGTTTGTTTTTTATTTTTCCTAAAATCAATGAGCATGTCATTTGTTTTGACTACATTTAATTGAAGGTGAGACGCCTCACACCATTCAACAAAGTCATCAATGACTGGACCGTGGCCTGTTTCACTGTCTTGGAGCAGGCTGACAATTACTGAGTCATCTGCGTATTTAATTATAGTCCTATTTTCCCACCTGCTCTGGCACATATTTGTGTACAGGATAAAAAGCAAAGGTGAGAGTACACATCCTTGTGGAGAGCCTGTTGATGAACAGACTTTTTCAGAAAGATTGCCATTCACTCTCACTCTTTGTGAATATTTGATATGTAAAGTACATTTGTGAGTATATTTTGTGGTGAAAAGGACTGGTGTAAATTAAAGTTGACTTGAATGCATTAACCTAGATTCATCCTGAAATTCTTTCCATACACCAAAAAATAACTACATCATGCCAGCGAAGTTTAAATTTCGCTTGTTATTTACGTGTCTTTCTGTGTTATTTTCACGATTGTTTGCCTGCGAGAATCTGGCAGCGATTTCCTTCTCATTTGCCAAATTGAGAGACGTTTCATGAATAATACTCAAAGCTGTTAGTCAATCTTCAGGGGTTGGTGGAGTTGAATTGTGAGCTATTGATATGAAAATTGCTGGTGGACTTTATTTCCAGTGAACAACACGAGCAGATGCCGAAGTCTGTATTTTAATGCTGGTCGTGGAAACAAAGGGGTGTGTGTGTGGCTGTAATGAGACACGAAAGGCTGGATATGAGATGGATATATGAGGATTATTGTGGATATGAGATGGATATATGAGGATTATTGTGAATATAAACCTTCTGCTGTCAGGTAAAGCAGTTGAGAGCTCTGTATATCAAGTATAAAGGAGGAGCGGGCTGGGGCTTCAACACACAGTGAAAATCAGTGAACACAAATGATTGTGACTTTTCTTATTGCCACATCGAGTATAGTTGTGTTTTATATCGTCTTGTAATCTGTATTTAGTTTGGTAGGGCAAAAGTACTTTTTTTCCATTTCTCTCGAGAAGGAAAGAAATCCTGCTCAGTGTTTTTTGTCTGGTTTTCCAGTCTTAATATTCTTAGATAATATCTTGTAATATCAAGATGAATTATTAATACATTTATTGATTATATATATATATATATATATACAGAGAGAGAGAGAGAGAAGGAGAGAGAGATATGTGTGTGTATATATACGGTATGTATAATTGTTTATGTATTTATTGGAGAAGCATGATGACATAATATATGAAATGTTGTTCTAAAAAATATGTTTATTAGTTTACATGCTTAAAACGAGAAAAAGAAATCTGCCAAAAAATCTGAGGTATGAAATTTAATTATTGAATTAAATACTTAACAAAGAGGTAAATCTTAATTTGATTTAATTTAAGATATAAGTATAGTTTTATATAGACTTAATAGCTTAAGATATTTGCACTGGAAAACAAGAGGAAAATTACAAAATCATTTTAGCAGTGTAGTAACAAAACCTCAATATCCATCATGAATACAAATTATTAAACAATAAGATATTATATTTTTCTTTTATTTCGCTTTTTCACCGTTATTTTACTTTTTAAATGAAAAAGTGCCTTTGCAGTGTTTGTTATGCCAATAAATCACTTCACAATGACAAAATACATTGAGTCAAATAAGATTAGAGAGAGAGAGAGCTGCAAAAATCAGCGTCGGCCATTTTGAAGTGGTCCAGCCTATGGCAGAGTAAAGTGATGAGAGTGAGAGAGAGAGAGACTGACTATACGAGACTATTTATAGAGCAAGAAAGTGTGGGAATGTGATGTGTGTGTATGGAGCTGTAGTGGAATAGATGGAAAGATGAGAGCCGGAAACAACATGTGATGCTTTCAATGCCCTTGAAAGAAGAAACTATCAAATGATGAGATACGTCATTACGACAAGAGTTTGTGAGACGTTTGCTCAGTATTCCTCAAACATGTGCTTAAAGACAACACAAAATCTCAACCGACGATTTCCTTTCTCGATGTCCCTGCTCTAAAGTCGCCTTATAATTAACATTGCGTATGATCTGGCTAACCTCTGTCTTCCTGCGTTAAACAGCCAGTCAGGCCAGAGACTTGTTGTCTAAGATGTTGATCATTGATCCTGCCAAGCGGATATCTGTGGACGAGGCTCTGCAGCACCCCTACATCAACGTGTGGTATGACCCGGCTGAAGTGGAGGCAGTGAGTGTTGCTCTCATTCTCTTGGCGATATCGATTACTGTGTGCTGGCTCATCTGTCAGCTGTGGATTCTGAGTTATCTCGCAGTCTCTCAGCTGACTCCACACTGCAGATGTAGCTCATTATTACAGACCATCCTTAATATAGAGAGGGCCACCGCGGAAAGGCTTGGCCGCATTAAAGCTGCAATCCATTACTTTGGCCCATTATGACCAACTGTAACAAAAGAATAATAATATACGATAATATACGATAAGGAGACAGTTTCCAACACATTTTGATGTACTTGCTTTATAAATGTGTTAATATTGAACCCCAAAAAGTTACGGATTGTATCCTTAAGTACTTTGCTTGTCCTCACGGTAGGGCTATGTGACAAATTATGATGAACGAGTCACTTCTGATTGGCAACAATATAATATATAATAGTGATATATGTATAGTGTATTGCCTACACATAGTTAGTGAAAAATGTGAAATTTATTAATAAAAAAGTCTATTTAGATCAGAATTTTTAGCAGGATTTTGAAAAGAAGCCGTGCTATGCACATGTTGTTTTATGCAATTCAATGACTTTGATTTAAGACACAAACAGTTTTGAATGTTTCAGATAGAAACACACTTACTGATCAAATCTGTAGACTGGCACGGACTTTCTATAACACGTCCAGACTGAAAATCGAGCTGAGCAAAAGTCTTGTAGTGTGTTTGAGCCATAAAGGGGGTCACACACCGGAAGCGCCGAGCCGCGCAGCGCCATTACCAGGACTCTGTTCTGAGTCCTACTGCGACACAACTGGCCACTCGCATAATTAACATTAAATTTGATGTTATTTAACATAAACCATCTTTAATGTGCTCATTGACTTAAACATAAACCGCAACATGCATTAATCTGTTTGGTAAGAACGGAAAAACAGCTCATCGATACAGAAAACCTCTCGATTCTACCACAATAATATCGTTCTAGACCTGATGCTCGGCACTTCCGCATCCGGTGTGCGACCCCCTTTAGATGTGTTAGATGATGTACTCTTACCCAATATATCTTAGTCTTATTTATATATTACATTTACTTTGCTACAGTTCATTGCATTTGTTGAGTTTATGTTGTCGGTTGATTCTGGAGACCTTCATCAGTTTAAGAGTAAACAGACAAGGAGTAAAAATAACAGAAGGTTTCCTGATCTTTAATGCAATGACTTTGGGTTCTGTGCATCTGTCTGCTTCTGACATCGTGTTCTTGTCTAAAGAGCCCATCTGCAACATTTCAAAGGGGCTTTCAAGGACGCAACAAGTTTGTTTTAAAGCAAAATGTACATTCTGACCTCGGTCAAACCTGCAAAATATTAGCTAACACTGTTTTGTCTTGTAGAAAATGTAGATTCCATTAATGTCACGTGATTTGTTTACATTTGTGTTGATAGAGAATAGTCGATAACCTGAATTTTTCCAAACTGGTTTGTTTTATGATCCATGAACGTCTTCATTAGTGTGATATTGTCTTCTCCTTCTCTCTGATATTTCTCTTTCTCTGATGAAGGCCAGGAATCATCACATATCTATGGTAAATAAAGACCATTTTACACATGGGAACAAAACACTCACATACAGATCTATTTGTGACATGAATTGATGTTTTTTTTCCAAAGACAACGATCAAAAAATATATATTTGGCCTGACAATGGCATTTGTAGGGTGTGCACTGTGTGTGTCTGTATTGTGTACTTATCCTTTAGAAAGTGCAGAGGATTTATTCATCCAAGTTGTTTTTAATGTAACACTAGTTCACACTGCCCCATCAAACGCCAACATTATAAACTGTTTTCTATCAAACAACTTGTTGCTTTTAGTGTTTGTCGGTAGTGTAAACTAACCTTAAGGTGATATTCATATTTTTTAAATTGTAAAATATTGTCTTACATTACGACGTCAATTTTTATAGTGGCATTGATAAACCAGTCGCCCTGACCTTTCCGTCAATTCAGGTCGACTGAACAGTAAATGAAGGCAATAACGTAACTGAAAAGAACTTGACATTCAACTCGGAAAGTTTAGAAATGATTACAAATTGCATATCAAACTGAAAGATAGATATTCAGGTTCATTGTGAATAAAGAAAACATAGTTTTCCCACAATGCTACCTGTGTAATCTCTCTCTGCCAAGTCACCTGGACTGCCCAGATATGGTTTTAGGATAGATGGCATCTTTACACAAATGATAATCTCTGTCTGTCTTATCTCGTCTCTTCTGCGCTTCTGTCTTACTGATGCCGGTGTTTGGTCCATGTTTACACAAGGGTGAAAGAAACATTTTACTTTGCAGTGTCTCAGATATTAATAAACAATGATGACGACAAATTTGAACACTGCAAGGTAAAATGTGGGCGATGTTTAACATTATAAAAAATCTGGTCTCTTCTTTTTCTATTAAAATTTTCATCGATGTTTAGAACATATTCACTGTAACTGCTGTAAATGTGCATCCACAACTGCAATGTTAAATGAATGGGGGTTTTCAGAGAGAGATTAAAGACGAACATTGGTGAAATTTAAGTAAAGCAAATAGAGAAGATACACTCAATGTTACTCGCACTTCATTTTTTAAAGTCTTTCTCTCTTTTTCAGCCGCCTCCACAGATCTATGATAAACAGCTAGATGAGAGGGAACACTCGATTGATGAATGGAAAGGTAGGCCTTCGTATGGACATTTCATAACGTACACTCGACATATTTTACTGAAGAGATACAGCGGTACATTACACGCGTGCATATAATGCTGTATCACAAACCACTACCAAACATCTTTAGTTTAATGAAAAAATCATAAATTGTTTGCAGTGTTATAAATAATCTCACATCTCTCTCTCTGTGTTTTCCCATCTCTGTTCCAGAGCTCATCTACAAAGAGGTGATGAACTTTGAAGAGAGAACTAAGAATGGTGTGGTGAAGGGACAGCCCTCTCCCTCAGGTACTCTCTGTGCATAAGATATGCTTCTGTAAGTGAATTTAAAGTGATTTCAGCTGTTTTTGAGAAAAAAAACACTATCTCCATGTGTCCCTGTTCCCTTCCCATCTCGTAATGTGCTTTTTATCACTGTAATGTTGAATCTACGAGCCCTTACTAAAATCACCACGGTAAGCACAGATTTCAATATACCATACGAAAGGATCTCTGCAAAAACTGGAATCTTCCGAATTGTTTCGTTTAGTATTTTAGGCATATTTATTTTAGCCTTGGTGTAGCAGCAATAGCAAATGTCATTTCATTAAGAAAAAGAGAATTTTGGCTGATGCTGTGGTTACCATAGTGATCTTTGAAAGGGATGCGGTACAGTGTGTATAGTCGTGTGCTGAATTTACTGGGAATGCATTTTTCTTTATGGCTCGATGTCAACAAATGCAACACGATTGTAAAAAATGACAATCCATAATTCAATATAAAAAACTTAGGAATGTGTTCTCTGCTGTGCTGACAAGTTACTAAAATGTTATACAATTTGCGTACTAATGTTATAAGATGTACACACGTGTAAAGTATCACGCTGTATATTTGTTGTGACTGTGTGTGCATATTTCATAAGGTTGGAGTCCACGGTACAACGTGTTTTACACAAAACAACTCAATAATAATCAAACCATTATTCATTCAAATTCATTTTAATGAAATATTCAGCCTGGAATATTTGTTTTTGTTCATGATACATATGAGTTTCACAAACTTAAAATAAAAGCATCCGGCAAAGCCATGAAATGGAAACGAAAGCGTCTGTTTTCAGGTTTCTGGGACATTGAGTTCAGTGTGCAGCGTGTGTTTCTCAGGTGGACCTGTAGAGGGCAGTGTGTCTATGTGCGTATGTTGTGTATCTGCAGTAGGAATCCTGCAGCAGTAAGAGAAGGTGACAGACTTGATGTTGAACGCAGAAGCAGCTGCAGATCTTGATGTTTACCTCCCACAAACCTCCAATGATATATTATAATGACATTATTATAGATCGGTTTGCTGGGCGCCTGCATTTGTCTATTGTTTATTGCCGGGATTTTAAACATTACAGTATATTGCTTGAGTTGTCTGTTTTCCTTTGGCCTCATTCTCTCTCTCTCTCTCTCTCTCTCTCTCTCTCAGTCCACCGGTCTCCCCTCTTTGTAATTAAATGTTGTGCTGAAGAAAGCAGTCGCAATGCAGCTCTGTATTTCACACCAGTGTACGTATATGTCACTATCGGAGTTAGTGTACATAACAAAAATGTGCTTTTTTAGTAAATCTAACATAAGTACAGGTTTAGCTAGAGGAACAAGAACAATGTTCATAAGAGAGAACTGCCAATAGAATTTTTTTTTCCTATAACATGCCTTATATTTTGCTTCTCAAGGAAATGTATTTGTTTTATAGGATTTTATAGGATAGAAAATAAATAGTTCACAGTGTGTTTCACAAAAGAACGATCTCAAATCTCAAAATATGAGTCTGATGCTTTTTACTTCTGAAGTACGTTATGTAACTTAACACGATAATGTATTCAACATTGGACTATATTGGTTGTGTTTTAAAAGCTGTATCAGAGATATCTTAAAGACTCTTGTTTATAGATGCGCTTCAGTTTTTATACTAAAGAGAGTGATGCCCTGTGTGCTCGGTTAAACCTGCAGTACTGTACTGGGGTGAAAATCAATGCTCTCTCCTCCTCCCCCTGTGTTATTAAGGGTCTGGAGATGTTGTCCTTTCAGACGCTCTGCAGTAGAAATCTGAGATTTATGATGGTCTTTCGGATGCTGGAGGGCTTCTTTATGAAGATGACTGAAGCGTTGCTGCTCTGTAAGCGAGAACGCAGCGATGTAGCTGAAACTCTGCTTTTCCACTCGGACGGTCACCGTAATTACATGCGTGTAACGTATATGACTCCATTACTCTGATGACAGCGAATCGGCTCAAAAACCAGAGCGATGGAGAAACAGATGTCGGGGTGTTACTGTAGTTTAACCTGATGGTCGTAGGAACAGAGAAGAGGAAACGCTCGCTAAATTCGGGGAAGACAACCTAAAACGACTGAAAGCGTCTAGCAAATAAATAATAAATATAATGTGCATAACGCAAAGAGCTTAACGTTTTTCTTTCTCGAAGAAACGCAAAGATAATGCATGAAAGACAATACACTGATTCCGAAAGAATCCCATCCTTCTTGCCGTGTCAGCAACTGAGAATTAGGGGTAACACAAAGAGGTCGTAGAGATTTGATCCTTGTGGTGATACTGTACGGTTCTTCCACGGTTCTGTGATGCTGAATGTGATCTGATAACCAAAGCTACTATATTTTGCTGGCGTGGCACGTCTCTGTTGAGTAAAAGGGAGAAATAGAAAAGAGGGACGGACAGTTTCAGCATTAAAACCCACCCAGTGTCGCCCACCAATCATTTTTTCTGCTTTTATCATCTTTCACCATCTCGTGTGGGTTCTGCCACTCCAAACCTGCATGTTTTAACCATCCATCTTACATAAAAACACGTCGTGTTCACAACACTGAATGGACATTTCATAGCCGCTTTCTATTAAAACGAAAGATGTCATTGAAGTTAATGGATCTTAATGTTATCAGAAAGTTGTTTTAGGAGGGTAACTAAAAGCAATTGCCTTGCTGCTGATCAAATTTGGCACAAGTCGATTGTTGAAACCGAATAAGATTGTTTTTTTGATTTGGAAGAAATTCTCTCCAAAACGATGAAAAATACATTCTGTTAGATATGTTCATTTTTATGGTGCGTTAGCGACACCTGGTGGTGGATAACGTATTTGTTTCTTACCTTTGAATGCATATGGGGTCACACGTAGAAACAATTCAGTTGACGCACAAGCTTATCCTTACTGTTTAAAGGTTGCTTTGTGTGTTTTCAAGCATCGCCATTAATATTGGATTCTTTCATCATTTACTCTTATTTCATTCCAGATTTGTTTGACTTTCTTTTATCTGCAGAAGACAAAATAAGATATTTTGAAAAGCGTTGGCAGCCAAACAACACCGAACCCGATTGACTTCGATTGTTTGGACACAAAACCACTAACATATTTCTAATATATTTCTTTCGTGTCTCTCAGAAGAGCCGTCAACAGGTTTTGAATGACATGAGGCTAAATGAATATAAATATAACATTTACAATTTTTGGACGAACTGTCCCTTTAAGGATTATACTATACCCGGGTTCTTTTAAACTCAACCAACAAAAAGAAAAGAAACGCCCTAGCAACTGCATATCGACACACATCAAATACTGTAATCCATGGACTCCATCCTTAAAGACTCCTCTTTCATCGCCGTGCGATATTTGTACACATTTATGTCGTTCTTGTACTGATACGGGATCGCTTGTCGTACTGATGCTCTGCGTCGTCGGTTCTTTTTTTTCGTTGTAACCGTTTTTCGTTGCTTCCCTCAGCGCAGGTGCAGCCGTGAATGACAGCGAGAGCCTCCCTCCCTCCTCGTCCGTCAACGATATCTCCTCCATGTCCACCGACCAGACCTTGGCCTCCGACACCGACAGCAGCCTGGAGACCTCCGCAGGACCGCTGGGGTGCTGCAGGTGACTAACCGCCTGCCTGCGCAACCCCATGTTCTTCAGAAGGTGAACGGCGCGTGCAAACCCCAACCATCTGCGTGCTCTCAAAACGTAAAAGATATGAAAATGTGGTTTCACAAAAACACACATAAACGTAAAATATGTATCATCGAATTGTAAGAATGCATTTTCATTCAAAGAAAACGACGTCTGAATATGTATATTTGCAAATCTAGTTGCTTTGAATCCCCCTCATATGGCATTTCAAAAAAGAGAAAATAAAATAGGAGGTAATCGGGCATCTCTGTAAAGTGTACATTTTGACTGGCTTATATCTAACACTTTGCGAATTTCTGTGCTTAAGTGGATGTGGCGGGTTGGCTTTTCTTTTAATCAGCAGTGTACAATATCGACCACCTATTTTCTTCCTAGATGTGATGGTTTTTCGCTCGTGCGTACATTTCGGGGCGGTTTCGGACAGGCTGGTGTGTTCGTGCGCCTATTAAGGTTCAATGTAAAGTGGCGCCCCTATCTTTTGTATATATGTAATTCTGTACAGCAGCGAGGCAATGGGACTGTCGGCCAGTAGAGGGAGTACCTGCACACCTTGCCACATCACAGCTGTCACCTGTTCCCTTTTGCCTGTAGTGCATGGTCAGAGAAAAAACAAACGTAATAAGCTAACATATACCAATATAGAGAATCCTTGTTTATATAACATTTAAATGAAGCGGATTTGGGAATGAGCGTGGGACGGTTTTCTCGCTCTAAAGGAAGCCTTGGGGGGCCGGGGGGGATACAAGCATCCTCTCTCACTCTTCCAGCTTTGTATATTAAGGATCATTTTCAACAGTCCTGGCTTCGTATTTGTGAAACTCACCCTAAATACGCCCCGCCTAGACGGGCATCGCATGCTGTAACTTCACCACAGAACGGCACTTGGTTTCTGTGTGCTACAGATTTGTGTTGAAGGGGGGCGTTCCATCGCCAACGTGTTGCTGAGACGAACGCAGGTTGAAAGCATGTGTCTCATCCTCACCCCCTCTGACATTTTGTTCCCCGTTTGCATCCGCATACACTAATCTCATTCCTCAAATCTGTGTCGTCTGAACTTGCTTACTACCTAAACACGGAGCATATAGATAATAATTTCATAGTAGGAGTTTATTTATTAAACCTATTTATTGTCGGAGCCTGAATTTGGGAAGTGCCTTTGATGTAATGCAGTTTCTTCTCATAAAACACAAATACAGTTCTGAAAGGGAAACTGTGGAGGTGTTGCCCAGGCGGTGACCGTGTCACTGAGGGTGTCGGATGTGCCAGGTCTGTTTACCCAATCCCTGAAAAGACCCCCGTTGATGTCAATTCTGTAGTGTAGAGATTTGTTTGTCAATTCAGTTTTCTGAGTCACTTTATGTTTAGACTTGAGAACGTGGTCCAGACCCCAGAAACTACAGTGACCCCGAAAGCATGTGGACACTTTAGCCAAAACGTAAAGATAAGAAACATCAAACAAATTCTTTTCATTTTACTTTTCAGATTTTCGCAGTTTACTTTCAACTGCTCCCAAAATAATATTTTTTTACAACAGGTGTAGTTCTAAACATTACCATGCCATTTGTTTCGATATTTTGTTATGTAATGGAGTGGCATTCATACATTTGAATGTGTGGTTTAAATGGCCACATTTTTGGGGACACTGTATTTTCCATCAATGTAACCCAAGTAATGTAGTTTCAACTTTCAAACGCACACAACTGATGTTTTAAGTAATAGATAAAGATTGGCTTCCTTGAATAAACCTAATGAAGAACATATAATATTTAAGTTGTACGCTTTTGTTTTGTACCTTGTATTTATCCAGTATGATCCGTGTACTAAAACATTTAAATAAAGGGGTGAAATTCACACAATTTTGGTTTTGTAACTTAAATCGTTTGACCTTTTATTGCCCTACTCTCATGTTTTTCTGTTTACAGTTTCAATGAAATTTATATTTTTAATAACACGTGAGTTTATTTTGCGTTAATGGTTACATGATCGTGTTTGTTTTGATGTTTGAATGACCTCAAAAGAAACATTGCTCATTTTCGTTTTTCGTTGAATGACAATCAAGTCACACTTCTGATATCATCCATCGACCCGTATTTGCGAATGACTTTACTGCATATTCTGACAAGAGCTAAATCAAATCGTTCAGGTGCTCCTCTCTTAAGTGTAGAAAAACCCTCACGATTTTGAAAGCCGTTCCATTCTTTGTAAACGTTTGCGCGAGAATACATACTTGTAAACAAATTTATCGTATAACGCAATGTAGGTCACTTTGGATAAAAGCGTCTGCCAAATGCATAAATGTCGAATGTCAAGAATAGTACCAAAATACCCGAAATCGCCAATTTGTTGCCATAGGAATCAGCCCCAAATATTCATTCGTACGAGAAGCTATAACATATGAAACAAATACATATCATCTCTGAAGGACAGAGGGGTTCTGGGAGGTCTCCGGTCTCTTCTTATATGGCTGCTGACGATTTTACAACAGGGTGGACATGTACACGTAAACACAGTAGCTTTTGTATTTCAATTGTTAGAATTCAATACTGATTGTAAATGGTCGCGTTGTGTATCCAATTTGTTGATTGCGTTTCATTTTAGAATAGACAGAGAAAAATGTGATTTGTCATCTTGCATTTTATACTGGTTGTTTTACAACGAAAGGACCCTGTTATGGATAGCCGTTGGGTCACACACAGGGTTGATTTTGGAATTCATGTCTCCAACGGTCTTCTATTTGGAAAACGGCACTACGTTATGAAATGTACTGATCTTGCGTAAAACGTTGGAACAAGTTTAAACATCAGTCCGGGAGAACGGTATCCCACAGTGCTTCAAGTGAAACGGTTGAAGCTGTTGGGATCCTTTGTTAAAATGTTTTGATTCATGTGGATGTCAACACTGAATGTTCGACGTACTTTTCACACTGATATAATGCTGCTTCGGTCGTCACAGCGACTTACATGAAACCAGCGTCCATTATACTTGCAGGTCAAACAGTGATATAGTGTGATGTCACAATATGGTAAAAAGTACTGAATTGCAGAGATGAATGAACCGAAAGTGCTGTATTGTAAAGTTTGACTTTGTCTTGTAACAGTGAAGTTGCAGTTTGTGAACAGGAACCTTGAGAATGAAAATGACTTGACGTGTCTTAAAAATGCGCTATTGTGATGTCATAATTGAACGGATTGGTCGAGGCGGTGGCCGTACTGTTTAAGAAACATCACGCTTACAAAACAGAATTGTATAACTTATTCCCAGTAGTTTTCTTTTTCAATCAGATTAGACATGTTTGTCCTATGTAGATCCTTCATTATCTAATCTTATATTGTCGTCAAATAAACGCATGTTCACTCGACAACACCATCCAATAGTTCATCCGTCATATTTGAAATGAAAGTCATATGAGTGCATATTTTATTGAAAACTAACTGCACAATATATACACCATCGATAAAATCGTTAAAAAAAACACACAAAGCAATACAAACAGCGTTGTTCCTTGCCTCCTGTCCCATTTTCTGTCTTTCTTTCTCTTTAATTTTTTTAGAAAGGCATCTCAGTGTCAAGTGTCACAGTAGTGCAATGACACGACTCTTAGTTGTTTTCCTGATCATGAATTCACACCATGTGCTACAGCTAATGTGATGAGTCTCGTGGTGACGTTCAATTCAGTCAACCAGGTCAGTTTGATTTCATTTAGACCTAGAGAGAGAGAAAGAGAGAGATTGAGAGAGCGAGAGAGAGAGAGGGAGGTTTAAAACTTTCATCTCTTTCTGTTCTGTCGGTGAGGCGTTGTTGTTGAGAGCCTAAGATGGAGACTGAGGTTCTTTACGAAGTGCTTTTTGAAATGTAAACCCATTTCACACGTCCTGCTCCAGGCTGTTGTTTTAATCAAATTATTCTCAAAATGCAAGACGAGATGGTTGGAAAAAAAGAAAAATAAATTAACATTAAAGATTTAAACAGCACTGATGGATTGCTGTTCGCACCCAACATTTTAAAGGTACTGTGTATGTAATATAAATATCTGTATGTGACTGAAAATAAACAACCTTTGATCTTGAAGTTGTGTCTGTTTTTCTTGAATTACCCCTGGGGGGGGTAACTGTGTATACATTTATACGAAGTGATATACAAGTTATATGAACACTAATCTCTCACCAACCATAATATTCATGACCATATCTAGAAATAGCACGTATATTATTCAATGCATATGTACTTTGAATGAACTGTGAGAAAGGGATTGCTGTTTATCAAGAGATTTACGAAACATCTGAACACCGCCTTCAGATTTCAGTTCGATGGGGGTCCGTGTCATTATTCGAAGAAACTTGTCAGAATCCAAGAGCAGGTAAAGTGATCCTCTTCATCCAAACGGTTCAGCCATGGACTCTAAAGGCCAAATCACACCGCACAGACAGATGCCGACAGACACGTCTGTCTGTGTTTGTTGGATCAGCGTGATACCTCTGTCTGTGTCTGAGCAGTGTGATATACTTTTCCAACAAACGCAAACAAACTCTTTAGACATTAGTAACAGTCAAATTTTCATTGTGGTTACAGGATTATCCATTTTTTCCGAGTCAGGCTTGAGTCGCTCTCACTAGTTTGTCGGTGTCTGTCCGGGCAACGTTCACATTTATTAGTTATTTTTCATTAAATTCTAAACCCAACTGCCAACTGTCTGTGCGATGTGAGTTGGCCTTTAGCATGCATCACGCTTGCCAAACAACAGGGCTGATTTATTGGATATCATCATAACATGTGTTATGTAAGTTTAATCACAGAAATAGTATAAGAAATAAATGGATGAAAGGTCTTAATGACATCTGCGTTGATTCCTTTTGTGTGTTTGGTTACAACGAAAATTTAACACAGAGTAGATTGTCTATAACTTAGATAAAATATCAACATTGTGATCAATATTATGGTGATTGAAGAATTACTACAACAGCAGTTTTGTATGCAAATCTTTTATGTTAACCAAATAGGGCCATACTATAGATTTTCATTGTTTTCGTGTTACTTCATACAATACAGATTGTTTCAAATCAGCTTTACAATGTTTAACGGGAAAATAGGATTTATGAAACTTAACACTTTAAACAGTAACTAAATGACAAACAAAGTAATGAGATGTGTGGCTTACATATCAGGTTTACAGGTTTAGACTTTAACTTTGGAAAATCGTAAATCCTCAAAATAATGTGTTTAAGATAAAGGGGGGGGGGGTTATGGCGTTCTATATTTACATTTAGGCATTTGGCAGACGCTTTTCTACAAAGCGACTTGCATTGCATTAGACAGGTTTTGTTCTGTAAACTTCTGCCCAATGAATCGACAACAAAGGCCGGAGGTCTGCATGAGAAGAACTTGCGCTTCCAGAGGTGTGTATTCTTTCGGTTTTACTTTTTTTCAGGCTGTATAAGCCTATTATCTAGTGAAGAAAGGTGGGGGGTTTGAGAGCTACACGACCCTCAGATGCCTGTAGAGGCCTGTCGCAGGGATGGAGAACGCTGGCCGTCCTCTCGTGTCTTCAGGTCCACTGCACCGTTACGCTGAAAGACATTCCCACGGTGCACTGGGGTAGCAAAGTTAAATATTTAGACACCATTGTTGTTGCAAACCCTCATATTTATGAAACAAAAATGGTTAGAAAAAGCTGACGTATGTTGTGTGACACAATGCAAGATTCCTAAGAAACATTTTTTTAGAACTGGACATCCACATCTGCGTGTATAAATAAAAAAAGCACACTTGCAATGTTGTGAGAAAACATGAAGCCCAACCAGGACCAACAAAGAAGAAAAAATATCCAGCCTTCTAAAACAAAGTCAACATCGGGTCAACATCTTATTTTTGTTGTATTCTGAGTCATTCTGCATGATTTATTTCACACCTCACACAACCACCTGGGGTAAATGTTACTAAACTGACATTTCACAAAGGGATCTTGATCGAGTCTTTCGTTCTTTTTTAAATGTTGTGATTTTTGTTGCTGTAAATATCAGACCACCCTGCGATTTCGTGTGTGATCGACCCCAGCGACCGATGCACAAATGACGATGAAAGAAGGCAATGAAAGACACAGTTGGAATAAGGTTTACATAATTTAATTGCATTTCACTGAATGCATCGGGCTACAGTAGAAGCATGGACAGCTGTGAGTATCCATTACAAACAGGCAAAGAACAAAAAACACAGATGTGTGATCTGAAAACGGACACATAAACTGCATTCGAGTCTCTCCAGACATCCTTAAAGCAAATGATGTGCGGCGCAAATAAGATATTTACAGGTCTCTTTCAGTGGTGTACCAGACTCTATGAGAACTATGAGACAGGCCCCACCCACAATCGGTGACATCATGCACAAGCGCTTACTGTATATCGGGGACAGATAGTGATGTTACTTTGGGCTTGTTTATGTTGCTGAAATATTTTCTTGTTTATTACTTTTCCGTCCAAGTGTTAATATGTCAAGTTTTGAATTTTAAATGTTTTGATTCAAACATTTGGTTTACAAATAATATATCTGCCACACTTGGATTGCAATCATTCTAATGTAACCATATACATATACATCAGTTGAATAGTCTACATATTTTTAGTCTTGATTTACAGGATGTAAAGATGAATTTAAAGGTCCAGTGTGTCATTTTTGGGGGATCTTTTGGCAGAAATGCAACATAATACACAAAAATAGGTCTTCAGGTGTTGAAAGACCTCATATAATGGAGCGTCATGTATTTGTTACCTTAGAATGAGCTACTCCTATCTACATACACCACGGGTCCCCTTACATGTATTTTTCTATGTTAGCCCTAAACGGACAAACTGCTCGGCATATTGCGTTTCATAAATACGTTATCTCCTCCGGCAAAGACGCGAAAACGTGACGACATCTTAGTTCTGTATCAGCCAGCGTAGTGCTTTGAAAGTGAGGGGTGGAGTGAGCTGTTGGTTGTAATCCGCAACCTTACCACTAGATGCCGCTCAATTTCATACACTGGACCTTAAAGAGGCAAAAGCTACTCTTGGCCAACATCTCATATTCGTACCATTCTGAAAAAAAACAATCCATATGTTTCCAGTAAGTGCAAGGAAAAGCCTTGATACAAAACTTATAAGTAACACATTAAGAATTCTTTAAATATCCGCACATACATGAATATATTCAATTTGCATTTATACAGACATTGCTTTTCATCTTGGAATTTTGCTTTATATACACAAGGTGGATCTATTTCGGACACATTTGGTTGGATCACATAAAGAATGTGAGTGACATTTGTGGTTCTGTTGTCCTTCAAGCGCTTTCCATCTCCGTTCGTGTACGTAACCAATTCAACAGTAAAGAACTGCGACAGTCACGAGTTTCTTCATCAATGCTCTCAAAGAGCAGACTCCATTTATTTCTCTCCATTCATGACACTCATCTGAAGTTAACGCGCTTGTCTTTCCACAAACCATGACCATGATTCAAAGCATTCTATTGTATTATGCTGTTCTCGAGATCCAAGTAGCACCATCAAATCATCTCTCTCAACAAATCCAAACATAATTTAACAGCTGGTCAATTCATCTCTGAAATTTGGCTCAATAGGTCTTGCTCTGCCGTGAAGGTTCATTTAGTTCTATCTGAGCACAGCCCACACAATGTACAGAAATAATAGTTAATGGCAGGCCTGAATGAAAATGTTAATGTCCAACATGCCTCCTCACTGAATCCAGATGGTGTTGGCTCGGTCAGGTCGCCGCGGGTCTGCGGTCAGGTCTCCGAAGGTAGAGAAAAACTGTTCCATTTCCTTCTGCAGCATTTCATTTCTCTTCTCCGCATCGTCCTTGGCTCGCTCGGCGTTCCTCAGCTTGATCTCCACCATGGTGTACTTCTTCTTCTCCTGGTCCAGCTCTTCATGTAGATTTGCCATCACGGTCTCCAATTCTAGGTTTCGATGTTCAAGACTACACAGAACAGAAGGAAAGGATTATTATACACAATTACAAAAGTTTACAGAGAGATTAAAAAGGAAGTTCTCAAAATAATGTACTAAATCCCCAAAACGCAACAGCAGTACACGACTCTCACCTTTTGATTCTGGCCTCATACTCATTTTTCTGTTTGACCATTTCCTGTTTGAGACTGGCCACTAGGCTGTGTAGTGCGCTGTGATTGGTGGGTCCATTAGCGACGGCAACCGTATCGCTGTTATCGCTGCTACTGGTTCCTCTACTTCCCCGTCTGCCTCCGTTACTGGTCCTCTGTTCCCTGTCGTCCGCCAGCCGTCCGTTGTCTTCCTGTACCGGCCCGTCCAACAGCGGGTCCTCGAAGTTGTTGCCGAAGAAATCCTGCTCTGGGCAAGTGGTTGTCGAAGAGCGACAAGAGGTGGAGTTCTCCGGAAGAGAGATCTCGCAAGATGAGGTGGACCAAGTGGCGCTGTCTACGCTCTGCTTGTCCTCACAGCTGCTGCTGAGACAGGGTTGCATCTGCTGCATCTGATGCTGGATTTGGACGTTGTCGTACGTAGACAGTCGATTTTGCTGGTGTTCTGAGTTTGGGATTTTCCCCTCCCGCATTGTGACGTGACTATTGACCGCCCACAGTCCGTGACGTCCATTCAAAGTCCCGTTTGTCATGTCTGCGCTAGACACGCCCATTCGTACAATACCGTTTTGAACCCCCATCTTTGTACCCAAACCTTTTACCGCGCCAGTCCGTCGGGCCTGCAGGGTGCCCATGTTGGGAAGAGTCAGATTTTTCTCTTGATTAGCTTCGCCGGAGGACGTCGAGGACGAGCTGAAGGAGCCGTTGGTGACGATACCGCTGCCTTTGATGAACGCCGGATTTTTCTTTACCATGAGTGGCGGGCTGCGGGTCAGATCGAACCGCTGGCCGGTGAATCCGTTACGAGGGCTTCCCGACCGGGGGGAGCCGTTGTCCAGTGGAGCTCGGCTGGGGGATTCGGGTGTGTCCCAGGTACACTGTCGTACGCCGCTGGTGTTGTTGTTCTCTGTGTTTTGTAGCTGACCGTTTGTCGGCCGTTTTTGAGGCTCGTTGTTGTTGTTATTGACCAGCTCCAGGGTGCTGTCCTCTTCAAGCGGGAACAGAACGTCATACCGTCCGATCAGAACCGCCATTAGCTGCTGGACCAGTACCGTGCCTGCACACATGACGAACATGTATTCATTGCCAAACACAGAAAATAAGAGACTCTACAGTGTGCGGGATTGGATGGAAAGACAAACCTTCCATTATAGTGACTGGATCCTCGACTTTTGGCCTCAGGATATTTGGCCCAAAGACTGTTGCAAGATTCTGGACACTCATTTTGTTCACCCCTGAGTAGGACTGCACCTCATCCAGAAACCTGGCCGGGACAGAAGGTTCTTAATGAGTGCCAAACAAAACTCAGCAAATGTTTAGACAGAAATAAAAAAAATTATTCCATAGTCGGGTTCCCACACTTTCTGAACTATACATTACCATAAAGTTTCAGCTAGAGAAGTCTCTATATGAAAAAATATTCTTGAGATATTAAGAATATAAATAAAAAGAATGATGTTCGATGTCAAGCTGTGTATCTTCAGTCAAATGTTGAAATGATTATGAGTAAATAAAAGTCAAATACTAGAAGCTAGATGATAGTTAGATAAATGTGACTTGCATGCAATTGAAAAATCATTATAGAGTAATATTTTAAATTAAATCAAAAAGAGGGCACTTACTTGCATATGTATTTTAACAGATTGTAGTTCACTTGAGGTAGACCTTCCACTTGTCTTTTTAATTCCTTCATTCCCTTCAAAGTGCCAGAAAAATCAATTCATTAAATACACGGCCTGAATAAAAAACACGTTCATGCATTTCTTTAAACGGATTAATGTAACCCAATTTTAAATGATCTGTAACTCTACACTGTACACGATCATACAGCATCTGAATAACAAGACAATTTAACCTCCTCGGCCGTTAACGTCCTTAAAGCCAATCTGAAATATTCCTAATTGACTCATTTTACCATGTATTTAATTAATACCTTCAATTAGCCGAATTTACTGTTCGATGGTTTTTACAATTATTGAATATCTACATTTAAGGATAATGATCCAAGAACTGTTTTGGAGCGTATGATGGTCGTGACATGTTTTCCCTGCAGGATTTTTCTGCACTGCGCCATAAACCTATTTCTCACAATACAATTATATCTAATAAAACTTTCATGGTGCCATGATGCTTTGCGTCTGCTTTAAAAATCGTGCACAGCGCTCTAGGGACTCTCACAGTACAAATCTCGCTCCAAACCTTTGGCCCATGATTTCATTTCAATTGTCGAAGTCCCACCATGTGCTTTTGTCTTAACAAAGATTTTGCGCAAGGTAAGGTTTAACTTAAAACTCAGATTGAGGTTGTTTTTCCTAAGGGTCAAAAATGAATGGATGGATATCAGATAAAAGACGACTATTAAGAATAAGATGATGTGCCGAGTCCTATTGCTTGCTTTCTTTCTGCCTGGTGGTGGGAGTCAAATTCAATTGAGGGAAAATGAGAAATAGCAAAAGGTGGAGTGACAACAAGGTTAAAAGTACTATCAACTTAAAAACTTTATCTATCTGTTAACTTTTTGATAGTTGTGGTTAAAAATCTGCCCAGCCACATGTTGTAGGTTTAAACGTGCACTTCTGCAGTCACTTTTGAAGAAAATCTAGAAAGTTAAAATTAATTAATCTTCAAAAGCAAACCTGAACAAAACACCAAGATATCTAAAAACAACTCTCTATCACTCCCTGAAGTACTGAAGTTAAAAAACATTGATCTGTGTCTGCATGTGTGTTTGCATCTATTTTTGACCTAATAAAACAAAACAAGATGTTTTATCTTATAAAAGAACTCACAGCATCTTGGTCTTTGCTGATAAGTTTGGTGCAGGCCAGAAACTCCTCATATTTACAGAAAGGGATGACAGGCTCAGGTAGCTCTCTCAAATACAGCTTCAGCAGAGACGCCACGGTGTGTACATCTGTGTTACTGCGGGGAGAGATGGATTATCTTATTATATAATATAACGGTCCAATACATCAAATGAGGACGATGGAAGAGCTAGAAACATAGAATGAGAAACAGGAGGATAAGGACATTTTAAATGACAAATGTTTTCTAGAGAGAGAGTATAAATGCAGCGGCCAGGCGTCCCTGTGCTGTTATCCCAGCAGTTCTAATGATGTGAGCAACAGCAACCCGGTACTAAATCACAGCGAGGCACAGCATAACCGTGCGGTAAAGAATCTGGGGTCATGACAGCTCAGCAACAAGCTGGATTTATCGACAGTTCCCGGGTGTGTTGCGTAGGTACGCTGGGGAATCTTTTATAGGGTCATGCATGCTGTTGTAGTGGACATGTCAAACTCACACACACACACATAGAAAACAGACATACTTAATGTATCCACAGCCTCACTGTCAAACACACATGCAAACATACTCTTTATCATTATCACCTTTGCATCAGACACAAGAATGTTCTAAATATGAACAGTGTTAAATATTCGGCGAGCCGTCTTCCCGGCAGAGGGATTGTGGGGTCTGACATCTCTACAATTGCAGACTGAAAACAAATTTGGAGACAGCTGGTGGTTTCTGCCAAGCTTGGTGTCACTGAATAGGAGGATTTTTTTTTAAAAGGGACATGTGGTGTGTTAAGGCAACCAGTCTGTGATACAGGTTGTATGTAATGTTTTAAAGGAGCAATGTGGAGGTTTTAGCGGAATCTAGTGGTGAGGTTGCAAATTCAACCAACGGCTCTACCCCTTCCTATCAAAGCACTATGGCGGCTCTCACAGGACAACGATGTTGACGTGTTTTCGCTTCTTTGCTGAAGGAGATAACATATCTCTGAAGAGCAGTTTGTCCACTTAGGGCTACTGTAGAAACAACATGGTGAATTCTATGCAGGATACCGCGGTGTATGTAGATAGAAATAGCTCATTCTTAGGTAAGAAATACATAACACAAGCTTCATTATGTGAGGTCTTTATACACCTCTGAAGACATTACCTTGCATTTCTGTCAATAGATCCTCCAAAAAAATGACACATAGCACCTTTAAAGTGTAAGCGAGCCATTTCTATAATTCTGAAGGGACTTTTAAAAAGTCCTACTTAAAATATATTAACGTGTTTCACAAAAAGCTTTGTCAGAGAAGAACACCAAAAAATACTATGGATCTTGGATTCAGTTGGATAACAAATGTTATGGGGACGTACCAGTCAAAAGACGGCTTCTCTCCGCAGTCAAAAGCGTCTTGAAGCTCTTTGACCAGGTTGGCTTGTCCGGGCAGCCGGAAGAGTCCTTCCTCTCGCAGACCCCAGCGCCGGATAAAGTCCACGCACTGCTCCACCAGCATGGGTGCCATTTTGTTGCCATAGCGACGCTCATACCGAACCGTCTCTTCTAATTTCTGACCAAAGATTCCTGAAATGAGAGAAACAAGAGTGTTTGCAGCACAACACCAACCTAAGTCAAATATGTTATTTATTTATTTTACATAATAACGAATCTGATTGTCTGACTTGTTGAAGTTTATGTAAATGTACTTTTGTTAATATTCTTCATTGGCAACTTGGCAAACAATTCAGTGTATTTTCAGTTTGTACTTTATTCTAGAGACTTTACGATTAGTTTTAACTTAAGCGAAATGGCCACACTCCTGTCACTCATAATTTGTCAAAGACGAAATCTCCCATCAAAGTAAAAGCCGACTGAAGGCTTTTCTTTCACACTTCACACTCTTAAGGAAGAAAACCGTACGCTTCCTTCCTCGCCCTGGTCTTTTGTCTGCAGCATTAGAGCTGAAAACAAACGTGATTCACATGTGGCATGCACATGAGAGCGGATTAGGCCGGACTTCCTGGAAGCTTTGGATTGACTGAGCTTTCCGGGTCTCCGGACACAGACACGAAGTAAAAGACGGTACATATTAAATCTAGACGACAAGAAGGGTTTTACCCCCTTTCCTCTCTGAGCGGATGCCAAAAAACAGGGCAGACTTGTTTGGCAACAGAGCAATAAAAAAGGGGTAAAAGAATATGACTCACCGTGTTCGGAGCCGACACAATTTTTTATTTTACAGAAGACGCTTCTGTGCATGAAACTGTAGTAAAACAGAGGATGCAAGATGGGACATCTGAACTTTCTGCCTTTCAGCATCTTAAAGACAAAGTTGAGGACGATGTGACCAGCCGGAAAGCGTCCACAGTGATATCAAAAACAACCACAAGAGTACTTTTACAAATCCTCTTTCGAAACATTAAATAAATACATCCAATACTAGAATTCCACACATGGTCCACTTTCCATAAATTAAGCAGAATATTTGGATATGAAACAATTTCCGTTTCCCAGCAGCTAGTTTTTAGTGTTTAGATTCCAACTGTAGGAATGTTGAGTGGTTCTGTGTGGGTCAATAAATAGAAATCCCATCATGCATCTGGAGCACCAAGCGCTGTCTGTTATGAATGGTGAACACAGAGGTGCGAGACTTGGCTGTAATTGGTCTAAAACATAGAAACTCCGTACAGAAGTGTTGCTTGGCTTTAACGGTTGATGGTTTATGCAGAAGCTGAACGTTCTGTGTCTTAGTCCCTGGGAAAAACCACCTGAAAACAATCTGAGAAACAGATGACGAGTCAATGAATCGTGTTTCCAGCCAAACAAAATCTCCTGATGGATTTCCTCTTCTTCATCTGGCGTTCACCTTCAGAGTTCTTGATTTTGCATGTCTGGGGTTTATTCCTCAGGGCTTTAACATCAGGTCCTCTGGGGTGAGTTTAGCCGCTCTGACTTTGACTTCACTTTGCTGTCACGGTGCAAATGACAATTAAAACAAACACACACACACAATCGCTTCACTTCTTCACACAGTTACGCAGGTGCTCTGCCAACAGCACAAAACTGTCCAAGACTTTTCTGTCGACCACATGTATTCACACACAAGAGTCTTTTGTGCTACTCTAAGACTTTTATCCTAGAGACAATCTAATATGATCCACAGTTCTCTTCTTTTCTCGTCTCTTCTTTACTCATCTCTTCTTTTCTCGTCTCTTCTTGTCTCGTCTCTTCTTGTCTCTCTTTGGTTTTTATGGCTCTTTTCCTCTCATCTCATCTCATCTCATCTCTCAAGTCTTCACTTCTTTCTCATTTCTTCTCCCGTTTTGAATCTTTACTTTTGTGGTTTTGTCTCTTCTCTTTTCACTTTGTTTCTCCACTCATGGTCTTCTCTTCTCACAGTTTAGTACATCAGAGCTGTCCTCTTCTGGTTTGGTCATTTCGCGGGTCATCTCTTCTTAACATCTTGAACCTCTGAGGTCCATTTGTCTCCTCCCGTATCTCTGAGCTCTTCATTTCTGGTTTTGCCTTCTCTCCCCTTCTTCTTTTCTGATCACCTAACTAAACAATCTCAGTACCACATTCTGTCTGTGCACTCTTGCAGATACTCAGCGTTAGTTTGCTCCTCTCAAAAGTGCAGTCTGGAGCAACAGTCCTCCTTTAAAGAGCCGTAGGCTTGGATTCAGGGGGGTGGAGACGCGCTGCTCCATCCATCTATAGCTCAGACTTGACCTGTGATCCAGAGCGGAGAGTACGATGGGGCCAAAACAGCCCCCTCCATTTAAAAAAAGCTGCTAAGCTCTTAGCTGTGTAATCGTCTGTTGTGGCTGTTCCCAGCCTTCCGCCATCATTCCTGCGCTCCAAAACTCCATCAACAAGAGTTCACACACAGCTCCACAATAGCTGCAGGCTAGTGACTTTCACTTCAAGTTCAGTGGCAAATAAAACATTAAAGGCAAATTGTTTAAATATTTCTGAATGAAACATAAAACCCTTTAAGATTCTGAATGAATATTCCTTGTTAGTTTAAGCCTGTGGGCGAGGATTAACAAGTGAAACAGATCTTTTATAATATACACCAGAACATAACGCATTTTAATGAACTTTACTTTTGGATGAAAATCATTTTTGCAGTAAAACGTCAAAGGGGTTGATATTAGATATATCAACAGAAGCAAATATGTGACTTCATTAGATGTCTTGTATGAGCTCCTCGCGGTCGAGACCCCTCCAAGGGCCACAGCTTTAGGGTCTGTTTTACTCATTTGTTCTGGGAGAAATCTCATCCTTCTCTCATTCCTCTTGACTGTCAACACTTGCTTCCCAAACGCTCCAATGCATCTATGACATGTCCAAATGGCAAGCGCTAAAGGTACTCATTAAATTTGGAAGGACAGATTGTCTGATTTTGAAATCTACACATATTGTTACATATAACACATACTAGTTAAAAAACTATTAAATCATTTGTTTATTTAAATACAATTAAATATTGGCCTAAATATCATTATTATATAATAATAAACTAAAGTTAATGAAAATAAAAATGTTGCTTCAGCAATAAACTGAAATAATTTTAAGCTGAGTTTGTAAAACTATTAACAAACTAAAACTGAAATAAAAATTAATTATTTTATGGACGGTTTCATCAGACGCACAAGCCAGGCCGAACTTCGGTTTGTTATCTTGTGGCTATGCATAATAATTTATGTCATTATTCATTTATAATAATATTTCCTGGTATATTAATTGTATTAAATTAAATGAACATTACTCAACAGTTATTGATTCTTTGCGGAGGTCTACCGGAAGTTAAGTTTGGGCCTCATAACATTTGTTTATGTTGTTGCTGCTGAAACTGCCAATATAGCAACATAAAAAATAAATAATACAATGACAAAAGCACATAAAAAGAATTTGCTAAAACTTTTACTAAAATTAAGACAAAGAAAAAAGAAAACAACAATAAAACTGAAAAGAAAACTATGATAACTTTGCAACCAGGGAGTCTCAACAAATTAGTATTAAACGAAAACATCTGAAAATCTAGTTATTTCTTAGTGTTAGCGTTTTTAGTTATAGCTTGTTCTTGTTTAGATATTTCTTAGTGCTATGTTATGTGGTTCCTAGCTGTTGAATGTTTAACTGAGAATTGTACTTGGGGGTTGCCCTGAGTTCAAATAGGTTGAGATCCACTGAATCAGATGTTGTGTCTAGATAGCATAAGTTGTGAAGAGGAGAGTTTGCACGGCATATAGCTTGTATAAGTTTGGGCCCCACAAAAGCTTCAAGATGAACTTTTAAACTATCACACAATCTCATTTTCTTGAAAGTCTCTGTCATTCTGTTCCTGGCTCTGAGACCAAGACACAGTCAATACTCTATTAACTACAAAGCAGTCGCTTAAATGTCACAGTTCAAAAGCCATAGCCGTGCACAAGCGATACAAGCAGTTCAAAATCCAATTTCATCTATTATTATGAAAGCCAACAAATATCTAATGAGTTATCAACGGCTTGCAGCTGGATACACATCCTCAAATCAAATCCAAGACTGAGAGGTTAGAAGAGTACAGTGGAACACACAGGTGCTCCAACTGGGTGGCCATGACATACTACTGCAAGACCCTTACAGTCACCTATGGGTGAATCCGGTGACTGTGGGAGGGAATTTCAAACTACAAATGATACATTCCTGAGGAAATGAACAAAAGATGAATTCCTGAGAAAAAGTTTTGGCTATACACACAGTACGCACACAAACACATGCACAAAGAGATATGAATTGGTTTCGTGTGTGGTGGTCCCGTGTGGCCACACAAGACCACAACGCTGTCTTTGTTGAAATCCAGTGAACCAGTTGAATTCCCAGAGATATTTAAAAGTTAAAACCATCATTAAAAGCAACACCAAAAAATGGAAGGTTGAACCCAACTTGATAAAACCACCACCTCAATCTGGACTAACCATCAAATACCAGGATGGATATCACAGAAACTGAACCTGTTTTTCAGGGCAATAACACAGCGAGGATAAAATTGATAAACTTGCAGGAAAAACGAAGAATTAGAATTAAAGACATGTCAATGCAGTCTGTGTGAGCGTATTATTTCAATGATGAAATAGGGCTACAAGAGCATCTCATTACTGTGGATGAATGGTTAATCTCGGACCACCCTGCCCACACAAGTGAATCATGCAGACGGTCGTGCGAGGATGAGCCATACTGGCAGACCGGAGAGAAAGCTTTTAAGTGCAAGTACAGGAACCTTTATCACGACCCTAAAAATGATCAATCTAATGAGGTCAGCGTGCTCGTTTTAAAACCACACACACACACACAGCAATAAATGAGATTACTCAATTACACAGATAACCAACAGCATCTACATCGCTCACAAAGTCAATTACATGAACCATATCAGTAAACTAAAAGTTCTGCTCTTAAAATCTACAGTCGGTTCTTATAATTAAAGCTATAAAATCTTCTTTAGCATAATCTTGGCTAACGCAAAGGTTAGAATATTACTCATTGTGTGTTAACGGTCACCGTATGGTACTTCATCAGCACTATAACATGTAGCAATCACGAGTGTGCAAGAGGTTAAACAGTGACCTATGGGTTTCTAACCATTAACCAAAGTTAACACATTCAGACAGAAAGTGGTTGGCAGGTGTCATTCAAACTCACCTCCTCCAAACGGAGCCCATATGACCCGGCGGATGCTCTTCACCCAATCCTCCATGTCATTCTGTGTACTGGCCATAAGGAGGTACGTCTCATGGTTGGATGTCATTCGCTCCCTGTCGCCCCCTAAAGAGGAAAAAAGAAATCAGTCAGTTGTGATTTAATGTTGTGGTATCCAGCACTAAAAACAATCATTAAACACACAAATGTATGAACTTTAAGAGAAAGCCCCGGATTAAAACACTTTTTAAATGTGCTTTAAGGAGCAAGTCTACAAGGTCAAACATATAACTATGTAAAGAGAAAGGGTATAGATGCGGTTTCAAAGCAACAACAGAAACAAACGTTTCTGCCCAAATGTAACTTTCCAGTACACATCTGCAAAGAGTCCCTGTATATAATTTTTTCCTGATAAGAAGCTAAATAAATAAAATGTAAATTATATTAGCTAGCCAGGTAAAAGTATGTGTAGTCAGTATTATCTTGGGTTACCAGTAGAAGAACCGTTACTTGGCTGAACATGAATGCGACAAAGTTACACGACTCATTAAACAAAAGGTTTATTTGATCAAATTTACATACAGGACCATCATTGCATTTCATTCAATTATTATAAAATCAAATATTAGTGTAATTTAATATAAATGATATGAAACAGAAATTATTATTAGACACTAGCCAGACCGATCAACACAGAAAGGGTCAGATGAATCGATATCTGTGAGGATTAAAATCATTTTTTTAATGGCATCACGCTTTCGATTTTAAGTGAAACTTTATTTCTGAAGAAAATTTAGTTTTTTTGCTTTTAATGTGTATACATTTCAAATGCCTTAAGGATTTTTATATAACTCGTATAACTATGATCTTGAAATCAGAAGATACGCATGTAAACATGTTCAGTCCGCACTTAATGCGCTTCTCATCAAATTCCAGGCCGTGAGGTCACCTCATCGCTATTGTCTATTTTAAAAGAGAGAATCCCCCCATACGTCCTCCCGTTTCAGTCCAAATGACATCAATGCATCAAACAACGCTGTGCATTTCAAGGCACTTCCGTGGGTCTTTAAGTGTTGTCCCCTAAAGATCTGTTGAAATCATTTATACAACACACATTAAGAGAGACCGGTGCGATGGATCCGATCAATACAGGATGCATCTTTTTCTGCAGAATAGCCCTCTGTCCTCCTCCATATGAAGAGAGAGAAACCGTTTTTAAAACCATATGTCCACAGTGAGGTGTAGTTTTGAGGGGTTAATGGAGATACGATTAGTCTGAAAGGTTAAATTATTCATCGCATTCATTCCTGCAGTTCTGCAACGAGCTCTCCAGGGGTTCGCCACTGTCTTGATCATCGATTTGGGGTGGAATGGTATCAGCTAGCGGCCATTAAAAATTTATTTATAGACTGTCGAGAAGAGGAGTGTGTGGAAATCGTTGGAGGGGCAGCAACGATAAAAGTCATTAAAAAATCTGCAGGTAAAAGTTGTTGCATCTTATTTTGGGAATACTACACTTGCAAACAAATTATGCATTATATTAAATACATCCTCAAAGACTGATATTAAAAAAAGATATGCATTAAAGGAACAGTTGACCCATCATTTACTCACACTTGAGTTGTTCCAGATCTATATACATTTCTATGTTCTGAACAGAGAGAAAGATATTTGGAAGAATGCTTTTAAACAAACAGTTCTCGGTCACTCTTGACTACCATTGTCATTTGTCCTACTATGGTCAATGGTGGCCAAGATCTGTTTGGTTACAAGCATTCTTCCAAATATCTTTCTCTGTGTTCATCGGAACAAAGACATGTATACAGATCATGAACAACTCAAGAGTGAGTAAATGATGGGGGAACTGTTCCTTTAATGCTTTCAAATTCTTACAGCTTTTCATGAAGTCTACGGATCCGGACACTTTTATATTATATCATTGCAATGCATTTTCCTCTACTACACCAATAACACAAGCATTCACACCAAAACTTTGTGTCAGAAGGACCTGCGCTCACATTTTGCTGGTGTTTGTAGGCATTCCACACCTGTTTTACAAAGGGAAACGTGGGAAACAAAAGCTGGAATGTTGAGCTGCAGCCCACCGCCTGAGGCTGGAGATAAACGGAGGTTGAGATGACAGCAACCTAGACTACATAATTGCATATGTACCGACCCGCACACACTCATGCGACACAGGGCATTAAGTACGTCTTGCTCTCTGCAGGGGTCTGTTTTAAACACACCATCTGCTACGCACCATTAAACATGGATACAAACACATGTGCAGAGGTCAGAAAAGACTGTCTGTGGATCAAGTGAATGAAAGTTCGATATATATTAGACTTGAAGACTATCTTTCGTTATTGTACCTAAAGAGACCCCTTGACCCTCCCCTCGCTTACGATCCATGACCTCACTCTCCTTTAAACGCACGCTCCCCTTCCCTACCATTCACCTGGCTGTACATTAACATTAAACCTCCCCGAGAGGTTCATATTTTTCCCATGAGGATCAAAGTAACTGCTGTTTTAGGATCAGGTCCCAACTGTAATTTAAACCACAGCAACAGACAGCTTTGCAGGTCTCAGATCAGCATTAGCAGGTAATAAACAGGCAGACCGCACACAGACGGTGTCCGTCCTCCCGAGCTCTGGATTGCCTCTCTATGTCCCAGCGGGTGACTGATGGGCCCTCGGGGATTCATTATGAACCAGCTTTTCACAAGCCCTCCGCCATTGATCCTGGTGCCAGTTCACACACGCAGGGAACTAGAGAGAGACCATTGTACCCGTCAAGTATTCAACGACCCCTAATCTTCACGAGCGGGGCAAAGTTGAGCCAGTTTGAGAACAAGAACATGGCAAGGACAATGATGGACGGATCAACCGCGGTGATGTACAATAAGGCTAAAATGTTCATGAACTTGGCGACAGCATAATAACATCGCTCAACCGGTAGAGCATTGCATTAGCAGTGGAAAGGTCATGGGTTTGAATACCAGGGGACATAATGATAAAATGTATAGGCCAACCTTGAATAAACTGTTAGTTATTTTGGATAAAAGCATCTGACAAATGCATGAATGTAAAATCAGACTTTAAAGGCTCCACGCCACCATTCATATTTAAATCAAGATGTTTATTGGCACTGACAACAATACATTCACACAGCTATACGCACACCACATATAGAAGTGCATTTCTATATAAAGGAGCTTTCTGACAGCGTGTTTTAACCCATGGCAACGAGGTTTACACGGTGTAACGTATAGCTCGGACGTCCAGCAGTGCATAGTGTGTACGTGTGTAATAAACAACACGAGATTGAACCGTAGACACAAACACAGACACATTCCTCTCGTGCTTAGTGTGTTTATCCACGCGCGTAAAGACGCGTTGGCTCCGCGCAATCCATCAAATACACAAATCCTAAAACAGACCAATTCATTTTCTTTTTTTTGCAATGTTAGTTGTCAAGAAGAGATAAATCAGAATACACGCGCATTCATTTAAGCCTTAAAAAACATGGTTTTATTATAGTATAGTAGGACTTTTGGAGGATTAACAACAGATATGGTTGAACCGTGGCGTAGTGAGACGATGGCGAATTTGTGGTTGCTATACAAACACCTTAACTACGGTTACTGTGGTAAAACCATGGTTACTTTTTGTAATAGTTGGTTCGCGCGACACATTTCGAACTGCGTGTTTTAAGACGCCGCGTAAAGTTATAAATAGTCGGACTTCTAAAGACGCGTCTCTCGGGACGTCTCCAAAGCGCGTCCTTAACTCCTTCCAATGCACACTTAACATCAAATGTCCGCATTTGCTCTTCCGGTAACAATAACGAACTGAATCAAATGATCATGTCGCGGCGTTTTATTTCACGCAGTAGCGATGTGAAATGTTCATCCCACCGGCAGACCTGTATATTAAAAAAACAGCAAACAAACCTGTTGGTGTCACATTCGCAAAACCTCCAAGTAGTGCAGAAATAAACCCCACTCGTGTTTCCAACACCCCGCGGATCTCGCACCGGCACCTCGCGCACCGGCTGCGCGACACACAATAGGATCATCCGTTGTGTGCGCGCGTGAGTCCCTCCCCTCACGCGCGGTCGGTGTCGCTTCTCTGTTTCTTTCCTTGACATTTTGTACGTATTGTTATTTAATGCCGCCGGAAGAGGAGGCGCGTTCTTGTCACATTATTAACATCAGCTGTCAGAAAATTAATAAATGTAAATACATTAATAACTCTTGTCTACTCAATATTGTTCGATTACTATATCACCTTTCCACCGATGGTATACTTTGAGGTGCGTGACGTCACACAGACCACTGGCCCAGGCACACATTAACCTATTTGTCCCCGCACTGTAAGCTGCATGTGAGATTTGATATTGATTCACGTGCATGTGTTTATTATTATTGATGGCTAATGTTTTATCAATGCAAAAGCAGGAGGAGATAAGATGAAACATAATGGGATATCGATATCTACAATATGACATGTCCATACAGCGGATACATAAAATGTAAGTTTGAAACCTTACAATGCAATCAACAATACACTGGTTAGTAATTCTTACATTTTAATTTGGCACAATATTTGACATTTAAAGCCTTGCTTTTATTACACAAAATGGCAAAGTTCTTTATTAGCTTAAGCTATTGATTTAAACTATTGTTTACTGTATATTATGATTTATTGAATGACAAAAATCACTGTGTTTGGTCATCTATAAAGCGTTCTCAACCCTTTCCCTGTTGTCTGCATTCAGAAAGTCGCACCCGTCTTCCTCAGAACAACTGCTTCAGTGTTTTTCAAATGACTAATGTTTAAAACCATCACGAGTAAATCGATAAGCACGATTTTTCCTAAGCAGTTGCTCAACGAACAGCACGTCTGTGTGCGCCATGTGTCTTTCCAGTAAGTCGGTTAGTAACCGCTGAACCAGACCAACTCTCAGTCATCTCATTAATTCAAATGGGATTCTCAAGATGTTGGTATGATTGTAAATCTGAGAGCTTACGTCTCTGGCACATGCTTGTGGCGTTGAGCGGGTTTAACCAACTGCGCTGACATAATCAACTGAAGGTCTTTATTCGGTCTGTGATGTCACTGCCTGTCAGGAAGCATGCTTTCTGCAGCTGTCGCCAGGCATTTCCAGGCTGCGCTGTGTGAACAGATTGTTATGCAAACACACAGCGCCTCCCGAATGAGTCTCTTGTGTGCTCTTAATGCATCACAAACAGGCGGAGCTGTAACCAATTCGCTCCGATTCTCTTTTCCACCACAGACAGGGCTCGTGTAACTTTCCAGCTGTGAGAGGAAGGCGAAGCTCAGCTTCCAAATGCAACAAAACCTAGTGACCTTATTTCCTCCAACACTTCCTGTTTGTTCCTTCACAATGTCCAGGATGGAGCAGGCGTGCTGTGTGCACGTTCCTTTACAAGCAAAATGCTTAACATCTGTGACAGGTTTCAATATATTAAGCTGCAATTACACTACAAACAAACACATTGTCGTACACATTTCACATCCTTCATCTCTTATGATCTCTCGATTCCTCTTACTCATGATCTCATCTCCGTCTCTCCATGTCTCACAACGCCGCTCACAAGCTCTAATGGACTTACTCCACCATCTCCTACTGCTAATGCACCATGAAAGATTGATGTTACCCTGCAGAACGTCCAACTCCACTGACACACTGAATCAATTCTTGTTGCTATCATACAGCTATCATATCGCTCCGCTGCACATTGCAACAGACAATTCACAATTATGCTGCACTGCAACCGCAGATTACAACATACTTAAAGTACAGACGTCTCGGAAGAGAGACAGATAGGAAGTCATTCCATTACTCGCAAACAGTTTAATATTCTCAAATTGGATTTACAACCCAAGCTGTGCATGGCTTTTGGTCCAACATGGCAAAACACAGCTACAGCCGAAGTACAGAAACAAAACAATTTCATTACATTTCGTATTTGACAGGCCAATAGTAAACACATTTCATCATGTATTTAAACTAGGTTATGATCTCAAAAGCTTGTCATTGGAGAGCAACATATTCATGCAGAAGCTCATTAAGGAATATAAATATAAAGTGCATTTGATCTCAGGAAGTGATCAAATTTATAAATAATTTATAAATACATCAATTATAATTTATGAGAGCTCTAACAAATTGTGCAATGGAAAAAAATAAGAAACCATTTCAAAGTTATTTTCTTTCTTTTCTGAATTTACTATTTATGTGTTCGGGTCAAACTCAATTGTTTGTTTCATTCTGCGAACTGCTAACAATATTTATCCGAAATTTCAAATAAAAAAATAATTTGCACAATACAACAGTAATATTTATACATGTATTTAGGAAACGTTCAAGAACTAACTTGGATTTGTATCCCAGTTTTCATGTCTTGCTGTCATTTTTGCTTACATTCTGATGGATGACTTTATGTCATTCCTGAGGTTTGATTTTATTGAAATTCAACAGACACTGGATTGTTATGACCACAACAGATCTAAAATATATGGAATGGTCTCTTGATTTTTTTCAGCAGCGATATGAACTGAATCCTTCTATTGACGTGCAAGTATTTGATTGTACGATTTAAACTTTTATTATATATAAATATAATAAACTCAAATGACCACTTTCCAATGATGGTGAAGGAGGGTATGAACAGTTAGGTCAGCTGTTGATTTAAGGCGATCACAGTCAATACTCTCCACCAATCACATGCTGAGATAACAGGATCATTGTTTCCATCCGTAAATCCAATCAAAGGCATTGTCAACCTCACACTTCTCACTGAGAAAACACCGTATGAGATAACAACGCAAACACTATAAAGCAAGAAAGTAAAAAACTCATGTTTCTTTATTAGATTTGATCAACAAACAAGATTACGTCTCCAAAGGTGGCCATCTCAACTTATCCAAAGCGAATAGCAGAAATCTCATTTGTAGATCCCTGACACTTTTTGATTTCAATAGAAATGAATTTTGATGCCATATTAAAAGAAGGTAATGTATAGCGTATCGATTCTGAGCAATAGTTAACAGGTTGGCACTATTATGCATCCAAAAACGTCCTCATTAACAACCATTCAATGGTAACCATGTATTCTATCAAAATAATATTTACTTTGAGGGGGATATCCCACATGGTATCACATAACTCTTTGGATCCCACGACTGTTTACTATATCGAGGACAAAGATAATAGATGTTTAAGCTAATATAAGATCAAAGGATAAGGCAAGTCTTCCTCGATAGTCCTCTAATTAAAGTCTTTGAACGTCTGTCTCGGGCTACAGTGAAATGAAGGGGTCATAGCGTCAGACAGACACGTCTTTAGATTACAGACTCTATGGACTGTGTTGGCATCACACAGCAGGACTCTGACTATAGTATGATAATACAAAATTGATTCTTTAGGTACAGGGAGGCATGCGTGCACATATTTGTCCTTTATGTATCATCCTATGTGTGTGTGTCTCTGGTCAGATCACCTGTCCGATACACGCTTAAGAACTTTAATGAGTGACCGCAGCTATAAGTCGACCCAAACCAGGTGGAACCAAACAAAGGGTTATAGTGTTCACCAATTACTGTCACATACCTTTCTTTAGCCACGCCCCCTCAACCCCAAACGCTCCATTATGTTTAGATTTCAACGCTGGTGTTCCCATCATGACCTCGCTGAGATTTATATAAAAATCGAGTTGGATTTATTATAAAACAGCTACAAAAATAATAGCTTACAGCTGCTTGGGGACAATGCAGAAACACGGATAATGTTTCTTTCTTCTGTTCCTCTTAAAACAATGTTTAGAAGTACCGCAAATATTTCATTTACTGTAGATGCTCACTGCAAACTAAGGAAGCTCCAGACTTTGGCAGGAAAAGGGACAATTACATTAGCATTGTTTGCCCAGGATAGACATAACGTACTTCATACATCCTGGCCAAACTTGAAGTCTTAGCTACTGTAAGAAAAATCAGCATTCTTAACCACAATTCGAGCTTTCCTATAGCTCAGTGGCAAGAGCATTGTTTTAACAACGCAAGGTTGTGGGTTGGATCCCAGGGGATTGCAGATACCTATGTAAAATGTATAGGAAAATGCAATGTAAGTCGCTTTGGATAAAAGCGTCTGCCTAATGCCTAAATGTATATGAAACATTCATGACAATCTCATGCACATATTAATAAGCTTGAATCAACAGACACTTCAATGCGACTTGCACAATACATGCTGTTATAAAAGTAGGCTATCTGACGTTCACCATCAAAACTTCTGAGGATGCCGTGATGAAACGCAGAAAGTAGGGCTGTGTATGTGCGACAGAAAATGAGAGAGAGAGAGAAAGCAGATGTTGGTTGAGACTAATTGTTCGTGAAATTGTACGAGAAACTCATAAATAATATGCTATTCAGAAAGACACCAAGGGCCCAAATGTACTTCTTACAAATAAATCCAGTCTAGAATCTGTGAACATTTATTTGAATGGATCATTGAAAATGGACTTCACATCTATTTGCCACATCTCGTGTGAATATAAATGAGGACTCCAATTAAAGATGAAAGTAAAGTGACACTTAAACTCATTTACTGTATCCATCAAAAGCCATAAAAACAATGTCTAAAAAAGATGAACTTAAAATGGCACGAAACCAACTAACAACTCACAAAGCATTCAGGGACAGTTCTGTACGTTTTAAAAGCAGCATTACCTGCAGACAGATGTTCTGATATCTCAAACGGAGACAGCTGATGTGCCACCTCCATGATCAGGGGGATTCCGATCTACCTATCCCGAAACAAACTTTAAAGGTGGGAAGAGCTGGAAGGAGAGCCGACCTTCTGGGAGACTCCGGGCCTGCGGTTTTTGCTGACATGCTCCATAGTGAGAGAAGTGAGAAAGGGGAGGGGGGTCGGAGTGAGGTAGATGGGTACACCCACCCGTCCGCTCTCTCACTGGCTCTGCACAGTGAACAATAGGGAGTTTTAAGAGTCTCGGGAGCTCTTTAAAGAGAAGAGAAAAATGGCCCTTCTCCAGAGAGTCTGTCAGTCAAATCCTTTTAATGGAGAAAGTAATTGACGTGATGAAGGCAGTTGGGCTATTTATAGTCATATGCCATTGATGTCCCGGTCAGTTAATGAAATAAGTGTGGTTAAAAGTATTATATAAATCAGAAAATTGCAAAGAAGGCTTTGTTCATTAAAATTAAAACGAAGCTCATTAACATAACTTGGGAAAATGTAAGAATTCTTGCATTCTGTGCAAAGAACTTTGGCATGTTCTGACAAAAACTCAAAATCCTGAAAGCAGTTAAAAGCAGACATGATCAGACAAATATGTCTCTTAAAGGGATAGTTCACCCAAAAATAAAAATTCAGTTTACTCATTTACTAACCCGCAGGTTGTTCCAAATTTATATTCATTTCTGTTTTGATGAGCACAGAGAAATAAATTTGGAAGAATGCTTGTCACCAAACAGTTCTTGGCCACCATTTTTCCTTTTATGGTAGTTAATAGTGGCCAAAAACTGTTTGGTGACAAGCATTCCTCCAAATATCTTTCTCAGTGCTCATCAGAACAAAGACATTTAAACAGATGTGTAACAACTCAAGGACGAGTAAATGCTAAAATAATATTTTTATATTTGGGTGAACCGTCCCTTTAATATCCATAGGACAAAATTCCTGATGTACCAACCTAGTCAACGTCCACAGTCCCTTTAGCTTCAACTTTTTTAGGGAATGCTGAATATGAGCAGAATGGACTTAAGGTTTCCATCACAAGTCAGTAGTTCAGCACACACACTCCACAATCTCCGCTGGTATCACCAGTAACCAAAAACATCAATGAAGAACTTTCAAAAGTTTGTTTAAGATAACACCGGGTTAAAACTGAGGGCACTGACGAAGACCTATCTTCAACTTGATGAAACACTCCACTAGAGTTCTAGGTTTGAACCACTTGGGTTGGTTGCAGATAACTCTTTGAACAATGAGTCACATATCTCCAGCTCCTCTGTTGCACGTCTGGGGTCTGATTTCAAAACCCCCCACAGAGGTATGAAGAGAAAGTGGGAGATTTTATCTGCTCCACCATCAACTGGTGGACTCTGCCCACATCTCCCAAGCCACCCATCAGCCATTGTGTGAAGCTCTGCTTGTCTGCAGAGGCAGTGGAACCTCATCTAGCCCATTCGATATCCACTGAATCAGAGCAAAGGTGAAAGGTCAGTCTGGAGGCTCTATATGTCTCTACCGGATCCAAAAAACAGAATCATTACCTCCCTAAAAGAGAACAATAAACTATGACATGAAGATTTTTTCAAGCGCTGACATTTCAACATGACACCACTTAGTACACTTCAATGTGTCTTAACTACGGGAGGGAGTACGGTGTGCAGTGTATGGTTACAGGGCCACAGGGTTCATGACTGTAACTTAGTAAGTATGTGAAAGTTATCCCGCCTCGCACACGGAGCCATGCTAAAGTGCACTGGAGAGCAGACATACAAACTCACCTGGCAGGACAGACGCCAACATTAATTCTAATGAAGTTGAATAAAAGTATTGTTTAGTATTGCTGCTTCATAGTTCAGGACATTTGATTGAGTCTTTGGTTTCGTTTAAGCGTCAACTTTGTCTCTCCTAAAATTGCTTTGGTTAAATAAAACAGAAACAAATAAGACAATTATTCAAAGGACCAGTGTTTGAAATTTAGCGGCATCTGGTGGTGAGCTTGCGAATTGCAACCAACGACTCACTCCACTCCATTCAAAGCACTACGGTGGCTGACACCGGACAAAGATGTCATCATGTTTTTGCCACAGGAGATAACGTATTTACGAGTCACGCTCTATAAAGCAGTTTGTCCATTTAGGGCTACTGTAGAAACAACATGGTGAATTCAATGCAAGGGGACCCATGGTGTATGAAGATAGAAATAACTAATTCTTATGTAAAAAAAAACATAACGTTTCATTATGTAAGTTCTTATACACCTCTTTAGACATTGTTATGTATATTATATTGCAGTTCTGTCGATAGATCCTCCAAAGAATTACACACAGCACCTTTAAATACATAAATACAATTTTGCAGGTGTAAAATGAATGCGGATTGTAAAGGTAAAATAATCCGGACTAAATTTGATGAGAGATGTTCACATATTTAGATCTTCAATAATACTGATTTTGGATTTCAGACTTCTTTGCGCTGCTAAATCAATGTTCTACCAACTGAGCTACAAGAGCGCCAGGAGCAGATGTTGGAATATTCGGAAAGTCTGTTTTAAAATGAATAGATTTCTGTGCTCACCATACAGTATTTTATTGTTCAAATATCTCCCAAACTGGCCAAAGTAAAGTATGTCTGACCCAAATTCTACATGTATATATCCATAAACCCAGTAACACACTGAATATAAAAAAGGTTTACCACATCTATTTTGTAGCTTTTGGCCAACATGAAATAAGACTTTGTCTCGGTGCAGCTGTGCATCAGCGATCGCTGAAGTTGGCCGATTGTTTACAGTCTGGAGGCAAATTCAATCTTCGGATGAATTCTCTCCTATTCTGACAGTTCTTTGCAAACTCTCTACACACACTGTCCTTTAAATATATCACCAAAAGTGTATTAGTTACTGCTGAAAACTTTAGATTCACGAGCGGTGTGGGCGACATACATGACAAATTTGAATACTTCGGGTCCCCAACTCTGTACGATTGCAATACGCGTTATTGTTCAATGCGAGTATAGATTGTAAGTTTAGCGCGACGCTCAAATGTGGTTTAGAAAAACAACTTAAGCCAGAGT
Source organism: Barbatula barbatula (assembly GCF_947034865.1). NCBI lineage: Eukaryota > Metazoa > Chordata > Actinopteri > Cypriniformes > Nemacheilidae > Barbatula > Barbatula barbatula. The sequence continues at coordinate 3,174,778 of NC_136785.1, forward strand.
TTATTCACCTCGGCTCTCTTAGGCTGGGATGTTAATAAAGCCCCAGCGCTTTCCATTTTCTCTCCAGGGTTTGGCTTTATTTCCAACGGATGACACTCTGCACGCTGCTGCAGGGGAACAGGGTTGAGATGGAGGTTTGGGTCTCACAGTGATTTATCACCACGTGTCACTCTAAATCACCAAGGTTACAGAGTACAGGTAATTGAACAATCTGGCACATGCACCCATGACCGCCGGAGGCCAGCGTTTAGAACAGGTGAGTGTGAAACCTATATCTTCTCCACTTTATATATCTTTGCCTGAAGACTGATTGAAGAGGATTGCACGTGTGATGGTTGAATTTCTGTTGCAGTCCAAACTCACCTCACAGAAATAAGCTGCCAAACAATCTCAACTATTTCTCTTTGACTCCATATCATTCTCAATGAGATGTTATGGAGAGCATGTCTGTTGTCAGCTGCTTTTCCGAAAAAGTGTGAGAAATATCCTACGTCTCCATTAAACCTACAGAGGAGATCTCAATAATGTAACAATCTGAGCTCAGATTTGCCAAATTTATTGAAAGTCGTTGATATTATTGAAGATTTCAATATGAACTTAAACATTTAGCATTAAATTGACACAAATACAGATTGTTTTTCTTAAATAATCTACATTTTATAGCTCCATACTTTAAATGTATTTCAACAGTTTTGAAGAAATACATACTTAAAACATGACTCAACTCCAAATCTCATGAGCACTGAAAGCAAACAATGAAAATGTTTTAATGGCATGCATGATTTATTTCTGCACAATTTACTTTTGCGTTTTGTCTAGAAAAATCTAAGACAAATTGTGGTTAAATGTTTCCAACACGTGTACTTTTAAAGTTCCAGTGTGTCATTTTTGGGATGATTTGTTGATAGAAATGCAATATAATATACATAGCTATATCTTCAGAGGTGTATAAAGAGATTAAACAATGAAGCGTTATGTTTTTATTACCTTAGAATGAGCTATTTCTCTCTACATATACCCCGTTCGTGTAATTCCTCATGTTCCGTCAGCCGTCGCAGTGTTTTGAAAGAGGGGTGTTTTTATTCGCAACCTTGCCGCTAGATACTGACTGGACCTTTAAAGTGTGCATTTCAAAGTCACAGTTAAAACCATTGCATTATCTTCTTTTATGGGATCAGAAGAGACTACTGTTGCATGAGGAAGACGGATGATTATCCCCGTGTAAGAGTCGGGACTTTCTACAGGAACCCCAGAGCAAAAATCTACAGGATAACACATTAAACACCTGTTACAGCACATGGTGTGTCTGTTACCGCGGTATTCCTTGAGATGACATTCACGAGCCATAAATCTGAGATCTAATGCTAAGGACTGACAGTGGATCATCATAAATTATGAACTGATCAGACAAAGAACCAAACCATAATAATTTAACACTGTATGTAAACTGACACATAAACAGACTCAGAAATAGAAATGTGACTATATGTTTACATTACGACAACATTTTTAAAAACACATTTTAACAACACATGTTTGTCAACACAAACAGAATGCATAATACATAATACATATACTGTATATATTATATATATGTGTATATAATATTGTTAGATGTACACTTTCTTGCCAGGGCCTGCATGGCAAAAAGTACTTTTCCTTGTGCAAAAAAAGTGAACATTGCCGCGTGCAAAAATTACGAGAGCCGTACAGTTTTGCCAGGCCCCAGGACGATTATGTGATGTATATATTGCAAAATATAAATTTTTGAGAAAAATAATAAAAATGGTTCCCTGCAAAATTTTAACTAGCTAATTTGTGTTAATTTAAATGTATATATGAAAGAATATATTATTATATTTATTTAATATTTAACTATTTATTTAAATAAATGTGCTCACTAACTTCTAAATAAAAAAGATTTCCAAATGCTGGATAAGATATAATTTCTATTTTCAAGTGTTGTTGCTTAATGTCTGAGATCATTATTCAAACAATCATAAACGTTTCATTCTGCATCGCTCGTGAACATTTCCATTTCAGAGATCACGTTCCTCTGTACGCCCTCGAGCTACATTCTGACAACATCCATCCATCTACCAGACGCCCCAAAATACAACGTCAAATCGATACGAGACAAATATCTCAAAAATGACTAGCGAGACAACAGTGAACGTGTGTTGCATATGTTGATGTTACACATAGCATCTGTAATTTGTCATTTATCAATGTCAAAATGACAGCAGAAGGCAGTTAAATGGAATTTTAATGCACATACAATTGACAGCTGAAATCTCGGAGCAATGAATCTGTATTTTCTCATTATGTGTATACAAGAGACAAAACATGCTGCCCCTTTTTTATAGGTCTCACACAGCAGACACAGGTTGAGCTTTAATCTCAAACCCAAAACAGCAACATTTTAATATTCTTCGATGAGAAGACTGGGTAAAAAACATGATGTTGTTAAATCGTACTTTTGTATACCTTGTTATTACTTAAAAAAACGCTTAGCGACAGGCAGCTGGCTCAAATCAGATTATTATGACAGTTCTTAGGCCCCGTCCGGTCCAAAAGCGATCATACAATGAAGTTAAGAATGTTTATATTGAAAGCCTAGAGTGCTTCTGTCTGCTTCACCGTCCCAGATAGAGCTTGTTTGCTCTGGCAAAGCTGCTGGCCCATACAAGCTGCCAAAACGCAGAAACGGGAGTGAACAGAGGGGATTGTGGGATTGACAACAGCAGTAAAATAGGATTTAGATAGGACCGGTGAGAAAATGCTGACGGTTGTAGATTTGGGCTTTAGGAAACACCCTGTAGTGTCATTACCTCACTCCCTCTAGATGAGATCTCAAAAACAAGTGCGCACACACACGGGACCCCCTCTAAAAAAAGCATACAACACAATAACACACTTTCTGCTTGACAAACAGTCGTGTAGTCCTTTTTGAGAACAAAGTGGTGTGCTAGTATATTCGGGTTGGCACTGTTGCAAAGATATGCTCAGATATGAAATCAACAGGTAAAAAAATCAACTTCGTAAACAGGTTATGAAAAATAAGTCACGCGATTCTTCTTTACCGTATTACATCATTCATCATACGCGGCCACAGGCCAATCAGCTGTGTTTGCCAAAGTGACATGACACCGTCTGTAGAAGCAGCCAAGAGCTCTACACGACCTTGTGACTTTTGGCTCTGACTCCGAATGTGAATTTAGAAGTGTGATGTTACAGACGCTGTAACTTAATGTCACGGACTTGACAAGAGACATAAGCTATAAAAGAGAGTTAAAGTGAGAGAACAGAAGAATATCACATCAATGGATATCTGCCTTCATCAAAGTTTGACATTCACTGTATCCTGAACGGATCTCTTTCCTGCAAGACATGAAGAAGCAGTTCCCTAACGCTCCGATCACACCGAGCGTCAGCGTTAACGCTTGACGGAGGGCGTGTCTGAAACGTGGCCGACACGATCGTCATAGTGACAACAGCCAGTTCAATTATTCTCCGGTCTTGCATGAACGCAATTGGCTAGTACCTGTGGTTATTTGATTAAGGTGATCTGATTGGCTGACGCCTGCGTTGGCGCTTGAAAAGTTGAGTCTTGCCGCATGCAACGCCAGTGAGGCGACGCTGACGAACTCACAATTTAGTTCGGCAATGCATGATGTCACCCATTCAAAGTAAAGGAGAAGCGTTGAATCCAGCGTGAACAGGCTCCTTACTTTTGAAATGAATCATTCTAACATTAAAAAAGGGAAAAAAATGAGTATGTACTGTATATGCCTTAATGGAACATTGTACTACAGCTCTTGTTTCCATACTTTTGGCACTGCAGTTTAGTTATCGGCCAAAAAAGAGCTGTTTTTAATAGACCAAAATCAGAAGAGAAAACATAAAAAGTGGATTATGCAACAGTTATGGATTCACAAGAACTATTTCATTGAGATGTCTACGTTTCAACTATTGCTGAGGAAAGTTTATAATAAAAATACATTTTCCAAGTATTTTTAATAGCTTTTTATAGCTTCAGAGACTAAATAGAAAATGTTCTAATCCTTTGTTGAAGTGATGTTAACAACTAATCTATGACCGATTAATCGATTGTTATAACTGAATCGATTAACTTAAAAGCAAAGGCATTCAGTAATCATGCAAGGGTGTGGAAAAACTGCAACATTGCATTTAAAATCATCTAAACATTTCAGTCAAGTGACCCTTAACTTCTGTACCATTGCAGGCGTTAATGTATTAATAATATAAATGATAATTGAATCATATTCATACTCAAATGTTTCTCCTACAGTAAACAGACAACCATGAGACCATTTCTCCATATAGAGCTTGCAGCAAGATGTTTTGCTGAACCAATCACAGCCTTTGGTCCGTTTCTCTTTCTCTCTCTTTAGAAGTGAGACATTGTGTCTTATATGAAGGAATTTCTAATTTTCTGTCTAACTGACTTTGACAGAGAGAAATGCGAGATAAGTCTCTGCAGGGCGATGCAAACACAGAGCGGTGCTGACAGAGACATCTGCTAATCTAATGTGAACAGAATATACAAGACTACCCTCCTGTCTGGCCCAGCTGTGAAGCATGGGAAAAACAGTATACTTGTGTAACTTCTACCGGACTACTGGACATACAGTTTGCTTATAAGGCCCCAGGAGCCAGATGTATTGCCCATTACATCCTTGTGAAAGAAAACCCTGGAAATAAGATCATCGATGGACCTGTGTTCTTCTTTATGAACCCTCAGTGGCTTGGAAGGGCTCCATTATGTGGGCTGAAATGCACAATTATCCAGATGTATGACCGGATTAGAAATTTGTAGATCTAACTGTGCATTTATTCTACAGGGCCATATTGTACAAATGTAACCATTGCAGAACATTAAAACATTGTCGTGTCAGTTCTAGATTCAAGAGCGGATTGTACACTACAGAGAAGGAAACTGAGGCAAGAACAGCCCATTTAAAAAATCTTTATTAGCTTGAAATTCCTCCAAGAACGCAGCACTTCACGTCTTCACCACGGCGCTGCCAGCAAAGACGGACAGAAAATGTCTAAAGATCGCTTTATAGAGTTAAGCAAGCAAATATAATCAAAATTAAAATAGCAAATCAGAAGCACAACTGAAAAAAATACAGCAAATGATTATGACGAAATATAATACAAATCGAAAATATAATTCAAACTAGGTAAATATATGTGTGAATTGATCCCAGGGCATTTAAATATTTTTTTCTTCAACAAACCGCACAAACGAGAAAAATCTATTGTGTCCATAGCACACAATTGCAAGGCATTGAAGTTTAATACTTGAAAAGTTAATATGAGCAAAAGCAACAACCATCAGATTTTTTCTCCTCCCTATTTCTATTTTGTCCAATTAAACGTCTCCCTGACATTCATGTCTGACCCACAAGCAGGTTCAGTTTCATGCCACCCACCTAGATTGCAGTTCAAGTCCATACCGGTGTGGAATCTCTACCCAACAAGAACGTAAAAACCTGATCCGCTCTTATCGCCTCTGCATTTCACAAGGTCTCTTACATCTCATCCTGTATTTGTGGATCAAAACTTCCCTAAGAGATCGTGGTCAAATGGTCCGAGCCATCGGGTTATTTCCGTGTTCCGTTCCTCTCCAGGCTCACGTGTGCAGAGGTTCCTGGCATGGTGAGCCTGAAGAGAACGACGTCTTGGCTAGGAGAGCGTTCAACGGTGCAATGTGGCGATTGAGCGGAAGAAGACTGAAAGTGCGTGTGCCTCGTAAATCACGATCGCTGAGGCTCTTGGGGGTCTTGCTCAGTCCTGTAAATTTGTCGATCGAAAAGCGGGCCCTCTGCCAAACAGCCTGGCCTCTTTAAGCGCTCTATAAATACAGTAAGAGCCGCTACTGGAGGTACGGCTGTGGGAAACTCATTGCTCGAGTACCTTTTCTCCCTGATCCACATAGATAAATCCATATAGATCTTTTAAGTTGAATTTACTTTCCACTGGGGAACACAAATAAAGATGTTAGGCACATTCTCCAAAACATGCCCTCAAAAAACGCCTTTACCATTACGACAACCTTACGTTTGCTGACACTCACGTCCAACTGTCATGTGTATACCAGTTATATCTGCTGTGTTGGGTATGTATGGGGTGCAAAACGGGTCTAGAATGTTCCCGACAGCGTCAACACAGTCTTCACTTACACACAGACTGTAGATGTCAAAGGTTCAATGTAAATCTTAACCTAATCTCGGCTGGCGGTGTGTGCAAGATTCAGAGAGACTAGAAGTTTGCTATGACAGCCAGACCACCCTACTGTTACCATGTTATGTAAGTGTCTGTATCTGGTTCGGTCTTTGGTTTCTGTACCCCTGCTAAGATCTAAGTGTGTGAGAGATGGGGGAAAGAGAGAGAGAGAGAGAGAGAGGAACGGCAATCTCTCATATGACTTTTCTTTGTCATTTCAATCACATTGAGCACACAAGACGCAGCCCACAAAAAGCATTCTGGGATATCAGCTCTTCCTTTGTGTTATTGCGGCTGCTGTTTTCCATCTCGGGTGGCATCAATCATATTTTTTGTCTGGGTCAGCATAGTATTATTAGAACAGGTTAAGCAAACATATGTCATACGAGTATAAGTAGTAAAGTGTTTATTAAGGTAAAGTATTTGTTAAAGGAACAATCTGGAGATATTAGCGGCATCTAGTGGTGAGAGTGTGAATTACAACCAACAGTTCACTCCACCCCTCCCTATCGAAGCACAACAGTGGCAAAGATGTCGTCACATTTTTGCTTCTTTGTAAGAAAACGTATTTACGAAACGCCCTTTCAGTTTGTCTGTTTAGGGCTACTGTAGAAAGAGCATGATGAACATGGCTCTTCAAAACAGTGCCTCAAAGTGGATAAAAGCCCCTAAATCTAACTTCACTGGTGCGAAAGCAAATTGTACTAAAATGTACGAATGAGATCGCACAAAATCATATGAATTAGCCAAAATTAGCCACAGTGTAAAACAGATCGTTTTGTATTTATCACAATTTCATCATCTGAAACAAAAATCACAGGAAAAAATGGCGATCTTCGATCTGTGACCTACTGGTGTGGTTCAATGCATTTTATTTAAATTATTTTACATTTTCTTTTAGGTCATTTAACATTTAACGTTCTAAACATTCTATATTAATCCTGTTTCAAGCATAACAAATAACCTTAAAGGGGCAGTCCGGCCAAGTTGCAATCTAAGGAGGAGAATGCTTCCAAAACTACCTTCATTTGCGTGTTTGGGGAAAATGGAGGTCAAACAGATGTTAAACTACTTGAGGGTGAGTAATCAATGGCAGAATTTTCATTATTGGCCGGAGTGCCCCTTAACTGGGTGTTTTCTCACGAATATTCAGCAAAATAATTTGTTTACCGACTGTTCCCACCACCTTCATAAAAAGCTTTATTAAAAAACATGATCTTGTAGTCTAAAGTCAGTCTCTTTTCATAGCAGCTCGGAATGTAAAGCATTTTTATGTCATTGACTGTATTTGCATAAGAAATTACATTCAGAGTTGTTAAAACTATATTATGTTTCCATTGGACATAAACTATATTACAAAGATCAAGTTCTGTCGATGTACGAGTGGTTCTGACATCTGGAAATCATAAAACACCCAGTAAAGATGGCTGACGTGCAGATGGGAAGAAAATAAAGCTGATATCTTAACTTCCTCTGCCAACATGAGTCCCAGGAACTAAAACAGCCATCAGATGGGTATTTACAGTGTGTGAGAGCTCCGAAAGCCTTAAAGTTTCCAAAGAAACCTTCACCTCATAACTTCACCTTAAACCAGACTGTTTGACCTAAATCGCATCCTGGATGACAACAAGGTTCATAAAGTTCACAAAAACTTACCTAAAAAGAGGTAAAAAAATGTTTCTTGCTAAACGGGTTGTGTTGAACACATTCCATATGAGATCTCAAATACAAAACTGAATATTATAAAGAAATCAAAACAAACAAGAAAGAAATATCCAGCATCAACAAAAATCTAAATTCTATCCATTACAGCAACCGTTCAATATTCCTCAAAGATCTAGAACAAAAAGTCTGAATCCCCTCTTTTCATCCATGAGCTACACTGGTCCCAATCAGGTCCAGAAGAGCAAGGTCCGAGATTCTGCTATCAGCAACATTGCAGACACTTTTGACTTATTCGTTCCTGGAGCCATGACCACTGCTTGAGGATATGAGACAGACCAATATGAGAGGAGAGAGGCACAGGGATTAATCGCACTTGAATGAAATGAACGATTCACAGTCATTGAATGATCGCACACTTCAGAGAAGGAGACACAGCAGGAAAAACAAACTGAACGCTCCAGACGATCTTTTCCTGTTATTTAACTGAAGGGAATACACTCTTAAAGAGATAGTTTACCTAAAAATAAGACTTGTCATTATTTATTTACCATCATGTTGTTCAAAGCCTGTAAATGACTCTTTCTTCTGTGAAACACGAAATAATACATTCTGAGAAATGTCTCAGTGATTGTGTTCATACAATTCGAGTCAATGGTGGTCAATGTTGAACATTCTTCAAAATATGTTCATTTGTGTTCCGCAGAAGAAAGTCATAGAGGTTAAGTATGTCATGAGGAACTTATTTCTTTTTTGGTGAATTATACCTTTTACAAATGTACTTTTATTATTTGAACACTAGAAAAGTGTTTAAAGTTGGATATGATAATGGAAAACGAAATTTTTCGACACAACACATTTTACCATGCAGATTTGTCATGATTCTGCCGCATCGTGTCATGTTTCTCTTGGTCTAGTGGCAGGATCATGACGGAACCTCATGTTTAATGTGGAGAGAAGCGACTATTGTTTATTTGGCTTTCCATACGCTCTCTCTGGTCTCGTCTCTGTTCCCATCCTCTCATTTCCTCATTTTTTATTCATGCCTTACACCTGTTCCCCTCTTGATTTGGTCCCTTATTTAATGCCCTTGTGTCTTCTGTCTTGTGCTGGTTCATTGTGGTTGTGTGGTGAGTTCATGTGTCTAGTCTAGTCTAGTCTAGTGTATTTGTAGTTCTTGTAATGAGTTTATTTTAGTCTTGTTTAAGTGTAGTTAGTCTTAATCCTTTCATGTTATTGTATCCATCCCTGTTTTGTTATGTTACCCCTTGTGGGTGTTTGTTTTGTATTATTATTATTATTAAAGTCTCCTGTTAATCCCTTACCCGCTGTCTGCACCTGTGTCCTCTGTCATTGTCTCACCCCCGTGATCATGACACAGATTTATAAGGGCCACAAAAAAACAAAAGGTTATAAAATACACAATTTAACTACATTGTTAAAGCAAATGTAATGCATTGAGTGAAATTGATGAATTTCAGAAGCACATCCTCCTATAAATTAGAAGGTGTGATGTTCCTCAAGAAAGACTGGCATAAATAAATGACAGCTGAGAAAAGCTTAGAGAGATTTAGCCGAAGCCCTCCTGGCAAGCAATATCAGGCTCATGCTATTTCATTTGAAAGCAAACACATTCACTACTCGCTTACAGGAGAATCCAACTTGTTAATGAAATGCAAACATTCATCTATCACCATACATTTACACACAATCTGCCCCCCACCTTAGTTCATACCAACACGCTGAGCTATAACTCATTTCAGGCAAGGCATCTGCATCTCAATTTATATAAAAACAGAATTTAAAACATGCACCGATAAATAAGAATCATGCTGACACGAAGAGTCCCTAAATAAAGCCTGCGAGACAGAAGCAACCCATCAAAACAGACAGACACAATGCTGCATTTATAACTCTGGGATCAGTGCTGTTCTTTTACTAATAATAGCCTAAATAAATAAGCGCCTTCAACTGCATTACACCAAAACTTCAACCAGCAGCTGCAGGGGCAGAAGAAACCCATTCGTATTCTGCTCCGCAAGTCATTTATAATGGTCTGATTGAGCGAAATGCCCAGAGCCAGCGAGTGTTCAGTAACGGGCCAAAAGAAATCGAACCGCAAAACACGCCGTGATTTATTTTGTAAAGTGCAGGAGGCGACTCGTGGAAGATGAAATAAAGGTGACGGATTATATTATTATGTTACAGTTATATAGCAGTTATGCTATTAACACAGAGAGCACACAGGTCACAAAAATTGTTTAGGGAAGGTCAAATAAAAAAACTTCTGTACTATAATAATGAGAGGCTCTAATTATGCTGGTAAATACAGTGTAGGCTGTTGGTGAGTAAGGCTTGCCATTGTTTTTTTTCATACAAAAATGTACAGCTATTAGTGAGACAGAACTATTTGTACTAGATAACAATTAATCAATCTCTCCTTACAATAAAACTGACATGTTTATTAGAAACCCAAAGAAAGGGTGTCACAAAAATCTACAATAATATCATCATGACACGCACAAATAAATGGGGGACTCCAAATAAGAAAAATAAGAAAAAGTCATATAGAAATGGTAAACTTGCAATATCAAGTAACTGCAGATAAACAGGCAATAAAGGACTTTAATAAAAACACTTTGACTCTTGCTTTTTATATTTACATTTTCACCTATGGAAACTTGCATTCGAGGTGCAAATGACCACATACTGTCCTACTTTACTGTCACACTTTATTTACTTTATCCGTTTCTTCCTGATTCCATAAACAAGACAACAGTTTATCTTGATGCTCTTAAATGACTCTAGTCTAGATCCTTCAGGGCTCAGGTCTGTTCATCTTCTGTTCATCAAAAGCTTAACCCATTTGTCTAAATTTCAGAAAAACTAAATCCACATTCTTCTCCTAACAGCACCCACAACTCCATCATATCATCGATTATTACTAAAGACCTATTTAACCAATGACCTTGTGTGTACTACCCCCTTTACACACTCCCACTTATTGATATTTTCACTCGCATATTACTCTGCATTAGATCATATTTATCTTTCACATGCCACCCATTTTGCAATGTGTTACTATGCATAACAACATACATTTTTTATTGATCCCTTCCATCATTCTCAATGCTAACTCCGTAAACCATGACACAGGCTTTATACTGTACTCCATCGTCCAAATGAAAGCTGCTCGCAATGATGACAGTTTCCGATAAGGGCAGAAAAGTGGACATGTCATGAGTAACTATTGGTTGATCTAGCCACTTCAACCAAATGTGAAAACTCTGCCATCATTTACTTCCGAATATCTTTCTCTGTGTTCATCAGAACAAAGAAAGTTATACAGATTTGGAACAACTCGAACGGCGAGTAAATGATGACAGAATTTTCATGTTTGGGTGAAGTATCCCTTTAAATTGATCTAGAATAAGGTGTGTATCAACAGACTACAAAAACCAGTTTAGTTTTACGCCTTACCAAAAGGTGGCTGACCATAAGATAAGATTTGATTACATCTTGGTTTCTGTTGTTTTAACGTAATGAGTTTTGCTATTTTAAAACTAGTGGGAACATCCCACCAATTTTTCAAGCTACAGTTTAAATAAGAAAAATGGACAAAGCGATAAACAATAAAAACTTAATAAAAACAATAGTTTCCATGAATCAAACTGCTGCGCATAAGGTGCATGGAAGTCTTAAAGATGAACTTTGTGTCAATCTGCACCAGTTTGGCTCGGAATGCCATAGAAAGCTTTCTTTTAATGCAAAAAGGTTTTCCATCAATAATGATAGTCACATAAATGTCCCACGATGTGTTTGTACTAGAATAACATCTAAAAAACCTTTGCAAAAACAGACTACTATCATCAAATCTAGCCAACCCATTGACAAACTGGCCAAACTCAATCATTAAAGATGACTGTCGGCCTGAAAACAATACAAAAGTCCATCTCTAATGCCTGGTTATTTTTCATAACTTCCTTTGTGTACCTGCCAAATCTCATCATATTTGCCCATCTTATTGCCAAGAGAGATAAATCATAAAAAAACGTGTTAAACCGTCTTACATGAAATGACATCTGGGTCATAATGACTAGGACCTGTTGTGAAGTCTCTGAACTTTCCGTGTTTACAGTACGTGACTGACAACTGTTATGTTGACCAATTTAGTTTAGACATATTTATATCTCCATCACTGTGATGATGTGATTATATTGCAACAACACTAAACGGTGGGCATTAAACTATAATGGTGCCGTTGTGTGTGTGTTCGATTTCATTTTGCGGTGCCGCGCGAGATGATCGGCGTTTGATAACGAAGTACCGCGAGAGCAATTCAAGAGCAGTGATTTCGAATCGATCTCGCGGTACTTTAATGCCGTTCCCCGATAATGACCTGCAGCGTTGCATCACATCAATCAAACACGTTGGCATCGTTGACCACTTCATTCGGTCGTGTGTCATTGCAACAAAAGGTGACACGTTTGCAAACTTTTGAATTTCAGATTGAGCTCACGTATTTTTTTACAGGCAGAACAACAATGGCCGCAACCTGAGGTATGTAGCCTACAAACAGCACAACGTCAAATGATGGGTTCAGTCAAATAACGTTCGCATTTACAAATAACTAATTTAACTTGGATTCTCCATCACACCTGGGGCCTGTACCATGAATGTAGCTGAACAAACTCAGGGTAATTGGATTAGTTTTGGGTTGACAAAACCAAACCAACGTGATCAAGCTTTGTTGGTACCATGAAGCAGCTCGTGGAGTTTCTTTGTCAACTCAAGCTTTGATCCTGAAGCTAAGATTAGTTTGCGCGCACGTGCACATGAACGAGTGACGTCAGCATGGCTAAACCAATCGCATTATAAATGGATAAAGCGATTTCCACAATATGAACACAAACATGAATTTCAGTCATGGACTGATATGTTTCTGCTGTCTACGCAATGAGAGAAGTGTTTCAGAAACACTGCTGATTGCGTTAATGCGCAAGTTAAACACTATATAGTACACACATTTACTGTAGTGCAAACAGGATCCGCGGGGTCCTCGGTGGAACTACAGGGGGTCCATATCCTTGCGGGCAACTTTTTTTATGTAAGGCATGGGTACAGAAATATTACAACAAATGTTCATTGAAGCTCCCGCATATTGCAATTTTAACCTGCGTGCCGACAAAAAACATCCATTCAGGCAGCAGAAGCAGTTAACCTTACATCTGCTTCATCATTTCCCTTCCGAGTACACATGAGAGGAGTCGCGTGCAAATAAAGTTCATTCTCATATATTCTGAACTTCTGTACAAATTTGTTAAAGCTGTAAACGGCTAATTTGACAGGCAAATGACACCACAACGCTTCTGCATTGTAAACTCTGACATCTTACGTGTTTAAAATCAATAAATGCGTGTCAAACAAGTTGCCCAAAAAATAACGCGGACTGGTTGCATGTTGGTCTCCTTTTAGTCTGATATGATGCAGGAAAAAAACTAGTTTATTTTTTTGCAGAAAGACAACGGAGCTCAGAATTATAAATAGCGGTGTGTTCTGCAACACAGAGAAGCGGAAGAAAATATAAGAATAACACTTAATAAAACGGCCTGCTTTTACAACAGAATGCATAAGCCTTTACCTTTAATAGACTAGTCTTTGCGCCATTAACCAGGGTCAGTCATTTCATTGAAGCCTTAATAAAAACTACTGTTCAGGACAAAGAAAAATGTCCTAATACAGTGAAACTGAAAGTGTTTCTAGATGTTCTGCACCACAGACAAGAATGTAAAAAATGCAATGCAAATACATGTGATACAATAAAAGTGGAATATAAGTAAGTAAATTGAATTTCATGTGAGTATAAGGGATTTTAAATCAGATTTTACCTATATGGTCAATATTTGATTTTATATTTGTAATATATATTTTTATATTAGTATTTTTATTTTATTAAACAGTATAAAAAATAACTAGCCATTCTAACACGCACTGTGAGTCAGTTACGTCACCTATATGTTTCTTTGCTCACAGCTGATTGGTCAAACTTCAGTCTGAGATCTCGAATCCAGAACATAGCCGGAGCAGGTTAGCCGTGCAGCTAAAGACACCATGGCGACGAACACCGAATAAAGCCGAGCGACTTTTATGGTACCTAAAACCCAGGGTTGCCACAAACTAAACTGAAACATAGCTGGCTAGCCACCTAAACCAGCTTCATGGTACAGGCCCCTGTAATCTGTCAATTTCTGCATAGAAAACAAATCTGGCGAATAATAATGCAAACGCGCGTCTCCTAAATCCACACGCGGCTTCCGTAGAAATCAATTGAAAATGCTCGCTCACGGTCGAGTGCTGCATGTTTTGTGTGTGTAAAATAAACTGCATTAGCTGTGTTTTTACCATGGATGTGATTCATAATCGATCCGTCAGAAAACACCGGTTGACGTGAGTGTTTGACGAGCACATTAAATGTCAGATAAAAATATAAAACCCACTTGGTTTATTACAATATTCATGTGAATAAGGGATCGACCACGTGGGGGCAGCAGAGTCATCCGCTCAGATCGTCAGGTATCACGTTGTCACTGCCACAAGTGGTTAGACGGGCACATCTGATGCGAGACACCTTGGAGAAACTAGCTGGAGTTTAAAGTAAATGTTTAGTGAGAGAAACTCCAGCCTGTTTAAAAGCAATACAACTTTTATGCACCGTTGCACAGACAAGATTTAGGCTAGTCCCTGAATAAAATAAAGCTGTCTTAATCTTAGGAGCTATACGACAGAGTAAACACATTTTCATTTATTTTATAAATGGACATAAAACAAAGAAAACATGAAAAGGTTACTTTCATAATATACAGAAATAAATACTAATACAATATATAATGCACATAGATTCTGATGCATAATATCCTTTTTAAGTGAAGCTGGCAGCAACAAGTCCTCAGAATCGTATATCTCCTTTATTCATCTTCTGTATTGATCAAATCACTGTCGTATTGCTCTCAGTGGGGCTTCAGACTCCAACTCAGAGAATTCACAGCCAATGAGTGAGTCACGTAGTCAAATAGTCAATTTCAATCAATTTACAGTTTGTTCATTTAAACCAAGAAAGCGACAGGGAGAGATGTGTTACACCTTCGTGTGTGTCTGCGGTTTTGAAAGAAAGGGAGTAAACAAGTTCTTAAAGCAAACCTTAAAACAGTGTGGGTTATGATCTCATGAAATGCTATGATGGACTAACAATGGAAGTAAGTCTATATGGAGAAGTACAGAGGGTTTCAAAGCAGAAATGTAAACCACACACTTTTATTCTTTTCTATAAAAGGGTGTTTTTGAGCTGTGCCAATCCTTATGTTAGTTTCACCTTGTGGTTGTATTCTGAATTCAAGAAGTCGCCCACATTTGTGTTCATGTTTCTTCCAATGAATGCTAGAAACAACGTTTAACCAAAAGTTCTCCAAAGGTAATTTACGGCCTTCTGATTTTCGTGTGTTTACTTTATAGATATCCCAAAACACAGAAAGAATGTTGCCCGTAGGGCAAACCACATACCCTGCACATGTTTCAGCATGAAACCCACATGCAGACCCATCACAACAAATCAAACATCTACATCACGGCACATTCGTTCCATCTGGGGAGACAGATAATGATGCCATCCATATGAAAAGGACACTTTCCGACAGAACAAACCACCCAAACAGCCTTGTAGCAAACAAACAATCGTTTCAGAACTTGCCGGAGGGGATCTCATTCATAAGCTCCTCTCTAAGCACAAACAACAGGTTTATAGTTCTGCGCTTGTGATGGAGAGCCTAAACATAAGCATCAGGGCATTCACAGGTTCTTGGAAGCCGAATATCAATATTTGTATAATATTAGATCTTGTTTTGAAAGTTTATTAAGGCCCTTTTTTACTCCGTATTTCCCCAAAATGCATTGCAACATTCAACCGGTGACTGTGTAAACAGACAAATGAATCCGGTCACACAATGTGAATGTGTCTTGGGTTGTTTCACGCCCAGAATGAACTCCCTCGCACCATCTATAGCTCTCTGCACACACACCTGGACACAGGCCAGTCTGCCCAGTCATGACAATGGAGAGCTTTGTTCTGACGTCTGTCATATCGCCATGTCTGCTTCAGTTCTACAGGACGGATTTAGCTTTCTGGAAAGTGTTCGTTCGATTTTCGAGCTGGATCTCTTTGGGCTCTTTTATAGCACATCTTTGGTTCTTATTTTCCATCTGCTCAAAAGGGACAAAAATGCCATGAAAGACAAGGCATTAATTTATGACTTTAGAAACATGCAGAGATTCCCTCTGACAGCTGTGAAATATCCAGAAGGTCTTTTTACCGAACAAAGCTACACCCAGAATATGAAGGTCAATGACGTTTCCAGTGTTAGTACTTACTGTCCAAGGCTTCAAAACAAAAGCTTTGGACATTTGTAGAGATCTTTGACCCATACTTTGTCCTATATGAATGGGAACTATCTTTTAGAAGAGAAAAGAAACCCATTTTAAAATAGACCAGTGTCAAGACAGCAAGATCCGTGACTCAACTCTGACTACGAACTCAATGAATGTTCCAGATAAAAACACACATCAATGATAAGACTGTATTTTGTATAAATAATGCATATGAACAGTCTATACAGAATACATTCTATAACATATTTCTTTGTAAGTGGTGTAGAGTGAAGATACGTTTGTGTATTTGTTGAAATGCAAATATCCACCTGGAGACTGTGGTTTGGACTGTGGCTCATTTTTCTGTGTTATTGCTTATTAGGGCATGTTGGAAAAATAAAAAAATACAAAAAATGACCAAATCTTTTATTTAAGAATGTACATTATTTCTAACCAACAAATGTGCAAGTGTTGAATGAAGCACAAGGTCTCCAAAAGATTTGTAACAGGTGCAGTTTAAATGAAAAAAAGAAAACTTTGTCAAAAAATGACAGAAGGTCAAATATACTTTTGTAATAATAAAAATTACTTTATAAGTAATTATATATGCAGGCTTTGGGGCAAACTAAATGAAAGAATGTGATTATCCACATAGCGCACGATGGTCCCCATAATATTTCATACAGACCTGAATGATCACATCCTGCTGTGTTTATTTGTACCATGCGTGTCTTTCTAGTAATTAGGTACCATGTCCCTTTGTTGCCATAGTGATGATGAAACGAGGGTCAAAGGCCCTGATGCAAAGCTGTCACGACATGCTCTTCACGCCCCTGTGAATAAAACCTACAAGCCCAGCGAGCGAGGCTACTTTACAACTAAACAAATATAACATTCACCAACTGTACAGATGCTTTCCTTTTCAATATGTGTCTCTTTCTGTATGATTTTGAAAGGTTTCTTTAAAAGGTTCAATGATGCTTTCAATTGAAAGTTATAACCCTGTGACACAAACCCACATGAATGTTTCATCTGTGCCGACAAAAAAAATATTCAAACATTTAAGCCGACACTTAAAATGTATGAATGTCATTGCATTGGAGAGCGAAGACGCATCTGCAAACAAACTTTCATTCTCTGAGCCATTTTTGCAACTACTGTCAACCAACTAGTCTCAACTGTTTCTTCTGTAAACACAAAAGTAGACATTTTGAGAAATGTTCCTTGGTTACCAGCGTTCTTCAAAATATATAATTTGTGTTTTGCAGAAGGAAAAGAAAATCATGTAGGTTTGGAATGACACGAGGGTGAGCAAATGATAAATGAATGTACATTTTATGAGTGAAGGGTTATCCCCTAACTACGAACAAAACTAAAGTTTGAAAACCCGAAAGTGTCCAAATACTTCTTCATTTGAACATAGGACATTGGAACTGTTGTACAGTTTACAACCTAACAAATGTTAGGTTCTTTCTTTGTTTATTTCCTCATAAGTTGACATTTTTAAGTGTGTCTTAAATACACATATGAACAAATATAATATCACAGTATCTCCACATGAACACAAAAGACAGAAATGTCAGCAACGTTGTGCTCGGTCTGACCTTTCACCTTCTGTATGATTATAAATGTACAGCCTCTGGTGAGGTGCCCGTGGGGATCACATTTCTGAAAGCATGCAAGATATGCAAGGAGTGGTCAGAGTGACATTGCACGATAACACAGTAGATTTACTTCTATAGCTCTCTCTCTGCCTCACCTGCCCGAGCCAAAGGCTTAGGTTACCCCAAAGAAGCATGACAGATTAAGAATGAACAAGTTTGGAGTGGAGGAACGTAACAGCTTTTATTGGGTGCTCCACAAACAAAGTTAAGAGTCTACACTGGTAAAATGAAGGTGCTTTAAAGGGTTCTTCAAAGCTTTTTTTTACATTGTCCAAAAAAAACGTTTACGTGTTAACTTTTTAAACTCTGTAGAACCTTTCTTCATGTGGAAAAACTTTTTTCTGGAACCTTAAAGTCCAACAAACTTTTTTAGGAACCTATAAACGTATGTTCAATGGCACAACCATTGCGAATCCACATTACAAATTTAGTAAAATAATAAAATAACATGACGTGATATTAGTTTATTTGAGCATAAAATATGTAACATATCTGAAATAAACTACAAAGCCTTGCAAGCACTTTTACTAAAAACTGGAGCCTGCTCTGGTGACTCATATCTGAAGCCGACAACATTGATTTAATAGGGCTTGTTTGTCATTCCGGCTATATCAGAACCATCCTGGTGGGAAGCTGAACCCAATATGTAAAATTGCAAATTACCGGCAATCAAGCACAAGAAATACATCTGAACAGTCAGAGGTAAAAAAGAGTACCGAACATGCAGACGGCAAACTGCGCAAATAAACATTGCAAACGGAAGACACTAATACTCCTCTGGAAGACCCACCAATAGTTTTTTAAATAACTTTAATAAACAAAACGACTTTGAATGGACTTTTAGTTGCTTTGGATAAAAGTGTCTGGCAAGTGTAAGAATGGTAAATGTAAGTCAAACTGATGTCCAAGAAGTTCCATTGCTTCCTCTAACCCTTCACTTTGATCAATTTGGTAGATAGTGGTCCTGGAGCTGCAGTAATGACCCTGTGTCCTGCGGTTTCAGTGGGCAGCCTGTGTGAGCCTGTGCTTGTGAATGAACATAAAGCAGAGGAAAGATGAAAGAGAGTGAGAGGGATGGAGAGAGAGAAAATGAAAAAGACTGAGAGATGATTTGTGCTGTAATTAACTCACAGTAAAAGTGAGAATAATGGTTTGCCCCAGGAGACTCAGCAGTTAGCTCCATTATACTCTCATTGCTATAGGCCAGAGAAAGAAAACAGTAAAGAAAGAAAGAGACAGAGACAAAAGACATTCAAAATGAAACAGGGAGATACTAAAAATAAGAAAAGAAAAAGAAATGAACAATAGAAAGAACAAGTGAGTAAGTAAAAGAGGGGTTGAGAGAAGAAAGAGTGTTAAAACCTCTTTATTTCATCCCAAAAAGTTTCCCCAAAACACAGAATTAAAGGAGTAGTTTACCTCAAAGTGAAAATTCTCTCATCATTACTCACCCTCCTGTCACATGAATTTCATTCTTATGCAAAAGAAAAAATAATATATTTTGGTAACAGTAAACTGTTGGTCCCCATTGGCTTGCATTGGTTTTGGGTCCATACCAGAAGTGAATGAGAGTGTTTTTTATTTGGCAACATTCTTCAAAATATTGTTTTACAGAAAGAGGATGTTGACTTTATCTCATTCTGCATGTGTTCTTTAGTGAAACCACACAGATTTACATTTCTGGCCCCTGTGGACTGATTTAACTCCCACTCAATCCACGAAACAAAATAAGTTTCCACTTTCATGCCCTCACGCTAACCACACACATGAACTGACCAAACTCATCTCAATCCATTACAATTCCAGAGTTATCAACCCACAAAGCCTTCAGACATGAATCCAGCATCGACGGGTCTTTCCACTATTGCCCAACCTGTGAGTTTAACTTTTCACACCATCTGTATTAAACTGGGGATGTCAGTCGGCCATTGATAAACTACAAGCAGACAAATAAATGTTCAGTGAATAAACAGTAGTCCAGGTGTAGAGGTGATTTATAAGATCATGAGACGGGGACCATTGGTTTTGAGCGTTGTTCTCCAGAAGATACTGTATAGTATGGAAATGTGTTTTTACCAGTTGAGCTACAGGAACAGGTGCAAATAAGCATTCAGTCCTAACTGACAGATTTATTTACATCCATCACAATATGAATTCGTTCTCTAACTCTAATTGGTGAGTTTCACAGGTGTTGAGTGACTTTATTTAGCCGACTCCTCTCTCACTAAAGTACTAACAGATGGAGGCGTTTTGCTAACACCTTCATTTGGGAGGAACCATATTACAAACTATATAAAGATCTTAGCTTTAAATAAATTGAGTGATGCTCGGTCAGTTTCTATGGAGCAAAACTGCTTGTTGCCAAGTGGTCGCTAGGGTGATTGTTAGTCAATGAGTCTTTTCGGCTCTCTATAAGGTCTCTTCTATGAAAATCTATGGGATTCACGATTTACAATCTGCCACATGACAATCAAGCGTAAATGTGAAATTCAGATGTTGTATGCTTAAATAAAACACATTTAAGCTTTCGGAAATGTTTTCAAGGTTCAACATTAAATGAGAAAGACCTTTTATTCCATCATGAAATAAAGATTCAGTCCGTTTTATCCCCAAACAAAACACTCCCATTTGTATTTATGAAAGATGAGAGGAAATTAAATGCACTTTACAACCTCGCTTCAGGAATGGTCTTTTACAGCATTACCTCCAAAAAGCCTTTTTCAAGGACAAGTGATTTCATAGCTGCTGCGGCATTGTGAAATAAAGACTGCTGAGACGCACAATGAATTAATAACATAAAGATGATGAAACGCTACGGAAAAGTGTGTTTAAGGACTGAATCACTCGTAAATGCCATCACGTAAGACTAAGGAGACTGATGTGCTAAACAATGCCGATGGTTTTTCACAGTCTACCAGCACTTGGACTGAAAATGTGCAATAAATTCCTGTTTGTTCGCATGGAGTTCAAGCTCGTGCAGTTTTCTACTGGTGATATACAGAAGAGGAAACCGAAAAATATTTGTACGCACATCCCAGGTGCATTATGGGAACTCATTTGTAGTAGTGATGATATTGGTGACACAGTCGACATGGCATGTATGAGCAATTTTACTCAAGCGTCCGATTATCTATGAGTGGATAAAGCTGACAGGGTCAACAGCTAATGATGTGTTTTATATTAATCTTCTCTGTAAAAAAAGCCTCTATTCATGTAAATGCCGTGACACTGAGTCATACTTATAAAGCACCTTTAACAGGACTTTTGACCTCTAGAAAGTAACAAAATCTGCGAGACAAAGGTGTAGTGTGCTCGCTTGCCTTCCAAAGACACAGCTGACATCGTGGAGGATACAATTCTGATAAGTTCAATGTCAAGGTTGACATCCTAAGAACTCACTGTGCTCACCATAGATATTCAGTACTCCGTGATCACAAGTTGACTTTAAGGAAGTTATACAATCAAATGTGGCATGCTGTTGTGTAGACCCCCCAAAAAATCGTTACGCTAAAGTAAAACAATACAACCAGATGTTGAAAAATCTGAAATACAGCGTATAAAAACACAACACATTCTCATATCAGCATTTTTATAACTGGAAGCTGTGCAATGCTGTAGGATCTTGAAAACATTGCTCTTTACAGTGAGTGATGACAGCAAATGAAATGTTGACTGTTCCAAGATGGCGGACGCGCTAACGTGTCTAGAGCAGACGAATGCAGCATCTCCATATAGATATCTATGGTGGCCATTTGTCACTAACAACACAAAGCTGACAAAAACAAGCCAACAGTCAACTTAAATAAAGAGAAAGTATATATCAAATCTAGCTGAGATGTAAATTTGGACTCTGTTTGGGAATCTCGAGGAGGCGTGTTAGATCACCACAGCCCCTAGGAAAACCCACATCACTATGTACTCAAGAAACAACCGAGACATTGGAGATATTTTCCCTTTCCAAGGTGCAAGTAATAAATCTTTAACTTCCAACAACTCACAGTAAGAAGGGGGCTGAGAATGGAAAGAGAAATAGAATGTTGTCAAGATAATTGTTATCACAGTGTCTGCAGTCTTGTGTTCTTGCAGACCCACCTGGGAGTCCCTCTGCTACACTAGTCTGTCTCTGAAAAGATGTTTTCAACTTCTCTTTCTAACCAACCAATAGTCTAACCGCTGAGAAAATGACCCTGCCTTCAAGTTTTCAAACTACACCTACTTAAGATGTGAATCTTGACTGTGAATCAATGCTTCCCAATACTCCAGCCCTGAGTCATGATGATGTTTATGGCCACTGGAATATAGCGATAAAATATGATTCCAAAGCCTTTAAAGGGACAGTTCACTCAAAAATGGAACCCCTTATGCTGTTTAAATACGAAATACTCTTCCTTCTGTGGAAGACAAAAAAATATAATTTGAGAAATGTCTCAGCGGTTTTGTGTATGGTGTACGGTGACATCACAGATGGTGTATGGTGACATCACAGATGTCTTTCAGATGGTGGTCTTCCTGTCAGTGGTTTGTTACAATTGTTTACACTCTCAGAGTTGCGCCAAAGCTAAACAGGAAGTAGCACTCCCGTTTTGTTGACCTTTAAAGCATGTCCTTAATGATTCAACAGCCACTGCATAAGAGAGAGAGAGACATCTGTGTTTATCTCTGCCATTTCCAAATAACTCTACGTCCCAAAGCGATGAGATGTGTATACAAATGGTGGTGAATCTACGAAAAACGAATCATACAAAAAATTCAATGGAAAGACAACCGTGGGAGTGTTAACAACAACAGTCCAGCACCAGGCTTGTCAACCGGGAGCGTCCCTGAAGACCTCTTAAGGAGGTACTAATGCAAGAAGACATGAAAAGGAAGAATAGATATGTTTCAGATTGATGAAAGCAAAAAATATCACTTATACACCCTCATGTCATTTAAACATTAATGTGACTCTTTATTATGTGGAACACCAGTCTGTCTCTGAAAAGATGTTTTCAACTTCTCTTTCTCACCAATAGTCTAACCGCTGAGAAAACGACCCTGCCTTCAAGTTTTCAAACTACACCTCCTCAAGATGTGAATCTTGACTGTGAATATTTTGAGAAATGTCTAAGTGGTTTCATATCCATAAAGTGGGAGTCAATGGGGGTCAATGTTGTTTTGGTAACCAACGTTCATCAAAATATCTTCTTTTGTGTTCTGCAGGAGAAAATTATCAGTTTGGAATAACATCAGGGTGAGTAAATGATATATTTTCTTTATACATTTCGAAGGTTTTCAGAAGCAAAATTCAGCTGAGTTTGTGATGGAGATGCCCACATTCTGTTCTCATTGATGGATGTCTTTGAAGACCTCTCCTCCACGAGTTCACCGCGGTCCCCTCATGAAAGCCTAAGCAAGGGCTTTATTCCAGAAACAGACGTCGTAAAAACACTTTTTCTCTTACCTGGGACAACTTCAAAGAGGAACTTTCCACCTTCGTCCCCACTGCTGGGATGTTCTGTGACTCTGTTTCCAGGTAGAGAAATGGTTCCCTAGAGCAGCCAAAAAATAAAACAAGACAGAAACGAAAAGGTGAGAAACAAACCGCTGAGGGACGCAAGACAGCTGAGGAATGAATCACAATAAAAAAGAGCTTGAGCACATTACAGATTTTAGGAGCAAATAAAGTATATCTGGTTTCATATAAAACAATAAAAATTCTCATGGCGACCAATACATGAGAACAAATATATAAGGAAAATATTCTGCCATCATTTATTCTTCCTCATATTGTTAAAACCTGAATCTTCTGCAGAACACAAAAGAAGATATTTTAAGAAATGTGTTTGTGTCCTTACAATGGAAGACCCAATTTTTTGGTCACCAACATTCTTCAAACATCTTTGAAGAGATTTGGAATGACACGTGGGTGAGTAAATAATGACATAATGTTCATTTAATATAGTTGAGATACATACAAGTACAGTATACATACAATAAAATAACTTATTTGTGTTTCTGTTTTCTGATTGGTTTAATATGAACCACGTTTTGAGTTTGGTAACCAGAATCCTACATGACAGACAGTCCCACATAGTCAACATAACTAAAACATGCTAGGCAATGTTTTCACAGGTTTTTACAATATTGGTATCATTCTGTGCAGCTCATTTACGGTATTCGGGGGAACAACTGCTGAGGTCTAAACAAGACACCTTTGTGTCTCATATCTGTTACACAGGAGCTTAAAATGGCATGTTTTAGTGGGGGAGAGAGAAGAAGAGATAGCTCAATTTCATCCTTATCAAATATCTGCCCACATGCTCAGTATCCAATGTCCGGCACATGACCTCCCCGGATACAGAGAACTTTTATGATTCAGAGATTATGATACTCAACATACTGTATATCTGAAAAAAATGATTCTCTACATTTGGGATTTGGTTATGTGCCAATATTAGAAGGTCCCTAGATAAGCGCCGCTCCTTATCTACTGGTTGTATAGGATTGTTTCCAATTTATGCATTTGGCAGATGCTTTTAAACAATCTGTATTCAATTATACTTGCCGTATAAAATTATACTGTATAAAAATGAGTATAAAACGAATTTAGTGGCTTACTTAGAGCATACTTTGAAGTGTACATAGCCTACTAAAAATGTGCTACAGGTATTGAACTTCACTACAAACCTACAGTATATGATAACATGTAGTTTATTTGCCATAGAAACATAAAACTTTGTTGTTTAGTAGTTGTGAAGATAAAGTTTGTTACTTTTACACTTAACGTATACTTCAAAGTATACCTTATATACTAAAAAGTTTTATAATTTGTTTACTGATATTAGCAACATATCCATACTACATAGAGTATACTTAAAATATACATAAACCTGAGGTAAGCACTTAATATGAATACTTGTTCTGCGTAAAGCAGCACTTATACTGTAACTTGGTGTAAGTTCTTGTTTTGCATTTCTTTGGATTTTCTAAAAGACATCATAAACACACAGCATCCACTAATGCCACAGGCCAGTTGTCTTTTCTAGACTTCACAGAGTCTTTAAGCCATTAAGATACGTTTACTATGGGTTAAGGCCGACTCAACAAGACCTTATAAAAATACTTGGTTTAGATTGTCGGGTTTCTGCACGTAAGTGGTGCCTGTCATGGTACTATAATCTTTGTGAAAGGTAAAGTAAGTATAAAGCAGCCACATCTGACCATCATTACACAATGACCTCTGTCTCCTCGGGGTTTAAAATCACTGCATGCGGTGCAATGACTTGCCTCTGTCGAAACATAATAAACCTTTATAGGAGCTTACTGCTGACAGCAAGTTTCTGATGAAGGAAAACTCAAGCTTCTTAAAGGGCAGAATCACTTCCTCTACCTGCCGCCCATGTAAGGAGAATTTAAAGATAGCAATTTTTTTAACCCACAAGGAGGCCGGTCGCTGGTTTGGTGTGGGCAGCAGTTCCTGTTTGGGACCGCTTTTAGAACGGGTGGGTTGTCTGAGACCAGAAGCTTTCAATTACAAGCATTTTTGTTGCCCCCAGAGCCTTGGAAAACGTGGAAAGATGCATTAACACATTGTCAGGAACAAATAAGTATGGAAGTATATAAAAGATGCATCACACAAAGCATTCTGGGTGATCTGAACAGCACAAAGGAAAGGAAATTGCGAGAAAAGGAAATGAGATATCAGATTGCCACGCTGCATCAGATGAGCCAGAGGTTAGCCTAATATAATCTCAGGAATTTCCCTCCCCACATAAAGAAAAAAATCTAAAATGGCAAAAATGATTTGTTATGTAACTCAAAGTATTTATCTTTAATTAGACTTCGGTCCCTGTGGTGCCGAACTCAAGTTAGATTCTCAGAACCGTCCATACACAGAGTTGACGGGTATGTGGGAATCCCCCTACGAGACGTAAAATCCATTTCAACATGGGACCAGAGAGGCTCTCTGCTTCTGTTTATCCGCCAGAGGAGATTGATGGTGGATGACTAAAGAGAACGGGAGGAGATAAAACAGCCAGAGGGCGAGCCGGTGCTTTGGTTTAAAGGCTCTTGGAATTAATTAAGAGAAGCCATTTGCTATGTAATGGGCAGATTAGGTGAATGTTTGAACATTTAACCTTGACTTCTCTCAGTCAGGGGCCCTCATTTCTTCATCTTTGGTGGCTCCTGTCTGTCTTGAAGCACCTTTTCACACTTACAGGTCGCTCTTTCAGTCTGTATGGGTTTTAATATACAGGTTTTTGCCGAGTGTGGCTACAGCGAGTATAGGGTGACGGTCAGGTGAAATCATTGTCCAGAAGGTCAGGAGAAACGTCAGAAGGTGAAAGAAAAAGGGAATTTAGAATAAAATTCACAGACATTTTGGAATAGAATATACAATTTTAATAGAAAAAAGTGGGCAAATTCTTCCCCTATTAGTACTGAAATACTACACTTGTACAAGATCCTTACACTGATAGCCGATCCTTATTAAATAAAGTATACTTAAAATGCACTTGAATTTAAGTTAGTTACTTCTTTTTAATATTTAAAACATAAGAAATAATGATAAATGAGATAAAGGATAAGGTACAAATATACCATACATGTGTCCTATTGGTGTGACAGCAAAAATGTATAAAACAAAGTGTTAATATCTTTTTATATATTAATCATAATTATTATTATTATCATTATTATTATCTATAATATAAAATGGCATAAGGCAGATTGATCTTCATTGTCAGTTTGTTTTTCTCTTTTTTGTTATTCTTCATTGTCAAAATGTTTGCCATCAACATCATATTTGCGGTTTACTTTCTTCTTCTTTAGAAGAATCCAGCAAGATTCTGGGTCAGGTTTGCATTTGTGTTGACTTTAAATGATTTGTAAAGCACTATACTTATTAAAAATGAATTATAATGGAAACTCAAATAACAATTAACAATTTTAGTTCATTTTGAAAAATAAATGAGCTCATGTAACACATAACTTAAAGCCTCAACGCTGCTATAAATCGTGTCTAAAAGGTTGTAAGTTCAAACTCGACAAAATCCATAAATATCACCGTTGTGCTATTGAGCAAGTTATTGAAACACAGGTTACTTCCAGGAGTCTCTTGAAAAGTGAATGATCGTCGTTCAATTATCGATATTATAAATATTGCCTCTAGAAGTAAATTTAAAGGAACATTTCCAACCGAGAACTTTCAATGCAAATACTTGCCACTTAACTCCTGAAAATGAAAGCATCCACACATAAATGTAAAATCATTACATACTCATTTAACACATCCCAGGTGGAAAAAGAGCTAGACTGCCAAGAGTTTAAATCAAAATTTAATTCTGAAATGGGCTACGTCCATCCGTCCCGTTTTGAGAGGTCACGTTTTACTTCCAAGGCAAATGTGTTTCTCTATTTGCTCAAATGTGTTGTGTGCCACTCAAGCTGAGACGACTAAACCTAATTACTGGCAGTAATATTATAAATGCTCGTAACAGCAGACGTTTGGGAAATGGAATGGGGTTCGGCGTCTGGCGTACCTGCAGAGAGACACGGCCAGACTGCGGCGGATCAAAAATGTGATTAACTTCAACTTTCCATTACCTACATTCAGACCAATGTATTATTTTCCCCGAAGAGTTGCTCCGGAATATCTGGGAATACAGATAAGGATAGTCTGACTGCGCGACGAATGCATCATAATGTTTCATCAATGTAAAATCTTTCTCGAGACCCGGTTCTGAAATCAAACTTTAGTTTAGAGTTTGTAGACGAAAACATTGACTCACAATAAAGTAAGAGCAAAAGCAGACTTGTTGTGAATTTGAGGATGAGAACATAATGCATTGACATGTGAAACCCGAGGGAACTGTGCTACACAATATCTCACATCTCCAAAATATTATATCTCTGTGTTTATTGTTTTGTTCTACAAATTCAATCTAAACATAAATGTGTCTTTTCCGATCTCAAACACGGCAGAGATGTACGGCAACATCTCTGAGGGTAAAATGGGTTGGCTACCTTTCACGTCTACCTTCTGTAACTTTTCGATGTCTAAGAACAATATTTGAGAACTTCTGACAAGTACATGACATGTTTTGCACCTCTGCTTCCTGAAGCGCAGGATATGTAAAGTCGACAGCTTTGTTCTGATCTTGCCATCTGCTTGTGAAACTGTCTTGTGTCCACAAAAACAGAACTAAAGCTATCTGGAATAGAATCTCATATAGAGTCAGCTCAAACGTTATAGACAGCAACTTCATAAATGTTCAGAGACAATGCCTGATGCATTCCTAAAAAAGAATTAAAATGCTTGACTCCGGATGATTTCATATTAAACAAAGCTGCTGTATGATTTAATGTCATGCAATTCAAAATATTGCAGTACACACATCCTTACCTATAACATGACTAATTGTTTCACGAGCAAATGAGGAGTTCAGTTAAAAAAACATGTTTGTAATGTGTTATGATGATGTTTTTAATGTGTTACTTAGCTGTAACTATAACTTAATCATCTGTTTTTAATCGATTAATCTTGGCCTTTTTACATAATTATTGTATTTACAATTGTCAGCCCAGATGAGATATTTAAAGGGAATATGTGTTTACAATTCTAATATGTGGTGTTGTAAAGTTTCACACAGACTCTATGAGAGAGAGAGAGAGAGAGAGAGAGAGAGAGAGAGAGGAGACAGGATACTCAGATGTTCATTACACTTGAAGGACAGAACAGACACAGATCAGCTGTTTCAAATCCACAGAATGATGAACCACAGAGGAAAATAATAAGGAAAGTGAGACGAGGAAGAGTGTACTCTTGCATTAACCTTCAGTCTGGATATCTCTAAGCTTTGGTCTTGATCTATCTGTATTCAAGGAGAAGAACCCGATCAAAGCCGAAAACTATTACAAAGTTCTGTAATGTCATTAAACAGCAGTAAACTTTGTCATTATAATTGTAAGGAAGTTGATACGTTCATCTCTGGTTATGCATATTTAATGCCTTGTATAAAGGAACACTTCTTCACATTCCTCTTGTGATCAGTTTTAGCTGACACAGACTGTACTCTTTAAACATCCCACGTGGGAGGATTATTCTCTTCATTGTTCTTCATCTTGCTTTGGTAACTAACTAATACCCTAGACTTCAAGTCCCAAACTACGCCCCAGACGACCTCTGATGTCTAACTCGGAGTCCAGCAGAACAGAGAGTACAAGAGAAAACAGTGTCTCAGGACGAGCAGGACACATCAACCAATAAGAACATGAAGACCACTGTGCATACACTATGGGGTTTGATACTTAATGGAATTGCGTGCGTATTAAAGTCAAGCTTATAATTGATTTTAATGCATCACAACAAAAAGCATCATTAATCGAGATCAATTTTTTTTATTTTCATACTATAAAAGCAAGAAGATGTTTTTTCCTGCCAATAATAATCACTCTTTTTACAAAACAATGGTACACGTGAGAAAGACAAATGATGAGACATGTTTAACATCTCAATTATTTCTCCCGCATCAATAAGATAAGCAAACTGAACTATCTGCTTTAGTCTCAAATATTTCTCCATATGAAAAATATGCAGAAATCTCACAAAACTGAGCTCCGATTATCAAGATCTCAATATGCATAGACATGTCTGATCAAATTTTTCCTAAACCGGAGTATTTTACCTTCACAATCTACATTGACTTCACAACTCCATACTTTTATTGTATTTTAACAATTGTCTCATTTGTTTCTGATTTTATTTCACAATTGTTGAATGATACTTTTATGAAACACATCTGATTATTCACCCATTTTGTCTGTGATTAATCATAATTAATCGCACATAATATGAATGTTATATATACATTTACATTTTAATAACTTCACATTTAATCTCTAATGTAGAATCAACAGATTTCTTTAACAACATTTTATGAATGAAAGCCAACATTCCGATCACTGCAACTGATGTCTCCATTAAATTGATTGTTTTGTATTTATTTTAACATTAATTATAGCCATTCAACAGTATCATTTTTTGCAGATTTATCTTCATTATCAGTTTGTTTTTTGAGAGCAAACACTTCATTCTAAATTCTAAATGAAATACACATTCTCATTTAAAGCTACAAAACACATTGAATTCCACATTGAAAAATTTTTTTGTTCTTAGATTAACATTAGTGACAGGAGTCACGGCAGCAGGTTCAAGAATGCGCCGCCGCTCATCTGACGCTTCTCCCATTTTCACAGCTCTTTGCATTCATTTTTTTAAACACGTTGAAATCATTGCTTACGAAAATGCTAGGGCTTTCTGGCATAATCTTTTGAGGTTTTGTTTATTCAAGCAATTTCAAAGCAACTGTTTGAAGGCCTTTACATGAATAAGAGTTTCATTATATAATGTAAGGCAAGACAAAGGATGAGAAATAAAACGGATGCTGCGTTTATCTGAAAAAAGAAATTGCATGCGTTGCAAAGCGTTAACGTTGACGGTCCTATAAAATAGCAATAAAGTTTTTCTTGGTAATCAAACTCCAGTTTTCTTCTCGAAAGAGGAAACCGATTCAACAAAGTGGTTCACTATCTCTAACACAGCGTTTTGACTTAGATGTCACGCCACATACGCAATTTTTCGACATTAAGTTGAATTAAAATAATTATGCAAACCACAGAACAAAACCCCTCTGCCCATTCTATCTACATATATGTGCTTGTAGAACAAAAGAATGTCGTATGTCTGCACTCCGCGCTCCACACCAGCTGACCTTTGACCCTTTCAGCGGCTGCTCTCTGCATTCC
This sequence comes from Barbatula barbatula, assembly GCF_947034865.1. Taxonomy (NCBI): domain Eukaryota; kingdom Metazoa; phylum Chordata; class Actinopteri; order Cypriniformes; family Nemacheilidae; genus Barbatula; species Barbatula barbatula. The sequence continues at coordinate 3,205,560 of NC_136785.1, forward strand.
CAACGTGACAGACGCACACGACCTCAAACTGTGGCGGAGGACTCCGCACGCTTAACGTCACAAAGACACTCTTTATTTCAAGTTAAATAAATTCGCCAAGAACTGCGCGTGTGTGTGCGATCACAAGGCCGAGTCTCAAGGGGCAAATTCTCGTGCACCGGGATGAGAGACGGCAATTAAGCTAATGGGGCAGGTAACCAATGGAGCCATCGCTTTGAATGAAGATGCTTATTAATAGCCACTTTAATGATGGCGCTTCATCACCTCTGGTGGCTCTCTGTGCCGATGCTTTCTGGCAAGTCATAATTACACTTCACTTCTCAACCTGAATTTGACACATTTCAAGATTTATTCTGACAGTATTCAAAGCCCTGCATGTGAACAACACGATCAGGTTGAGATTAGCTTCTTTCACTAGATGTGCAACCCAGAAGGTTATAAAAAGGAACGTAAAGAAAAACTATTAAATCATTTCTCATTCGAATAATATGGAATTGAAGACAAAATATACATGAAAAAAATAGAACTACTATTTCAGTTTATTGCAGAGGCACAAAAGTTTAGGCACTAAACTAAAACTCAAAAATTATTAATAATTAATGTAAAGCATACATAACAAAATAGATAAATGAATAATTAAAAACTAAAGATGAAAACTAAAAAATATAAAAATAAAATAATAATAAGTTAGTTAGTTAGTTAGTTAGTACTTTATTGTTCAGCCTAAGCTGAAAATTGATCTTTGGACACAGAACAAATAACAATACACAACATCCACATAATAACAACATTTTAATATTCACATTTCCCAACTCACAAGCTCATTCAACATTTATAAAACGTTGTGAAAACACAAAACATTTTTGTTTTACATATGTATGTGTTATATATAGTATGGTCTTTGTGCAAATACTAATTCAAGATTTCTTTTGCCTTTCTTTCAAGTTTCTCTAAACGTTGGTTTTTGTTGTAATATTTAATGATCATGATGGGAAAACAACAACATGTCTAAAACATTCCTAAAACTATGCCTCAAAAACAGACCTTTCATATAATGTCTTTAAGGTACAGTAGCAAAACGGCCTGTTTAAAAACATATTTGTCTGTCCAGTCTGGACACCAAACTTCTGCTTGATGTGTCAAAACATATTTGATGTTTAATATACAGTTATGCGGCGGCAAGGGATATTTCACAATGGTTTGATTTTATAAGGGCGCTTATAAAAATAATATGGAAGATTAACAAACGTGAAAATCCACAATACATGTTATTTCCTTTGCGGACAAATAAATTCCCTGGCCGCGGAGTATTCCATGTCTTTGGGTTTATAAGGGCTTTCATTCATAAAAAAGCAAGCAGAACAAGAGATGCATTGTGGGTCTTGGTGGATGCCTAACCTGTGGGGTGTGGGTTAGACAGATGGATAGACAGAGGCTAGAACTGAAACTACACACACACAGGTCTGTTTCACTATAAACATCTTCACTAATATAGATTTGTATCAGTTTTACTTAGAATTAACCCTCACACAATGTGATTTGTGTAGTATGTGCAAAGTTTTATTTTCTAATATCTTGTCCAGAGTAGCCAAACTTATACACAGAGATCCACTGTAGACTTCACGGAGTTGAACTTTGACATGTGTGCGTCAGTGACATCATTTGTTGTGATTCTCATAAATATTTCAAATGTTAAATGGTAATTTTGGAGCTGTTAGCATCATGTTGGGTGTAGACGAGTGCTGAAAGGCATTTCTCGTACATTTATACATCTTTTAAGTGCCTGCTTGTCAAAAAAAGTGGTGCACCATGTTAAGGCAGAATGTGTCATGTTTTTCTAATGTCTGAAAAAGGCTCGTTCTCGGCTTGTTGATGAAGTTGGTGAGGTGATAAACTTTTCTTACTTAAACACCTCATGAAGACTTTGACAACATGACAGCACAGCGAACTTAGGCAACTCTGACATAGTCAGATGATTCTGAGGCTTTGAACATTGTCAGGGCCCAAAAAAGCACAGGGACATTTCCCTCATGGTGTCTGGCTCTGTCAATACAGGCTGTACAGAAGCAAAAACGGTTCTTGTGAAAGCCACCGGGAGAACAGGTATCACTGTTAAATTACAGCCTGTAGCAGAAGATAGATGACTACTGTACATCATTTCAACCTTTGAGACACATGTATTTTCATACTCATCTTTCTTAAAATACACTTTCTTCATTACACATTGTTTATTTGATATTTTACACATATTTCATGATTGTAGCTACAGCCGTAATGATCTGTACTACCTAGCAGTTCATATCCCATGTAAAAATACTATAGTATACTATAATATTTACCATAGTAATAATTATAGTGCAATACAGTATTTGCAAAAGTATTTACATCAATTAACTAGACCTAATACAAGAGAATAGGCTACTAAAGTATACTTCAGTGATTATACCAACAAATAACTACAGTTTACATAGTTAACATTTCAATTCAGCAATAACCATAATGAATTACAATACTTTGCAGTTCATTTCCCACACAAATTACTATAGTATACTATAATATTTTCTTTAGAAAAATGTAGAAAACACCTTAGATATTATAGTGTTTTTGAACTTTACAATAGTTAAAACTATTTAAACAGTATTTTCTAGAGTTAATACGAGCGAATAAGCTACTTGAGTATACGATAGTAACTATACCATACTTTAGTATTACAAATGACCACAGTTTACTATTGTAAACATCAAAGTGCAGTATTTTTTCAAGTTGGCATTTACATATTTTATAACTAACTGTAGATACTGCCATGCTGAATTTCAATACCTTGCAGTTCAAATCCCACATTAAAGAGACTATCGTATAGTATAGTATAGTATAGTATAGTATAGTATAGTATAGTATAGTATAGTATAGTATAGTATATGTAAAAAACTCCTTATACAGTGATTTTTGAAATGTACTTAATTTATGGGCGTGTAACAACAGCTGTTGCATTTTGAAAAGAAACTCTCACAGTAGAGGGGTGGAGTTAACGGATGCTCCGCCCAAAGCCGTCTAATGTACGTCATTTGAGATGGATAGTCATTTAAGGGCGGAAGTGCATTTTCAGATTTTAACTGCAGATTATGAGGTTACATGAATTTGAAAAATAAACGCTGCAATATTTCATGAAAATATAAGAACTGTCATTTTTTATTTCACGGGGACTTTAAAAAAGCTTTTTATAAAAGTTTTTCAATATCATCTGATGCTACTGTCTATAAGCAGGACAATGCAAAAAACAAGTTCAGTGTCATTAAAACCAGTTGAAGCGGCAAGTGACGGGTACAGAAATGTAAGAAAGCTGCTTCTTTAAAACAGCGAACAATGTTTCTCATTAACTGCTGGCAGAATACAGTCTTTTCAGTCAAAAAGATGATTTGAATCTTCGCGTCTCATGTTGTGTCAACGTCTTCTTCTCCTGCTTTTTTGTCTTGCGACACCCTGTTGTTATGAAGACCCTTGAGCTACGGACACACACACACCCATGCTGCTCATATGGAATAGTTTATGACGATGATTAAACAGTACGCATAGGAAAAACAAATACTGCACTTTTATGGTTTAAACGTCTGGTTATGTGTCAACAAAGTCCTGTCATAACAGTCGTGACTCACGTTTGCCTTCCATTTGGTCTTGAAATATGTCTCTGGAAAAAGTCAAAAAAGTAAACGTGAGTTTATCCTCGGTTTTGATGTAACTGGGTCATCTATTGAATTTGTTTTGCGTCTCGTGGTTGGATTCGCTTTATTCCGCACAGCAAAACAAGTCTGACCCCATTTGGTCTATATTGAGTTCAGGCTCATGAACACGTGCAAAGATGTAAACATTCACACACAATGTTCGCTCTGAACGTGCCAGTTCAGACACGGCAGGAGATTACGCTCGTAAATGAGAATCGATTATTAATTCAATGTGTTTGGCGGAAATCTTTGTACTTTTCACCTCAAAGCTATGCTGGGAGACTTTGAAAGACGTGAATATGTAAAAGAAACGGATGTACAAATAGGTGCAAAAAGTGTCAATTCCTAGTAGATGTTTTTAGGGTAGCCTATAATTATTTTAGCACCCTGAGGTGAAGGCTTGTCTGTTTAGTTAAGACCTTTCATATATCTTTAAGTACTCTAACAACCTGAGTACCCTGGTCTCTTGAAAAACATCAAAGTCTTTTCTTTAAAAGGGATATTCAGTGTCCTTTCATAGCTATGAAAACTACGGAGATGCTGGCTAGCCTTGATATTTGATATTTAACTGCACCGTGACAAGCTCTCTAACAGTACATTAAACATGAAAATTGAAGTTTAACATGGAGCTTCAAAGTTAAAAGGAGACGAACCTTAGAACTCGATCATAAAGGTGTACACTTAATATTCCTTTAGGCTGAAACGTTAACTCGCCTAAGAGTCTTTAAAGATTGATGGAGACTTCTCAAGTTCTTACCCGATTCACTTTTGTGGCCTCTCGAGACCACCTGTGCTACCCCGAGGATAAAAATCTCAGTTGGAGGGAGAACCGTGACAGGTCATCATTCAGTCAAGATTGCGGAGAGGTGGAAAGCGGGTCGTTCTCTCCTCACCTCTCTTGTTTGGGTCTTGGCACGAGATGTGAATTTAGAGGATGTCGTAAATTTGTGCGTGAGTGAATGTGTGTATGTGTGTGGCCTCTCGTGTCTTACTGAAGGCTTAGCAGTGGCTTACAACTGACACAATGTGTAGCGTGTAAACAATACGAACATCTGTGCGCGTGTTTGAGTGTAAAGGCGCAAAACATCCGGCCGTTTGAGGGAACAGTTCACCCAAGATAAAAGTTCTGTACATATAGATAAAAATAAGATTGAGAATATAACCATAGTATTTTTTTCTGGATAGCAGATCTGTTTGTTCACATCACTTCAAAAACAGTCATGTCATAATAAATGACTTTATTCTTAAATATGAGTTTATACTGATTTTACAACTTATATAAATATTACGGCTTTTATTTTTGTATTCCTATGACTTTATTCTCAAAATTTATACTTAAATATTATGACTACAGATGGTTTAATCAGACGCACTCACCTGGCTCAAAGTTAACTTCTGGTCTGTGTTTTGTAACAATTTATTTTATATTTAATTTAATTTAAATTCATATAAATGTATTATATTCATATAAAATATGACAGCTGCAAAAATATATATTTTTTTCTGCTTAAATATATACTTAAATATGCTGTATTTTTACAGTGAAACTGTAGTTCGTTATTTACAATACTCTTGTAAATTACAGTCGTACTGGCAACGTTTGTGGTAAATTGTACAGTACATTTTTTACATTGCATATGTTACTTTTTAGAATACTTTGGCTAATCTTAACTATACAATGAAAGTAAACGGACGATGACAAAAGGTTTGAAACAACTCAAAGGTACATAAAATATGACAGAATAGACATTTCTGGATTAGCTATTCTAACTACCCTTTAATTATATTTTTATAGCCAAACTGGAAGAACATATCAGTAAAAACATCAAGGTCATGTGTTCAATTCCCAGGTAATGCACATAAGGAAAACAACACATCGAAAAAAAGCATCCATCAAATGCGTAAATGTATTTCTTCAAAATAACGCTCTAACTCACCAGCGCCTTGGTCTCATCTTCATCCTTGTAATAGTAGAGCTGATCTCCTCGGAGGACGAACCAACGCGTGTGCCAGGTCTTCACGAAGCCTCCTTGCTTCCGGAGCCAACCGCAGCGAAGGACATCATGTCTGCCCGACCCGCGGCCCTGCTTTGGGCTGTTGCCCGCGCTGCCAGCCTGCTCTTCCATGAGCAAAAAAGCAGACCTTGCTGAACACAAGAATAACAACACAAATATTATTATTATATGTTTGCAAATACAAGGTGAAAACCATGTATATATAGAATTTACAGGTGTCTAGTGGCCATTCCGGTCCAGTGTATGTTGCATTTCAACTAAATCAAACCTGAGGAGTGACAAAGACATCCAAAACCAATGTGAAGGACTGACAGCGTGACAAGTCACATTAAAACTGTGGTTATCACATAAAAATCTTATTAGAATTTTTCCTAAATACATAGCTTAAGAGGGAATATGAACTTGTTTTCTTTGCAGAATTTGAGGCCTGGAAAATACAGAGCATCTTTTCTGTTATTTTGACATGATTCTCCAGTTTTCATTTTCTGCAAATGAATGCCAATTTGATCAGAAAGTTGGTAGAAATATTGTTAGCAGTTCGCAGAGTGAAACAAAAATGATAATTTTACCTAAACACATACCCATAAATAGCTAATTCAGAAAACTGAAAACGGTCTTTGAAATGGTCTCTTAATGTTTTATATATACTACCCATGAACATTTTTTTACTTTCAGGGTCCTACTTTTGCAATGTAAAGTTCAAAAATAAACTTTGTGTTTAACTAATTGCAGATATTATCTTCCACAAGGACCACAAGTGTGTTTTAAGAGTTCAGGTGGAGGTGGAAATATACAAATCTGTGGTCATCGGGGAGGAAGTGAAAATGTTTCCCTGAATAGTAACTCACTCTCTCTTTTTTCTCGCTCCCTCACAAGAAAAAACAGATGTTGTTTGCAGTTGGAATAAAATCATTACCACAATAACATTCTGTTTAAAAGATTACATTAAGTACAACACATAGAGAAAGGAGACGTGATCCTGAACAAACAATCATGGAAGATCACGCAAAAAACACTCTCTTTTTTGAACCATACATTTTATGTCATTTTCAAGTACGTTACAGCTTGTTCAGGTATAAATAATAGTTACGACTGTTGGTGTGGTTTTGCCGCTCACATCACAGTTTGATGTTTGTGGTTGTGTGTGTTGGTGTTTATAGGATGCCAGTGTCTCTTCCATTCATCTTTTAAATCCTGTGTACTTGGGTTGCCACACCTGAGGCCTGCTGGCACTGTCTCGATTTTTACAAATAGCATGGCTGTATGCCAAATCCATCGGGTGTTGTTTAACAAATGCCAGTTTGTTTGCTACCTAGACCACATTTCTTGGCAATGTAGGCATGATTCTGCAAACAGAATATCTCCTTTTGGCCAAAATCATAGACAGTATTGCAATCCCAGAATGCACAGGAACACAAGTAACGTTCAGTGAAATGTTCACTCCCTGGTGACCACAGATTTAAAATACCATGAACTCACAATTTAAGCCTCAATCTCCATCTCCATTATCATTCATGACCCTGAGTAGATTACATCGGGATTTGCAATGTGATTTTGAGGTAAAAATAACGTACTGAGAAAAAGATAACCTGCAAATGAAAGAGTTACTGCGGTAATCCTCCTGTTCCTCTTATATTTAGAGGTCACGGCTTATTTTTCTCCTCCTCTATCTAACAACGTCTCATTAATGATTCAGACGAGGGCAATGTCAGAACACGTTGAGCTTCAGACAGGATTCTGAAATACCGCCCCTGCATTTCATTTTCTCAGCAGGCTTCGGAAAAAAGCACAGACGATGTTTTTTCAACGGCTGCCAGCACCGGAGACGGAAACGGTTCAAACGGGGACACGCAGATACTTTTCTCTCCAAGTTCCCTTTGTGTGAGCTTAAAGACAGCATGACACTGCATTTGCAACACGTACTTTCTATATGTGACATTTTCAGTATTTTTAACATTATGTATAAGTACATTTTAAATTAAAGGCCCAGTGTATGAAATTTAGCGGCATCTAGAAGTGAGGTTCAGAATTGCAACCAACAGCTCACCCCTCCCTTTCAAAGTTCCACGGATGTCGTCATGTTTTCACTTCTTTGCTGAAGGGGATAAAGTATTTACAAAACGCAATCTTTGCAATTTCATGCAAGGGGACAGGCTGTAGAAAATCGCTCATTCTAAAGCTTCACGTCTTTATACATCTTTGAAGACAGTTATGTACAGTATACTGTATTGCGTTTGTCAACAGATCCTCCAAAAATTACACATTGTGCCTTTAAATCAAATTTTAAACTTTAAATTCAACTCCCTTAAACTGACTTTTAAATTTTAGTTTTTTAAGTTATACGAAATTTAGTCATTTAGTAAGTGTAACACCATTTAAATGAATCTTAATTGTAAATTCAACTTAAAACTTGAAGGCAGCTTTTGAACTAAAGTTGAAAGAAGTGAAATATACAGTATGCTATTGTATTTACACATCTAACAATTGTGAATTCTAATTTATTGAATTTAAGATTTTATGTGTTGCATACAGCACAGTTAATGAAAATTTGCAGTAATTGTAACCATTCATGAAAAGAAACGATTTTGGATAAACTATAAAACCTAAATGTAGCATTTGTTGGACTTCAATAGTATCCAATAGTGGTTTGGTTAAAAGCAATTTCACAGTAAGAAGGCAGCACTGCCACGCTGTCATGAGCACTGAGGTGACAGTGTGTACGTGTGAGATTCAATGAACTCCAGATGTGTTGCTTAAGCATTCTGCTCGACAACTGTCATTTTTAGCAAGAGCATGGCTGCGGATGCATTGCCATTACACACACGCACACACATTATAGCTTCAACAAAAACTACAGTTTTATGTTATTTCTGCTGTATGAAGTCAATTTAATGTACACCGGAATGTGAGCTTTAAAAAGCATCTACTTGGCAATGTATGCAGCACACAGCATGAGCATCACGGTGTGAAAGCTCCCACAATGTGATACGCCCCATTTGCAGCGTGACGAATGATCCGCCGTGATTTTTTAGCTCCGTCTTTACACATTATCTGATCAGACTGCCAACACTTACGATAACTAACTGGCTGACTGAAACACACAACGTTATAAAACTGTTCGATAACAAAGTTCACACAATTTATTTTGTCGCATTTCGTGTTAGTTCAAGCCAACATACACGAGAGCGCGAGGACTCTGTCGCCGTGCCAAGTCTGTGATATATTAATGCTGTCTGCGGGTGCAGCAATATGAGGCGTCACACAACGTTCCAATCTATAATGTCAAAAACAGCTGTGAAAGGGACATGCTCAAAACTTCAAACACAAAACCTCACCACAACAACCAAAGAGACTCCATAGAAGAATCTCCCCCCAAACATTCTCACTCCTTAATACTGTTGCTCCTAATTTCTGTTAGGGATTTACACAAACCCCAAATATTAAACCAAGTTAAAAACAGCTTCAAACACGAAATACATTATGCTGTATACGACTTGTTGAGGAGAGATGAGCTATTGTGTCAACTGAAAAACAGGTGAAAACAACCCATGTATACATTAAACGGATAGTTTACTATGTATTCATCATTTATTCACACTTATGTTTTGCAAAACCTGTGTAGGACTCTTTCATCTGTGAAACACAAAAGAAGATATTTTGAGTAATGACTTGCGTTTTGCAATGGAAGTCGATAAAGTCCAATGTTGTTTGGTTACCAACGTTCTTCAAAATCTTCTTCTTTTGTGTTCTGCATATGAAAGAAAGTCTCATGGAATGACATGAGGAGGAGTAAATGATGAAGGAATATAAGTTTATGGGGGAAGTGTCCCTTCAAGGCAGGACTTCAGTCAAACGGTATCTAGAAACTTGGGCCGGTGAGAAACCCTTTAGAGCACCCTACGAACATCCTAGCAACCACATATTTACACCATAGCAACCATTTGCTCTTATAGCATCATGGCGGTGGTGAGTTTTGCGAAGGAATTTTCATCAAAAGCCCAAACCACATCTTTAAACGAGACGCCTAGACAAAAGGTTTCTCATTGAGATGATCATTGTGATGGCAAAAATGTATAACTATAATAAGCGAATAAAATATGAGCTGAATGTGTGTGTGCATGTGTGTGGATAAGTGGTCTTCTGATGATGGAGACACACGTCTTCCACAGTCACTCTGTCTGGCATGAAGGAGTTTATTGATGAGCTTTGAATTATGCACTGCAGTCTGCCGAATAGAAATGTATTATTCATTCTCAGTTTAATCAGAATTTCAGATTTTTGAAGTCTGAGGCAAAAAATAAACAACTGATAATAATAAATAAAATGAATATAACTAAAATAATTATGCCAATATGTATATTGTATTCTTATAAGAGAAGTTTTTCCCAACACCACTTCCTGTTTGTTGCGTGTTCGGTCTATGACATCGATAGGCTTATAATACAGCGGACTGCATCTGCTTATTTAGCATACTACAGCTCTGGATTCCTATGCCGAATCTCTCACACTCTTTGACCTTGGAACCGTCTGTGTGAGCGAGTGTGATGAGGGAATACGAGAACAATATCCAACAAATACACATAAGATATAGAATGAATCTCTGGAGAAAACAGAAATCTATGTCTCCCAGCCGCAGAGGAGGGTTGGATGAGCTCTTCCCGGGAAACAATGATCTTTTCATTACTTTACACGGCTGCAAAAGGTGCTACATACATTTTTTGAGGCCATTTTTGCTTTCCCAAAGAACATTCATGTCTGACTTTTTATATTCTAAAGAATCTTTTTTTACAAAGAACCTTTTATGAAAAGATTCGTTGGATGTTAAAGGTTAATGGAATGGTTTATGGAACCATGCAGTCAAACGTGATTCTTCGATGACATCGTTTTTTTAAAGAGTGTACCCTTGTGAAAGTGTCGGTAACACTTCAGTATAAGGGGTAATAGTCGCTATTAACAAACCATTAACTACGTCTTTTCCCCAATAAACTTAAGAAATAAATGTGTTGCTTATTAATAGTTAGTAAGGTACTTGTTAGGTTTATGTATTGGGTAGGATTAGGGATGTAGAATATAGTCATGCAGAATAGGTGCTTTATAAGTACTAATAAACAATAAGAGGCATGACACTAACAACTATACTGAAGTGTTACCAAAGTTTCTTTGACAGAACCACATTTCTAGCACAGTAAATACAGGTAAAATCACAAATCTCATTGCAACGGTATAATGGTATTGTGTAAAAAGCTGTATAACTGTGTTTTTGGAAAAATATCATAAATGTTTAAAAGACAATTAAAAGTCACTACGACAACAGATGTAGCTATTAATCTATAGTAAGTGTTAAAGCACTTCGTGGTAAATGTTTCTCTGCCGAGAAATATAAGAAATGAAAATAACAACATAAAAAAATTTCAGTCTTGCTTATTTTGTATAAATGCAAAAACAAATCTAAGGGAACCATGTTCCCTTTTCAAAAGTTTAATATCTGCAAACCCTGCGGGAGTATCGCGATCACCATGTACATTCTCCAAAACACTTCCAGCAAGTACTTTCCGGGTTTCATCCACAATTTGAGCTCAGAATGTCATTCACAAAGACTACGAAGCTCCTTTGTTCGAGCTCCTTGAAGAATGATGGAAACCGCACACCGTCGGTAGTAAGGTACCCATTGCCTTGCATTGGTTTTATGTCCATACAACAGAAGTCATGGACACTGCAGGTGTTCGGTTTCCAACATTCTTCAAAATATATTCTTTTGTGTTATGCAGAAGAAACAAAGTCAAACGAGTTTGAAGGGTGAATTAATAATGAAAGAATTTAGTTTTTTGGGTGAACTGACCCTTAAACAATGTTTGAGCACAGAATCAGATTGTCTTTTAATAAGTTAGGCTGGATAAAAACCCCCTACTAAATGAAACAAAAGTAAATGCAAAGTTCAGATAAATTTCACTGCATAGAAAAAGGTTCATTTAAACCAACACTTGGGTTTGTCCATATTTTACCCACCCATGGGTTACAACAACCCGGCATAAATTGTCCATGACCTGACACTTGTGTAGTCTTTGCTACGGTCTGTTCCTCACTGTTCCCTGCTAAAACTGCAACAGGATCGTGAAAGTTTCTCTGTAATTCGAACATTAAAATGCAGATTCAGTCACAGCAGACTTTAGCCAATAACACACACTCTTAACTAGTCCTTCTTAATCAATCTCAGAAACGAAATATGCTTTTCAAGTTGTCCATTTAGAACAAGGAAACAATGTCTTTTTATTCTGCTGGCCGATTCAATTACTGTAAAGATCAGTACAGCACATGCATCTCAAGTCGCTGGCTTTCATCAGAGTGGACAGATATGTTCTTGCATGTGTGGATGTCTGCCAACATCGATCAAGCATAATAAGAAAGGACTTAACCGATCTGCACGTTCAGCTCTGCTTTGATTTCAAGTTTAATTGAAACTGTGATGTTCATGACTACGTTTGGCCGGCGCTAGCTGGCACAGAACCGAGGAAAACATCACTTTTTGTTATTGTAACAGACAACTCAATTACACCTAATGGGTTACTTCATGACAAGACTAAAGCCCTGTGTAGGCATTGAACGACTCTTTTGTTGCTTACTCATCCAAAGGACTTCTTTCAAATAACATCCGTATCGCTTTGTTTCTTCGGTTGAACATGAAAGATGTTAGACAGAACGCTATTGACAGACACCTTCAAAGCATGGTTACTTTCATTCGTCTTCACTGTATCAATGGCAAGCGTCAAAAATGTTTTTTGTGATATAATCACACGATTGATGATCGTTTTAAGAATTACCTCCTAGCTGTTCTCAAAACCTAAACATAAAAGACAAAAGTTAAGAACTATACTGAAGAATGAACACAATATTTGCTTGACCAAACTTGAATCCGTCTATTGTGAAAGTGTTCTTCTGTACCTGTTGGTTCAGTGTAGCATCTGGTCACCTCTACAGCTCTTTGCTTGACTCGTGTGTTTACTCTCTTCATGGGAATGTGATGGAGCTGTGCACACAGAACCGGCCTCCGTGTTTGACATGGGTTTGTTTGCCCCTTTTACTGCCGTGAATGGGACACTCGGTGTCCCGCCATGTTCTCCAGCTCATGTGTTCATACAACACAGTCTCACGGGAATTCGTGATCTTTTCACGAACAGTAATCCATTAATTTGTGTTTACTGACGTGAATTTTCCCCTTTTTCCCCTCACTTGAGCAGCCATTTATCGTTCTTTTGACACTTCTTGAAACCCGCGTTTTTTAATAAAATTATTATAGGGTTTGGGGTGAAGTAAGCTGTCGGTTAGCCACATCCTTTAATATTTACCACTTCTTTTGGTATCAGGTTTTATATATATAAATAGATACACACGCAGTCTGTGTATTGAAAGTTTGGTTCGTAAAGCAGACAGCTGCCCACCTAAGCTAGATTTTGTCACATTTACATTTATGCATTTAGCTGACGCTTGTATCTGAGTATGTGCAATCCCTGGGATCGACAACAAAAGACCAACCAAAAAGATACAAACGGTCCTTTACTAATAATTGTAAAACGTATATACTTGTAGTAATATAGAAACCTGAGCATAACTTCAGACTGTTTTAGTACTAACTAAAGAAACAGAGAAAGCTTATAAAACAAAGCCCACGTGCATTAAATGGGTGTTAAAACGGACAAGATGTCATTCATCTGCTGTTTTCAATAGCTTTAAGCCTTCAAGGGGCATGTGTGTGTCTGTGTAAATGATCTAAAAAAAGCACGTCTGAAGCATTACTCGTGCCATCTGTCTGTCCGTCTATCTGGCAGCTGTTGGTCTGCGGCTCCTAATGCCGTCTGATGATGCTGATGGCCGCAGTCAGCCCAGCTGAACGTCACACAATGGTCATGTGATTATGATGTCATAATAGTGAGCATCTCGTCATGACGTCAGAAAGCCTGTTTCAAAACAGATATCAAAGTATGACTTAAAATGCCCAAACTTTCCTAATGCTATTTTTCTCTTTATTCAAAAAAAGAAAAGCCAAGACTGTGTATATAGAAATGAATAAGATGCCATATAAATATCTGTGTAACATATTGCCAACTGCGAGATCATTTGGGTAAAAGTGAGCACACCTGTTGCCAAGTGTAGTTTCTTACACTTTTTTTTAAAACGCCTTGTATGATCACACATCTGTGCAAAACCACTCAGGCATATGAGATGACTCATTTAGGAAAATTTCAGAAGAAATGCCTAGTGCTGTAAACCCACAGGCGTTGGCCACAGGGGCACCTCATGGGTGGGTTGAAAAAACAAATCAAGAACAGTCGATATAAATAGAAAACCTAGTAGCTTCTTGCAAAATAAATAAATCTGGATTTATACAGTATCATCAGTTTTTGTTGATGTTGCCAATTCAAATTTGGTAAAGAAAAAGGCTCTATAAAAAGTTTAAAAACTTCATAAAGTCCAAACAGGTCCCTTATTCTGACTCACAAACACTTCTGAAATGGAGTTTCCAACCTCGAAGTAAGGGCCGCACAGGTTTCCTCGAACGAAAGCCTTTTACAGATCTTTACAGACTTTTGGAAGATCGCAAAAACCAAGCTCTGTGATCAACAAAGGTTTATGATGTGTACAGGTCTTGTCTATCAAGATCATTTTTACAAATGAAAACACAATTTGTTACTTTTGAAGTTCGAGTTCGCTCGATATCAACCTCACCGCCACCAAACCTCTGACAACTTTTTCAAACTTTATTAAAAAACGTGTTCACCTTAGTTCAGGCGATTTATCAAAAACCCATTAAAAACCCATATACTTTGGAGCGATGAACCGTAAACAAAAATACGTCATCTATGCGGTTCCCTTTGGAGCTTTGATATTTTTAGCCCCGCCCCTTCTGCTTCACACACCTTATCCACTTAAGTTTGCAAATTGAGGCACAACTTATAAGTGTAGAACAAAACCAAACATATAAATCTAGAAGAAACAACACCTTTGTTTTTTCTACCAGACGCAAGTCTGATAGCTAAATGAAAATCAATACACTTTATCAATGTATTATTGCTAAATGACTATATACAATAACACACTCACACACACACACACACACAGAAACCAGAATACAGCTTCACCTATTTGCATTTCTGAACTGTGTGTTCTGTTCTCGATCGGATTTCATCGCCCCCTACACAATGTCTCTGAGATGACAGACATTCCCGCTTCTATGGTCTCTATCTGCATCTCAATCTACAGTAACTCTCACTCGCTCTCGGTCTGACTCCTTCAAACCCCATTTAACAAAGCTGAAATTGACTGGGTTCATAACACATTCGATTTAGAAGCGTTGAGCTAAACCATGATTTATGAGTACCCAAAGTGAGACACGTAAGAACTACAGTATAAGAAATCCTTACTGTCCCAATTGTTTCCATCAAGAGCACAACAATAAAAGTTGAGACTTAGCAAAAAAACTCAATCTCAAGAAATTTGTCAGGTTTTGGTCAGATTTGCAGAGATTTCAAAGTCCATAATCAACTAAATAACAAATTGATATCTTTATTTCTGCTAAAAGGGAACAACAGACAACTTGATGCTGGAAACAAAACCGAACTCCAAGTCACCCGAGAGCAACGTCAGCACGAGATTTTCCTCTGGATGCTCGCAAGTGTTCGACCAAGTGTTCAGCGCAAAAGAGGAACATCTGTGCTATTTTAACACTTCTCTGTCCAACCTGCTGCAACACTTCTCCAAATATTTCAGATCAGATTGAGAACAACTGTAGACATTTGATCCTGGTTTTGTGAAGCGGTGAAGTCTGTGACACGTAGGGAAGTGCTTGAAGGTACATGAACAGCTGACCGATGACGTACACTACACTTCAAGTTCAAAACAAAAGTACAGATGTTTTTAGTGCATTATATTATCCATCACCAGTTCCTTTCAGCTTTACTGTTCTCACGTTTTAATGTGTTTTTAGAGGCATGTAGACTGTAAGGTCATAAAAGTGTGTGTAACGTACTGTAAAGGTAGAAAATGCAACAATACAAGAATACATACAATAATTCCAATCCGAAAAAATGGTAAAATAGATGGACACAGCATTGGTAATAAATGACTCATGCCTGAGTATCTTCAATAAAAAAACAGTTTTCTTTGTTTACAACCAAAAAGACAAATTACTGAGTGACCGATAAGACAAAATAAGATCCACACACACAGATTATAGATCATTGCTGTGTGTGTTTAGTGGCTATGACAAACATGAACTCTCACGCAAGGTTCCTGGATCCACTCTCATTACACATGATGAAAAAACCTGTTATTATAAAGCAACATGAGCACTATATTATTACTAAACACACACACATTCTCAAAATGCCAAACACCCCCACACACAACAAAGCCAACATGACAGAAATGACTGGAAACATCACATCTCTTACCCTAAAAACGGCTGTGTCCTGAGATCCAAGACAGGTCCAGTAGAACCAAAACAATCCAATATAAGATTCACAGCGAGACTCCAAGATTCAATCCAGAACGTGACTCTGTCCGCCAGCAGTGCATTACTGAGTCAGCCTGGTAAAAAGTCTGTCGCTGTATCCACAAAACCACAGAGATCCATGAGGCGGTCGTGAACAGAATACAGAACTGTCATAAACTTTTCCCCTGACTGCTCACGCCATCTGCATGCAGGGGTCCCTGCGGGGAACGACAGCCTCCCTCCACTCTCAGGACGTCCACGGGGGCTCTGAGCCCAGCCCCTAAACATGCACACAAAACACACAAGTCACACACCGAGAGTCCTTACACACATACAACACCAGCCGTGCTGTCTCACTCTCTGTCTCTCACACACATTATGTGGGAAGGGAGACCGCGGGAGGACTGCGACCTAAGACAGAGTGAGAGAGAGAGAGAGAGAGAGAGAGAGAGAGAGAGAGAGAGAGGGAGAGGTTTAAGAAGCGTTCTCAGTTTCAGATTGCACACACACACGCTTGTCTCACCCTCTTGTCTCGCTCTGCTCTCTGTGTCTATTTACACACACATACAATTTCGACGAACCACAATGTGCTTGCTCACATGAGCATATAGAAAAACACAGGCACCTGCATGCACTTAGATCTTTGACATCTAGACAAATAACCTTTCAATAACCTTCCCATCCAGTTCTGACAGAGTTCACCTGTTTAGGGTTTCACGTTTGTTCAAACAGAGGTGTGTTATATTTGTAGCCCCGCCCACCGTCACACACAGCCGTCAATGGGCTTGCACATCTTTTTAGCACAGGTACATCACATAATTTCATGAAACAGAATCTTCTCTTTTAATGAAAATCTTACCTCAAGAGAGTTATTAGTCAATTATACTTACCATCATGTCTTTCCGCTGTGAAACACAAAAAGGCACAGTGTTTACATCGCTCTTATTACGTACATCATACGTGAGCGGGGATCAGGGGCTGTTGACGTCTAAAGTACAAATCTGAATATATAACTTTGTGACACAGTAAAACAGATGCGCAAACAAACCTCAAGAAAGTTTCATCGCAACAAAATGTGAAAAAGATCGTCTTTTAGCACCACACGAGCAGCAGAAGTGAGGATACTAAATGTCATCAGCTTCAATATCGCTGATACTGGATGCATGCAGAAACAAAGCAAAAGGCTTTAGCGTATGATGTGATGCCATATATGGAACAAACATGATTCAAAGCCATCCTTTCCATGATTTGTAACAACAATATCACATCAAGTCTTAGGTTCTACCTTTGTTAAATTCAACCTGAAGGTGTTTTCATGAGATTCAAGATGTTGGCAAATAGGGTATTTGATGAAATCTCTTTGGTTATGACTCTTGTCATATCTTGCAGAATCTTAAAGTAAAATGTTTTGACTGAACCAGACTTTCGAAACTATTTCAGGGGCACCAAAGGGATACTTTATCACTCATTCATCCTCATGTCATTTGTAACCTGTACGACTTACATTCTTCTGCAGAACACAAAAGAAGATATTTTGAAGAATGTTGATAAACATCGGATTGACTTGTTGCGGAAACAAATCTACAGAGACATTTCACAGAAGAAAGAGTCATATAGAGGTTTTAAATGACATGAGAGTGAATAAATGGGTGGTGAATTATCCCTTTAAACTGTAAAGGATTTTCACCTAAAGTAAATGATCCTCTTTAGTGTGTGGTTTTGAGATCTACATTTTCAAACATAGACCTAACATCAGTCACCGGACCACATTTCCACAGATCCCTATCACAATGTGGCAGACTCTTTGTCCACAAGCCACTTAAACTGCAGAAACAACTGTGAGATAAGAACATTTATGGAAGAGGAATCCAAGGTGGGAAAACAATATCAGGTGAAAATGAGAAAACGTCAAAGCGAGTTAAATCAAGTATTGATTTAGTGAGAGGATTATTTAAAAAATGACACACAACTCTGCGGACAGTGTACATGTAAGATCTGTGGAAATTATACGGATGTGGTCAAAAAGAAATTGAATTTCAATGGCACGCCTCTTTGAAAAAGCTTCTGTTTATCAGGACGGGCTGCTTTTCTATGGACTGTGATGTTATTTAAATGTTATTGTGGCCTCTGCAGCATTTTCGACAGGTTTGCGGCACAGTGTTCAGGTGATGGAGTCGGGCAGGAGCAGTGAGATGTGTGTGTTGTTCCAGACTTTTATTACTGTCGCTGTGAGTTATTGAGGTGTTTCACAGCTTTCAGACTGATGGCTGGTGATGCACAGAACCTGATGTTTCAGATTGTCGTGGCCCATCATCATTACAGAGGTGTTTGTACCTAAAACAGAGAAACAGAAACGATTTAAATAGCCGTAAACAAGAGAAATGAGTCGTGTTTCCCTTATTACATCTCTGCTTACTTTCTACATCATGAACTGAAATTATATTTTGAAGGACGTTGGTAACCAAACAACATTGACCCCCAACAACACAAAACCACTCAAAATATATTCTCTTATGTTCCACAGAATTTATAAAGGCTATTAATAAATGTATTTTTAGTTTTTTAGTTCCTATCGTCACGGTCTAAGACTGTCTTTTTATGTCATTCACATGCTAAACAGCACGTAGTATGAGCAAAACACTGGCTGCTGTAAATAGAGGTTTCTGTGTCTGGCACGCCTTATTTACTACTCACGTCAGTACAACAGCATGCAGAAAATAGCTTAACTTTGCTCAATTTACCGCTTGAAATGAATGCGAAGAGCAGTCCATCCACCAAACAAACGGTTACAATTATCTGCTTTTATAAACCTTTTTAAAACCTTAAACATGATCAACATATCCAATAAAAACTGACCCTTCCATAATTTCAAGTTATTTTAGAGCCATCAGGACAGCGGTTCAATTAAACATTATGGACCGTTCCTGTGTAAGCATGAACTTTTCGTTTCAGAATGGTTACTATTAGGAATATAGATTTTTTCTGTATCCAGATGGAAATACACGCTACAACATAGACTGTGTGTTGTCAAGCGAGGAACCAAAAACCTGTGACATAATTCATCACCATGGTTATGCTGGCCAGTCATCCTAGATGTGGTGCACAGGTCACCCACTGTGCAACAGCTGTTGATATTCTATTTCCCACAATGCACAAGGAGAGACAGAGGTCACAGAACTTACTGGGAACATCAAACTGTTGCCGCGGTGACCAGCCCTTTGAATCCGGGAGTTGGGGTAAATGTGACTCATGATGGAAGTTTTACATTTTTGTGGCACAAAGATTCATTTGATAAGAAACACGATTTGTAAGCGGTGATGAAAACACTTTTGACCACACTATGCGCCTATGAAATGGAGTCTCCGTGGTGCCCTCTAGTGTTAAAAAGAAATGCAAAAAACAACAATCCTTGACTATTGAAACTCGGCTTGGCAAAAACAATGTCATTTTATTTCAAAGTAACAATATACCATTATGCTTTGTAGTTCTAAGCTTTGTTATTAATGCCCGGGAATCAACTGAGGGTCCAAATCTGTTGATTCTAATGTTATTCAGTCGCAATGGTTCATGCCTTCACACCGTATAATAATACAATTTGGCATTAATATAATACATCATTTCAGTATAATAAATAAATTCCATTATCTATTTTGCAGATTGTCCCTCCTTGTCTCATAATTAATCGATTTTGAGACTTTCTGTGGAATTCACAGAGAGGTTCACATATGGGCCTACTAATTTCGCCTGATGGACACTAAAAACAAGCCCTGAAATCCCATATCTAGAGACCAGAATATTACAGGGACTTGAGGATTAGCTCTTTTGACTCGAACCAGTAAGCATCCACCCTGGCAACACCTTAGCAACCCCTCAAAAATGCAGAACATTCACACAATGTGTGCGCCTCTGCCTGGATCTTGACAAAGGAGACCAGTCGGCTTAGATGTTCTTTAAACTCATCTATCAAACTATTAACAAGTTTGTTCTCTCTTCGAACTCACAATGATGCCCCACAGGCCTCATTTGTCCACTGCACTTAGTGAGCAGTACATTTATCCAGCGCAAGAGCCCTATAAAACAAGGACATGTACTGAACTGCAGAGAGAGAGAGATTTAATCGAGGAGGGCGAGGTGTCCATAACAGTTGGTCATGTTCAATCACCTCCCTGTGTTTGTGACGGTGGGATGGTGGGAGGGCCGGCAAACGCCTGGCATGTTTATTCAGGGCTTGTGTCTTTGTAATTGAATGCTGAAATAATAGATCTGATGAGAGATGGGAGACTGGCAGCTGGCCTGTCGTATCTGGCAGGGTTCAGAATTGAACCGAGAACATGCTGTGGGGAAACTCAATCCAATTGATAAAATCAGAATTTAGCATTGAGACTTAGGCTACATTCTGAAAGCTTAGAAATTGAGTTTAGCCGAAAAAATATCTAGAGGTCAAAAAGAAGTCATGTGTCTGATTCTTAGACATGCTAAGCAGTCTTTCCTTAAAGAGTGACAAACACGAGGCCTTGCTGACTTTTGACGTAAACCCACAAGCATCTGTTCCATCTCTAAACATCACTGAAGGGATACTTCAGCCGAGAAACAACACTTCCCCATGTTTTACTCACCCTTAAGGCATCCTAACTGAATATGACTTTCTTCTTGAAGAATAATGCAGTCGGAATCCTAATACCACTTAGCCGTTATATTTCAAGAATGGGAGTGAATTTTTTGAAGCTCCAAAAAGTGCATCCATCGATCAAAGAACGGCGCGACACGTCTCCGTGGTCTTAACAAAGGTCTTCTGTGGTCAGCTGTGGCCTAATGGTTAGAGCGTTGGGCTTGTGATCAGAGTCATCAGAGGATGCTATGTTTCTATTTCGTAATTTGCCGGAAAAAACAGCCTCTTGTTCGCCTACAGCAGATGTTAGACATTATAGAAATAGATATTTATCTTAAAGTCTGTAATTTTGGGGTGATCTATTGAAAGAAATGCAATATTATATACATAGCTATTTCTTCAGAGGTGTATAAAGAGCTTACACAATAAAGCTTTATGTTTTTATTACCTTAGAATGAGCTATTTCTATCTACATACACCGAGGGACCCCTTGCATGTAATTCGCCATGTTCTGTCAGCCATCGGGAGGGGTGGAGTAAGCAGTTTGTTGCAATTCACAACCTGGTCGCTAGATATTACTCACTTGACCTTTAAACAATCGCATCGATTCCCTTCAGAAGACCTTTGTTAAGACCACAGAGCCGCGTCGAGCCATTCTTTGATCGATGGATGCACTTTCTGGAGCTTCAAAAACTGCCCCCATTCACTCCAATTCAACCTCTTCTATAACGCCGACTGCATTATTCTTCAAGAAGACTTAGGATGCCTTGAGCGTGAGTAAAACATGGGGAAGTTTTGATTCAAGCCTGAAGTATTGATTAATACTGTCACTATTGCCATGGGCAAATGTTTTGTGCGTGTCTGTCTGCAGATTCATCCACCATTTCTCACAGACTCTGAGGCTTAGGGCAGTAACCTCATGAGCGGGTCAGAGACGAAGTCAGGTCAGGGTGGGGGTCACAAGCACATATAAATTGTTTAAGGGAACAGTACAAAAAGACGGCTGAGAGATGTTTGTCCCTGCAGGATGAACCTTCAAGACTCCATGTTTACCCAAGCTGGGAGTAGAGAGGAATCTGCTTGTTTGGTGATAGTTTCTCTGTTGACACATTCCACCGTTCTTGAGCCTGCTTTTGCCTTGACAGGCAAAACAGATAACATACATCACTTATGTTGAAGAGACAAACTCTTTAACATAAGTTATAATAAAAATGGAAAGGGACCATATATTCATATCTGGGCCTTACCTTTATTTAAAATAATCAAAATCGGGTGCATGACAGACTTTATGCAGCAGGGTTTCGCATTTTGATCTGGCTGAAACTTTAAAACAGTCAACAAACAGATTTGATGGATTGACTGGTTCTCGCCATGTATAAAGCCTGAGATGCTGTAAATGTGTAAAGAATGAATAAAACAAACAAACAAACAAAGAGAGCCAGTCGTCAACATCCCATCGGAGTTTACAGATGTTTCAGTGTCGGTTCCGGGTAATATGCGGGAATGATCCAATGATGGTCAATAATCAATAAATAACAGTGATACGTTCATTCATTCATTTTCAAGCATAACACTTATTATTAGCCACAATCAAATGAATTGAAAAGAAAGTTTAAAAATAACAAAATAAGATAAATAAAACATACAGACTTGCCAGGGTTAACAAAAAAGAAGGTAATACAATTACATCTTAAGGAGACACAAAGGATGAATACAAACATTTCATAGCTTTTCATTTTTTTATTGCCATGGGTAAAAACAAAGAAGTATAAATTTCAAACACGATAATAGTTGCAATACATAAAAATACAAGTAAATAGGTTGGGGAAAAATAACGAAACACAAGGACGAAAAAAAATGTATCAACATAATAAACCAACATCAACATAAAAAATTATTAATCAAAAAAAGTAAAACAAAATAATAATAATAATATGGAACTTGCAAATTGACGTCACACCGTGTTGCATGCTGGGTGTTGTGGCCATCATTGTAGGTTTTTTTTTTTTTTTTTTTTTTTTTTATTGAACACATATTCATGTACAAACATTATGGCAATGATAACAGTTCTTACCCATAAACGTACAAAACGGGTGCAGGTGCATAACATACACACAAACAAGAAAAATCGTTAAATAATAATACAAGTAATAAAATAATAAATAAAAAAAAATATAAAAATAAATAAATAAATAAAATAAAAAATAAAAAATAAAAAAAAATTAGAAACAAAATATAAGGGGCTAGGGTTTTTTCTTTAAATCAAATTCTTCTATTTTAGACAAAAGACTAATTGCATTATTCTTCTTAATTACTGTAAGGGCTTTTGTAAATGAAACAAATTCACCATGAAAGGCATAGAACCTTGGTATCACCTTTAGGTATTTAGCTTTATGCACAAAAAATTTCCCAAGCATGAGGATATTGTTAACCAGGAAGTCATTGTCATTTGCCATTATACGTCCATATATAATGTCCTTTGGTGTGAAGTCTTTGAGGTGGGGTATCTTTGGATGAAGCCAGTCGTATATGTCAGACCATAAGGCCTCTACATACATACAATGAAAAAACAAATGCTCTGAGGTTTCAATATCATCACAGAATAAACATTTATTGGAATCAAAACCAAATCGAATTCGTAAAAATTCACTCGATGGATATATCCCATTTAGAATTTTGAAATGAACTTCTTTAACTTTGGGGGGCAAAGGAAATTTTAAATATTTGGTTCGAAGTCTGGGAATGGTATCTTTTGAAAAAAAAATTGAAATTGAGTTTCTATAAACTAATACAGGAAAAGAAATGTTGTTAAATTTATTTCTAATCGTTTGGTTTGAAAGTTGGCATCCTTTAAAATCACGGCCTTCAACTACAAGTGCGGGGAGATGTGGGATTATAGCGACAGAATAAGAGAGAGTTTCTTTAATTAGACATATAACAGATTTTGGGATGGCTTTAATAATAGACTCAAATTTGGCCCGATTGCAAATGAGATTATATTTAACACAGAAACTTTCATATGGTATAATTCCACTATTACTGTCAATTAAATGGGACACTGACCAAATACCTTTCTCCATCCAGTTCTTGTCAAACAGTGATTTGTTCCTGACCGTAATATATCTATTGTTCCATAATGGTGAATTGTGTGGTGTAAAATTATGATTATATAAAATTTTCCAATATAACAAAACCTGTTGATGAAACTTGGATAGTTTAATTGGAAGACGTTGAACGGTGAAATCACAATTAAGTAAAAATTCTATTCCTCCTAATTTCTTAAACAATTCTCTGGGAATGTGAAACCAACAATTATTGTGGTTCAAGAAGGATTTCAACCACTTAATTTTCAGCGTCCCATTTATAGAATCAAAATCAATTGCTTGTAGCCCTCCATCTTTATAATCTTTTGTTATCTCAACTCTTCTTATGTAATGGGTTTTTTTCCTCCAGATGAAACCAAAGTTAATCTGGTTGATTTTTTTAATGGCTCTATTCGAAATAGCTATTGTGTATGCAGGATAGATTAACCTTGAAATGCCCTCCATTTTAGTCAAAAAAACTCTACCTAATAAGCTTATATCACGCAACAACCAAGAGTTAAGTTTAATTTGACATTTATCTAAAACTTTCCACACATTCATATCCTCCAATTCACCAGAATCTTTTGAAATAAGCATTCCTAAGTACTTAACTTTAGACTTTATAGGGATGTTATAAGCCTCAGTCAAAAGACATTGATGAATTGGCATTAATTCACATTTATCCAAATTCATTTTCATACCGGAGGCTTTAGAGAAGGTGTGAATTATTTGTAAAATTTTGGGGACCTCAGTTAGCTGTTTCATGAAAATGGTAGTATCATCAGCAAACTGGCTAACGATAACTGGCTGGCCAAGTATCTCCAAGGGGGCTATGCTTGAGTTCTTAATAAAGATAGAAAGCATTTCTGTAGTTATAATAAACAGAAAAGGGGAAATAGGGCAGCCCTGTTTTATGCCACGATTGATTGGGAATCTTGGTGATGTACCTCCCGATAAAGAAACCGAACTATTCGAATTTTCATAAAGGGATTTTATAATATTTCTAAATTTATCACCAAAACCAAACAAATTTAAACAGTCAAAAATAAATTGGTGTTCAATTGAATCAAATGCCTTGTAGAAGTCAATGAAAAGAATAAAGCCACCATCTTCTATTAGATGTCCGTAATCTAAAAGATCAAGCACTAAACGAATATTATTATGTATGGATCTTCCCTTCATAAAACCGGATTGGGAATCACTTATGATTTTATGTAAAAATAATTTTAATCTGTTAGCATATATGAGGGTTACAATTTTATAATCTGTGTTTAATAATGTGATTGGTCTAAAATTATCTAAAATTTTTGGGTCTTTATCAGGTTTAGGGATTAAGGTTATGACACCTTGTTTCATAGAGAGGGGGAAAGTCATACATTCAGTTGCTTCTTTTAACATAAGCAAAAAAGGTTCTTTAAGAAAAATCCAGAAATGTTTATAGAAATTGGCTGTGAGGCCATCACACCCTGGAGATTTGTCTGAAGCCAAGCTATTTACTACTTTATCCAACTCATCGGAAGTAATATCAGCATCACACAGCGCTACATCCTCATCATCTATCTGAGGAATAAGATCTTTAATATGATTGAAAAACAATATTTCATCGTCCAGGGAAAATGATGAGGAATATAGATTGCTGTAGAAAGAGACAACTTCCTTAGTGATTGAAGCTTGATCAGTAATTACCTTGCCCTGGAGCGATAAGGCTTTAATTGAAAGTTTCTCTTGCCTTCTTTTTTCTAAACGACAGAAGTAAGAGGTACTTCTTTCCCCATCCTCAATCCATTTGGCTCTGGACCTGATAAATGCTCCTTCCGCTTTACGAAGATAAATTTCATCAAGCTTGTTTAGAAGATTTTGAAGTTTCTGTTTATCATTCTCAGTAGGTGAAGTTTTACTATAATACATATTTATATCTTTAATGATGTTCATTTCAGTTAATCTGTTACTTTTATTGACTGTTTTTCCGAAATTAACTGAATATTCTCTAATTTTAAATTTAAGAAATTCCCATTTGGAAATATAGGATACAATCGAACTATCAGACATCACATTAGAGACCGTGGCTTTAATACCCTCATTAAACGATTGGCTTTTTAATAAACTAGAATTGAATTTCCAATACCCTTTATTCCGTTGGCTAACACCGGGAGGGTTAAAGCTCAATTTAATGACAGCGTGATCTGTGAGAGGAGCTGCTGACATACAACAGTCGCTGAAGAATTCTAAAGCGGAGACTGAGATTAACCAAAAATCTATTCTCGACTTTACTACATTGTTTGGTTTGAACCATGAATATTGCTTAACGTTAGGATATTTAAATCTCCAGAGATCCAATAGATTGTGAGTGCGACAAAGACCATTTAAAACAGGGTTGTAAGAACTGAGACTACATCTGGAGGGATATCTATCAAGCCATTCATCACTAACCATGTTAAAGTCACCACCCATAATTATGACAGCAGTTGGATAAATGAGTTTAAGGTTTACAATTACATTAGAAATATCTGAAATCAACTGTCTGTTTTGAATTAAATTATTAAACCCATAAACATTAATCAAAAAAATGTATTGATCATCCATTTCTAGAACACAAACAAGCCAGTGGCCATTGTTGCTAAATCTAGATGTCAATATTTTACCAGGCGAGTTACAGAACAAAATGGCCACACCTGCTGATCTATTAGACCCATGGTCAAAGATAATTTTTTCACCCCATTGGTTTACCCAAAACTTTTCATCCTCTGGTCTTGAATGAGTTTCTTGTAAGAAAATAAAGTGTGCTTTTTCACCCTTACAAAACAAAAATATTGATTTCCTCTTAGTGTTCTCTCTTAAGCCCCTAGCATTGAGTGAAATACATGAAAAAAAATATTCATAAACAAACTAACAACCGTCAGTAATTATTAAAGTCCAACAGACTAAACTTTTAAAGAGAAGTGAGAAAAAGCTCAAATAGGCAATGTCCCTTCAGTGAGAGTTGAATGTAGATGAAACCATACTGCCTTCCCAAACCTATATCGTTACCTTGTGTGCTCCTAAGTGACTCTCTGTCCGTTAATATAACCCGCACCACCTCTGAAGAACGCACGCTTTCCAGCATCTCTTGCTTCTTTAATTTTTGGCCATAGAGCAGCTCGGGTCTCCCTGTCGGCTTTGCAGAGGTCTTCGATAAAGCTGATACGAAGTTCTTTACAAATCGCGTGATCCTTGGTCATTCTCCACAGCGCATCCCGATGCAATCTCTGAGTGAACTGAATTATGACGTGTCTTGATATGTTTCCCTCACGTCTCCCTATTCGATGAACTGAGTCCACAATCTGGTTAATGCTCGAGGACCATGAAGGTGAGATTTTGACCAGTAACTCAGCTACCACCACCCGTATGTCTTCGCCATCCTTTTCTTTTAATCCACGAATTCTGAGATTCCACCGCCGTTTGTATCGTTCTAACTCAAGGACACGTTCCATTAGATCTGCGTTGTCTTTCTTTACAGCCGTTACATCTCGAACTGTCGATTGCAGCTGCATTTTGCAATCTTTAATTTCTGCCGCGTTGAACTCGACAGCCTTAGCTATGCTAGACAACATGATGGAGTTCTGTTTCAGCTGGGAGCCCAGTGTATCCACCTTATCAGTTAGTTGCTTTATTGCATCCAAGACCGCATTCATACCTTCATTTCCTTCTGACCCCGTAATCTGCCTTTTAGCTGTTGGTGAGTTCTTTTCCGGTGAGAACGGATCTTTTCTTTTAGTTTTTTCGGTGGAAACAACTTCCATCCTAACGGCATACTCGTGGTCGTCAGTTGCGTCGATGCTGCTGGATAAATTACCCAGATTCCTTTCCTTCAATGACATGGTGCACAAACTGATTCGATGATTTAAAATACACTGTTGTTTGTAATTTTAAAAAGGAGCACAATGTGGCAATTTGGATAGCAAAATATTGTTAATATCTGGGACAGGCCTAGAGAGCTCAGATCTTTCAAAGCACCTGGTCCGCCATCTTGCGCAGCCTCGGCCATCATTGTAGGTGGTAGCGGCTCTTTTCTGCTAGTGAGTTCAGTTCAACGTTGTTCCATTTGACTTGATTTATTAATATTTTCCGCCGTTCTAATTCTCTTCACACCACTGTACGCAAAAGCAAGGTTAGTAAAACAAAACAATCGCTTGTAAACAACCTCCTAAGATAGCGGCGCATCCCCAGCATGCAACGCGCCGTGATTGACAAGCTCTATATGAGCCGTGTAATCCTTGACATCACTTTACATTGTGCTTTGTAAAAAATGCACATTAACGGTGCGTACCAGACGCGATATATTGCCCTCTGAAGGGCCATTCGGGAAGGGGACACCATACAAAACGTCCCTACAAATAAAGACAAGATGACATTGTTTTTATTGTTCCTTTTGCTAAGTACATTTCAAACGGACAGATTAAGAGATACGATTGCGTTTTCCCCTCTATCAAGAGCTTTTCTCTTTGAAGGGAGTAGGGATGATCACTTCGGAATGGAAGGCAGGGAAAGTCAACCTTAAGATTGATCTTAAATTGACTAGAATTAGACAACGTCGTATTTAAAACCATCATATTAAGCCTTAAACTTGTCTGGAGGAGAACATATTGACAAATGTGGAATAACATGCAAGTTTGGTATTCTTTATATTAATCATAACCCCAAAATGATACCTGTTGGTAAGCTATTATATTTTTAAGACAGTATTGACCCCCAGTGGCCAGGAAGGGTAATGCACTTTAAATAATTTCTCTGGGTGTCTGCTTTTTAGATGAGTTTGAAGACCATAGTTAAACATATAAGGTACCTGGGGGTCAGCTAGTATGTTATGGCTATTTCCGATTTAAAAATAATATGTAATGTTGTTTTATTTGTTTTACTACATTATTCAGCGTCCTATTCCATTCTATTGACAATGATAAAATTACACGAAACGTCTCGTGTATGTAGTAATGTAGTTATGAAGGTCCTGTAACTGGTTCATTTAGTTAATTATCTTCTTTATCTTAAATGTGTGATTCTCAGTGATAACCACTGTGTGTGTGTCTGCGTGCGCATTTGTGTGTGTGTCTGTGTGTGTTCGTACGTGTGCATAGTGTGTGTGGGGTGTTTGGTATGGGGACGTGTGCGAATCGGTGTATGTGCGTCTGTCTTCTGTGTTTTCACATTTTTTTGTTTTTACTTGTATAACCGTACATTTTAGCTTATAGTCAATATGTTTCTTGTACAGCTGCTTTGCAGCAATGACAATTGTAAAAAGCACTATAATAATGAAGATGACTTGACTTGAGTAATGTTTTCAACCTATGAAGTACACTGTTAAACCTCGCTGTAAATTACAGGGTAAATAACTTTAAAATAGTCAGTATTTAGCAGTAACATTGGGAAACAGTATTTAACTGAAACATGAGGTCCATTTCTGTAGCTCAGATAATATAATACAGTTAATAACTATATTAACACATTACAGAGAACAGCTGTAATATTCAGCTGTAAAATACTGCCTTTTTTACTAAACTGTCACATACACACACATATGTGCGCTGACTGCTTAATTGTTTACGCAAAGGTGTTGCCACTTTAAGGGCAGCCAGGTGTGTGTGATCATTGAGTTTATGTTCCTTTCCTTTGATTGTCATGGTTTGAAACTTAAAATGAAATCCCCAACAATGAGTGATTAAACATTTCAAATATTTAGAAGGTTTTTGTTAAATATACTGCAAACGTAGTTAAGTTAATCATTTCTTATTATGTGCTCTGTATCTTTTGATTCCATAAGCTACCTGTTAGCTAGCTTTTAGCATCTTACAACTCTCAGTAGCCTTTAGAGTTGAAAATAATTTATCACCCCACCGCTTCTTTATTTATTTTTCCTGTTTATTTTTTATTGTGTAGTCACATTACCCACAATGTACAGATGTGAATTGTGAGAATTGCCTTTACGCCAACTAGGCCTTTTTTATACACATGTTAAAAAAACACCAACACAGTGCGAATTTTCAGTTTGAGTTTCAGTGCCCTTGTATTTTTAAGAAATTCTCCTCATTAAGGTCACACATGCAGATTGACAAAATTATTGATGAATTACTTGCACAAGATCTGTTAACTTTGTACAACGAAGGTTGTAAAAGCTACTTCAAAAAGAACTTCAACTTTGTTCCCCCAAAACCAATATATCTGGTTAGTGACTGTTAAGGTAAAGTTAAAATGGAAGAAAAAGAGGAAAATATATATACTCATCATTGTTAAATTAAAAAGATTTGAGATAAAAATGAGTGAAGCCTATTGGGTATGAGCACAGTGCTACCTGGAACAACCAAGGAAGCTGATTGCATTGGAACTGCACATGGCACAAAGTACCAGGTGTGTGTGATTGCCAGCATGCTGAAAGATCTTTGTGAGCAGTGAATGTGCTTCTCCTACCCAAGATTGGAAATCAGCATTGGGTCAATTGAGTTTGTCCAAAGACTGCTGGGAAAAGCCACAATGTGTTCATAAACTTAGAGATGCTACTGGTAGGACAAATACTCGTTGTGTACTGGATGCTTGAGAGTAGTTTATGCTAGTAGTTTTAGCACCTAGCATGCTAACTGGACGTGTGCTATGAAGTGTTCTTGATTTTACATTGCTGTTAAGTTGCTACATAAACTGCAAATATTTTAACAATGTTGTTTGTACTTAAAATATCTTTGAATACTGTGTGCAGTGACTTATATATTTATGTTTTCTGTATAGGTTATTAAGCTAATCATCTGAGATATTCATTGAAACATATAATACATTGATTTGATGATGAAGAAATCTATGCTTTGAGTTATTCTATGCACCCTCTTAAAGTTGATTGGAGCCTTTTTCAAGTTTGGTCAGACATGCAGGCAAACAAACCCTGATAACTTGACAGTGACACAGCTGGTAAAGATCGCTTTTGACATTATTTGCCAGTTATAGAAACCCTAAAATCTCTGTTTAAGCAAGCATCGGCGAGGGAGCAGTACAACCAGTCAAAAATGCTTGATCATGATGACAAGGTAATGGAGGATATAAGGATGGCACATGCATCACGCAAAATGCCATCTTTCATGAGAATCCATCATCGTTATCAATGATCTTGTATCAGGATGCATTTGAAGAATAGCCTTTTTTATGTATTTGTGTGTTTGTGTAATATTGTAAGTTAATACTTTAGTTTATTAGTCACATTAATTATGGTCTACTATTCATTTGCAAAGTTGTGTTGAAAATGTTTAATGAATTGATAAGTGACACAGTTTCTGTTGTTTATTTATATTTTTTATATTGTTAAAGAAAATAGAATGTATTTGGTTAACATTTTGAGTAATCTTTGCCATTGATATCCCATATCTACAATATAATGTAATTGTTTTCTTTATTTTCCTTTAATGTGATTTATACATTGCCATACACTAGCAGTGGATGTTATATTTCAGAAAAAAATTTCAGGTTTGTTCAATTGTCTTATGTAATTGTGGATTTTCTTGTGTTTTGTATGCTAAAGTAATAAATTATGTTTGTTTGAACCTTTTGAATTTCTTTGTCTTTTTAGAAGATAATGCCATCAAATAAAATGCAGCATATTTGATGGAGCACAATGTATATGTAGTATTCTACTGTGATTGTAATGCATTACAGTAAATAACTATCACCACTACTCCTGCCAGTAATTAGCTGTTATTCTTGATTTACAGTACAATACTGACAAAATTGTTGCCAGTTAGTCACCGTAAAGTCTCAGTTACAGTAAAATACTGGCAACACTGTTGCCAGCTTCTTACTGTAATGTATATTTAAAGGTAACTAACTGGCAACACTGTTGCCAGTTAGTCACCGTAAAGTCTCAGTTACTGTTAAATACTGGCAACACTGTTGCCAGCTAATAACTGTTGAATCTGCATTACAGTAAGTAGCTGGCAACAGTGTTGCCAGTATTTTACTGTAGAAATGCCTTGAAAGGTCTAACAGTGTAGGCTACCTTTTTGAGTTAATTTCAGTAGTTTATTTAAATAGCATTGCATTTGACCAGTACTTATATTCCTTTTAGCCTTTGAGTTTATAGCTGCATGCATAATGACTCAAAAATAATAACAGCCATGGCCACGGTTTGAAAACAACATCAGGTATCATTTTCTCTCACACCCCCCCTAAATAGATCCACATTGACATCTACTTAGAGAATCCATTGTTACATTTTGGATTGTTACGATGATGACGCACATGCAAAAATGAATGGCGATGAAAAGAAACATTTCTTTTTTTCTAATCAAAAACATGAACAGCCGTTAACGATCGCTGGCTGCCAAACAGTGTTGGATGGTGTAGAGATCAAAAAACGGTAAAATGATCATTTAAACGATTTATAACTATATTTTCCACAGAAGTGTTAATGAAAACTGTGCCTGCACGCATTTCACATGCACCTTAACACCTTTTCACTTCAATAACATGCGACAGACAATGTAAAAGTGCACCTCTGGGTATTTGTGAAGCTTCAAAGCAGCTTCTACATATTATTGGAGGGCGTTTCACGGCTCTCTAGGCCTTTGGAATGCCAAACATCTAATCAATTTCACGTCTGCGTGTTTATTCCTAACTTAGATATCCGATTCATTGTTGTTGAAGCGCAGTCCCCAGACGTCGCTTAATTTCCCCAAAGGTCGTGACCTGACACTTGTTCAGGCACTTGCTAATAAACAACCTGTTGCTGTTGAACCCGGCGGCCGCAGTAAATATCAACACGCTCGGCTGTCGTAAATCAACGGTATTTACAAGGTGCTTCGCGCACCTTTGTTTCTGAAGGGCGATGTTGACGTGTTCAGAGAGTCAGATTCTCACCAGCTCCTTCCTGTTTTTCCGAACGAGGTCTTTGTTTGGCTGCAGGACTCCCTGCTTCACTGTTCTCAAGGGAATGATGGGAGAAGCACGGAGCAGATCTGTTTTATCAGAGACCTCTCTCTATCTCTGTCTTGTTTTATGTCTCTCTATCACCTCGCTTTGTGTCTTAGTCAGGTCATGGTCAACCGTGTTAAGAAGGGAATGATTTGCCAGATTCCTAGATTGCTGAAGTTAAAACAAGATATACATATTATATAATATATATTTTGCTCAGTCATATATGTTGAATAGTCAAAAATGTTTGGAATAATATTATTTTTTACTTTCTTCTTAAAGATACTTTGAAGGACATTGGTAACCAAACATTTCTGACCCCCATTGACTTCCACGGTTTGAACACAAAACCAATGAGGCATTTCTCAAAATATCTTCTTTTGTGTTAAACAACTGAAAAAACAAATAGGCTACAGGTTTGAACATCATGAAAGTGAATCAAAATGATTTTTTATTTTTGGTTTAAATCTGCTTTATATTATTATATATTTTAATTTATCTCATGATAACAAATAATAATACTTAGTTTTAATGAGAGTCAAAGGCCAAGCCATGAAGTCAAAGGTGTCTCATACAACAGCTCATTTGGGCCTATAGAGGAAAGAATCTCTTCGCCTGTTGAGGAAACAATGTATGAAAAGAAGGAAAATCCTCAAGAAACGCTCATGAATGGGTGTCTGAAAATAAGCACTGACAGGAAGACGTGCCGGACTATACAAATATGGAAACGACTGAATTTAAACAGTTTTATTTCCTTTAATGACTGACATGAAAGTAAGATTCTAAGCATTGCATTATTGAATCATGGCACGATTCATGTTTTTAATAATCTGTCACTTACATAAATTTTTACCAAAACGTTCCAGTAGTTTAATTTAGAAAAGGTTTGTGCGGGAATGTCAACAACGTGTTTTTTGTTTATGTGACATGCACAAGAAGTTTGGGGAAGAAGTTTGGTCAACCTGCTACGGTGACGGAAGCAAGTCGTTCCCTTAAAGCCTGTCACGTCCTGAAGTGACGTGTATCGGTTGACAAATTCCAGCCGTTTTTGAATCCTGTCCCAGAGGCAGACACAACAACAACAGGAAGAAAGGCCATTTTCACAGGTGTCAGGAAACACAGGAAATCAACACATGGGATGCTGGGAAACAGCCTCATATGGGAACTCAGTGGTGAGGATCTATCTGTTATTAATAGTTCACGCTGGATATTTTCAGTGCGAGCAACTAAACATGAAACAGTTCTTTTGAATATGCATGTTTGATCTCAAAAGATGTTAAATATATTTAATTTCAATAGGTTTACTTTTGTATTTGTTGTAAGCTGTTTTGCTGATTGTATTTGGGGCTTTTTGTCACACGGGAGGTTAAAATAATCATAATGCTTTTGACTTAGAAATCCAATTGCATGAAGGTCGATTTTTTGTGAATTTTATCCTCCAAATAAAAAGTCAGATTGTCACGATAGTTGGACACTATAAGGTGGGTAAACAAGGATGCCCAATAACAACATTAAGATACATCCAGACAACAGAAAGAAGTATTTTTCTGTTATACACTGAACTCTGTTCTAGATTAATCATTTTAATAACCATAGAACCATTTCTGGCTGAACCTTTAACATCCAAGAACATTTCTGCTTCACAAAAATTGTTCTTGACATTTGAGTAAAGGGTGCTTTGGGGATCCAAAAATGGTTCTTCTGACAAAGCTACGAGGAACCATTATTGTTTTACAGAGTAGGCATCACAGATGATATTCTCTATGTTATCATATTTATTGATATAGATTTCAAACAATCTTCTCAAATCAAGAAATAGACCAAGACGTATATATTTTTAGAATAAGGTTGCTTTAATTTAAATGTCATATAAACAGAAAATCATATCTCCTTGAAGAAAAACACTTCATACCACACAGATGAAAATGTACATAAATTATAATCATCTCCTCACAGAAAGCTTTATTGTTTAGCATCAAAGCGAAATTAAACAGAACCACTTGGTTTAAAGTGTGACATCATACTGTATCAGTGAACTTTAACTCTCAGAAAGCATAGAATGTTTAAGATTTTATTAACACGTGCTGCGTGTAATACATTTACGATTTAAAAGCGTGTGAAAGTTCGTGTGTGAATGAACCACAAAAGAACATTATCATTAGATGTTGAATAATCGTATATGTTCAGTGTGTGATGTACATACGGCAAACATGGGTATGGGAGTGCATTGTGAATGAATGCAGAGGTGCATGCAGTATGAAACTGCTTTGGATTGAAAACATAACATATAAGATATACACAACAATATAGTCATCATTTTAAACAGCCTTTTTAAACATATCAAAATATATCAGTTTGGTCCTTTCATTTATTTTGCTACATATACACTGACTGAATCAAGAAGATGCTAGATTTTCTGTCAGCGAGGGGTGAGAAAGTTACGAGCGGACGATCTGTTGCTGCTGTTGGAGTCACCCGAGCCCAGCTCATTACCTGTGATACGATCCAAACAAACACACATGAGACCAATAACACAACTGCGCTCTTTTACAAAGGAACATTTTAGCTTGGTTTTAAGTTCACATTTATATTTATAAAAATAAGCTCACCTTCGTTTGCCTGGGATTTAAGTTTGGCCATTTTAGACAATAATTTAAAAGACAAGCAAGCTCCCGTTTCTCTGTCACAGAGTACCCCTGCTTTACAGTTGCATGTTTTCCTGCATTCTATACCGTACGTTCCATACATGCAGTCTGTTGAGGGAAACACAAACATGTCACTCAGCGGTTCAACTTGGTTACAGGATTTCTGGGTTTTATGGCCAATTTGTTACAGCCGATCGATGTGACATCATTCAGAGACTGAGTTGACAACTGATTCAACCGTTCCTTTTAAAAATGCTTCTTTATGTACATCCCATAACATAATCTGAGTTCATACACTTAAAGTTAACGTACACTTAAATCTTGTGGTAAAAGCATCATTTAATGGTAAGACGTGTGAAATTGGTGTGTAAAGAGTGTTCCACTGATACAAAGCAATAAATGTTCGTTCACCACCGCATGTATTTTACATAATAAATTAAAATAAAAAAATAAAATCTTACACTAACCCTCTCTCTTTCTCTCAACAGGTAGTGGTCTAGCTTTGTTGAAACTAGTAACTTTGTATTAGCACCTATCGTACTATTGCTCTTGTATGACATATAACTTATTGCCCCCTGAACTCTTTGGATAAAAGCGTCTGCTAAATGACTAAATGTAAATTAAGCAACAATTCAAGGACTCTGCAGAAAACACAACCAGTGGCAGACATTCAACTTTAACATTTAATCTTGATCCGTTCAGAACTTTTTATTTGGTCACATTCTCTCCCATAAAATTATAACTGGAACTTTTTTTCATATAAATTGTGCGAATAATGTCTTGTTTAACGAACAATAATTCAATGAATTATACTTGTAATCTATTTTTATGCATCTTAATTCAACTATCAATTTAAGATTTTTCCTCTCACCAATTTTTTCCCACCCCCATATTTTTAAACCAAGATGATCTGGTCTATTCTACCCGCAGGTGCGTACATCATCATTTCCCACCTTACCTTTACATATCCCATATTCGTCGCCATAATCATCCTCATCCTTGTAGAAGTCGCAGAAGAGTCCCGGTCCGCACTTTACGCCGTGCATCCCGGACACGGTTCGATAGCAGTGTTCTCCCCGTCCCGCGGCGCAGACCTGGCAGCATCCGCAGTCATCCAACACCGTGCGTCTGCAGCGTTGCGTCGAACCGCACAGCGCTGCGTTACATTTCTCCGGGCAGTTCACTGCATATTTACCACCCGCACCCCAAGCATCAGCCTCACCGAGCATCATCAGGAAAAGCGCTGTCATTGCGTATACATGCATGACTTGGATCGATACTAAACACACTGTGCGATGCTGAGCTGTTGCGCACCGGGGAGGAGCTGCGCTCTTCTTAGATGTGATAGTGAATTAACCAGCCCGGGCTGCATTGCTGTCAGCTTTAAACAAGTTTGTTTTGCACATAGAATGCCATCGTCAATTTCCTCAATCCGGTGTTGTTGTCTGTTTGCCAGCCTCCCCTTCCCTGTTTTAGAGATCCGGCGTGGAAGTGGAATTAGAGCTGTGCTGCCATCCAGGAATTGAAATTCGTGGATAATGATGTCAGTCCCCGAGTTGTTTGTTTGAAGATGCCCCCCCAACGGTTCCTGGCTCCTGTTTTGACCCGTGTATAATGGGAATGAACTCTTAACTTTAGCATAGGCCTATTTCATAAAAGAAATAAAAAAAACTCGCTTAGAAGAGGTGCATGCCTCGGTAAATGGATAGATACAATGTTAGTTATTACAGCTGTCAAAATACCGAGTTTATTTGAGGAAACGTGTCCAATAAATATCCAGCATGATAATTAAATCAGTGAGATTTAAAAGCATCGCAGAATCGTATTTGAGAACGTGTCTAAGGTGTGCGCAAATGGATAACGGCAACGCGTACAATCCACCACTAGATGGCGCTGATGCAAGCAAAACGTCTCAGGGAGAGTAAAAAGCAAAAAGAGATGTTCTCGTCATAAATACACAGATTGATAACCGATACAGAAGTTCAACCGATGAAATGCAAATAGGAGTAAAAACGTGTGATAATACATTCACTGCGTTTGCAAACATGCATTTTAATATATGAATTTAGAAAGAAACGCCTAAATACTAGTTCATAAAATACGACGTTGCAATTTAATTATCATTAAAATATTAATAAAACAATCAAATATATTAAGGCTGTGATACACAACAAGACTTTTAAAATCTGAACGGATCAAAAAACTAGACATCACACGCACTTGCAGACTTTTTGGACGTTTTGCACAGAAAACAATAGTTGATCAAATCTGCAAAAATCTGAGCTAAAGGTTTCTAGCGCATTCCAGCATTTGATTCATAAAAACAATCATTTTAAAACTCATTTGCAGAATAAAACGTAAAGACGCAACATGAATTTACACAAATTGACCTCATGAATTTACATAAGTTTACATATTATTTATTATATTAGATCCAATCTTTAAAAAATAATCAACGCATATATATATATATATATATATATATATATATATATATATATATATATATATATATATATATATATTCCGTTATATAACGGAACCTTTCAAACGTCACGACGTCTCGAGGCTACGCTAAATACGTATTCCTACGCTCTACGTGCATTCACGACAGCCTACGCTTCTATTTTTCATGGCAACAACAGTCCACAGCTCGCGGAGCGGTAACCCGCCTCACTATAAACACCCTCCTGAGATTAACCGGCGTTTGACCTCGCCATGCGTATCTTCTCTTTACCGACTGCCATTTAGTCATAGTTCATTTAAAACGTGCGTTTGTAGAGATGAAAACGGGACATGTTTTATAATAAAGCGAAGGGTTTTCGTGTTTACCGGTAGGTTTAAAGAGCCTCGCGGGGGGCCGGTGGTGGTGGACGTTGGGCGTGAATGACACAGGAGAGGATATCAGATCAATCGGTAAGCTCAAACTATACCGGGTGTATTCGACTATATACGATTCTAGCCGTTTGAACAGCTGCTATTGAGTAGATGTCATCTATTTTTGTATCTTCGTTGTTGCTGTTAAGCACCAGCTGATGCGGCAATGTAACTCTAGTGACACTTCATGCATGTTGCTGTCGTAATGCATCTTATTGTGGTTACAATGTTGCGGATTGCGATGGCGTGCATGGATGTGCATTTAGCTTTCAGGGTGAGGCGAGATCAGACGCATATGGTACTTGTCCGATCAGATCTGATTCATCTTGGTCCGACATGCTCGAGAAGATGGCAGTTTGGGTAATGTTGTTTTTAATAGTGGGTTCAAACCGTAGAAAGGTTGATTGATGCTGTTTGAGAAAGTCGTTTAAAGATGTGTTTCCTACACACCCTAATGTCGTTTAATGTGTTACAGGCAGAACGTTGTTTGTGGAAGTTAATAGGAACAGAGAAGAATGGGAATTAAAATGAATGCAATTTGTTAGACATTATCCAAGTTACATTTGCATACATTCAAATATTGAAAATCTAAACTTGGCCTGCCTGCCGTGTTGTTGATATGTGGTACAACTCGTTGCTAGCAGGTGATCTATAAATGGAAAAGCAAGCATTTATTTCGAGGTTAAGGATGAAAGAAATTTGTTTATCTGCTCTACTCAAAACCAGAAGCTCAGTTCCACGGACAAGCATCTTGGTTCCTTTGCCTTTCTTTGGCACGTAAGACTTCGACATGTGCTCGGTATTTTGGTGTCTGAAACCGAGGAGCTCACGCTGTACGGAAGCTTTAGTGGTCACAGTTGCTTCAGATTAGTCCGCCGCTCGGGCCATTCTGACCGGTTGGTTTGTATTCATGTCTCTTGTCTGTCTTTTTTGGTCTCACACGAGGTCAGCAGCGATGGGCAGCTGGTGGTGGAGTCAGCGCCGTTCTTCACTGCTCTAGCTGGGAATGACCCTGCCATTCCTTATGCTGTACAGTTTAAACGGACGACGTCTGTGAAATTATTAAGAATTCCATATAGGTGTCGTGAACTGCGTTTGTATTTATAACGTTCTTATGGGTAGATGTACATCACGTAAAAACATCAGAATTTAGGAATAGTAGGCTATTTACTGTACTAGTTTTGACCCTCTCTTTAAGAGATGCTGTTTTCATAGGTGTGGTGTAAAACACCCACTGCTATGGTTGGCTAATAGTTTAGCATATTGTGTGACTGTGTATTTTGAGAACAGTATGGATCAATTTATTTCAAAACTGCCTTACTGTTGTCATCAAATATATTCAGGAATGTGTTTTTGTCTCAGCTCCTGGATGTGAATCGGTGGGCGGAGCAAAAAGGGGAAACTGCGGAGGTGTTGATCTAGAAGCGGTTTTGCTGACATCATACTGAGGCAAAATCGGACACAGTGTTTGGTCAGCTTGGCAGCTTTTTTGGAGTAATGAGGAAGTTCTATGTTTTGAAACTCACAGGTGTTTTATAGCACAATGACCTATTATATGCCAAAAGATCACAACTATTTTCACGTTTCGAATCACCATCCTTTTGGTAAAAAATTTCTCTGAGCCTATTTTTAAACATGTTCCAAAATGACTCTTTGGGTGTATTATTTCCTCTTTCTCATTATTAATAGCAACATGCAACCTAAGATTGTCTGGATCGGCACCCAACACATTGTAATGAGACCAAAACATCTGTTGTAATCCAGTAAACTCGCTGTATAAACTCAATTATGCAAAACATCTCTCTGCGTAGGCCATCATATTACAAACTTATCCTTGTTGTGGTTTTGAATTATTAGTTGGAGTTCTTAGAGAATGTTACACTCTGTCCCACATTGCCTCCCACATGTGAGGTAGCTTCCAGATGGTTTTTATTTTTACGCACAGTGAAACCGTATAGGTGTACGGCTGATCTTTGAGCAGACAGAGAAGTGCTGGGTCATTTTGCTTGTGGCTGTGACCACGGAGGGGGCCGGTGGTAACCTACTGGAAGGAATGAAGGCCGTTGGGTTCACTGACTCGAGACTTTTCAGGCGGAGGTCCAGGTCGCTCAATTCTCAGACTGATGGTGTCTGGATTATTTTAGACTTGAAATGTCATTTTATATGGACCCAATAGTGCATTTGTGAAGAATGAAATGCTGCTGATTGCTTATGGGCCAACATGACAAGTGTTTTCAAGATAAAGGTGAACATTATTTGTTTACGGAAAATATTTGTGTGGGATGTGATTTTATTCTTTGGCTTGTTACTGGGTGGCACTTAAGGTATGATATTATTGGTTAAAGCCACAATATGGAATAATTTTATCATGAAATGTATTTGTCGCATATCAATATCCGGTTCTTTGCAATACCGGAGTCCGGTTGTAGAAACTATGGCAACAGAGAAATGCAGAAGTGGTTATACAGCATCTGGGACGCAGCAGCTTATGTTCTGTTATTATGGATCACGATAACTCTTTGGCGAGTTAAGGCAACCCAAAAAAATTTACTTGTTGTTTACTTTTTAAACGACGACTGTCTGACTGTTTTAAACACGTATTACTGTGTAGCTTTACGCTACCAAATAAATTGACAAAGTCCAATATCCTTCGCAGGCTAACGTAGCATTCCATTCCATGTTTCTTGCAAGCTAATTCATTACGATGACATAAAATAAAATTCATTCATTATCTCGTCCGTGAACATGAAGGGCTATCTCCATACGGCTCTGGATGGTGAAAATTCCACTCTCCTACATAACGTCATTTAGCGTCGCCTTTTGTTGTTGTTTCGAATGTGCACCATCTAGCGGTCCAAATTTACATACTGTGGCTTTAAAATTTTCTATGCCCAGACAGTTTTCATTATGAAAAGTTTCATAGGTTGTTTTGGATTATGATTATGAAGGATCATAAAGTTGATTGTGTTTTACCATGCGCTGAAAATGGAGCACAATTAGACCAGGGACATAAAGAAGGAATAATGCACAGTTCAGATTTAGTAAAGTAGGTCAATTGTAGGTTAGTTTCTCTGATAAGTGCAAAACAATCAATAGTTTTGTTATTCCGTTTCGTGATGATATTGGTGCAGAAATTATACACTTCTTTAAAACATGGCACTGCTCAGCCTATATAAGCTGGCTATAAAACCCACTGACATGAAAAGTTAATAATAAAAATCGAATTGATAGAACTTTGCCTGTTCCATTGAGTTACTGACCCAGTCTGTCAATTTGGCTGACTATACTGTGTGTGTGTGTCTGTGTGCCCGCTGACATGTTTTGACACAGACTATGTGAGTGAAAGCCGAGTTCTCATGAGTCATACTGCTGAGCAACTTTTAGTTTAACAGCATTTGAGTTAGTACCACAGCCTCAATGCACAAATAAAACAAATAAAACGCAGGAAATTCATATTTTAATGATATGATATAATAACAGCTAGTCATATGATAGCTAGTCATGTTACCCAAGATTAGAGTAAAAGATCTTTTACAAGATTAACATATGGACAATAAAGGTAAATATAGCTGACAGCGTGGACTTCTAGACAATATCCATTATTAAACTGTAACTCGAATACATTTTGATACACATCTAAAATAAAATGTATGGACCTAACTGTGCATAGCTATGTCTTCAGAGGTTTATAAAGTCCATAATGAAGCGTTATGTTTTTATTACCTTAGAATGAACTATTTCTATCTACATACACCATGGGTCCCCTTACATGGAATTCATCATGTTGTTTCTACAGTAGCCCTAAATGGACAAACTGCTCTACAGATTGCGTTTCGTAAATACGTTATCTTCTTCGGCAAAGAAGCGAAAAAATGACGGCATCTTACTCGTGTATCAGTCACCGTAGTGCTTCAAAAGGGAGTGAACCATTGGTGGAACTCTGTTGATGACATGTGTATAAAAAATTATATCACTTATATGTGATATGTCTAGTTGTCACCAAAACAAACACATTCTGAATAAAGTGACTGACCCCCTTTTTTCTCTTTCTTTCTCTCTTCAGCTTTCAGCCTCGTGTGTGTGAATGATGTTCAGTAATGGTGCCTTCTCAGACACACGTGATGCTCAAGTGGCAGGAGCACCTGAACGGCTCATGGGCGGCGGAGGACAGCCTTAAGACGGCCACGCGTTATGGAGCCGCTGCTCTCTATGCTAAGCTACACTACAACAAGGAGGTTGTCGGCCTGGCCCAGCCCGTGCAAGATCTGATGGGCCCGCGTCTGCCCGACTTCCAGTATGAATGCAGCGCTGAGGAAGAGAAGGAGGAATATCTGTCCGCCCTGCTTCACAGCCAGCGCTGCCTGGCCCATCGCATGCTGGCGCGGACCCCCTTCGCCCTATCTGTGCACCACAGGCTGATAGTTCTACAAAGGGTTTTCTATGCCCTCCACAGCAAGTATCACGACCGTTTCCGTGCTCCCCTGCCTCCCCAAACCGCATCCTCCACTGCAGAAGGGGGTGCTATTGAGTCAATCTCGGAGCCTTGGCCTACAGGTAGTTCCCGTTCCAAATCGGGCACAGATGTTCTCATCGAGATGGGCGTCCGGACTGGGTTGAGTCTGCTTTTCGCCCTCTTAAGACAGAGTTGGCAGCGTGGGAGTCTTGAGAACCCTCCAGATGTCGCTCTGTGCAATGAAGTATTAGCCACTGCATCTTCGGTCCTGGCCGCTCTGCCCCCTCTCTCATTGGCCAACGAGAACAAGATTCCAGCGGTGGGACTGGACTGCCTCACCCAAGTCGGAGACTTCTTGAAGAAGACGGCAGTCAGCAGGTCCGGGGCTGATCGGGCGGGTCGCAGATTGGCTTTGGAGCTCTTGCTTTCTCTGGCGTTGCAAAGAGGATCCCTACGCTTTCTTTTGGAATGGGTGGAGGTGGCGCTGGCTGCCTCTGCTTCCTCTACATCATCCTCAGAGACTGTTGGGGTGGGCTACGAGCTGATCCATCAGACCCTGCAACAGATGCGCCAGCACACGGTGTGTTCCTACGCTGTGCATTTGACCTAGCGGTCATGCTAATAACATGAGTGAAGTAATGTACAGAAATGGTGACGGGTAATGGGCACTAATATAGGAAGCTGCGCCTCTTTCGCACTCAGCGAGAGGATTGAGTTACAGTACCAGCCTTTATTTCTATTTGTTCACCCTTACATCAATGTTTCAAGCACTTAAAGGAAAGTGCTACTGATAATTGTTACTGAGAAAACATTACCACTGTTGGCAAGATGCTAGTTTAACCACAACATCTTGCAATATTTTGTAGGGTTGGGTCGCTGTAGCAAAAAAATATCTTTCATTATTTCAACTCATTTTAATTCAAAGCTTGTATGTGACTCTTACTTCTGAAGAAAACTAAATATATTTTGAGAAATGTTTCAGTGGTTTTGTGTCCATGCAATGGAGGCCAATGGGTGGCAACGTTGTTGGAGCACCAACATTCTTCAAAATAGTTGAGTTCTAAAGAAGAAAGAAAGTCATACAGGTTTGGTATGG
This sequence comes from Barbatula barbatula, assembly GCF_947034865.1. NCBI lineage: Eukaryota > Metazoa > Chordata > Actinopteri > Cypriniformes > Nemacheilidae > Barbatula > Barbatula barbatula. Next base: position 3,249,462 of record NC_136785.1, read on the forward strand.
CATTAGGGTATTTTTGGTGAACTACAGTATTCCTTTAAAGGTCCATTACGTAATTATGTATATTATATTACATTGAAAGCAACATAATATACATAACTATGTCTTCAGAGGTGTATAAAGACCTTACATAATGAAGCGTGGCGTTTTATTACCTTAAAATTAGAGCCTATAATAGTAACTTTTTAAAAATGCTATCTGAACATAACTATATTGTTGCTCTCAGACTCACTAGACAGGGAAGACAAGTAAATTTTGTCGCCAAATAAAACCATCATTGCAATGTTCACAATGTTGCTCTTAGTATACTGTTGAAATATCAGCCCGTTTTGATTCTGTATTCCTCTCATGAAGAGCAAGAGCAGCACATATTTTATCCTACTGTAAATCAGACTGCGGCTTTTATTTGACCGGGAGCTCCAGGCTGTGTTCCAGCCCTGAAAGCCACCAGAGACGGGACGGACCCGCCATGTGCTGCACTTTCATTTATTCATGTCTTTATCAATGCCAAACCCATCTCTGCTTCAACCACTATTATTAATTTATCCCCCAAGATCATTTGTCCTCTGAAGCTCTAGCTGGTAAACACATCGGTGTAGCCGCAGTAAAAAGCGCTCAACAATGAAACTGTAACACAATTTAAGGATATGTGCGTTTGTTTAATTAGTTGTTTTTGTTACAGGCTGTCCGCGGAGAATCCCTCAATACTCAGGTGTTGAAGAAAGATGCAGATGGACTTTGTAGCCTTTCACATGTGGCTCTCTGCCTCTTTGAAGAGGTGTGATGATGTTTCTTGCATGCAAATCTCAAGTCTCATAATAAACATTTCTTTTTACAGGTAAATCTTTAATCTGTATGTTTGTTTGTTTTAGATCTGTACCCTGGCCTCTAACTGCCTGTGCTCATGTAGCGCGGGCTCGTCTGCGTCCACGGCCTCGGAGAACGATGCTGTTATGGTGTACGTGTGGGGCAGCAACAGCAGTCATCAGCTTGCCGAAGGAACTCTGGAGAAGATTTTACAGCCCAAGCTAGCTCAGGGCTTCAGCGATGCACAGATGGTATGTATGTTTGCGTGAAAGAGTTTATTAAAACATTAGTATTGCAACAATATCGGAGTAATGTGGGGATAACTGTGGAGGTTTATAGTATTCCATGGCATGGTGTTGGTTATTGGCTATACAGTAACAGGTACAGTAAAACATTTTTTTTTCACAATGACTAAATCTAGTCAAAATTGCTAGATTTACTGATATTTTTGACAAATGTATGAAAGAATATTTGCATTATGAAAGTAATTGGTAGAATGTCTAATTTGTTTGGATCGGTAGCTGGGATTTCATCATAACTATAAACAAAATTCGTATCTATATTTGAATGAAATCACACAAAGTCATTCATATGATCTCTGTTATGTAAGGGATAATGTACAGGCTGTTATCCCAGAAATAAGCCCCGACAGTTGTTGTTTGTACATTATCCCGCTTATTATACGGCTTCTTGCCTCTTGAGAAAAAAATTGGACATAAAATGGGAACTTTTACAGAATGCAGACCTTCTTTGTGGAAAAGCTGTTTAGTTTTGGATTTAAAGTGAGAAACGACGTTCAAACGTCACGAACAAAGTGGTTTAAACATGTGTAAATATAATGTCATATGTTATTAAAAGACATATTTATAATACATTTTTGTGTATTATTAAACTGCCCCTCTCAAAATGATTTGCAGCATCCGGGTTACAGGGTGCTGTTAGTGTTGAGTGTTGGAATGTCGCAACTGGCCAATCAGAATCAAGCATTCACATTAGCATTGTAATACGTTTTATTATTGTTTCGTGCAACGGTGTTGCTTCATTATTGTTTTTCCGAATAGGTTATTAAAGACGTAGTTCACATTCAAAATGAAAATGCTTGTAACCAAACAGATCTCGACCCCCATTGACTAACAGTTGGGAAAACATATATCGCGATATGCATGTTGTTTTACTCACATTTGTGATATTTTGATAATTTTGAGGGACTATCTTGCAGCCCTTATTAATTGTCTGAAATAAAAAGTGAATTGATTCATGTTCAGGAGTCAGTTCTTTTCAATACAGACAATTTTGAGAAAAACTAAAAAAAACTAAACAACGTCACTGTTTTGACACTAATTCTCTGAGCACCGATTGGTGTTCTGGTCTTTCTTACAGATCGAGGCGGGACAGTACTGTACATTCTCCGTGTCGGCTGATGGTGCGGTGAAGGCTTGTGGGAAGGGAAGTTATGGTCGTCTGGGTCTAGGGGACTCTAATAATCAGTCCATGCCCAAGAAGCTAGTGCTGGAACCGCCTCGTACCATGAGGAAGGTGTCGTCTTCCAAGGGCTCCGACGGACACACGTTGGCCATCACCGCTGAGGGTGAGGTGTTCAGCTGGGGGGATGGAGACTACGGCAAACTGGGCCATGGGAACAGCGCCACTCAGAAATACCCCAAGATTATACAGGGGCCTCTGCTGGGGAAGGTAAGAGGAAATGGGATTTAAGTTTGTTTTATAGATTTTGAGTTTCTGGGAATGGAACACACAAGGATTGCATCATATATGATGTCGTTTTCTCTGTCCGTATGTTGCAGGTGGTTGTGTGGGTGTCTGCTGGATACAGACACAGTGCTGCAGTCACTAATGATGGAGAGCTTTACACCTGGGGAGAGGGAGACTTCGGTCGACTCGGTACATCGCTTTCTTCTTACATAGACACAGTGCATCAATAAACACACTGTTAACGTGTATAGTGTTGTCAGTGTAATACGATCTAGTATGGATTTTTTGAGGTGGTTTTTATTTCCCAAATTACCCCAGTGCGAGCGTATTTATATTTAATCCAGTATGAAATTATTTCTCAGGCAGTCGCCAAGACGCCTTATCCCTCAGAATGAGACTCAGTTTTTCGTCTGTCTGTTATGTAGGACACAGCGACAGTCACAGTCGTAATGTGCCCACTTTAGTGAAGGACATCAGTGGGGTGGGTCAGGTGGCCTGTGGGAGCTCTCACACCATCGCTGTGGCACAGGACGGCCGAATCGTCTGGTCTTTCGGAGGAGGTGATAATGGTATGTTTATCGTAGGTTTTAGAGATCACTGCTAAGGCAAACATCAACATTTCTATTGTACATACAAAGTAACAGACTTGAGATTTGACTCTGTAATGTCGAAGGTTTATCACATATTTTGCATCGCAGGTAAACTGGGACACGGGGACACGAATCGTGTGTACAGACCTAAAGTAATTGAAGCCCTGCATAGTTTCATCATCAGGAAAGTGTGTGCGGGGAGCCAGTCATCACTGGCTTTGACATCTGCTGGCCAGGTATACTCACACAACACATTAACTGAGGACTTAAATATATAAATTCCTGTGACTCTAGCTTATGTGTGTGTGTGTTATGCAGGTGTTTGCGTGGGGCTGCGGCTCGTGTCTTGGTTGTGGCTCATCTGAAAGCACTTCACTCCGACCTCGACTGATAGAGGAACTGAGCATCTCAAGGATCATCGACATTTCTTGTGGAGATAGTCACTGTCTCGCCCTTTCTCACGGTGAGAATGTTTGGGAAACGGGGGGGGGGGGGGGGTTATTTGATTACATTTTTTAAAGGTCCAGTGTACGAAATTTAGTGGCATCCCGTGGCGAGGTTGCGAATTACAACCCACGGCTTACTTCACGTCTCCCTTTCGAAGCACTACGGTGACTGATACAGGACTAAGATATCGTCACATTTTCGCTTCTTTGCCGAAGGAGATAACGTATTTACGAAACACAATCTGTAGAGCAGTTTGTTCATTTAGGGCTACTGTAGAAACAACATGGTGAATTCCATGTAAGGGGATATAATGTCTTTTTACACCTCTGAAGACATAGCTGTGTATTATTATATTGCATTTTGTCAATAGACCCTTCAAAAAAATTACACTGGACTTTTAAACATAAACAATACTTTATTATAGCCACCAACTTCACGAGGTGCATTCTGGGATGCATTCTGACAGAAATAGCATGTATGCTGGACATTCCTAATAATTATCCCAAAAATGTAATTTTAAAGTCTGGATTAAAACTCTTTACAGAATGTTAAATGTACACTTACCCTTGCTCAAATACATCATATCTTTTTTCTCAATATGGCAGAATATTTCACACTGTTCTGTGTTACAGAAAATGAGGTGTTTGCTTGGGGAAACAATGCCATGGGGCAGTGTGGGCAGGGCCACACCTCAACGCCAGTCACCAAACCCAAGAAGGTGATTGGTCTAGAGGGAGTGTCAATACAGCAGATTACTGCAGGCACCTCCCACAGCCTAGCCTGGACAGCCGTCCCGACAGACAGGTGAGGAGAGAAAGAGAATGTTTTGCAGGAACATTAGTGTAAGTGGATTACTTTAAAAAAAAAAATTTGCACAGTTGCTACCAATAGATCTTAAAGTGATAAAAAAGGAAAATTCTGTATAAATAGAAAGATATTTGGAAGAATGTTAGTAATTGTCAGTTCCTGGACGTCATTGACTACCATGGTAGGACAACTTGATGGGAGTCAAAGGTATCCAAGAACTGTTTGTTTTCCTAAATTCTTCAAACATCAAAAGAAAAGAACTATATATTTTTTCCTACTAGTCAATGATGTTGCAGAACTCAGAATTGCTGACATTCTTCCAAATGTCTTTCACTGTGTTCATCGGAAAAAGTCATGAAGACCCGGTATACACAGCTTAAGATAAACAAGCCACACATCTCTGAAGAAACAAACAATCTGTTCAGAAATTTATATGATAGAAAAAGCCTTCCGGCCAAAACCATAGCCATTTAACCTAAAATGAAAATATGCCAACCATCAGCCATTTGGTTTGTTCATTATCATCCAGACCTTTAGTGCATTTAATAACATTTACATCTTTCATTGTTTAGAGTTTGTACGGTTCGTTCTGGCATTAATTCACTGGGAATAATTAAAGTGGTCTGTGTGTGTTTGGCAGGCAGTTGGTGGCTTGGCACCGACCATTTTGTGTGGATCTTGAGGAGAGCACCTTTTCCTACCTTTGCAGTTTTTTGGAGCGTTATTCTGACAGCGTCAGCAGAGACACACCACCCGCCCCTTTCCCCTCTAAGAGGTAACCAGTTGCATCACAATGATTGATCAGTGTTATGTAGAGCCAAAGAATGTTGGATTTGGCAACAGATCTTGGATGGGAAGGGTTGTATGGGGACAAAATCACCACCAGCAGCCAAATGCAAGAACATTTTTGCACATTGCTAGGTCATTTTCATATCCTTCAACATTTGGGTGGGCAACCTCTAACATGCTGTGGATTTCTATTTGAATATAAATGTTGTTTAATGGACACGTTTCAAGACTTTTTTTTACATTTTAAGAAACAAAGTAAAGTCCAAGTCGAAGTGTAGGGTGGTGAGATTTGTTGAACAGTAGCGCCTTGCACGCAGCGTGAGAACCTTTCATTGAAAGCACAAACAAAAGCAAAAGTGTTTTTTGGTCAATTTAATTGCCAAAAATATATAAGTTAAATATCTTGTAATAAATTTGCATAACCTTTAAATAATTCATGTTTTTTTAAATACTAGAAGCTAATTGGTCGTGATGTGACATTTAGTTGACTTTTTATTTTAATATTTTATTTTATTAATTATTTTGTACTACTTTTTTATAATTTGTTTGATTTATTCTTTTTGGGAATGTGTTATTCTTTAGTTAGCTTTAGCCAGGTTCCACAAAACAAGTTTGAGGCTAAATAAAGAATATGGATACGGGTGGAGAATTCCATAACTTAACACTAAATGACCTTCCACCTGCAGTGGACAGTCTAAACTTGGGAATGCTAAAAAGCCCCAAATCAGATGATCTAAGAGACCGAGTTTGTATATATGGGTGAATTAGGTCTTTGATATAGCGAGGGGCAAGACTGTTCAAAGTATTAAAGGTCAACAGGCGAATCTTAAACTGTATGCGTGAGGAAACAGGTAGCCAGTGAAGACTGTGTAGCAGTAGAGTAAGTGAGCACTGGGCCTGGTCGCAAAAATCTCTTAATATTTGAATAATATTTCCTCACTCTCATGGCAGGGGTGTGATAAACATCCACAGGGTAACTGGCACAAACCCACGAGCATCTACACACCCACAGGGCTGAGGTCAGAGCAGCATATGGCCTGGCATTCTGTAAAGTTCACTTCATACTTCAAACGTCTCTCTCCTTCTCTCTTTTCTAGGGAACATCACCAGTTTGTGTTGTTGTGTATGAAGCTGCTGTCCATACACCTGTCTCTGGCTCATGCAGGAGGAACAGGGGCTACAGTGCTGGGCGCTCAGGGCCGGCCCCTCAGGAATCTGCTCTTCAGACTCATCGATTCCAATGTACCAGAATCCATACAACAGGTGTGAACTACAGAGCTTTTGCGCGGTCTGCATTTTGTGTGTCAATGATCCAACGCTCTACCAATTGAACTATATCATTATATTCTTATTCTCACTGGTTAAAAGTCCTAAAGGTTGAAATCTAGCTCTGTTATTTAAGACGCATATCTTTGAGGGAGTTTGAAAAGCGTCACAACTTTTAACAACCTTCAGGAGTTCAGTGTAACAGATTAGACCGAGTCATCTGTCTGAATGCCAGAATATGAGTCATGCCACGTTGATGGATCTGTGTGTGTTTAGGCGGTGATGAGCACGCTGTCCATCGGAGCGTCTCTGTTGCTGCCTCCTCTCAGGGAGAGAACAGAGCTACTTCACTCGCTGTTACCTCAGGGCCCAGAGAGCTGGGACAGTCTCTCTAAAGGACAGGTATACACAAACAGAACACACACAATGTTATTTAAAGGCCTAGATTAAAGAAAATGAAACGCATTTATGTGTGAAATGCATAATAATCCGTAACAATTTCCATTTTTAGATTATAAAGATTTTAAAATTGATGCACAGGTTTTAGGTATGACATTTGTCTATCTCTACAGCGTTTACAGCTGGACATGGTGCTAAACAGCCTGCAGGAACAGAGTCACGTGGCGTCTCTGCTCGGGTACAGCTCACCCGGAGAACTGAGCGCAGGTCTGGCCCTGCCGCCCACCCCTGACCGTCCCACAGGAAGTTTGAGCTCCAACTCCGAAGCTCCGGATCACCTCCACCTGGCCGAGGTTCTCCTGAAGACCCTGCTGCTCAGTATGGGCTTCTATACGGTCAGGCCACCAAACGTCTTAAAGTTCACCGGGGCAACATTTAACAGAGGGTCATGAAAATTTCTGTCTACCTAAGAAATTTGTTTCAGTCATAAAGCCAGATCAAACTACTTTTTGTTTTAGTACTAGCATAGGCGTGCCGTGCCGCACACGCCCTGAAAAGTAAAGCCAAAGCAAATTGATCGCCCCCTGGTGGTTTGCTGCAGTATAGGTCATAAACCCAGCCCTCTTCCTGTAAACAAACAGGAATCGTGGCAAACTGAAATTCAATTGCACTTCAGATATATTTTTGCTAACTCACTACTGTGCAGACTCTGGTTTCAAATCGACGTCACCACTGCAATATGTTAGCTCCGACATTTTGGCTTTATTGGCATTTTTCTACAATGGAAGTGAATAGGGGCACGTCGTCCATCTTTTATACGGCTTATGTTTACTACAGAAAGATTCAAAGCTCCAAAATGTGTCTGAATTTTAACATTTGTATTTTCTCAATTATGTCCATCAGTGAAGTTCTCCTTTTGAATGAGAACTGTGTGTTTGTGCGTGTAGGAGCGTGCGTTTGGAGAGCTGGAGAAGAACAGTGATAAACAGAGGTTCAGTCAGTCTCAGAAACAGACTGAAGCGCCATCACACTTCCACCACCTGCTGTCTGCTCTTCACAGACACCTGCTGGCTCACTGCTACATCCACACAGGTGCCGAGGTACAACACCTTCCCCTCTCACACCTCTCCATAATGCCTACACCTAGCTCTGAAATAATAAGTAGGCAGATGTAGCAGCTGTTTTATAATTATACACATGTGTGAGGCTGAAGATTGTGTGTGTTTGTGTGTGTAGGATGAGAGCAGCGTTGTGTTGCTTCATAAGCACCTCTGTTTGCTGCTGCCGTATGCAGCTGAGACCTTCAGGAGGTCCACATTACTGCTGGAGGAGAGCACGCTGGACAAACACGTCATCAAGAAACTGCACAGTAAGAGCATTTACTGACACATACACATGTGCGTGTTCAAATGTTTCATCCATCTTTCTGTTTATACGTTCCTTAATTCATCCATATATCCGTGTCAACTATTCATTCATTAGTATATCCCTCTCACAACCATCCATCTAAACTATTTCTCCATCCATCCATCAATCAATCTAATGATCATCCGATTACTAGCTCTTTTGTTTTTGTGTTCACTAAATGCGTGTGTTTTTTTTGTAGCTGTGTTGTTTGGCTCAGTAGCCGGCACCCTGCTGTGTCAGGTGATGTACTCCCTGCTCCTGCTGCCATTGGCTGTCGTTAGGCCCCTCCTCCCTCACCTGCTCACACTCCTGGAACACCTGAATGAGCTTAACTGTTACCTGCCCAATACGGCACACCTGGAGGACATGGAGTTGGAGGGAAGCACACAGGGTAAATACTATTAATTAAACACAATTTATTGTCTAAAAACATCACACAGTAGTGTAACGTCTACCGTCTCATTACAGAAGTGTCTGAAACCACGGAGCCGATCCTGGTACCCGAGTCGGAGGATTGGGAGTGGCTTCTGGACTTGGAGAGGTCTGTAGCTCTTGCTATTGGCAGATGCCTTGGCGGTATGCTGCAAGGCCCGCCCTCTTCCATCCAAGAGAAGACGACAGAGTTCTGGTTGTGTAACCCGCTCCTGAGAAACGGGCTGGACATGGACTTCGAACAGCTCGGTAATGACCATGAGGCAGCAGTTTTGTTTATACTGTGATGTACGACCACAAAGAAACAAGTAAACACATTCTTTTTTGTAGATTGGGCAATGGGTTGGTTGACGGAGGCCGTGTTCGTGGGCTGCGGAGATGTCAGGTTAGCCGAGCTGCGTCTGTCAGAGGAGAACACAACGCTGGTGGACCTCGCCCTCGGGTCACCACGAGAACCTGCGGGCGCCCTCTGGAGGAAGATGAAGGAGTATGCAGCGAGTAGAGGTGAGAACAAAAGTACAAGTTATTATATAAGTCATAATACATTCAATTGAATGAGAAACAAACAAAAAAGTAGATTATATTTCATTAAAAAATTCAAACACTCACCCTCACATCATTACAGATCAGTGTGACTTTTCTTCTTCTGTGAAACACAAAAGAAAACATTATGAAGAACATTGGCAACCAAACAACATTGGTCCCCATTGATCTCTATTGTATGGATACAAAACCAAACATTTCTCAAAATATCTTCTGTGTTCCATTGAAGAAAGGGTCATATATAGGTTTTGATTGACTTGAAAAAATGAATACATCATTTTTTATCTTTTGGGTGAAATAATCCTTTACGCTATAAAGGAAAATCAAGCATAATTGACATATTGACATATGTATCTGTATCATACTATATGTGTGTGTGTTTCTACAGACTGGGACAGTGGGGGGTCAGGATCAGATTCTTTATTAGAAACAGCGTGCCGCTGCAGTTTGGCTGCTCTGCTTAAACACGCTGGTCTTCAAGAAGCATATTGGCAAGATAAGTAAGTGTCACCAACATCTATTAGATGCCTTTCTCACTCCATGTCTCACTTCTGCTATAATATACTATTAGTTGAATCACTCCAGATTAAAGGAATATACAGTATTCCCAGAACCACTCTTATAGCCGTGGTCAGCAATGTCTGTACTGGGTTATATCTCGCATGATAAATGGCACAGCTATGATGGCTCATTTGTCAGAGTTGAATGTGAACTGACTTTTGTAAATGCTGAGAAATGTAAACCCGTCATTGTGTGCGCAGATACGAGCCCTGTGAGGTGCTCATCGAGATTTATCAGCTGGTGTATAAAATCCGCACAACCCTGCTTTCATATAAGGAGAGTGTAGGAAGCACGAGCAGTGCACAGCCTACATCTGCCACCAAACAGGTAACTCACCAGTAAACATATAAGCAAAACTGTGTATGTTACAGTTACTCTTGTTGAACTTCCTGTTTCTCTTTTCTACTTTCTGTTCAGGCGTCGCCGGGGTCTCAAAGCCCCAGCGAGGAGAGGCAGGAGGCGGGGAGCTCAGGAGAACAGGCAGGAAGAGACACAGATCCCAGCATCCAGACGCCCCACACAGCTGAACACAACCAGGATGATCCATTAGAAGAGGAAACACCCAGCATCAGCAGTATGTACCTGCCGGGTAAACACACTGCTTTCTGTGTTTTTCACACAGCGAGTGTGTGCTGTCTATTGAGCTGTATTTCAAACATTTTATTGTGCTTTGGGGATAAATATTTAAAATTAAACAAATCATAAAGAAGACATATTATTATAAGATTAATAGTTTCAGTTTACTCACCTTCCACGTAAAAGCAAGAGTGGTAAGTTATTATATTATTCTCATTAATGCACGAGTTACAGTATGTGCCTGGTTGTGTTTACCTACCAGAGGTGCTGCAGTGTTTCCTGGCCACCCGGGAGGCCATGCAGCTTCAGCAGAATGAGACTGTGTACGAGTCGTCTGGAACCAGCACTTTACCCAGCAGCACTGAAAGCCCCGGTACCCCAGACAGAGAGCCCCCGCAGCGGCCCTGGGAGCATCGCAGCTCAACCAGCCAGGGTCTGTCCTTCCCTGCCGCCTGTCACCTGCTGGTCTCACGCTGCCTCTTCCTGCTGCTGGGGGTGCGAGCTGCCTGGCAGGAAGAGAGTGTGTCGTCACAGACGAATGCCGAGAGCGGCACAGTCAGGTCTGTGTGTTTTGTATATTTGAAGCATGTGATTTTTGTAATGTAACATTTCATAGGGAATGACAATTGCAGGTCATTTTTCTGAGTGATGTGTCTCTTTCTCCTCAGGGCTCCACTTTACTATGAGGGACTTGGCACAAATATGGAGTTGTTGTCTCCCTCTGAGAGAAGATTCGGTGAAAGAGAGGTATTTGCTACGTTTACCTCCTGAGGATATGCATTATATGGATCTTTTCTATGGTAACTTCTCATTGGTGTTGTTTGTTGTCCTTTTAAGATAACCGAGCAGTCTAGAAGTTCCTCAGGGTCATTCAGGAATAAAATGGGTGGGTGGAATATGTTATGATCTGTATATTATTACATATCTCACCTTGCATTCTGATCCCACATGTCTAATCTCTCAAATCTAATTCCACGTATCTGATCTGTCACATGTGTGATCTCACACATCTGATACGTCACACTGTCTGATCTCAAAAATCTGATCTGTCACATGTCTGAGCTCATGTATCTGATCTGTCACATGTTCTATTTCACTAACATGAACTGTCACATGTATGATCTCACTTATCTGATCCGTCACATGTATGATCTCCCTTATATGATCTGTCACATGTATGATCTCCCTTATATGATCTGTCACATGTCTGATCTCACTTATCTGATCTGTCACATGTCTGATCTCCCTTATCTGATCTGTCACATGTCTGATCCGTCACATGTCTGATCTACCTTATCTGATCTGTAACATGTCTGATCTCTCCCATCTGTAATACTTCCTTGTACTGATCAACTGTATTTTTTACCTCAGGCCTGCCTCTGTGTTCTCTGGGCATCATGAAAGATGCCTGGGAGCGACTGCGGCAGTGTATCAGCCCCACTACCATTGTGTGCCATGGTGGAGGGGGCACCCCTATACTGGGACATGTCTTCCATTTTCTGTGTGGGAATCTCCTCCGGACATCAGCTCTGGTGGACAAAGATGGAGAGGCGCAGGCCGACCCAAAAGCCATCACTGTTGCCATGGCACAGCAACACCAAAGAGCACAGGTAGGAAACCCATGGCTCATAAAATCAGTTAAGGAATAATGTTGGTGTAGAGTCACATACAGTGTTTGGTATCCTGTGTTCAGGTACGTTTAGAGGCGTTGTGTCAGATCTCCTCATTCCTGACTGAGATGGAAGAAAAGAACACATGCTCTCTAGCGCCACCTCGATTCCCTGGCCTCCTGCAGTCAGTGCAGCTGCAGTTCCTCTCTGGATGCTTTGGTCTTGGAGCACCAATCACTGGCAGTCTGACTGCACCCAACAACAAGGTTCATCATTACACTGTAAGACAGTCTGAAAATGTATATAATGTATTTATATAGAGTAGACGATTATGCAAGACGTAAACCCCACCACCCCAGAAGCACTTTGTGTTTCATTCTCCAAGATGTTTGTTTACAATTGATTCAGTTCTAAATATTCTGTCGGTTGTATCTGTACCAATGTTGTTTACGTCTTACGTCTGTACCAGTGTTGTTTACGTCTCATTAAAGTCACCCGGAAGTTCAGATCGTTTTTACTTCCGTATTCTGACACATTTCCGAGTGAAAAGGAATTTCAAAGGAGAAAATAAGTGGGTGTGGCTTGCGTTTTTCACTAAGTATCGATTGGATGTGTTAAAACTGCTATTGCATTGATTTTGAAATGAAACTGACAGCTGACTGACATGTTGAAGGGGAGGAGTTAATGGATGCTCCGCCCAAGCTCTATTATTTACCACATTTGAGGGCGGAACTGCATTTTCAGATTTTATTTGAAGATTATGAGGGTACATGAATTTTAAAAGAACATGGCCTACATTGATAAGCTTTTTACTGTAAATCTGCAATATTTCATGAACAAAATAAGAATTGTCATTTTCTATTTCACTGGGACTTTATATATTTTTCCATGATATAACATTATACTTGTTTTAGGTTTCTAATTTGTTTTTAAACTAAGAACTTGTTTTTTTAATCTGGCTAGTTTTTAAAATAGTTTAGAGTTCTTTCTTTCCCATTTCATTGCAAAATGATCTTAGTCTTACTGATGTCAATTTAACTTTATGCACAAAAATACACAAAATGCATGTTTAATGTTTTTACTGAAATATTGAACAAGATGATGAAACATGCATTACATTAAACTTGTGCACATACTGAGATATAACTGTTTGTGTGTATTTGTTTGTGCTCTTTTGTCGGTCTGTGTTTGTATGTGTAGGCTGGGACTCAATCGGCCCCGACAGGCGTTCAGAGGGATCTGCAGTCTGCGGCTCACACACTGTACCAGCAGCTTGTGCGTGTGCTTAGACAAAAGGTGGCGCAAGAGAGAGAACAAGCAGGTTGGTAAGACCTTTCACGGAGCCTAAATCTACATAAAGGTTTTGTAAAATTATATTTAATTTCAGAACAGAAGGTGATACACACCAAGATATAATTGTCAACGGTGAGTGCATTGAAGTAGTAGATGAATACAAATATTTGGGGCCAGTCATTGATGCAAAATCGGGTGCAAACACAGGGGTTATTTATAAGAAAGGGTTGCAAGGAGTATGTTTCATGTCTAAGCTTTGGTTAATTTGGTGTGGATACACATATAGGATACTGGTTCTTTTCTATCACTCATTTGTGGAGAGTATTTTGACTTTCGGCTTTATTGCTTGGTATTTCTCACTGTCTGTGGTACATAAGAAAAATGAAATAAGATTGTTAATATGGCAAGTAAGATTGCAGGTCAACAACAACATGGTATGACAACATAATGTGAATCTGGAGTTGTAAGAAAATAATTTAGTTTGTTGGGTGAACATTTACAGTATTTGTGGTCGGTCTCATTCCAGGCTCTTGTCAGCACCTGCTGCTAGCTACGGTCTTTGCTTTGAACTTTCACTATCAGCCTGTGGATCTGGTGGTGATCATTAAATGTGGCGTCCTGGAGATTTTGTCCACGTTGACCGATAACACATGCGTGCTGGTGAATCAGCGCTGGCTGGCCGCGTCCATGTCGGGTCACATGCAGCTGGGAGGAGCGGTGAAGCTGGCTGCGGCCAGACACCTGCAGATATTTGCCATAGCTGCCAGGTGAGATTATGGATTTGTAATTAATCTGAGTTTGCCTATTGGTTGTTTAGTCAATTATTCCCTGATATACTATAAAAAAAGTGCGTGCGACACATCTCGCTCCTGTGAGGAAGCTTTGCCATTGGAGGTGTCCCAGGCTCTCATGGATGTCATGAGCGAACAGTTACAGGGTTTGTTACATGCAGTCCACCAGGAGGGGCCAGAAAGAGAGTCTACAGAGCATGTGCAAGAGGAGACCTCCAAACAAGAGAGTAAGTAGTTGGATTACGGTAGCGAGTGCCTATATAAAAGAGTATAGTTGTAACTGTCGTATTTATTTTTAGTGAGTTTATTGATATTTATATACAATTTTCTTTAGATTTAGGTCGTAGCAGCAGGGTTGTAGAATCCCAGCTCGCAGACTTTCTGGTCTTCCTAAGACGCATTTTGTCGCTAAGGGTCGCCAAAAGAGCCTCTGCGTTTGTGAAGTGGATCGATCCGCTGATGAACATCATCTCATATAAGTGTAACTCAGGAAATCTGCGTTTCCACAACCTGCGGACGAAACTGCTGGCCTTCCATATTCTAGAAGCTCTGCTGCCGACGTGTTCAGACCCCACCATGATGAAACAGGTAAGTTAGGAAGTGCTTTATTTCTTAAATCCAATAGTTGTTGTTGTAATAGTGTAATTGAAAATGATTTAAAAATCTGATATTTAAATTCCATTTTCTGTTTTCTTTTAGATTGTAGAACAGTTGTTTAACCTTTTATCCGCATACATGTGGGAAGAACCCGTAGCCTTGAGAAAACATGAAGAAAAAGCTTCAGAGATCTCAAATAAGGTATATAAACGCATCTTTATCCATCATGACGTTATATTCATATTCACTTCAAACACAGTTTATATTGTCTTCGGTGTGTATTCCCACAGGGCGGAAGTGAGGATGAATGTATTCCGATTGGGGATTTCTCCTTTGATCCTCACAAGCTGATTTGTTGTTCTCTGGAGAGTGGGAATATACTGTCCCACGGGTCGGGCGGTAAAGGATACGGTCTGGCCACCACTGCAATTACATCAGGATGCTTTATCTGGAAGGTACAACATTTAAAAAAAGTTTCCTATGACATAACCAAAAACTGTTTAAATGACCCTTTCTTTTCCTCTCTTTGATCTATGAGAGTAAAAGGGAGACAGTTATAGTTATATTATCTATGACAGTTATCTATGACATGATATTTTGAAGAATGTTATTCATTTTCAGTTTCCATCTACTACAGTTTTTTTTTTCATCTAAATTCTTCAACATATCTCATTTTGTGTTCAACAAAACAAAAGGGGATATTTCACGTAAAAATTATGATTGTGTCATCATTTAGTTTAAATGTCTTTGTTCTGCTGAACACACGGGAAGATATCTGGAAGATTGTCAAATCTCACCCCCCCATTGACTCCCATAGTATTTATTTTCCCTACTATGGTAGTAAATGGTGGGTGAGATCTGACATTCTTCCAAATCTCTTCCTGTGTGTTCAGGTAAACAAAGACATTTATAAAGGTTTGGAACAATCTAAGGGTGAGTAAATCATGACAGCATTGTCATTTGTGGGTGAACTATGCCTTTAACACAATTTCAATCTTTTTAGACATCTGCAATTGACCTCTGTCATCTTGTCTCCAACAGTTCTATATCACTAAAGAGAACAGGGGGAATGAGGGGACGTGTATCGGAGTGTCCCGCTGGCCCATCCGCGACTTCAACCATCGGACCACAACAGACATGTGGTTGTACCGGGCGTACAGCGGAAGCCTGTATCACGGTGGAGAACTGGGCCGAGCCCTGCCCTCATTCACCCAGGGCGATACCATAACCTGCATTTTAGACATGGAGGCTAGAACCATCTCCTTTGCCAAAAACAACAGGGTAAGTGTTGAATTTTGTAATATTGAGTCTTTTGTAATTGAAGTCTGATTGGACTAACCACGGTGTTAAATGTGTTTTTATGTGGGGCGAATAGGAACCCAAGTTGGCTTTTGAAGGTGTAGATGCCACAGAACTCTATCCCTGTGTTTTATTCTACAGCAGCAACCCTGGAGAAAAGGTTGGGATCTCTGAAATCAACACACCAATAGCTAAATAACAATCTTTTTAAAATGGTTCATGCACATGTACGTTATATTTTCTCCCTCTGGACTTTAGGTGGCGCTGTGTGACCTGCAGATGCGTGGGATGCCAAGCGATCTTCTGCCAGGTGAGCCCTTGTGCAGCCCGCGGGCGACAGTCCTGCTGGAGTCCATCGTTCAGCTGCTGAGACGACTGTATGTCAATGACGAATGGGTTCATCATATCAACCAGCACATGTTAAACAAGCTACAACTGATCCATCCACTCATGAGGGAGGGAGCGCACTGCAAAATCAGTCAGTAGACTTTGATGAATTTCTTTTATTTTTGTTTTTTTAAGTGATTGATATTTTGGAAATATTTACTGTGTGTGGCCTTAAAGGGATAATTCACCCAAAAATGAAAATTCTGTCAACATTTACTCACCTTCGAGTTGTTCCAAATCTGTATAATTTATTTTTTCTGATGAACACAGAGAACGATATTTGGGAGAATGCTTTAAACCAAACAGCCTGTGAAGTGAAGAACAAAAAAGGAGTTTCATGGATCTCAATGCTTTCAAAGTCTTTCATCAGATGACTTTAATGACTTTTAAAGATGTTGTATTCTGTTTTTGACACCAGGCTCTACCAGCAATGAATCGGATGATAAATGTGAGGTGAACAGAGAGAGGGGCTCTATTTGGGCTGATGTGGGGACATCTACAGACCACCTCTCCGGTCCAGCGGGTCTCTCTGATACCCAGCTGAGCGTTTTGTGCACGGAGGTCTGGCCTGTCATGGCCCTCATCGGAGGAGTGGACAGCGGTCTCCGTGCCGGAGGGACTTGTCGGCACAAACCCAGCGGGCGACGGGCAACTCTTCTCGGGGTATTGAAAGAGGGAAGCCCACTGGCTAAACTACAGTGGGAAGAGACAGATTTTACTGTGAGGTAAGTACATGAGGACACGCAGTTTCTTTGGGATGTTATTGATGGGATGTGTACCAGCATTGTCATTATCTGTATACAGACGTCATTGTAATCGTTGTATGTGTCTTATATCTGCCCTGTTCTTTTTGGCAGTTGCATGTCTGTTTCTTTTCTTTTTCGATATCACTTCCCTTGTCTTGTATTTGTCTTTTGTCCTCTTAGTTTTTTTTCTAATCATTATATCCTTTCCACCCTGTTTCTATCTTTTCCTGTGTTTCACTTCTACATCTTCATACTGCTTGTGACCTGCTGTGGTCCCACTAACCCAAAGCTTCCTGAATTCTTGGTCACCTAGCGACACCCCTCTCTCCTTGCTGGAACCGTGCGACGTACCCCAGTTGGACATGTCCCGCTGCTGCGGTCTCAAACCGTCTGTGCTCTTTGACCTCATCCTGATGACGGGCATCTTAGAAGAGCAAGAGTCGCCACCCAGGACGTCCGGATTGCCCCGGAATAGAATCAGCTCAGAGGGTGGACCGCGCAGCGAGCTGGAGAGGCGCCTGGACGAGGACATTGCACGCATCATGATGGACGAAGACGGAATGGCCTGCTCGGTGGACGGGGAGAGGAAAGGGGACACCCAAGATGATGCGTTCAGACCTCTGAAGCAATCGAATGAAGAGTGCGGTGGCACCCCCTGTCCCCTGATAGTTGCACTACAACCCCGTGCAGACTTCTTTGCTCTGGAACTACGTGCCATACGCATTTCCTACCTCCTGCTGGGGGCGCTGAAGTCTCTGGCTGTCATTCTGAGCTGCGGGAAAATCTCCGACCTTCTCCTGATTCCCAGATCGGAAGCAGGGGCCAACATAACTAGTCCTGATCCAGCGAGGACTTCTGCCGACGGGGAGGAAAATGCAGAGCTGCGCTCTGTGCTACAGTTTGTGGTACGGAGCATGGTGAAGTGGGCGGTCAGACCCTGTCCGATCAAACAGGCCGTGGCTTTGTCAGATCTCGAAAGAGCTCAGATCATCATCTTTAAAGGAGCGCTGAGCAGACTGCAGGAGGATGGAAACAAGGAACACAAGGGTTTGTACCTGGTTTTTACTAAGCTAGAATCCAGTGTGTTTTAGTATGTTGATACTTGCTGTATTCAATGCAAAAGTTATGAAATATTCAAAAAGACATTTTATTGAACACAGCGTTTTCTTGGATCTTTAGAGATAAAGGTTTGATGTTTTGTGAAGCCACATTTCTCTAGAGCGTTTTCTTTAAATAATGCATGATTTTCATTGAAACTATCAAAAATATATTAAAGTTTTTACAATTTAACTTTCAAATTCGAACATTTATCAAAATCGTAACATTTGAAACCATAAATGATAGTGGATTGGATTTAATATCTCTGTATTTTGAAATAAGTAACAGGAATCAATTGATATTTAAACAACATATTTACTTGGTTATCAATTTTCAATAAAATTTTTGTTGTACACACAATTTTTTAGAGAATTTACTACAGACAAAGTTTAATTGAACCTTTTGTATCTTAATTTGTACAAATTTAAAGGAAAGCAATAAAATAATAAAATGAAAAACAAATCGCCACAGTTCTGCTGTACAGATCCACCCCATTTATGAATGAGTTATAATAAACACAGTTGGGTATATAGAGGCTAAAGTTATGGATTGCAGCTTTCAGCATAAAACATTAAAAGGGGTCATATGGCGTGAATACGTTTTTGTGTGTCTTTGGTTTGTTATAAGTAGGGCTGTGCAATTAATCGAAAATGAATCGACAATTTTAGCCTTCATTAATTACAAGACAAAATAACCCAAGCAAACGATTATTGTGCCGCATTCCATTTAGCAAGGATCCTCTTTTCTTGTAGTATAAATCCACAGCGCACCCTTTTCTTTACAGTGGTTCAGCAGTGCTATTTCTTTACATTTATTTTTCAGTTAAATTCAATGTTTAAAGCAATGATTTTCTATGTTGTTTTATGGGTTAATGAGTCATCGTGTTAAATTATCGGGATCTCAATATTGGCCCAAATAATCACAATTATGGTTTTTGGCGTAATCGAGCAGCCCTAGTTATAAGTTGCCCATGCATGCATGTATTAGAGACGTAAAATTGTCAAAATGTAAGTGTCGGCACAAAAGATGCATTCTATCTAAAAGCGAATGCTCACCCAGACCTGCCTGAAACGTTCGGTACAATTGCTTTGTAACTACATTTCCTTCACACGCTTGCAGTATTCGACCAATCACTACGCACTGGTTAACTGGCCAATCATAGCACACCTTGCTTTTCAGAGCGATGAGCTTTGTAAAAATCTGTGCGTTTAAGAGAGGCGGGGCAAAGAGGAGATACTACCATGCACGGTATGGTATTTTGGTCAGTCCAGTCCAGTGTCTGTTGAATTTCAACAAAATCAAACCTCAGGATTGACAAAGTCATCCAACACTAATCTGAAAGACTGACGGCATGACAAGACACACGAAAACTGTGATAAAAATCAAGATTGTCACATAAGAAATATTTTTTGTCATGGACAAATATTACTGTTTAATTGCTTTAAAGTGAATATGAACTTGTTTTCTTGCAGAGCATCTTTTGTGTTATTTTGACCTGTTTTTCCAGTTTCCATTTTCTGCAAATAAATGCAAATAGAAACAATATTTTTATTTTACATTTGGCAGAAGTATTGTTTGTAGATTACAGAATGAAACAAAAATTCTGAAAAACAACAAAAAATTTAAATGGTCTCTTTATGTTTCCCCGCACTGTAACTCAATCAACAGTTGTCATTATTGTATGTAGCGCACAGCAACAACACAGTTAATGTGTGATTTAACCTGATTCGTGTGTTTTTAGATTCTGCAGGTAATTCTTCATCTCAGCCCGTGTCCAAATCATCCAGTTCAGTCTCACTGTACAGCAACGGTTCTGAGGGAACCGCCATCTTCGGCCAATCAGCTTCCCCCTCCACCAATGACCTCACAGCATCCCTTCTTACAGCCCTGCATGCTGACGGCCTGGAAAACTTTAACCCGTTCCTGCCCATCAACCTGCTGCAGTGAGTTTCTGATCAGTATCTGATTTACTTGTGAAACAGATCATTTAACATTCTCCGTAACATTTTGAGAAAATCAATGCATAAAATAGTGAATTTAACACGCACAAACACATGGTAGCATCCTTCTTATGTGGATGTTGTCACTCCAGATCGCTGTCAAATGAGACACACACTCACACACAGGTCACTCAGAGCACGTGTGAGAACACAGGTGAGTGTGTGTGTGTGTGTGTGTGTATGTACAGCTGTGGCTGTGTGTGTAACTGTCTAAATCTAAGCACGGCTTGATAACTAGAGTCACATGCTCATAAAACGCTATGAAAACCCACATCAAATGCTTTGGGTGCTAGCAGTTTTTCTGTTTTTGTGTGTGCGGGTGTGTGTGGCTGGGCTCTTCTAGGCGGATGGTTCTGGCCCGTTTTCCCACATTGGCAGGTCTTGTCCACAGTCCGGTTCTGCCCCCCGGGCTCAGCCTGACTAGCTCAGCATCCTGTGAGGGGTTTACTGAGCAGCAAACCAGCTTCCTCGAGCCCTGCGGCCAGACCAGGACGCCTGTGGGTAAGACTAGACAACAGAGAAAAGCATCGAGATTTGAGTTTAATGTCCAACTACGGCACAGTTCACCCAAAATGAAATTCGACAGCTTTAGTCACCATTCACTTTCACTGTATATAAAAAGAATACAGTCAGTGCATGTTTCGCATGTTTGATTATTTTGGTTGTCATATACTAACTGAATGCGAGAAATTGTCGTTTAGTTTTTTCTGGAATTTCACACCCTATTGAATGGCATCTTGAAACTTGCAAATAATTACATTTGCTTGTATACAAAATAAGATGTATACATTTATTTTGAATAGTTTTAATAAAAAAAGTTTTAATAAAAAAATTATACAGTTAGTGTAACGCTCTGACAGAATAAACAAGATACTCAAAAAATAAATAAGAAATATTTAAGATTTAGTTCTTTTATGTACAGTAATAATGTGTTTTTTCTAAACCTTTCTGTCTATTACGAGGTAGATCTAAACAAGGTTCCAGATTCTTTTGATGTGGTCTCAGTGTAACTTTTTAAATACCAAAAAAGAAGACAGTACAATGTGTCATTTCATTGCAACTTTTCTTACCTGTATTGTATACAGTAGCACATCAGACTTAACCTTGTGCCGCATCGTTCATAAATCATAAATCGCAGAATAAGAATCATGTTTTCTGAAACAACCACAGAAATAAGTCCAGCCCAGACACACGTTTAACCTTTTTATTTCTGTCCCTTAGAACAGCCCCAAATGTTTGTCCCTGTTCGATTACTTGAAATGGGCTTTTCAATGAGACACATCTACAGGGCCATGGAGGCAGCAGGTACTAAGTGCTTACAGGAAGACCAGCGTGATGTGCTTTTTACAGTAAAACTGCTGTCAAATTTGGGAAACAAATAGCTGCTGTTTAATGATGCCAATTCAGAAATATCAATAATAGGTTATTGGGTTAGGTCGTGTCTCAGTTTTTTGTCATCCGAGTATGCTGTTATTGCACTAAATGCACTTAAAAGTCCCATCTAAGCCCTTCAATTTAAAGGGGCACCACCAACAAATTTAAATTCTGTCATGAATTACTCAATTTCAAGTTGTTCCAAACCGGTATACATTACTTGTATAGACGAAAGATATTAAGCAGATTGTAAGCAACTGAGGTAGTCAAAAAATGCTAGTCAAAGGTGCCCACGAACTGTTTGTTTTCCTAAATTCTTCCAAATATCTTATTTTTGTGTTTCTTCTACGGTAGTCAATGGTGCCCCATAAATGTCGGTTGCTAAAATGGTTGTCAAAAAAACTGTATACCGGTTTAGAACAACTTAAGGGTAATTCATCACAGAATTTTCATTTTTGGGTGGACAATCTCTTCAATTCACCCTGTTCTTGAAATATTAGTGGAGCACTTCACAAAGTCTATTTGTGTTCGTATTAATGTTTTCACAATTAAGTAAATAAAGTCAAGAGTCAATCATAATGTTTATTGAATCACTTTCTTGGGTAGTGGTAGCATATTGTTCTATGACCTCTCTCCCAGGGGTCACGGGCGAGGTGGACTCTCGCACCATTGAGGTTCTGGCCAGCTGGATGCTGGAACACCCTTTAACTGAAGAGCAGCTGGCGGTAGAGGGTTCGTCAGCAGGGGGCGCCACCGATACGCCCTCATCTGAAGGTCCTGAGACACTGCAGTGTCCCGAGTCTCCTGCCCCACTGACCCTGCAGGACAGCAGGGAGCCCAACGAGAGGTGAAAAACTACCACATAGTATCTTTCTGGATGTCTCTCGCTGAAATAATGTAATGACTTTGTGAATGCAACACAATGAGAGGTTTGCACATTTATACACACTTGCTTACTATAACTTGAAGATTGGTCTCATATCCCCTTAGTTGGGGTTCGTGGTTAATGCAGTTATTGCTCACAAAAAACAGTTATTTAAGTATAAAAATAGCAATGAAATGAAGTCTGGCCAACTCTCAATAAAAATAAAGATAAGACCAAAACATTTATTTAAATAAAGTTAAAGCGATAATTCACCCTAGAATTCAGATTGGTTGTTTATTTACATCAGGCCATCCGAGATATATCTTAAAATCTGCACACACGCGTCCTCCCTTACTATATAAACAAACCAGTGTCCGTTCACGATAAAAATCTGCTTTACCGAAATCCAAAAAAGGGATTTTGTAATTGTATAGCTCTTCACAAAGCTTCTATACAGAAAGCACACTGTGGAAAAATGCAGATGGAGGTAGTAATAATAAAATGGAATAATATAAATGTAGAAATATGAAAAATATGCCTATAATCTTAAAGTAGGAAACTTGGAAAATGTCTGTTATAGAAAACATGGCATTATGGCAAAGAATTGTGTTATTTTATTGTATTATTACGGTTTAACATGTACAAATTACAAATCTATTATGAATTACATAACATGCTTGAATAAAGACACACGGAAAATATGTAAAAATGTAATTATTTAGCAATAAATATAACTACACACAGCATCAGCACTTGCAGGTATTCTGACCTGTTTATTTTATCTCTTGCCAGTTTGTTAGCAGGTTTGGACCTGGTGGAGAGAGAGAACTTTTTAGATGTTCACTTGACAAGAAACAGACCTCCTCCCGCACGAAGACAGAGATCTGGTGTCAGCCAGAGGACTTCCTTCAGAAGAGCAGGTGAGACTCAGACGCAGTGAGAGTTCAGAGCGACTAGAGATTCGATGTCAAATATAAACGAGTCTCGCATGTTGTGATGGTTTCAGATTCCCCATCTCCCAGTCCTGTGCCTATGCTGTACAGACAGGAAGTGGGTGGGTCAGAGTGGCCCGAGCGGGCTGAAACGCATCCGTTTGCGGCTGAAGAGGAGTCTGAACTGGGCTACATGGACGACCCGTACCACGAAGAACCGTACGAGGAGCTTCTCACCCCAGAGTTCATTAGCTCGGAGAGGGACACGCTTTGGATGGTGGAGGTACTGGAGACTATAATTTTATGTTTTAATATTTGTTGCAATTATAACGGTTTTCATCCGTTGTTTGTTATTTCACCCCCAGGGACGAGAGGAACATCCAGAAGCTCATGAGATGGTGGAGTGTGAACTGTGCAGCACTCTCACCCTTCAGTTCAACAACCACATGAAGCGACATCACCCGGGCTGCGGTCAAAGCGCTGGTCGCCGTGGTTACCGCAGCAACGGGGCTTACGTGGACGGCTGGTTTGGAGGTGAATGCGGATCGGGCAGCCCTTATTATCTCTTGTGCAGTGCATGCAGGGAAAGATATCTGGCTTCCAACCTGGGCATGATGAGCTCCAAACAGGACAGGTGCGGATTGAATGGAACATAGGAAAAGTTTTCAAACTACAGTGCTACAAACTACAACTTTTGTTATTTCAGGGCGAGGGGTTTGGTGTCTGATCTTATTGGTCAGTTGGATGGTACATCAGATGGTATGTGTGCAATATTTCAAATGCATAAATAAATATTAATTATTAATATTAACATTAAATAAAGCTGTGAAGTACTATGTTGGTTGTGTTTTTTTAAATAACGTTATTCAATCTTAAGGTTATTTCAATGTTTGTTTGTTATAAAGGTCATAGTTCATCCAAAAATCTGTCATAACTTACTCACCATTAAACATGTATCACTTTCTTCGGCAGAACACTAAAAGATATGTTGGTTACCAAACCACAATGGGTGGTACCCATTGACATGCATTGGTTTTGTGTCCATTCGATCGATAAGAATGGGTATCGCCGTTGTTTGGTTACCGACATTTTTCTAAATATCTTCATTTTTGTTTTGCGAAAGAAAGAAAGACATACAGGTTTAAAATAGGGAAAGGGTGAGTAAATGATGACAGAATTTTCTTTAATGTCTTCCATTTTTAAGGATTGATCAAAAATAGGTTGAGATCACACAAGGATGATTTTCCCACTCCTACATTCCAGAGGAATATGTGGTAATTTTGTAATGTGTTTGTGTGTCCGTTAGACGAGTGGGATCCAGGTAACCCGGAGGATCTGGACCCAGACCGGTTGACGGGTTTGGAGGATTTTGGGACTCTTTTGAGACCACTGGGTTTGAGTGAGAAGAAGCCAGTTCCCGACCCGATTCCTTTCTCAGAGCACGACCCGCTCGGAGCTCTGGCCAGCGGCTCTGTCAGTGCTGACAGCAACCTGCTTTACAAAGGTAACATTGCATGAAACCAAGAATGACCTGGGTGACACCATCCACCTCCTGTTTCCCTTTAGTTTTTTAGGTTTCGCACTCTCTTTTTGGCTTTGAGAATTAAATGTAGCACATTGTTTGTGAGCAGGTGTGGTGAGCACAGAGCTGAAGAGTTCTTCTGTTCCTCTGAGTCTTGGAGAGCAGGCGGCATCTCTGCGGGAGCCTCAGGAGAGACTGCTGGCTCTGAGGAGAGTCACCTCCACTGCACAGATCCTGCTGGCTTATAGCATGGTGATGAGAGCGCTCTCCCAAACCTCCTACAGGTAACACACACACACACAGAGTAATATTTGTACTGTAATATAATACAAAAGTTTTTTTTAATAATCTCAAAAAAAATTTGTATCTGTCAGTAGTTCTGTGTGTAACCAGTCTAGTGGTCTCGAGGCTTTGGGTTTGGCCGACATCCGCATTTTGGTGCGACTTATGTGTTTAGCGGCAGGGGGCCGTGTCCACACAGCTGCGGATCAGCAGGGGGTGGGGCGTGGCTATGTGAGCGATTGCACAGGCTCCGCCTTCCTGTCTTTCCTCAGCTCAGCTATTGGCAGTTTAGTGTCCCACAGTTCTGCTGCCTACAGAGAATTGGTGGATATCTGCACGCAGGTACGCACTCGCTATCCGTTTCTCTCCCCCGAGATGTCATCCTCTTTGCGGTTTGGCTCACTGATCTTTCTCATCTCATTAGCCTTGCACACTTCTCATCATTTTCTCGTTTTCTGCTCTTTTAATCATCCTGTCTTCTCGTTCTCGTCTGCATCTCCTCCTCCTCAGGATCTCATGGCTGCAGCTACAGGAATGAACGTCAGCGCCATCACCGATCCACATCAGAGGATGAAGAATGGCTCCTCCTACAAAAGGCCCACGCAGGAGCCCAGGGAGCTGACACCGCCTACTTTTCTGGTCACGCAGAGTTTGGTCACCCTGCTGACGGAGAAAGGCATCCGATACCGTTACGGTGCGGAAAGAAGCGAATCTGCTGAATTAAAGGGTAAATAGTTGTATTGATCTGTCTGCTGTTGTCATAACCAGTGCAAACAAGAATCGCACAAAAATATAATTTTTTTCTAAAAAATCTTGATGAACTCCGTTATTGGACAGAAGGAGGAAGTCCTCAAGTCTCCAGTCCCCCCAAATCTCACGCAGGTGTGCGTGTCGGCCCGCTGGAGCTGGCTAATGCTTTGGCTGCCTGCGCACTGTCAGCCAGGTTGACCAGCACACACCGTCAGTGGGCGGCACAGCAGCTGGTCCAGGCCCTGGCCGTCTCTGAGAAAGAAAACAGTGCCAGACCCCAGACCTACAGCGACATGGCTGGAGACCTGCGCAAGTGCTCCATCAGAAAACTTGAAGGACATCAGAACAGGGTAAAGAGAAGGTTAATACTAACATAACACTAAAAAACTAAGTTATTTGTTTATTATTTATGTTTCTATATAAGATTAGTAAATTTGTATTTGAGTTCTATTTTAGTTTTTGTGTATTTATGTAATTACAGTGCTTTTTTCTAATAAACAGAATAAACGGATACGTTTTAAAAATAAAAAATTTAATAAACTATAATAAATATTGCAAATGTTTGGACACAACATGTTTGGGTTTAGAATTTTTTTGCGCTATAACAAAACTTAAGCGACAAAGCTTTTTATTAAGGTATGATATCATTACGCACACCATTTTATCGGTAAAAGGACAACTGGACTGAAACAGCCTGGAGACAGCAAATCTCGCAAACATTTTGCCACACATTTGCTTTGTCAATAACAAAACGGCACAAAAACTGTAAGGAAATTGTTATTTGGAACCTGTGGGACTTTCTTTTTCTGCAGAAAGTTGGTATCAGAGCAGTGCCAGTCCCCATTTACCTCTATTATATGGCCACAAAACCAATGCAAGTGAATGTGGTTACCAACATTTTTCCAACAGATAATAATTTAGACTAAACAATAGTGCAAGTGATTAAGTGTGCATAAATTATTGACATTAGCTGTTAAAGTTGCAATGCAATAGGTGAGTTAATGCAGTTGTTGAAGTTACAGTGCAGTGGATGAGTAGATGCAGTGAATAGAGTTACAGTGCAGTAGATGAGTAGATGCAGTTAATAGAGTTACAGTGCAGTAGATGAGTAGATGCAGTTAATAGAGTTACAGTGCAGTAGATGAGTAGATGCAGTTAATAGAGTTACAGTGCAGTAGATGAGTAGATGCAGTTAATAGAGTTACAGTGCAGTGGATGAGTAGATGCAGTTAATAGAGTTACAGTGCAGCATATGCAGTTAATAGAGTTACAGTGCAGTAGATGAGTAGATGCAGTTAATAGAGTTACAGTGCAGTAGATGAGTAGATGCAGTTAATAGAGTTACAGTGCAATAGATGAGTAGATGCAGTTAATAGAGTTACAGTGCAATAGATGAGTACATGCAGTTAATAGAGTTACAGTGCAGTAGATGAGTAGATGCAGTTAATAGAGTTACAGTGCAATAGATGAGTAGATGCAGTTAATAGAGTTACAGTGCAGTAGATGAGTAGATGCAGTTAGTAGAGTTACAGTGCAATAGATGAGTAGATGTAGTTAATAGAGTTACAGTGCAATAGATGAGTAGATGCAGTTAATAGAGTTACAGTGCAATAGATGAGTAGATGCAGTTAATGGAGTTACAGTGCAGAAGATGAGTAGATGCAGTTGATAGAGTTACAGTGCAGTAGATGAGTAGATGCAGTTAATAGAGTTACAGTGCAATAGATGAGTAGATGCAGTTAATAGAGTTACAGTGCAGTAGATGAGTAGATGCAGTTAATAGAGTTACAGTGCAGTAGATGAGTAGATGCAGTTAATAGAGTTACAGTGCAGTAGATGCAGTTAATAGAGTTACAGTGCAGCATATGCAGTTAATAGAGTTACAGTGCAGTAGATGAGTAGATGCAGTTAATAGAGTTACAGTGCAGTAGATGAGTAGATGCAGTTAATAGAGTTACAGTGCAATAGATGAGTAGATGCAGTTAATAGAGTTACAGTGCAATAGATGAGTACATGCAGTTAATAGAGTTACAGTGCAGTAGATGAGTAGATGCAGTTAATAGAGTTACAGTGCAATAGATGAGTAGATTCAGTTAATAGAGTTACAGTGCAATAGATGAGTAGATGTAGTTAATAGAGTTACAGTGCAATAGATGAGTAGATGCAGTTAATAGAGTTACAGTGCAGAAGATGAGTAGATGCAGTTGATAGAGTTACAGTGCAGTAGATGAGTAGATGCAGTTAATAGAGTTACAGTGCAATAGATGAGTAGATGCAGTTAATAGAGTTACAGTGCAGTAGATGAGTAGATGCAGTTAATAGAGTTACAGTGCAGTAGATGAGTAGATGCAGTTAATAGAGTTACAGTGCAGTAGATGCAGTTAATAGAGTTACAGTGCAGCATATGCAGTTAATAGAGTTACAGTGCAGTAGATGAGTAGATGCAGTTAATAGAGTTACAGTGCAGTAGATGAGTAGATGCAGTTAATAGAGTTACAGTGCAATAGATGAGTAGATGCAGTTAATAGAGTTACAGTGCAATAGATGAGTACATGCAGTTAATAGAGTTACAGTGCAGTAGATGAGTAGATGCAGTTAATAGAGTTACAGTGCAATAGATGAGTAGATGCAGTTAATAGAGTTACAGTGCAGTAGATGAGTAGATGCAGTTAGTAGAGTTACAGTGCAATAGATGAGTAGATGCAGTTAATAGAGTTACAGTGCAATAGATGAGTAGATGCAGTTAATAGAGTTACAGTGCAATAGATGAGTAGATGCAGTTAATAGAGTTACAGTGCAGTAGATGAGTAGATGCAGTTAATAGAGTTACAGTGCAGTAGATGCAGTTAATAGAGTTACAGTGCAGCATATGCAGTTAATAGAGTTACAGTGCAGTAGATGAGTAGATGCAGTTAATAGAGTTACAGTGCAGTAGATGAGTAGATGCAGTTAATAGAGTTACAGTGCAATAGATGAGTAGATGCAGTTAATAGAGTTACAGTGCAATAGATGAGTACATGCAGTTAATAGAGTTACAGTGCAGTAGATGAGTAGATGCAGTTAATAGAGTTACAGTGCAATAGATGAGTAGATGCAGTTAATAGAGTTACAGTGCAATAGATGAGTAGATGCAGTTAATAGAGTTACAGTGCAATAGATGAGTAGATGCAGTTAATAGAGTTACAGTGCAGTAGATAAGTTAGTGCAGTTATGAAAGTGATCCATTAGTGCAAATGAGCATATTTCAGATGTGCAAGTGAGCAGTATAGAGTGCAAATGATGCTGTGTGTGTGTAAACAGTCCAATAGAGCAGATAACATGAAGTACTGGTGCGTACAGTTCAGTCATGCATAGCAGCCCTGTAGTGCAATGTAAACGATGTTATAGCAGCTTGGAGTTCAAGGTAAGAGGGGTAGTGGAATCAGTGGGGGCAGAGTTCAATAATGAAACAGCTCTGGGAAAAAAGCGGTTTCTTAGTCTGCTGGTTCTTGTCCGAAGGCACCGGAAGCGCCTACCGGAAGGCAGGAGAGTAAAAAGTCTATGAGCGGGGTGAGAGGAGTCCTAGAGAATGCTGCGAAATCATGCCAGAACCAAGGAAAAATGTGCAATTAATAAACATTATAGCATAAATGGCTTTTCTACAGCATCACCGAATGTCATGTGGTGCTCAGTCACTTCAACCGGACTTCAGATTTCTGATTGGCTGTTGTGTTTTCAGGTGAGCAGCTGCGTCTGGAATGCAGAACAGGCTTTGCTGGCCACCAGCTCACAGGATGGTACCGCTCGACTGTGGAACATCACACCAAACACGGCAGAACTGCAGCATACACACACCTGCAGTGTCAGGTGAGACACACACAAATGTATAGATTTAGACACGAGGAAACAGACAAAGTACGTCAATTTAAAAAAAGCTTTTCCCGTTTGAAATGTAGCTGTATCTAACTAAGGTCACGTTTACACGGCTTTTCGTTTTTGAAAAGTTACGCATACACATGACAGCATTATCAAAACGGTCTGCATCTACACGGATCCAGGAAAACGGATTAAAACGCTGCAGTATGCACGCCAGGCCAGTACATGGCGATGTTGTGTAAAGAAACCGGATGTGCCTTGACACAAGCACAGTTATGAGTCAAAAGTGCTTTTTAAAAGCATTGGTCGACGTATATGTGTGTTCAAAGTCTGGCGAATGTAAATAGTGTGTCTCCACTGGTCTTATTGGTGCAGGAAATCCACATCCGCATTTTCAGTCCCCCAAAACGCTGTTTACATTTATACGGATAGCCAAAATGCATACTTTTTTTGCGTTTTTAGTAGAGAAAGGTAAATAGCCTCTAACCTTGCCCTTGGGGGTGTCTGCATTTAAAAATATGATTGATAAATAATATAATTATCAAAATATGTCATTGTAATTATAATAAGCTATGTATAAAACCGAGGTTTTGAATGGCTAGGTAAACACGCTTGCATGTGTGATACTGTAGTGAGGATACACAGAGCTCAGATGGATCCATGGGGTCTCATCTGCTGTCCGCTGTATCATGGAGTACAAGAGGGACACTGCTGGCCGCCTTCCAGAACAAACTCATCAACATCTGGACCGTCACCGGTGAGACCTGCAGCTGTCTGCCTTCGACAAACATCACAGCTGACAAATATTGTGCTTTACCGAGCAATAATGTACAACTGAGCTATTCTGTCAATGTTTCCTGCAGGTTCTCGAGCACACGTAGAAGCTCAATCCTCGTGGGTCACGGCGCTCTCGTGGGTCCAAACCTCCACTCCATTCCTCAGTCAGGAAGCCTGCAGCCAGACAAGCCCTCCTGAGAGTTTACTGGTGGGTCGGCTTGATGGCTCTCTCTGCTGGTTGGAGGTCACAGAGGACTTAAGGGTGGAGAGCACCGAACTCGCGCACTGCCACAGGAAGGAGGGTGCGTCTCAATAGACACAACACAAGCTATCTTCAAAATTCAAGCTTTATGTTTATTTGTATTGTTTTCTTCGCTCAGCACCTCAGTGTGTGGCCTGGTACAGTGTGGATAAACCGTTTGCCGTGGGTTATCCAGATGGCAAAATTCTTTTAGCGGCTGCAGAAAGCTACGAAACTGATCCGCCCATTCTTCTGACAGCATTTCCCGTAAGTGTGAACTATGAATTTCCCCAAAAATCGGGTTTTAAAGGGGTACACATACAGTGTAATTGGTATCTCAGTTAGGGTCCCATACTAGAACACAAAGATAATACATAATTAACTAATAAAGTCAAAAAACGTTAAATATATAATTCATTACAAAACCGAAAACATAATTGCCATTAGAGTTGTTATAGTTTTGTTTTTAGTTTTATTGTAGTTATAAACTATACTATATACCACTATATTAGTACCATATATAATAATATTTTAAATCCACTTTAACTATCAGATTTTTATTGTAGTTATAAACTATACTATATACCACTATATTAGTACCATATATACTAATATTTTAAATCCACTTTAACTTTCAGATTTTTATTGTAGTTATAAACTACACTATATACCACTATATTAGTACCATATATACTAATATTTTAAATCCGCTTTAACTTTTAGATTTTTATTTTTATTGTAGTTATAAACTATACTATATACCACTATATTAGTACCATATATACTAATATTTTAAATCCGCTTTAACTTTCAGATTTTTATTGTAGTTATAAACTATACTATATACCACTATATTAGTCCCATATATACTAATATTTTAAATCCGCTTTAACTTTTAGATTTTTATTTTTATTGTAGTTATAAACTATACTATATACCACTATATTAGTCCCATATATACTAATATTTTAAATCCGCTTTAACTTTTAGATTTTTATTTTTATTGTAGTTATAAACTATATTATATACCACTATATTAGTCCCATATATACTAATATTTTAAATCCGCTTTAACTTTAAGATTTTTATTTTTATTGTAGTTATAAACTATACTATATACCACTATATTAGTACCATATATACTAATATTTTAAATCCGCTTTAACTTTTAGATTTGTAGTTTTATGTTAATTTTGGTCAAACAATTTTCAGCAATTTTAGCAATGCTTTCCTCATACATTTTTTATGTTGCTATATAAAATACATTTTTTGTTTATAATTATAATTGTAGTACCTTATACATTTTTCAGTATTTTTCTGAGGCAACATTTTATTGTTAAATAAAAATATACATTTTATTTAGTTTAAGTTTTTCAAATAATAGTAGGCCAATATTCGGTTTGAATAAACAGAAACGTTTCAAAGTTGTGATTTAATTTGAACTAAATGAACCTTGCTGGCAATGCAGGAAACTTCTGGCAAACTTTTATCTTTGTTTTTTCACAGGAGAGCGTGAGTGCACTCAGGTGGGATCCCACAGGTCATCTTCTGTTGTCCGTCGGCCGTTCGGACGTCTTGAAAATCTGGGGTCGTTCTAACGGTGCATGGGTGACCCTTCATTCCCTCTTCCACGCGGGCAACGTCAACACAGCCGAGTGGTGCCCTCTGCCCGGGCGAGGGGCGGAGCCTCATCTTCTGATGGCTGTGTAAGTGTGCAACATTTTCCATCTTTTTAAGCAAACATTGAATCTGATTGGTCTCTTTGTACACGTACTGTTCTATTTCCACGCTCCTTTTAAACCCAGTGTATAAACATGTAGACATTGTCTCCATCATGAACACATTAACATAAGACAACCCTCCATGTCAGCACACATTTTTTATAATAATTTGGGATGAAAGTGTCTGCTAAATGCTTATAGTACATGCTAAGATTTTTAGTTTTGTTTATTTCTCAGTGGATGTCAAAATGGCCTCCTGTATGTCTGGACTCTTCCTCAAGGGGGCGCTAGTGTATCAGTGCCCAATTTCCTCTCCCCTTCTACCAGCCAAGACAAGAGCAGTGCCATCAAGGTCAGACTCAATTATCTATTGGTTTATTTTGTGAGTGGTTAATGTAGTAAAGTAAGCCTTATTCTTTTATACCTGTTTATTCTCCTCTTCAAATTAACCTTTGAAAATAGATATTTTTTGTTTGCAACAGTTAACCAAGAGACATGTGTTTGTTTGTTTCAGCGGGGTAATGCTAAATGTGTTTTTCGACTGAGCGGACACATTACCGCCGTGAAAACGCTGTCATTTTGTCCAAGTGGCCTTGCCCTTGTGTCTGGAGGAATTGGAGGTTTGCTGAACATCTGGTCCCTTCGGGTAAGTGACAGATTTCAACCAGTGTTTTAAGTTCATTTTACAAAACTTCTTGCAATTAACACCTCTCTTTTATCTAGGATGGTTCAGTCCTGCAGACCGTGGTTACTGGAATGGGCTCAGTGGTTTCTACCACCTGGATACCACACACAGGAGTGGCTGCCTGCTCTGGCAGATCAAAGGTACCAAACGCTTTAAAATGATTGACTTTGATTTCATTTAAATTTGTAAACAAAGTTTAACATATTAATTTCTTATTTTTCTCTCTCTCAGGATGTTTTGTTAATTCGCTGTAGTCCTGACTGGATCGCGCAGAATCACGTTCTGGTGTCGTGTCGCTCTGTTCTCCGCAGTCAAGGCATTCTGGGATTGAACCGTGCACCCTGCATGGCCGTCTTTCTTGAAAGACTTCCCACACTGCTACAGGAGCAGTACAGCTATGAGAAGGTAGTCTCATTTTACATCTAAAGAAGCTCCTGAAAAATCTTAAGAATACAAATGAATGCTGGTGGAACCTGATTAATAAAACATTGTTTTTAACAACCATTATTTCTTTTTACATTTATTGTAAGAACTGGAACTGTTAAAGTTGAGGTAACACACACAGTTTTTTTCAATCTCGTATTAATCTTGAGTAACTATAGAGTGGTATTGTATACTTCATATCTTTGAACAACAAAACATTTACTGCTGTACGCCTAATTTCCGAAAACAGTCAAGGCCCTGGAGGCGTGCAGTGGGCAGAACTAAAGCACGAGCACATCATACATCATCGTATTATCCCTGCATAACTGTGTTAATTCACTATAAATTTGTGTTGTTTACATTTTGCACGTACACGCCGATTGCTGATAAAACACAGACATATGACTCAGTTTCACTTCATGTCTGGCATTATTTAGCGCTGGGACCATTCCATCTATCAATTTCGAGCAACCTGCAAATCCTGCATTATATCCAACGTTTATATTACATTCATCAACGAAATGGTTTTGTGGTTTTGCCAAGTTGGATGATGAGATCGTGTTGCACCGTGGGGTGCGCCGGAAATACAAGTAGTTCTGTCTTGGCCAGGTTCAGCTGGAGGTGATGCTCTTTCCTCCAAGCTGAGATGTCTTCTAGGCAGGCTGTAATGCGAGTTAATACAGTGGTATCGTCTGGGTGAAATGAGATGTAAATCTGGGTGCTGTCAGTATAAAAGTGAAAGGAGTAGCCATGTGGCCGTATGGCGGGTCTCAAGGATGTCCTGTAGATGGAGAAAAGGAGTGGTCCAAGCACTGATCCCTGAGGGACCCCAGTGATCATGTGGTGAGCAGTGGACAGGCCCTCCATGACACCCTGAAGGATCTGCTGGAACAGTAGGATTTACATTTAGTCATTTAGCAGACGCTTTTATCCAAAGCGACTTACAGATGAGGAAACATTGGAAGCAATGATAACAACATAGGCAACAAAATACATAAGTGCATCAAAACTAGTCCATTAAAGCCTAGCACAGTATACAAAGCTAGTCAGGTTTGAACCGGCGGAGAGGAGTGCCTGAGATTTGTAATGATGACAGGGTTGCTAGCAGTATCTGGTGATTGACAGTGTCGAACTCTAAAGATAAGTCAACAGAATCAGGACAGAGGATTTAGATTCTGCCTTGGCTAGTCCTTCCGTGACCGATAGAAGTGCAGTTTCAGCGGAGTGGTTTGTTTTGATGCCGGACTGCTTGTTGCCTAGAAGTTTATTCTGGGATAAGAAGGAAGACACCTGGTTAAACACTGCCCTTTCAAGAGATTTCGCAATAAATGGGAGGAGAGAGACAGGTCTGTAACTGTCGGTAATAGAGGGACTAATCGCTTCTGCCACACATCAGAAAAATATCAGTACACACAAATGTTTTCTATTTTAAAGATGGCAGTAATGGTGTTATGAATGTGACAAAAAAGAGCACAGTTATTGAGAGAAACATACTTCGTAAGATTACTGTGGATTAAAATGCACAGACCATAAGCAATAACACCCAACAAATGGAGAAGGGATGGCTCCTCATAGAACATTAAATAGTCATTATATTTTCATGTGCCCATTTACGTGAAATATGGATTGTTATAGATTAAATTCTGAAAGCTGCACTTGCAACACCTGACTGTGAAAAATCTTGCAGTAAAGATAAAAATGTGCTTTGAAAACATGGGTTTGTGAAATTAACTTTATGGCTAGATATCAAGTTGAATATTATTATAATGTACAGGAACTGGAACCTGATACTTGTCTTAGTAAGCACTACTAAAAAGTGCTTTGTGTTGAAATCTGTTGTATGCCACAGAAACTGCTTGTAGTAGTTCATAAATATGACATACTGTGTCTGTTTTTAATGCATTATGATACCCGACACATGCGCACAAACTCGCATATATAATTGTCTTCAACGCAAAACTCTGTGCTGAGCTTTTTGTCTCTGTTTGCTGGCTCTTCTCCCGGTTCTACTGCAGAGTTTTGCTCTATTATCAGCTCATTACTGTACTCTGATAAACAGCAGAGAGCTCCTGCAGTCCAGAGAGCCGTCACACCATCACACTGCAGTGTTTTCTGTTCTCATACATGAACTGCTGGTTCAACCAGAGACATCAGGTTCCCTTTCTGTCGGTCTCTCGACGTTGTGTCGAAGCCGACAGATGGGGTTCGCCCTTGAGAACCAATCGTCTCTGACTATTTTGAAAAGGCCAATGAAATTGGCGAATGAAATTTGCATGCCGGGCTCCGCCCCCGGATATCCGGGTATAAAAGGGGAGCCGGCGTGCTCATTCATTCACCTTTTGTTCTTCGGAGCCTTCGCATCTGATGACATTCTTCGAATTGCCGATTTCTACGACGCGGTGCAGCGGAGATTCCCCTGGGCGTCCTGGCAGTTCCTGAGGTATTTTTCTAAAAGAGCAATTTCCTCAGCGTGGCATTGCCCGCTGATCTCTTGGGTGCAGTACACTCATCGAGGACGGGGACGGACACGGTGGTTGCCGCAAGTGTTCGGGGGTCCGATCACTGTGGCAGCCTCGTGGATTCGTCCTGCCCGCACGGCGCGCGGATGGCTATTCAGACGTTGCGTCACTGCGCGCGGATGGCTAGTCAGACGTTGCGTCACTGCGGGCGGACGGCTATTCAGACGTTGCGTCACGTTGGCTACGTTCTGTCAAGAGCAAGCCACCACCTCGTTTGCTTCCCGTTCTGTGACCGCAGCGGCTACGGCCCTGCCGTCAGCGGCGGCGAGCAGCGAGGGTGATGTGGGGATTATCGTGAGCGTTAATCCGTCAGCCGGTCGGCTCGCGGACCGCTCGCGCCCCGTCTCGCTTGTTTAGCAGGTCCCCAAGGATGGTCCTAAGCCATCTTATTCCTCAGCCACGCGCTCGGACACGAGCCGTGGAGATGAGGTGTCTCTTGCAACATCGGAGCGCGACCTGCTGGCATCAGACTCTGGCGATTCCCTGAAGCTCCCTCCCTCGGGAGGTCGAGCACAGGTGAGAGCAGACGTCAAGATGTCAGCCATGCTCGCTCGGACCGCCGTGAGCGTCGGGTTGCGGTGCAGCCCTGGTGCTCGCGGCTGGGTACTCGCACATTGGGCCCGGCTCAAGTGCCAAGTTTTACCGAGCTGCATAAGGAGTTCAGTAAGACCTGGAGCGTCCCTTTCGGCGCGCTTCCGTCTAGCTGACTCTATCGCCCTCTCTTCCCTCGGGGCGGGGAGGCAGCTAGGGACTATGTCAATGCACCCTGGGTGGAGCATGCAGTCGCGGGTATCCGCAGACGGCGGCCACCTGGGGGGCTTGACCTAGACTCACCGTCCAGGGCATGTAAGGTCTCAACATCTCTGGTGTTGAGGCTGGCAGTGCCGTGGACCAAGCTGCCTCCACTCTTACGCATGGCCTTCCTGCAGGCCAGGGCGCTAAAGAGAGCCCCACGGGGTAAGACCGACCCAAGTAGTGCCGCCGCCGACTGGCCCTCCGGGGACCGCGGTGGCAGCGCAGGCTGGGTCGGACGATGTCCACATCAGTGGCCCGGAAAGATGCCTCGGACCCAATCTTGCGCAGGGGGGCGATGTCGAGAAAGGCCACTTTCCCGACTCCCCTCTCGCAAGGTCGGCTGATTGGTGGCGCTGTCAAGGACTGCTCCAGCAGCCTTTTGACAGTGTAGAAACAGACCGGCCTGCTGTGACCCGGCCGCCTTTCGGCCGTCGAGGTCTCGCAC
The DNA here is from genome assembly GCF_947034865.1 of Barbatula barbatula. Classification (NCBI taxonomy): domain Eukaryota; kingdom Metazoa; phylum Chordata; class Actinopteri; order Cypriniformes; family Nemacheilidae; genus Barbatula; species Barbatula barbatula. The sequence goes on from NC_136785.1 coordinate 3,286,800, forward strand.
GTGGTCTGCCCCCAGCAGCCCTGGCCTTCTCCAGCGTCGACTCCGGTTCTGGTGCCCCCGCAGGTGGCCCCCCGGAGGAGGACGTCAAGAGAAGGACCACCTAGAGAGATTGAACCATCGGGCCCGACCCAGCCTGGGTTGCTGGATGGTCGGACTGGGGCGGTCCCTGCCGCGTCCCAAACACCTTCTGGGCCCCTTCGGGGGCCTAGTGCCCGCCTTCTCACAAGGAGAGGTCTCTCTCTGGGTCCCACTTGCAGCCGCTCTCACCCTCTGAAAGATGGTGTTCGGCAACTCGACGTTGCGTCGTGGCGGCACGCAATGACGAGTATAAAGCAGCCCTCAGCACTCTCGCTTCGACGGTGCGTCGAGCTGCGCCATCGCCTGGCAGGTGATTTAGCGGAGCCGTTCCCCCCGGGGAGAACAGCACTGCTAGTCATTGAACCAACCCCCGCGGGTTGATGAAGTAGATCGCAGCCCCCCCTGTGAGGTCTCTGGGTGCTTGGTTAGCATTTCAAACCATCACGGTGGCTGGGAGTGTGGTCCGTCTCGGCATTCGATCCAGCTCGCCAGACCTCCGCCGGACTTCAGGCATCCTCTTACCTCAGCAGAGGCAGGGATGTTCCTGTGCTCCAGGCCGGGGCTGCCACCCCTCTGGCGAAGGCGATCGAACCGTCCCCTCGGCCGAGATGTCCAGTGGCTTCGACAGCCGCACTTCATCATCCCCAAAACCAGGGGTCGCTGCATACCTTGAGCAGCACCTTGCAAGGGTGCCGTTCGGGAGGCGCAGAAGCGCGTCCTGGTGTCTGTCAGACGCCAGGAGTGGTTCATGACAACTGACCGCATACTCTCATGTACAGTTCCCTCGGCACTGTCGAGGGGCTGGCATGTCAGTAAACGGGTCAGCCGGGAAAAAGAGAGCAGCTCTCCCTGGCGCGGAGCTCCCCCTTTTCCTGGTAGAGAACTCAACACTGTCTCCATGACGGCGTGCTCGCTCACGAGCACGCACAGTCAGTGCTGAGCTGCTTGAACTTTCAGGCAGCAGCCAGCGGTCCCCTGAAATCAGTTTCAGAGGCTCCTGGGCATGGTGTCCTCGGGGGTGGCCTGTCCCCCTCGGGTTGACGCACATGGGACCGCGACAGCACTGACTACAGAGATGAGTTCCCTGGAGAGCGTGGCGCACCGGCAGTAGGCGTATCGTCATTACACCTGCTGCCGTCGCATCCTAACCCCGAGCAGGTCTTGAGGCCGGTCGTGGAACGACAGACGCCTCCCTACGGGGTGCGGGTGCGGTGTGCAATGGGCGCGCAGTGTCGGGTCGCTGGACGGGCCCCCGCCTGCGTTGGCAGATCACTGCCTTCAAGTTGCTAGCTGTCCTGCTTGCACTGATGAGGCTCCGGCCTCTCGTGCAGAGCCAGCATACTGGCCCGGACAGCACGACCGGCGTAGCGTACTAAACCTCAGGGTGGCACTCGCTCGCTGCAGTCATCGCAACTCGCCCAAAACGCCTCCTCCCGTGGAGACAGCAGGTGGCAAAGCCCCTGCAGGTCACATGCCCACCGGGCGTCCTGAACCAGACAGCCAAGCGCTCTCTCGTCAGTTGACACCCCGTGGGAAGTGATGACTCCACCCCTGCGGGCTGGCCTGGGTGTGGTTTGGGCGGGCACAGGGGGACCTGTCGCCTCCCTGAACACCACCCAGTACCGCTGGGCATTCCTTGGACGAGGACCCCCTCGACACGGAGGCCCTAGCACGCAGCCTCCAGTGGAGACAGCAGGTGGCAAAGCCCCTGCAGGTCACATGACCACCGGATGTCCTGAACCAGACAGCCAAGCGCTCTCTCGTCAGTTGACGCCTCGTGGGAAGTGACGACTCCACCCCTGGTGGAGACAGCAGGTGGCAAGGCCCCTGCAGGTCACACGCCACCGGGTGTCCTGAACCAGACAGCCAAGCGCTCTCTCGTCAGTTGACACCTCGTGCGAAGTGACGACTCCACCACTGCGGCCGGCTTGGGTGTGGTTTGGGCGGGCACAGGTGGACCTGTTGCCTCCCTGAACACCCCCCAGTGCCGCTGGGCACTCCCTGGTCGAGGCTCCCCCCTCGACACGGAGGCCCTAGCGCGCAGCTGGCCGCGGGACAAGCGGAACTACGCTTCCCCCCAGTGAGCTTCATTGCGCAGGTCCTGTGCAAGGTCTGGGAAGGGAGTATCAAGTGCTGCTAGTTGCGCCTTACGGGCCCAACTACACTTGGTCCTCGGAGCTAATACTCCTGACGACAACTCCCCCTGGCCAAATCCCCTGGCGAAGGGCCTACTCGCAGGGGATGGACACGTTGTGGCGTTCGAGCCGGACCTCTGGGTCTGGCTCCTGGATGGGACGAGGAGTTCCTGGATGACCTACCCCCCTCAGTGGTGGAGACTGTCACTCAGGCAAGGGCCATGCCCACAAGGCTGGATGCCTTTAAGTGGCGCCCCTTCTCGTCCTGGTGCTCTTCTCGAGGAGAAGACCCGCGGAATTGCTCGCTCAGGAACGTGCTGTCCTATTGCAGGAGAGGCTGGGGAGTAATCTCCCCTTCCACATTGGAACGTGGGTACCCGCTGTCGCGGTTATCACGTACCAGTTGCTGGTGAGCCTCTGGGGCGGCATGACCTGATTATTAGGTTCCTCTAGGGCGCGAGGGGCTAAGGCCTCGTCCGCGCCCCGTACCCTCTTGGGACCTTAAGGTGGACCTTTGGGTCCCCTTTTTTCGGGCCCTGCCGAGAGCCCCTTCCTCGTTCTGCGAGGGGGGTTGGCTCTCCTGCTGGGGCTCGAGTCCATCCAGAGGGTGAGGCACCTGCAAGCATTCCGTGTCCACCGATTGCCAAATTTCAGGCCCGGTGACTCTCACGTGATCCTGAGACCCCGGCCGACTTACGTGCCCAAAGTTCCGCCGCCCCCCTTTGGGACTAGGTGGTGAACTTGCAGGCGCTCCCACACCGGGAGAAAGACCCAACCTGTACGTGGGGTGTCCAGTAAGCGCATTGCGCCTCTACTCGAACCACACTGAGGGCTTCAAGGCCCTGAGCAGCTCTTGTCTGTTATGGAGGTCAGCAACGGGAGTGCTGTATCCGAGGAGAGTTGTAGCGCTGGGTCGCACACGCCGTCACTACGGCGTGCCGATCCTAGCCCGTGCCCATTTGAGTGACGGTACACTCCGCTCGGGGTGTGACCTCCTCGTGGGCATCGGCTTAGTGCGCCTCTCTGGCAGACATCTGTAGAGCTGCGGGTTGGGCTACGCTATACCTCGCAGAGGCTTACAACCTCCGTGGGGAGTCGGCAGCTCGAGTCTTGCCAGCAGGTGAGACCAGCAGTCGTGGGGCGTACGCCTGCGCATAGCGCCATTCCCCTTCTGAGGTGGACCAGTGCGCTATGGGCTGCCTCCCTTCTTTCCCCAAGGGTGAAGAATAGGCAGTCCGTCCATCCATCAATAGCACTCAGGGCGGCGGGCTCGGCGGAGCAGCCCTGCCGCCTATGGCCGGGTATCAAGCTGAGTTATTACATATAGCTCTAACCGGACCTAGTGCCCCACACGTAGTAACCCCCCACTAGGGTGGTTCCGTCTGAGATGTCGTCATGAGATGGTTCCCCGCGTGGCAACCCATGACCTCCCCAGGTGGACATCCACCTTGCGGCATTCCGCACATACCTCCCATGAGTTCTCCCCTATTTGGTGAGACCATGTTGGTGTCTCCACTGTATTCCCCCCTAGGGTGAGAAGTGGTCTCCGTAGCGCACGTCCTCATTGAAGGAACAGCGCTTACCCAGTAGCCCTACGACTGGATGGCCCTCGCCAATGGGGCCGTCTGAGTTGGCAGAGGGCAGGGGCTACTCATCTTTGCCAAAAGCTCTGGGAGCCCCTGCCTGCCCACTGGAAGGTTACAAATTTCGCGATAGCGCTCACGTGTGGCTCGCCCAGGCCGGTCAACGTCGCTTCGCTAGAGATTGTGACGCGGCTAGTGCCGTGGCGTTTTCCATAGGAACCCCATCTGTCGGCTTCGACACAACGTCGAGAGACCGACAGAAAGGGAACGTCCCGGTTACGTATGTAACCTCTGTTCCCTGATGGAGGGAACAAGACGTTGTGTCCTTCTTGCCACGACAATAGCCGTCCGCTGCAGCAGTCACGAGATGCTCTCAGGCTCCTCAGCACAAAAGGTGAATGAATGAGCACGCCGGCTCCCCTTTTATACCCGGATATCCGGGGGCGGAGCCCGGCATGCAAATTTCATTCGCCAATTTCATTGGCCTTTTCAAAATAGTCAGAGACGATTGGTTCTCAAGGGCGAACCCCATCTGTCGGCTTCGACACAACGTCTTGTTCCCTCCATCAGGGAACAGAGGTTACATACGTAACCGGGACGTTCTCCCTCGTTATGCTAATGTGATTTTAATAAAGTTAAAAGCATAGTTCACCCAAAGATTTCAATCCTCTCATCATTTATTCGACCTCATATTGTTCAAAACCTGTATACGATTCTTTCTTCTGATTAACACTAAAGAAGATATTTTGAGAAATATGTCAGTGGTTTTTGCGTCCGTACAATGTCAGTGTTGCTTGGTTACCAAGCAACGGAATACAAGTGCCGGAAATACAAGTAGTTCTGTCTTGGCCAGGTTCAGCTGGAGGTGATGCTCTTTCCTCCAAGCTGAGATGTCTTCTAGGCAGGCTGTAATGCGAGCTAATACAGTGGTATCGTCTGGGTGAAATGAGATGTAAATCTGGGTGCTGTCAGTATAAAAGTGAAAGGAGTAGCCATGTGGCCGTATGGCGGGTCTCAAGGATGTCCTGTAGATGGAGAAAAGGAGTGGTCCAAGCACTGATTCCTGAGGGACCCCAGTGATCATGTGGTGAGCAGTGGACAGCCCCTCCATGACACCCTGAAGGATCTGCTGGAACAGTAGGATTTACATTGTCATTTAGCAGACGCTTTTATCCAAAGCGACTTACAGATGAGGAAACATTGGAAGCAATGATAACAACATAAGTGTATTCGGTAGTCTATATGAGTCGATCCTTGTATTCAGGGGCGTAATTTCCGCTGGGGACGGGGGGACATGTCCCCCTCACTTTTCAAATGAGTATGTAATGATTTTTTACAACACACCGTCATCGTCACGGAGAAGTGGAGTATAGGACCGAGCAGGAAGCAATCGGCCTGTGTTGACTCTAAAAATAGATCACTTAAAGATTGTTTTCAATCATGTGGTTTTGATTTGAATTGAATAGAAATTAGTTTTTACGTGGTCGTTGTATCGGTAGGCTATGTTAAGCTATTTCCTTATAATAGACTTCTATGGGGAAGAAACGCGCAACGTGTGATTTATTACTTTATTCGTTTAATAAGGTCTCGTGCTTTTAACAGCAGTTAGTGTTTATGACAAGGCTTGACAGAAACGTGGGTTTCTCTGGTAGTTGTTTAGGTACGTTAAATCAGTGGTGTAGTTTACATGATATGCCGTATACACATTATAAAAGATTAAAGATTTAATCCACGCAACAATGTGCTTTGTGTCGGAAAAGTGAGACGCACTGACTAGATTTCCGAAATGAAATGAAAGGAGATCATGAAAGGCAAGCATACACTATTTGATTGTAAGTAAGCCTGCCCATGAAGCTACTGCTGCTTCGGGTTAGTGTCACAAAAAAAAAGGCCAACGAGGTTCGCAAGGTCGCAATAGTGTTTCTCTGTTCTCCAATGTATACTTTCTGCTGATATAACTGACCACACTTTTAAAAGCACTGCCGTTCTGTAATAAATTTAGCATATTTGTTCATTAACATAACTGTAAACTGATAGTTGGCATATTAATAAAATAGTTTCTAACATAAAGCAAAAACATTTTCCCCCGTTTTGTGTCCCCCCCTCTTCTCAAACCAAAGTTACACCCTTGCTTGCATTTATAAACAGAAAAAGCATTTATTATTTTAATCCTCAGGTTCATGTGATGACAGGAGATCAGCTGACCCACAGTGCCTTCCTTCAGAGTTTGGCTTCACTAGCCGTGGGTCTGTTCCTGGATCAGTTGCTGTGTCGTCACCCCGTCCCACCTCACCACACGGGGACGGGACCGGATCAGGACAGCACCCTCGGATCCCACTGCCCCTCAGAGTGGAGCTGGCTGTCCACTTACTCCACCACAGTGAAGAGCGCAGAGGCCTTTGCTCGTGGCACTCCTTTCCCAGAATCCTTCGCTGTACCCGAGTTTCATCAGCCTGGTGCCGCCGAGTTCCCCAAACCACTGGTGAGAGCTTTAAACATTATAATAAATGATTTCGTCTAGTTTCATTTTCTAAACCTTTGTAGCATGATGTTTTTGATCCAAGATTTTTCTGGTTTGTGGTCTGTGCAGGACAACAGTAAATGGACCTTCATGATGGATGAACAGCTCATGTCCTGGGCTACCTGCAGGCCTGAAGTAAGTTTGTGTCCACATGATCTGTTTACGCGTTTGCAGATTTGTGAAAAAACTGTTCTTGCCGGATCGGCTTCATTCTTCAGTGTCAGTGTAGTCTGTGTTTAGCACATTGTGATCCATGACAGATTATTATCAGTCCTTGTGGTTTTATTTTATATTCAGCTTTTATAATACCGGAGCAAATCCTCTTTCTGCCTCACATAAAATCTGTGTCCAGCCTCAGAGTCCCGTCTGTGCCATTTAAAGGGATAGTTCACCCAAAAAGATCAATTCGGTCATTATTCACCATTTTGTCAAAAGCTGTATATGACTCTTTCCTGTGTGAAACACAAAAGAAGATCTTTAGAGACATTTTTGTGTCCATACAATGGAAGTCAATGGCAGGTTAGCAATGACACAAAGGTGAGAAATGATGAATGATTTTTATTTTGGGATGAACTACCCCTCTATCATAAAATGAAATGTGCCCTTTTTTCCAAGAAAACTTGTATTATTGTGTTTATTACAATAGTTTCTATGTATACCTGACTTATAGACATACATGTACACATTTTTGGTTATTTCGGGTGGCAGGACTGGCAGCAAGGTGGTAAAAGCGAGGTATATCTGTGGGGTAACGGACGTCATGGGCAGCTGGTGGATGTTGGAACGAGCGCATCTGTGCCCACCCTCGCGTCTTCGCTCTCTCAAACACAACAGGTAGAGCGTAGATTCAAAGTTCACATGTAAATACTACAGTACACATTATTCCCTCAGCATCCGGTTCATAAATGTGTATTTTTCTCAGGTGGTGTGTGGTCAGAACTGCACATTCTTGGTTCAAGCTAATGGTACAGTACTAGCTGTAGGAGAGGGCAGTTATGGGCGGCTTGGACAGGGCAACTCGGACGACCTCTACATACCCACTATCATCTCAGCCCTACAAGGTAACACAAATCACTGCAACTCACTTGGTAGAACGTACAGTAGATGGATGTTATTTACTGATATTCATGGCTTTGAGGAAAAATGGGAAAATATGACGGGTTAAAAGTATAGCTCACCTCAAAAATTGTCCCCATTGGAAAATAAATTACTATGGTCAAGACAATTGGGACCGTTTTTGGGTGAACCATTCCTTTGATGAGTCTTGCTTGATCGAATATACATAATGTATATATATTGACGTAATGTGTTTATGTGATAAAACATTTTGTATTTTATAACAGGTTACGTGGTGACACAGCTAGTGACATCATACGGGTCGGATGGTCACTCTCTTGCTCTCACAGAGACCGGAGAGGTGTTCAGCTGGGGTGACGGGGATTATGGGAAACTGGGTCATGGGAACAGCGAAAGACAAAGACGACCCAAACAAATCGAGGCTCTGCAGGGAGAGGAAGTTGTGCAGGTACCATGAGCAGTTTGTGAAAATCAAATAATCTTGAAGTGTTTTTTATCTTGTAGATCATTTGATATCCTTTTTTTAGCTGGCTTGTGGATTTAAACACTCTGCTGTCGTCACATCTGATGGGAAACTTTTCACATTTGGAAGTGGAGATTCGGGTCGCTTGGGTCAAAGGTCGACTTCCAACAAGATGCTTCCAGAAAGGGTTACAGCACTAGACGGCTATCGCATAGGACAGGTAAGAGGTGCCATTTTTTGTTTTTACTTTTGCTTTCAAACTATTTTATCAATAAATGACACAAGATCTTGTTGTCATAGGTGTCTTGTGGTATCAACCATACTTTGGTCCTTTCGTCGGACGGCCTTACCTTATGGGCATTTGGAGATGGTGATTATGGTAAACTCGGTATCGGACCGTGTACCGTCAAGTGTTACCCACAGGTACCATCCATCTCTCTCTGTTTTACTTTCTAAAACTTGATCTTCAATTTCTCAAATTCTCATTGGCTGTATGATTTTTGTCATTTGCTGGTTGTCTTGTGTTTCTATTGGATGATAGAAAGTGGAGGTTCTCTGCAACAAGGGAATCAAAAAGATCGGATGTGGAACTCACTTCTCGGTTGTTCTGGCTAAAGATGGACACGCGTACACATTCGGCCAAGGTAGAACCAAGGAAATATCTGTATCCAAATGCGTTCTGGATCGGATATCTTCATGTTCTATTTGTTTTCATAGAGCGCCTGATAGGTCTTCCTGACTCTATGCTGAAGAATCATAACCGGCCACAGATCGTCCCTGCTTTGGAGGGCGTGTTTATTGAAGACATTGCTGTTGGTTGTGAGCACATCTTAGCTCTGTCTAACACTGGAGATGTCTATGCGTGGGGCTGCAACTGCGAGGCTCAGGTGCAAAAATTTGCCATCACATGTCATCTTGATTTAGTCCTCTGTGCGTCTCTTGTAGATCTGTGTGCATTCTTATCTAAGCTTGTGTCTTTGTGTGTAATGTAGCTTGGTCTGGGTCACTCCAACCCTGTTAAGGAACCCACTTTGGTGACTGCTCTACAGGGCAAAAACATCAGGCAGATATCTGCTGGACGCTGCCACACCGCTGCCTGGACCACACCAGCTTTGTCACTCAGGGCTTCGGGTACTTAGAGTCTTTCAATCTGTTCTTATCATCTCCTTCTCTGTGTAGTAAAGCAGCGGTTCTGATCTATGTAAACTTGTGTATGTTATGTGTTATGTCACGTTAACAGCCGAAACTTATTAAACTGGTGATAAAACAGACACGTACGATATCATTCAAAGCTGTAAAGGGTTTACATTTATTTGCGCAGACCCACGATAACCACAAAACATCGTGCTTTTGTCATATTACCAAAGCCAAGAGGATGCACTTTCTGCCGTCTGTGAACTGTGAATCTCTCCGTCCGCAGAAGTGCTTCAGGTGTGCGTGTGATAAGATGTTATGTGAGTCATTTACAGTGTTTTTAATGATCAGACACTATAATCCCTGAACCTCTAAAAGAGCAACACTCTAAGGTGCTTTTAAGTGGTCAGAACAAAACGTATTTTAGATTTAACTCCTGTTATAAACTCAGAGATGTGGATTTGGACGGCAATTAAATTACCGCACAACCTTGGTGTTTGTCAAAAAACAGTAGGTTATTCGGCCGGGGATTTTCCCGCGGATGGTGGGAGAAAAACACAGACAGTATGCATTCAGACAGCATTTAAATTTGTATTTACCCACGTAAATGGTGAAATATCTTACATCCCTATGAGAAACAATTACCTTTCAAATAGGGCTTAAGACTTAACTTTCTTATAAATGACTGAATCTAATTTTTTACAGGTGCCTAGTTGTAAATAATGTAAATAATTTGGGATGTAAGATTCACGATGCGATTCACGATTCTGATCTCACGATACGATTTAAGAATAAAATACAGTGACTTGAGGCAAATCAGAAATGAGCAACTGCCCTTTTATCATTTCTCAAAAACTGCACATTTTTGTGTAAAATAAAAATATATTCAAATCGCACACTTCAAATAAATGTTTCTTAAATATTGGACAAATACCTCATATTTACATTTCATTTGAAAAAATAATTACCAGTTAACGGTGCTTATACAAGAATAATCGTCTTGCAGACGGTTGAAAATACAGCCGTAGGAAAATGAAGAAACCATTTCAGAGACCATTTTTCTGATTTTATTTTATTTTGAATATCGTGAAAATTTTGTGAACTACTAACAATATTTCTATCAAATTTGTTTCTGTTTACATTAATTTGCAGAAAACATAAAAATAAAATAACAGAAAATATGCTCTGTATTTTTTACAAAAAATGCAAAGAAAACAAATTCATGTATTTAGAATAAGTAAAAAAAATGATGTGATAACCCTTTCATCACAGTTTTCATGTGTCAGTCTTTCACATTGCTGTTGGATGACTTTGTCACTCCCGAGGTTGGATTTTGTTGAAATTCAGGAAACACTGGAATGGGCTCAATACATCCAGAAATGCTGTTTTGAAACGGAAATTTTAAATAAACTCTTCATTTTTGAATTCCGCGGCTGTATGATCCAAAACGTGATCACAAATCGACACTTTTCTTGCGTCTTGCAGGTTGTTCAGGGATACAGCTGGGTCTGCCTCAGTCCGTGCCCCCTCAGTATAACGCCCTGAAAGACTGCAGCCCAGAGGTGCTAAACACCCGTCTCCGAGTCCTCTACCACTTCTCTGACCTCATGTATAAGTCTTGGAGGCTTCTGAACCTCGATCCCAGCAGCCAGGTGCGTTCAGTCAATAACACACACGTTTCTGTGAATGACAGCAACTTCCAAACGCAGCCGATAAGCTGAGTGCATGAATCTTCACTGGAACCAAACCATATCTCACCTCCTGCCAAGAACTTATAGTCTTATTTTTACTAAGCCACCATGAAGTGTTCCTTGCTTAAGTTCCTGTTTTAATCACTAAACAAATTGATTTCTGTCAGTCGATATCAAGGCGAGGTGTTCATCTGACTATGTCTGTCTTTGGCTGCACTCCAGGTGAATGTTTCCCGGTATAGCTCAGGTACAGCTGCCATCGTGCAGGGTCAGCTGCGAGGCTTGCTGTCCCCAAAAGTCAACACCCTTCCTCTCGTGCGCACGATCGGTAGAACCATGACCCAGGGAAAAACCTACGGCCCGCAGATCACAGTCAAGAGAATTTCAGCGAGGTACAAAACAAATCTTTTCATTGAATGACCATGTTGTAGAAGCAGAGAAACAGACGGTTGACAGTCTGTCAGGTATCTAAGTCTGTCCTCCTGTTCACAGGGGGCGCTCTAGCAAGCCCATCTTTGTGCAGATCGCGAAGCAGGTGGTGAATCTAAACCCCACCGAGCTGCGTCTGCCATCCAGAGCGTGGAAGGTGAAGTTGGTGGGAGAGGGAGCGGATGACGCGGGGGGCGTGTTTGACGACACCATCACTGAAATGTGCCAGGTTAGAACTTTTTCCCGCATCCGTGCGCGCCGATGTGGTTTGTCAGATGTTCAAAACGCTGTTCTCTGTTCTCAGGAGTTGCAGTCTGGTGTGGTGGATCTGCTCATTCACACTCCAAACAGCACTGCTGATGTTGGGAGCAACACAGACCGGTACATTGTAAAGACTGATAATAACGCTGTTAGTTTTTCCTCAAGACCGTTTCCACTAACCTGTGTTGTCTGACAGGTTCTTTCTGAACCCCGCGGCATCCTCAGACGATCACATGGTTCAATATCGTTTCTTGGGTATTCTGATGGCCGTGGCCATTCGTACGAAAAAGCCCCTGGATCTGCACCTGGCACCGTGGGTTTGGAAGCAGATGTGCTGTATTCCTCTGGGAGCTGCTGACCTGGAGGAGGTGGACCTGCTCACGTACCGCTCACTTCAGGGCATCTTGCATCTGGACAACAGTGTGATCAATGAAGAGAACTTCACAGTGGTGAGAGGAGATGCAACTATGCATCTGTCGACAATGTTTAGAGACCATTTTTGATTTATTTATAACCATTAACTATAGCATTAATGTATAGTTAAATGTATGTCGCACAATCCAACGTTGTTTTTCCAAGAAAAAACAATTATGAATTAAATGTTGAATGTATTCAATCAAAATATTGACATGCATTCATGTATTTTTACTTATAATTTAAATCAGATATAAGTGTTTATAAAAATAATATCTTTCTGAAATGTATGCATGTGTGTTTATTAATACAAAATGAATATGCACAGTACACAGACATATATTATGCAAACAAAAACTTTTCGCAATTAACCATTTCACTGCCCTACTATTATTAATATTTGATATTCACATTTAGATGTATATTCATGTACATATTTCTTCTTTCTCCTTTTGTTCTCTTTCCAATTTTCAGAATTGTTCATTTTTTGCTTATATTGCTACCTGTATAATGACAGGAGTGCTGTGCCATGCATTTTACTATATATACTGTGTATGATTAAGTATATGTTGAAAAAAGCTGTAAAATGTTTACATGACAAAAGTTCAAATAAGTGAGCAAAGTGACAAATCTTGGAATCAGACAGTAGTGACCAAAAAATACTGTTTGTTTAATCCTAATGGTGAGCCATACGACCATGAGAGAGCATCATGGAACATCTATTAATAAATCTCTCTCTACATTCATTACAGCACAAGACCATTATCTGAAATAAAACACATTACATTCTCCAATTTACTTTGCGTAGATGATACCTCTGGACTCGTTCATGGCTCACGGCGCTGATGGCACCTTGGTTCCTGTGGTTCCCGGTGGGCACAACCTTCCTCTGACCTTCTCCAACAGAACCGAGTATGTGGAAAGAGCCCTGAACTACAGACTTCATGAGACGGACAGACAGGTACCTTCAAATGACACAAACTGATAAAAGAGCTGGCCGACCGCATGCTTGAACTGTGTTCAGTTGGAGTGTTTAGTTATGTAATGCTGTAATTGAGTTCTTATGCTAATTGCGAGAGCATTGTCAGCTAAAGCGTACACTCGGGTGCGTGTGTTCCCCTGTAGGTGGCGGCAGTGCGGGAGGGCATGTCGTCCATCATTCCCGTCCCACTGCTTTCCCTTCTCACAGCGCGACAGCTGGAGCAGCTTGTGTGCGGTCTGCCCGAGGTGTCCGTGGAGATGCTCAAAAAGGTGGTGCGTTACCGCGACATCACCGACACCCACCAGCTCATTGGCTGGCTGTGGCAGAGCCTGGAGGAATTCACCAATGAGGAGCGAGTTCTGTTTCTGCGCTTCGTGTCGGGACGTTCCAGGCTGCCATCCAATCCAGCGGACATCACACAGAAATTTCAGATCATCAAAGTTGACCGGGTAAAAAAAAACATTCGGTGTAGAAATCTCTCCGATATTCAATAATAAACCTTTCAGCAAGTCTGTTTTGTGCAGCTTGGGGCTTTTGCCTCTCTCTCGCCATCTCTGTTACAAGCATGAAATTGCAGCTTATTTGCGTACTTATTTTTTATGTTCAATGATGAACAAAATCGTAAATTATTATTATGAGCCTAATGTTGTAAACCAAGGTGAATCTTCATCCTCTATGTTCTCTCCACAGCCCCTGAACGGCCTTCCCACAGCTCAGACCTGCTTCTTCCAGCTCCGCCTTCCTCCCTTCACCAGCCAGGCAATACTAGCCGAGCGCCTGCGCTATTCCATTCACAACTGCCCCTCCATAGACATGGACAACTACATGCTCTCACGCAACACTGACCCGACCGACGCCTCCGATACTGAATACTGACGCTCCACTTGCAGATGCTTTTACTTTCAAAGCACAGCAAACAAAATGATTCACTCATGCAGTATGTTGTACATGCCTCCATTTGGTCTTACTTACTCATACATGCAATACAATTCCCGTCAATGAAATCTAAAGAACTGTACAGTACGCATAGTGCACCGCTGCAGCAACTTCTTCCACTAGGTTAAAGGAAGAAACGATTTATTTGTTTTTGTACTGTCTCTGAATGGTCCAGGATGCTTCCTAAAGACTCTAAAATAAGTTAAAAGGGATTTAAAAGAACTGAAATACAGTATCGACACGAGCTCTGTGCCTGGAATAGTCACGAGGCGGCTTGTGAAGTTAGTGGCAGAAGTCGAGCTAGGTTCGTAGTGAGCACTTGGCAGCTAGCTTCCTTTACGCCCCAGGTTATGCCAAAGGCTTTTAAACCACCGTACTGTAAAATGAGTTCATAAAAAGTGCTGTTAGTCTGAGAAACGCAGCCCGCAGCGATCACGACACGTGTGTTCGTCTCCGAGGCTTCAGTAAATTGTATCTCGAATGAATGTATACTTGCAGATGTCACGCACGTGTGCACTCAAACGTACTTTTATTTGCCAAATACTGTACTAACGCTGTACATTACTTAGTTGAAATAATTTTAGCCTTTTTTGCAACTGTGATGAAGCGTGTGGATACGTTTGGTGTGTCGGTTGTGTTGTGCGTTCTCTTACGAGAGGAGAACGGCGGTTTATGCTGATAGAGCGCCAGTGTGTTTGTGTGTTTTGGGCTTGTGTGGAAATAGCGCTGATGTAAAACACATTTCAGTTTTTACTTGTGTGGTGAAAATGTGTTTTACGCAGGAGTGACTCTCTGTATGCGGCGGTTTACAGTATTGCTTAATTATAGTTGTTTTTTCCTAAAGAATATTTATCTGAGTGAGCGTTTTGTGTTGAAAGGGAAATAAACCCCAATCGTAAATGACACTAGATGTGTATGCATTGCGCTTTAGCATTAAAATAAATCTTGCTATGATATTTACAGATTTCAAACCCCGAACCTCAACAGATATAATCATCTTGGCTGATTTTCTATGAAAGTACTCTTTGTCTAACCATGAAAGATTTCACGAAGTATGATTTAATAGGGTGTTAGTGTTATGCAATAGGATTATTCAATCAGTGTTCTCATTTCAGATTAAGCCATAAAACAGGTTCTCGTGAGATGTATGATATCATTTGATGGCACCTCAGACGGAAGTGCTATACTGTAAATTAAACTTTGTGTACAGACCTGTTGAGTCCGTAAGTCCTTTTCTTGCATCGTGTGTTGGTGTTGACTACACAGTTCAGTCATTGTATCCAAATTTGCTTCATTTTTGTTCAACATGCTCAGCCAAATCAAACTCGCCTATATAAAGGACACCTGTTCATGGAAGCAATCGATCAGATTCCAAACTCTCCACCATGGCCAAGACCAAAGAGCTGTCCAAGGATGTCAGGGACAAGATTGTAGACCTACACAAGGCTGGAGGGGGCTACAAGACTATCGCCAAGCAGCTTGGTGCAATTATTCGCAAATGGAAGAAACACAAAACAACTGTCAGTCTCCTTCGATCTGGGGCTCCATGCATGATCTCACCTCTTGGAGTTTCAATGATCATGAGAACGGTGAGGTATCAGCCCAGAACAAGACGGGACCACAGTCACCAAGAAAACGATGCCTATAACACACTATGCCGTCATGCACTGAAATCCTGCAGTGCCCGCAAGGTCCCTCTGCTCAAGAAAGCACATGTACAGGTCCGTCTGAAGTTTGAGACTGAACATCTGAATGAGATGAGACCAAAATCAAGCTTTTTGGCAACAACTCCACTCGCCGTGTTTGGAGGAGGAGAAACGCTGCCTATGACCCCAAGAACACCATACCAACTGCCAAACATGGAGGTGGAAACATTCTGCTTTGGGGGTGTTTTTCTGCTAAAGGGACAGGACAACTGCGCCGCATCAAAGGGACGATGGACGGGGCCGTGTACCGTAAGATCTTGGGTGAGAACCTCCTTCCCTCAGCCAGGGTATTAAAAATGGGTCGTGGATGGATTTTCCAGCATGACAGTGACCTAAAACACATGGCCAAGGCAACAAAGGAGTGGCCCAGCCAGTCTCCAGACCTTAATCCCATAGAAAATCTGTGGAGGGAGCCGAAAGTTTGAGTTGCCAAACGTCAGCCTAAAAACCTGAATGACTTGGAGAGGTTCTGCCAAGAAGAGTGGGACAAAATCCCTCCGGGGATGAGTGCAAAACTGGTGGCAAACTACAGAAAACGTCTTAACCCTTGTTTTGCAATCACATAGGTTTGCCACAAAGTACAAAGTCATGTTTTGCAAAGGTGTCGAATAGTTATTTCACTTAAAAATGCATTTCAAAAAAGTTATTAATTTGATTTTTTTGTGGCTTTTCTGTATCTCGATGTTGAAATGAACCTACCATTAGAATTTCAGACCTATCATTTCTTTGTCATTGGACAAACATACAAAATCAGCAGGGGATCAAATTCTTTTTTCCCTCACTGTATATAAAATATATTTTGAATCTCTGAACCCATAGGGATATGCCAAAAATATACTCAGGAGGTACACCGATGCAATTGTTTGACCAAAAGAGGGTTTTTTGTTGTGTACATTTCTAATATGTGAAGCGTTATGAATTCTGGTTTGAATACACGGACCAACAAAGTATTCTGTAGATGTAAATCCATATTCAATATCTTTGGATTTACGCTCCATGGCAAGCTACTTTTTTCTTTGTCAAATTAGATAATAAAGTAATGGATATACATTTTCTCAACCTCCAATTTGGAAAATGGGGCTGTAAAATACCCCCTCAGCAAAAGCTGCAGACTATATTTAGTTACTGCTACTGTCTATCCACTGACCTCATGCAATGAATCCGAGCACAGTCTTATCATGCAGAGATAATTCAGTTTATTAATGGTTTCCTGTTTTCAGCAAACAACTAGTTTATCTCAATCATTCTTTTAATGTGTCTCATTACAACAGCCAATCAAATTATGCAAATGATTGAAGTACTCAAACAAAGGTGTAATGTGATGGAAAAGGCCATACTGGTTTGAAGTTGCAGACCACAGCGTGATTCGTCGAGGAGGGTTTCATTCTCATCCTGAGATGCTATCTTTTTGATAAATTGCACACATTACCGGTCCGAAGAGGAGAGGGAGTGATCGTGATCATTTGCATTCTTGACTTTCTGCACTGAATTATATTAATTGATGAGTTACAGGGAGAGTGAGAGGGGAGGAGATACACATTAAGATGCTTCGAGCTGCTTTCATGTATTTGAAAACGTGTGTTGATGCAGGTCGGAGATGGTCCGAGACTGAAGAACTGTCCTGAAGAGCCACATGTACCGATAAACTCTAAAAACAAAGCGTAATATATTTCAACAATTGGCTTTAAATCATGGCCTTGGAATGGTTATATTTTGAGCTATTCACAAATTATTATTCATTTTATTTGTTTTCGTTTTGTACTTTTATGACTTTTTTTATATAAAACAAAAACTTTGAAGCTCAATATCTCAAAACTGCTCAGAATGCAGATAGAACCTAAGAATTCCAATGTGTTCGATCCGACAAATAATATTATACAAATAAAGATTTTTGTTACATTTCCAGGTAAAAGAAAAATGCACTTATATACACTTAAACACATTTTTATTACCATGGACTTGTTTTGTATTTAACATACAAAAAAAATGAATAGAATGAGCCTTTTAAGGTAAACTTAACTTTGCGTATTCAACCGTGCTATTTTGAGACACCCTGAATAGAACAAAGACTGTATTTTAATTAAAAAATGTTTTAACCTGGGTTTTCCCGTGAAAACCTTGAGATTGACGCATCATTTGATTCTTTTTGTGAAGACAATAAAGACCCGACACGAGATTAAAAAAACAGTCGTCGAAATGATGCAGAATGGAAAAAAAGAGAAATAAATTAAATTAAGAACAGACAAAACTCATGAAGATAAACAAATGTATAAACGAAATACAAATGTCTCGAGTAAAAAAAAGATCCTTTAAATGTGGCATAACATATTTGAAAGCTTTTTGGATTCCTTGAAAGAACTAGAATGTCAACAAGATGTTTTTCCTCACTTATCAATTTTTGTTCACATAGGACAGTGGAGAACCGAAATGAAAAGAGGGATAAGAGAGGGACCAGGACATGACCCACCTCGGATTCGAACGCGGGTCCCCGTGAATCTTTGCCTCATTTATAGCATGTGAACTGACCACTACAGCACAGACAAAAACAACAGTGTGTTTAATGAAAACATGGGCATTTTGGCACTTTGCTGCTTGTATCCGAAGTTATACAAGCCCAAGGTAATGCAGGACATTTAATATTCCATATCTAAATCATATTTAACGGCTGAAATACTCAATAATTCTGATTGGTCAGTTTTGACTGTCATATCAATAATAGTTTGTTCAATAATGTACTTATGTGGTAAGTAGCCGTGTAAGATGTAGGATATGTTCAGTGTGATATACCACCCAAGTCCTGATCACCCTGTCATATACTGTCTTTGTGTGATCTTTGGGAATTAAACCCATAATCTCAGTGTTGCAAGCACATTACCACTCAGTAATGTGTTTTCCGAAGATGAAGTATTTAAGCGTGCTGTCCCATACATGCCGAGTTTCAGTCTGTTCATCCGTTTTGATATGGTTGATCCTGCACAGCTCTTATTTGTACCGCCGTCGCTGTGAGAGTTTGACACACATGCTGAATCAGCATCCGTGAAGCCCATTTCTCAAGAATGTGTTGTCTGTGAGGGGAAAACATACTGCTGGCTGACCTTATTAGGCATCTGTTTAATGCCCGTACCTGTGTGAGATTCCTGCAGAAGTCAGCAGCCTTGCAGCTGGTCCAGGGACGGTGGAATCGTCAGCTCTGTGCTGTTTTATGGGGTCATTCATCTATCATGGGCACAGCGCACACATTTAGAAAGGACATTGGAGAATGTCACACCAAAATATACTGCTGAGCTACAAGCGCAAAGACTTAGAAAGGTTGGTGTAGAATTGTGAATATAGTATACAAGATAAATGTGGAAAAGGTCTTATGCACTTTAGATTAAAACGTCATAGGATGTTTTCACATCTCTAAATTCTTAAAGTTGAACCCGTTGACCTTTCATTTATAACCGAAAGAGGTCAAGTCGTGTAAATAAAGCGTATAACCACACTACAGCTTGAGGGTTGAATACTTTTATTTTTATTTTCTTTACGCTAAACCACTCACCGACTATTTGTATTGGATTTGTACCGGTTTTTTACAATCTCAGAATCGAGCTCCAGATGCGATGAGAATGCGGAACACAACCGGACGGTGCAATACGAGGTCAGATGTGTACACCGTGATGTCTTTGTGACATCATTCTCATTGTTTCCAAGGCAACGGGGCTTGCTGTGACGCAGGTGATTTGATACTCTCTCTGGTCACATAGGATAATGTTTACATGCTGCAGAAGATGCACTGAAATGTTGACTGCATCGTCATCTCTCTCTCTCTCTCTCTGTCTCACAGGTTAGGTCGAGTTTGGTATTGTGCAGCGGCGAATCGTGTGGTTATACATCCAAACACGACAGCAGATATAACAGATATTGGCAGTCAGCATTTGACACAGGCATTTTCAAAAACCTTTTCTTTTTTTTAGTTGTCTCCAAAAATGGTTTAACCATGGGTTATGCATGCCATGTCATATAGATATTCAGAAGCAGCTGTAGTGTTCTGTGGTTTATCCAAGCCAAACTTGACTAGGCTATTGTACAATTGGTTTGATTTCTTGGTGCAACAAATTTGGATTTCACCGTTCACATCTCCGTTCACGCTCAATTGTTTGCTTGTGAACTGCAGTTCTCTTGACTCAACAAGCTCCAGCAAAGTCTCTGGTAGGCCGAGTCAGTTCTGTTTTCGTTCAACACGGTAACATCCCCAGACAACTTGATTTACCCTTACAAGCACTGCTTCCATCTACTTGAAAAGCTCCAAAACGTTTTTCTCAACACAGTGTAACAAATTTTAGTTAGTGAATGTATAGTTCTTGTCCAGTTCTGTGGTGCTAGTTATTGTGGTATATTCATTTTCATGTAGCAACAATGTTTTGGTGCATATTTAGTTTGAGCTTATAATCATTAATTACAATCTAAGATACATATTTTCACAAATATACAAAATCTACATATTTTCATATATTTTATGAGGCTAATTATTTTCCAATTGTCAGGAAACTTTTAGAAATATCACAAGTAGCACAAGTGTATGACTACGTCTGGAACGTGATTTGTGAGGACAGTATTAGTCATAAAACACAAAAACGATCAAATGCACACTTATGAAGTTTTGGACGACTCATTATTAATCATTTTTATGTTAAACCGTTGTTTTGAGCTCAGTGTTATGTCAGTACCTTGTTATGTCTGCGTACGAGTAATAGCCGAAATATAAAAAAGTGTCAATATATCTGTAGTCTTTTTGTGAAAATAAGCGATTTTCGTATTCAACATCATTCAAAACTTCATACATCATTGTTAACGGTTCACTTCATGAAGAAGCAAGTGCTTTCCTGTAGTTCAGTGGTAAGAGCATGGCGCTAGCACACCAAGGTTATTGTTTCGATGCCGGGGATACCAGAACCTCTTCCACACAAACAAAACTGCTCCAGCCTTCAGGAAAGTACATGATTCATTTTCTCATTTGAAGTGAAGTTCTCTGTCCACTATGGCCATGCGTTTTTAATGGGCTCCCTTCTCGGTTTCACCCAGAAAGATCCACAGTCGCTGGTCTCAGATCATAGCAGATTTACAACTTCTGCCAGTTTCCCCTGTGAGAATTATATTCCCATGGAATGCATAATGATCTCCTTATCTTATTTATAGAGCTGGTGCGGGAAGAATGCACCGAGGGCTGGAAATAAACCTCGTATGTGATGGTATATTTGTTTCAGTGGCTGGCGATTTATTTGTTTGCGGTACAAGCGTCATACATCATCCTGGTGATCAAAGCCACAGACTTCAGTGCTTTCTGCTGTGTTTTAGTTTCTATCACCTAAATGTTTTGAGCTGGCATCAAGAACTATTTTGCGTCAATTCCAGTTTAATTACGTGCTTTGCGAATCCCATTGAGTTGGTTACCATATAAAAAATGGGTGAGATCATCTCATTAAATCATGTAAATTTAAAAATAGTTAAAATTTTCAGACGTTGAGAACGTTGTACAAATTTTAAAAGGCTAGAACAGTTCACAGAAAAAGCAATGAAGACAGCAGTACCTCTCCTGACCAGCAGGGGGCAGTCTGTGAATTGAGTCGTGGCCGAAGCTCTACTTTTCTTTCAATCTCACATCCCTGTTTTACTGTGTGCTCTCACTTTCATTACCAGACACATTCTGTTTCACCTGAACTTAAGAGATACACGTATAAAAACACACACCGCACGATCTTCACGATTCTTCAAATGCCACAGCATTGTTAGCCCCGCCCACTCTTCACTTCCACCTGGGTTACGGCAGTGATTGACAGGCGCTTACGGACTTCTCTCAGCTCTGTGTCTGCAATTGTCATCCTGCTTGATGTTGACTAATGACTCTTCCATCTCCTGTTATCTCCATGACTGCTGCCGGCATCCACACACGAGCTTGTATCTCATTTTCTTTTGAGTTTACATGTTCTTTTACTCCTATTCCTGTTTGATAAGAAGGCCAGTATCTCAGTTATGTCAGCACGGATGTTAAAATGATGCTAATCATATTCATCGCTACAGGAAGAACAGTTACCTTGAATTGTAGCTTGTGCGATGACTTTTCTGTGCAATCAGACTTATGATTTTTATCTGGACGTCCTGATCTCACTGGAATTCATAACTACCATTCGAAAGGACTGACTTATGAATTTGTGTTGTGAATCGTACAAAAACGTACAAATTCCAAAAAGCCCCAAACCTAAAGTCAATGGTGGGAAAGCAAATAGACCAAAATGTATTCATACGAGTTAGCCATCTATAGCCATAAGGTGTTTGAGTGATGTCCTTTGAGAATAACCTGGGCAATTCCAGACTAAACTGTTTTTTTATAGATAAATGTTATGAATCATTTTATACCTATATTCCACCTACATCTGTTTTTTCATGAATTCCCTGTATAGGGGATGGTTGTAAAGATTTGTTTTATTTTGGGTTTTTTAATCTCTGATGTGACAAAGCCGTATCATGCCTGAATGTCCCAGTGGAGTAAAGTAGGAATATTTCCTATACTTTATGAGCAACATATAAGCTTTCTGATATTCTAAATAAGGGAATGGAGGGAACAATTCAGCAACACCAGCGTGCTGAGCTTACAGAATTTATATACAAATGTAGAACTTGAATATGATGTATATTGCTTTGGATACAAACCAAACGCATTCATATTCATGTTCTGTACATGTGTTTTTAATTTGACTTAATATTTAGCTTGACAACATTTTTGGATGCCATCCAGCTTGACTCATCTCACATGAATGAGATGAGTTTTTTTATTCATTTTAATTTATCTCTTTTTAAATCATTGTTTTTGTATGGCATTTTAATGCAAGTTCTGGTATTTTATGCATACGTCTTATCGAGCCTTTGACCTCATGACCTACTCCGAATTACCAGCAAACTGCTTTCTCCCTCATTCTCTCTCTTCCTCTCTTCTGTTCTCTGTCTCTCTCAATCTGTTGAATCGCTGCATGTCATTCTGTGACGTCATTAGAATTCCTCCACGCGAGTCTGACCTCACCCAACATCAGAGCCGTGTTAAAGCTGGAGTGAGATGTTTTATTTACACCTTTTGTTCAGTTTGCATGTCTGTAACCTGCAGCGTTATTTTGCTGGAAAAGAGGCACTGAACTGAATTCTGGAAAGGTCACTGAATTACAATTACATGAGAGAGAGAGAGAGAGAGACTGTATTAGAGCGTGTGTCTGATGTTATTGGCATATAGATGTGTGCTTCACAGATTGAGGGTGCAGGTCTTGCAGTTTTAAAGGTGAACTTGATTTTCCCGCTGGGGCAGATATGAGGAAAGACACCTAAAAGAGAAATACAAGGAGCAGCAGTTGTGGGGCTTGATTCTGTGATATTTCATCAATCACTCTGTGGTCTGATGAGAGTGTGTGCGTCGAGAGCATTTGTTGTCTAGAGTGTTTTGGAGTGTGACGGTGCCGTCGGTACAAGGATGACAAAGTTGTGACCCCCGCGGGTCTGATCCAAGACCACAGATGATCGCCACTCTTCGCCTCTCTCTGTTCAACAGAAAATTGGACACATGATAGCAGTCAAACGCTTGGATGTCCTGTCTTTGACTCGGGTCCATCTGCAGCTTCCGGCCATGTGGTTGTTTTCATGGCACAGCATGTACTTATATAGAAGTCACTGTGATTTTAGAAATAAAATGGCAGGTTTAATTTCATTTTCCATCTTGTATTTCAATAATGTCTTATGTATTCTCTCATCTGTCCAGAGCAGAGATCTTACATTTGTTAAATAATTATCATCTTTATTTAAAGATTGGTATAATTAATGCAAGACATAAACTTAAAACATGATTTTTCTATTTTCCGCAATACAATTATCAAAATGTCCTTAACACAAGATATATTTACTCACACTGCAAAAAAAACTTAATATGTTCTCAATACCAATATGAAATTATTTTCTTCAGAAGCAAAATAAAAAAATTGCTAAGTTTCTTCTTAAAACGTTATTATTTCTTCATTTTTTTAATTCTGTACTTGCTCCATTTGGCAGATATTTTGCTTGTTTTAACAAAGATGTCTTATGTTATTTTACTTCTCAAATGGATCTTCATTCAAGAATAATGTTTAGATATTTGTACTGGAGAACTAGACAAAAAAAGAAAAAGTTTTATTTTTTACAATGAAAGATGCAAAACAACACATTTAATGTCTTGCTTTCAGAAACAAATGTATAATATCTATGCTTAAAACAAGAAAATCCAATTCAGAAGAATAAAACACGAATATTTCTTGTCACACAGCAAAATTGCCAGTGTTAAAAAATATCAAATGAACTCTCACAGTGCATATCATTATTATATTATATTATTATATATACACTTTGAGTGTTCATTTAGCCTTTTTCAACACTGGCGATGTTGCTGTGCAGTTTTCTCTAAATTCAAGACATCAAAAATCAAGGGTCACAATTGTTGTATAAGCTCTTTGAACCTTGACCTCCCGATGACCCCGCTGACTGGTCAGAAATCATTCAAGTATTACCCACAACCCCCAGGTTTGACTTTATTAATGTGCAAGTAAAATGGCTTTGCTTTCACAGTCGGTTTTCTATCCAGCGCTCATTCTTGTGTTGTTGTGCCTGCAGAGGCTTTGAATATTTCTCTCTCAGCGTGATGAAATTAGCAGGAAGGAAAACACACTGTTAACAGTTTCTTCCACGAAACTCTCCGTGGCAGATGCGCTTCGAACCAAACTCTTTTTCAGCGTCGATTTATGAGCGTGCTGAAGCGGCCTCCAGCAGCTGCTGTTTCTTGTGTTACTGTTTAATGCTGAGATTGCTCCTTAATTCCCTTCACTGTCGGGTTTCATTTGAATATCTCCCATGAAAGCTTTGAATTCCTTATTTCCTTCACACTCGCTTGCTCTACGGTTTTGTCCTGTTGTACTTTGTTGTTGTTTTTCACCCTCCTTTTGTAATATTTATATAGCTTTGTATTAACGCACCCTAGTGAGTGATCATATGTCATATCTTATGGTTTTGTCTAGAGAGAAAAAGTGATAAATTTAAAAAAGTCCTCTGCGTTGGATGTAGTGTAGATTTTGATCTGTAAAGTAGACCCACAATAAGAGACGGCCTGATGATGTCATCAAAAAGAAAGGCGCGTTTCAGTCATTTTAGAAGTACATTTGGCAGATGCTTAAAAGCGACAAGTAATTTGTTTCATGTAAACTTGACGAAAGATTAAAGGCACATTTTGATGGAATATGATGCATGCGAATCTTGCGCAATACCACCAACGTGTAAGAAAATTTAAATTCTAACATGTAGTAAGCTTTCTTTCTCTCTCTTTCTCTTTCTCTGTTTTTTTTTTGTAGAGGACAGGCACTGTAATATAAAAGTACAAAAGTATATTTACAGTACATGTAAGGTGTGTGTGTGCGTGTGTGTGTTGCATTGAACTGAAGTACATTGTATTCTGCCGTGGCATCAAATGAATCCAAAAGACTTCAAAAGACTTTCTGTGCAGCGTGAATCATACAGCCTGCATTTATTTCTTCAGAACAGAACAAATCAATAATAAAAAAGAAAAATAATTAAATTGAAGCCGAGAGAGGAAGTTTAAAGGAACATAGAAAACATCCACCTTCCTTCCCTTTGCTAAAATGGTTTATACCTTAGTTTACCCAAAATATTTCTTTGCATGGTGTTGTACCTTTATACTTCAAATAGAAAAGAGCATCCTTCAGAATATAAGCAGGCATATTTCCATGAATAAATACATTACACAAATCTAGAGACCGCACAGAAACAATGAATTGATTAAAATAATGTACAGTAATAGCCTGCAAAGCCACCAGAAGCACGAGTAGTCACACCTTGCTTTTGTAATATTTATATAGCTTTGTATTAACGCACCCTAGTGAGTGATCATATCTTAGGGTTTTGGCTAGAGAGAAAAAGTGATAAATGAATAGAGACGGCCTGATGATGTCATCAAAAAAAAGGCACGCTTCAGACGTTTTAGAAGCCCTTAAAAGCGACTAGTAAGTTGTTTCATGCAAACTTGACGAAAGATTAAAGACACATTTTATTGGAATATGATGCATGCGAATCTTGCGCAATACCACCGACGTGTATGAAAATGTAATCTAAGTTCTAACATACAGTAAGCTCACATGTACACGCGTGTGCAGACACGCTTCAAGTTTTCTCGTGACTCCGATTTAATCAAAGCTCAAGTAATAAACACAAATCCTTTGATGTTTGAAGGTGGTTCAGAAAAGTGTTGAGAAGGTTTAGAGCTGCTGACTCTTTCTCTCTTTATCTCTCTCTCTCTCTTTACTTTCGAGAGAGAAAATCGAAGGTAAAAAGACAAATTGAGGTGATTTTAAACTGAGTGGAAAGTCAGATGTCTGTTTCTGGTTTGTGCCATGCATTAGGCAAGAATTCACAGAGTAAAGAACAATTTTCTGGTCTGTTTTCTGATTCTTGCGCTCCACAGTACTGTGCATCTCACAAGCACAAGTTTTGTCTTGACCAAGAAAATGAATTGCAAACAGGGTTGTGAATAAAACATTTATCTTTTTCTTGTGCCAGAAGACATAAAAGAGAAACTTTAAATGGATAAGTCTGTTTGAAATGATGAAGAGCTTGATCCAATCTTCATGTGTACCATTTTACTTTTCCTCTCGTGTGGTTCTGCGAGCTGATTGGATGATTTTACATGCCTCTTTGGTGACGTCATAACAGGGATAAATGAAACGACAAAATATAAAAGGAAAGGTAAAGTTTAAGTATTTATGTATGTACTGCATTGATCATGTAACCACATTCTCTAAATCCACTCTATTTATAAATACAGGGGTCTGTGGGAATATTGGAAAATGAAGAGGAGTAAGATATTTTGTAAACTGGGTTTTGTTGGAATACTGTAGTCCTGCTGTGAGTCACAGTATATACTGTATATATATATATATATAGTAGTGTTTATATGTGCAGTAAGGTGAGTAATTCATTTCTGCATATTGCTTGCGTATGAGGAGGGGAAATGACATACATCATGAGAGGCTGCACAGGTCCGGTGTTTAACCCACTTGTGCAAGGCACCTGCAAAAAGAAACAAATAAAAGTCCAGCAGCTTCAGCAATAAAGGATTGTTGTCGACCTACATATGCAGAATATTCACTCTTAATACAGCAGCCATCCATCATAAAACACTCTGTCACTTGAAGACATAAGTGTACCAGCAAAGCTAAAAACTAAAATTATATATTGAAATACTAATGGTGATTGTAAAATATTTTCCTCTGGTTACATTTTTGTCATTATTTAACATTTATTTTGAGAAATATTCTTTTAGAATAATTTACCCCTGCTGTTGTTTCTTTGCAAGAATCATGGAGCAACATGAAGTCACACAACAATGTTGGTTTGCATGGCATATCATTCCACCACTATGATCGCCCAAGTAAATACATTTCCCCTTTAAGAGGTCAGAAGTGTTTCCGTCTACCCACACGTCTGAATATTTCAACAACTTATTTAGTTACTCAATAAACCACAAATCTTTATGTGGTCATTATCTAAAGCACAAAATCCCTTTTGTTATTTGCATCTCTACCCGTCTCAACTAAGAGCAAAACCTTGCTGAGAAAGTAGAAAAGCAGAGCTATAAATACTAGAAAATGACTCATCCCATCTTTTCCAGAGGGAAAAAGTCAACCGAGACGCCGCTGAAGAACTTTTGAAGATCCAGCCACTGAACTTTCGCACTTAATATCAACACATAGATTTGTTGCTCTAAAAACATTTATTGCGTGTAAGTTTGTGACATTCAGAATGTCAGCGGAGCTAGCGAATTGATAAATGTAATGTTTTGTCTGAAAATCTCTGTTTCAGAATGTTTTAAAGCTGACTGGCCAATGGAGACACAGATGTCACCGCTTATTGATTAATAATGACTGCTCGCACGTGTGTGAAATACCCAAGGCTGTGGTTGGTTGGGGTGTGTGAAATACCCAAAGCTGAAATATTGAAATCCATGAATGGGTTGAACAAGAAAAATATGAAAATCAGAAATTTGGGTAGGAGAGAAAAATTTAAATCAGTCGTTTGGTTGCAGATCTGCACTGTTGGGCATCAAGGTTTTCTTCGAAACAGTCTAGGTTTGGGGGAAACCCTTGAATTTCATCTAATTCCACATGCACATTACACATCCTTTAACAGATGTTCTTACTAATGCAAATCCCCCCTCTCCCTCATTAGGGGTCTCCAAATTTAAACACAATTACACTGAATTTGTGATTTTCATCATGCAAATATGTTTTGCTCTGACAAGCTTTGTTTGATGGTGGGATGTTTAGAGGCATGATTGGTCATTTATGATCTCAGTGGTTGACAATGATCTTCTCACAAAGTCCGCAACGATTATAAGGGCTTCTCATGAGCATCACTCATTGCCATCCATGGGAAATATAATGTCAAGAAAGGGGGAATATAAGGGTCCTTCGCACCCGAATCCAGCTTTGAATACATCAGTGCAATGAGGGGTGATGAATTCAGGCTTTAGCGAGAAGTGCTCACGTTGTCCTCAGCCAAGCTCTCATCTCTAATGGCTTATCTGACCGGGCAGCTGCCTGCTCACAAATATTTGAACAATGAACCTCCTACAGGGGATGCATAAATCAGAGCAATGTCGCATGAATACATGCATGCGAACAACCTGCGAGCACCTGCAGCTTTACAGGGGAGACAGAACTTAATCAGACTGACGCCAACGTGATCGGACTAGAAATGAAAGCTCAGGGAGTTGATGGGTAATGTTGGTCTGATGTTCATGCACACTGTAATGGGGTATTGCATGTTATCATGCATGCAGGGATTTACAGCAGAAGTAAATATGTCACATCCTTGATAGTAATGAGAACTAAAGCAACCCTTTTGCACCTCCAACAAAAAAACTCAGGATTTGAATTTTCATTTGCATGTGGAAGTTGACCTTTGTGCAAAAAACTTGCAAAACAGTGGGTGTGCAGTCGGTGATCTATTGTCTCTGACTGCACTCGAGTAGATACGCCTTCTAGCAACATCTGTGTTAACACAAGAGATGATATACAAGCATATTGAGTCCAGGGGCTCGGATGAGCAGTAAATAAAGAAGTGGAGGTTTATTCTGTACACATTCATTTGCATCCCGTATGTAGCCTGTTCTGCTGTTCCACATATGCTCAATTGAAAAAATAAATCTAAAGCAGTTTATTGAGATCTTGGGTGATCTTTAATGC
Organism: Barbatula barbatula; assembly: GCF_947034865.1. NCBI lineage: Eukaryota > Metazoa > Chordata > Actinopteri > Cypriniformes > Nemacheilidae > Barbatula > Barbatula barbatula. Next base: position 3,315,511 of record NC_136785.1, read on the forward strand.
GATACTTATTCGATATAGGTACTTTTATGAACATTTTGGAAAACATTAACCATTTTGTAACCATCAGCTCCTTTTTGAAGCACTGACACAGGACTAAGATGTCGTCACGTTTTGCTGAAGGAGATATTTACGAAACGCAATCTGTAGAGCAGTTTGTCCTGTAAGGGCTACTGTAGAAACAACATGGTGAATTCCATGTAAGGGGACCCGCGGTGTATGTAGATTAAAATAACTCATTCTAAGGTAATAAAAACATAACGCTTCATTATGTAAGGTCTTTATACACCTCTGTCACAGCTAGGTATATTATATAACATTTCTGTCAATAGACCCACTTAAAGTGACCTTTAGTTGGTACATTTTAATGTCTGTTTGTTATTGGCTGAATCAAAATGCAGAGCCTCTTTTTTTATCAGGGATTTCATAGTGATGTTGAGGAAGAGGAAACTATTTATTAAATAATTTCTTCCTTCTGCAAGGCAAACAACACAGGCCGCAAAAACCAGGGCCGGCTAATTTGCTGTGTTTATATTGAATCTTCATGAAATGCTTTTTTTGCCCCTCACCTTTTGTTTTTCTTCCAGCCTATTCAGCGTTAGCCTTTTAATCTCTGTCAACACAAGAGCTTCCAGCTCAATCCTCGTGATCTGAACTGTAATCGGACCTCTGCATGAGCGCACATGTAAGCTGAACAAATAAGAGTTCCTCTGTTATGTAATGCGCTGAGGTTACAACTCTTGAATTAAACTGGTCAGTGCATGGACTCTTTACATGTTAATACTGAAAAACAACAGCACTTTTTTTCATTAAACATATACATGTGCAATTGGTCATGCCTAGATTCTATTGACGGTTTCAGCTGCAACAACACAAACGTCACATGGCCCAAACCTAACTTCCAGTAGACCTCTGTAAAGAACTCTTGAGAAGTTTTAATTGAATACAATTAATATACAATAAAACTAATCTAAAATACTACCACTAACCAGACTGGTAACCAAACAGGCTGTAGAAGTTAAAACATCAGGCCAGCAACAATAGACAGAAGTGACAGAAGAATAAAACCAGATACTGCACATTTGTCTTGAATACCCACTTTTATGTCTTAACCCAATGTTGACATTCACAGTTGTATTGTTTTGTTCAACCAGAGATTTATCACCTATACGGTTACTGGAAAAACCTTTCAGAAAAAAATACCAGGATTCAGACTGCTGGCGTTTCATTGAGGTTGGGTTTGGGACTTGGAAACCATGTACATGTATTTAACAGTGCACTTTAGGTCAGACGGTACAAGCAGTTCTTGTATTTCTGTACTGATGCCAGCTAAATCCAGACAGATGCTGCAGTTGAAATCCACAGCACGCATACATGCAGCTCATTCCTGTGTCACCCTTCTTAATCCTTAAATGATCTTGAATTATCATTCACAAGCATTAGCATTCACAATTTTATTTGTAGTCTTTTTTTCTTTCTCCTTTTAACCTCTATAATAGAACAGTTTTGGGAAATCAACGGGTTTTTTTCTACTATTTCACTGGTATCAGCACTCCCTCTGTTGCATGCTGGGTAATATATGATCGCCTGCTGCATTTGTTCTCGAGTTGTTATTGTTGAAATGTGTTTTTGCAGGTCACAGTGTAAAATTGCAGAAGCGTTTTGCATTTAATAAGACCGTGTCTACAATAAACTCACTCATTACTTTTTTAAACCAACCTCTTATTTTATTCTCTGTTACTCCAGGATGATTTGAGAATATTATTTCATTTCGTTTTGTGTTTTATTGACACTATGTTAGTCTGATATATTTGTGGGGGATATATCTCACACATGCTTATTTGATTGGTATCCTAGAAGTAGCGCAGTATCTTTTAAAAACATTTATGCTGTATTACCACAATTCAATTGTTTGCATAATTTTTTTAAAGATTGAAATAATACGATTTTCAGTGTGATGGTGATCACATTTTTGAGCTTTTAAAAATGTCACGTTGTGAATGAAAGAGATCTTTCAAATTCAAGCAAATTCAACCTAAAGGCCCTTATGTGAGTGAATTAACTGATGTTTTTGAGATTAGGTTCATGGGCATTGACTTGCGATCTTGAACAGATGTGTAATCCTCTATAGCCCAGAGACGGGAGGGGGGAAGAATAATAATCATGATAACATTAAAAAATGATAAAGACGGGCAGCTGTGAGGCTGTTTTGTTAGGAAGCCACCGAATTATAGGATCATTGGAGTGGTCATAGAAACCAAAACAAACGCAGATGAAATATATAATCTGCCACTATAAACTCGGGATTATTCTCTTGCGCAGCTTGCTTTCTATGTCACATGTTGTGCAAAATTCAGCACTTAAAGTCATTTTGGTTATACTATTGACCAAAACAGTACTGTATGGCAAAAGATGAGACCGTGGGGTTTATACTCTCCTGTTTGTAAAATGCTCATATGAATTTTGTTGTTTTTCCGATCATCCGTCACTGCCTTGAGTAGAAAGACAGGCTTATAAAGCCCTTCCAGTTGCATTTGGCTCTGAACGGGCTGGAAAATAAATCAATAGCAGGCAAAATAGTCCAGTCGGACCTCAGGGTATTCAGCCGGTTAGCACTGCCACACTGCTTCACTGGCTGTCATCGTGAACTGTCATGTTTAGCTCTGAGGCCACACGTGAGGCTGAATATACAGTTCATATATAACTTATATAACATATATATATACAGGGCTGGACTGGGACAAAATAAGGGCCCTGGCATTTTTACTCAGACCGGCCCACCACAATGGGTCGGACACAACCAACCAGTACACCATCCTTGCGGTCCATGTAGATATGCATATCTACTGTTCCATTCCCCCAAAAACCTACAAAGCTGAGGACTAAGTGCCATGGACCAGTGTACCAGTGCAAGTGGACCAGTGTACTCACTCTCTCTTGACTGACTCCCTGGTGATAGACCTATACCTACTTGTGGTGTGATTCGCGCAAATTGAGCGTTAGTAAGGGAAGCCAAACAATCCAATAGTGGGATGAGACAGCGGGGTATTACAGAGCTCGCGCCGCGCTGACATGTCATCTGCGCGATTCAATTTCCTATTGCAACCGATGGGCAGCGTGGCACCAACCAATCCGCTGCACTGACCACTTAAAACATATACAATGTTAATTTAGAGCCACTCATTTACATTTTACCCATAAACCTCTGCTATTATTAACATAAATAGTTGAGGGAAAATGGCTAGGCGCAAAACGTACTACAATAATAAAATAAATTACCTGAACATGTAAACTGTCCTATATAATTTCCAGGAGGTTTGCGTGCTCCTCAAGACTACGATATTGGAAGTCATTGAAGTTTCTGCTTTGTACAGGTCTTTCCGTAGCCTCTATAGTATAGAGTCTATACATATGTGCAGTTCTTCAAAGTATCGATGCAAAACACTACCGTTTACTTGTACACTATTAAAGATGATAATTAAAAAATATTATGCATTTCATCCTGATTTCCTTTGTCTTCTGTAGGGAAAAACAAACTTGTGTAAATGTAAACAAATGTAAATGTTTTTAAGGAATGAGGGGTTTCTTTATTGTACATTTGAGTGTACGGTTTGCGCTGTTTAAATAACGTGTGCGCTGACGAGGAGTCGGCTGGCTGGGCGATTGAGATGGCAGAGAATTGGGCATATTATGTTTGGATATGCCAACGGTCCATTACAATAAACAAGTGTATTTCAGTGTGATATTAGTACTAAAAAAATAATTACTTGAAGCGCTAAGTATGTACTTTTATGTCCTCCTCAGGAAAAGGTCTGCTCTGTATGAAAATGTAAGATATTTTAAGTATAGGCCTACTTGGCTTTGTTGTGTACTGTTGTTTACTTGATGTATACTTCAAAGTGTTCTTTTATAAACTAAAATGTGTCACAAGAATTGAAGTGTATGTTTACGTTTACATTTACATTTTGTCATTTAGCAGACGCTTTTATCCAAAGTGACTTATAAAGAGTTCAGGGAGCACTAAGTTATATGTCATACGCTCCTGTATAATACAATAGGTGCTTATACAAAGTTACTAGTTTCAACAAAAGCTAGACCAATACCTGTTGAGAGAAAGAGAGAGGGTTAGTGTACATTCATTTTTTTTATTTGTCTGTCAAGTATTCACAGAAGAGATGGGTTTTAAATCGTTTTTTGAAGGTTGTGAGAGATGTGGTTGACCTTTCGAATGTTGAATAAGGCATATAGGCATGATCGTGTTGTCTTTGCAATGTGATCATTGAAGGACAGCTGTTCATCAAATATGACTCCAAGGTTCCTGGCTGATTCGGAGGGAGTGAATGTGCTATTGCCAAGTTGGATGGTGAGATTGTGTTGCACTGTGGGTTGCGCCGGAAACACAAGTAGTTCTGTCTTGGCCAGGTTCAGCTGGAGGTGATGCTCATTCATCCAAGCTGAGATGTCATCTAGGCAGGCTGTTATGCGAGCTGCTACAGTGGTATCGTCTGGGTGAAACAAGATGTAGATCTGGGTGTCGTCAGCATTACAGTGATACGAGAAGCCGTGTTCCTGTATGATGGGTCCCAAGGATGTCGTGTAGATGGAAAAAAGCAGCGGTCCAAGAACCGATTCCTGAGGGACCCCAGTGATCATGTGGTGAGCAGTGGACAGCGAGCCTCTCCGTGACACCCTGGAGGATCTGCCGGAACAGTAGAATTTGAACCAGCTGAGAGGGTAGCCTGAGATTCCTAGATATGACAGAGTTGCTAGCAGTATCTGGAGATTGACCGTGTCAAACGCTGCAGATCAGGACCGAGGATTTAGATCCTGCCTTGGCTAGCTGCAGTGCTTCTGTGACCGATAGCCGTGCCGTCTCAGTGGAGTGGTTTGTTTTGAAGCCAGACTGCTTGTCGTCCAGTAGTTTGTTCTGGGGTAGGTAGGAAGACACCTGGATGAAAACTGATGTTTCAAGAGTCTTAGCATTAAGTGGAAGGAGAGAGACAGGTCTGTAACTGTGGGTAGCAGAGGGGTCCAATGTGGGTTTCTTAAGTGGGGCGTGACATGTTTAAGTTTACTTGTAGTATAGTTGCATTACAAAACGTATTTGTAAACTAGATGAGTTGTTTACTTACACATGCGTATGCTTGAGTATCCTTAAAATTATACTGTCAGAGACTAAAAAGCGGGCCTGTTTAGTCCCAAGTAGTATAGGCTATTAAAATTGTACACTTCTACACACGTATAAGACTTAAAATGATGACAGTTGTGAACTAGGTGGGAAGGGAACACAAAGGAACCGCTTTATTTTAAATTCTAGTTTACAAAACATGCTCTGATCGTCAGTTTTGATAAAAAAACATAACAGAGCAAAAATGAGATAATGGCTATTGTTGATTGAAATTATGAATCGGAAGTCTGAATCTGTGTTTTGACTGAAATGTCTGGAAATATGTCTTTGGGTATAGTTGACACGTTCTGCAGTGTGACGTCTGAAAGCTCACACTCTTTTCTCATGCCTTCAGGTGATTCTATTAAACTTTCCATGATTATTCCCTCGAAACATCTACCTCCCACCTGACACGCTGAAACATCTTAATCCACCCTGTTTTAAATCACCCGTTGTGACTTCAATAGCCCCACAAGCTTTTAAACGTCAGCCGGTTTTGGCGGTTAGGTTACTATTTTTATCCAGTGTGAGATGGAAGATGGCTGCAGGAGGTAAAAGAGCACGTCTTTGTGTGTCAGCAGCTTTAGGCATTTGTTCAGGATGGCAGGTGAGATAATGTTAGCGTGCATTTCAAGGCCACAGACACACTACACTCCATTTCAGAGGGTTTAATCCTGTTCTGTACACACCGTTTTGTTGTTTATGGGAGTGACAATGTATATTACAACCAAATTCCCTGAGGACCAAATGTCCATCATAATGATAGTAAATATTGAAATACGGTACAATTGAGAAACCAGCCAATGGTCTTCAAAATAAAATTTGCTTAAACATACAAATTGTTTTAATGTTTTTACAGCAATGCTCAGGTGAGGTGATGGAAAATATCGTTTGCTTAGGCCTTAGTATATTATCAAGTACAGGATACAGCAACAAACAACCGCATATGTAGCCGCATAAAAGCAATATGTATAATTGCATTGTTTTCCAATAGTTGTTTTTCTACAAAGTAGAACAACACTTAAAGTTGTTAAACTCTTTAAAAAAGCCATTGCTGTGCCGTGCAAGTTCATTCAAACTTTAGTTTATTAAGTGAAATATTCACCTAGAAATGGTCGGAAAAACTTAAAAAATGTAAATGTTGCCTCAGAAGTAAAAACTGAAATAAAATCAAGGCACTTAAATTATAAACTAAAATAAAACTAAACAAAAAATATATTAATCTTATATGACAACATAAAAATAAATTAAATGACAGTAGCATATTGCAGAAAACTTAATGTTAAAAAATAAACGTTTCATTTAAAATGTCAATAAAACGAATTAAAACTAAAAAACAAAGTTATAATAACTTCTCGTGCTCATGGGATGTAAGATATTAAATATATATATATATATATATATATATATATATATATATATATATATATACGATTTTTGTGAACATCAACATAGAAATGCTGTTGGACTTCATGTATAAAGGTTCTTTATAAATTATCCTGTTTTATTGGATATAGTGTACTGTCCAATATGGTGCTTGTATAACAAGGCCTGTGGTTACTCCCCTGGGCGACTTCAAAAACAAGAGCACGTGGCTGGCAAAAGGACAAAACAATCACACATCTGAAGCTTCAATTTTTCATAGAAGTGCACAGCACGAGCCATGAGTCCAATTCATGCAGCCAAGGATTGGTGTCTTGCCTCAGTGTTCTGACCACAAGGGTGATGGGGAAAATATCCTATACACTAACACTGAAGGTAGGACCGAAGTCATACAGTGTATAGAGGTCAAATGAGAGATTTTGACTCTTCTGTTGTTATGGAAGTGTTTCCTTAGTTTTTCTTTGAGGTGAATTTAGTGAAGGTGACACACACCATAAATTATGTCCTTTGGAGAAGAGATATTGACCCCAGTGCACATTTGTCATGCGAACAAAAAGTGTTTGCAAAGATTAAAACCTTCTTTGCTCTTTTGAGTTAATTGGAAGCTCATTAAAGCTTAAGTTTGTGCGTGTAAATCTCCTTTGAAGTATCTAACAAGGTAAATATTTTAGTTGGCATCCTCTTCTCATACATTATCAGTTCAAGGTTCAGCACACTTGAGGGAATTTCTCACTATACAAACCCTTTGATAACGTTTTTTAGTTTTAAAAAACAAGTTTCCACATTTTTTGTTTATTTGTTTACAAATAATGTTGGTATAGTTGAATAGTAAAATTGAAAGAAGCAGACAATAGTTGCCCAGCATTAAGTTAAAGAAATATGTAGATGTGTTCAAACATTTGGTGGTGTGTGTAGAGACCATTCCGAATGATCATTTAATCATCTTTTCTACAGATGTATTGTGACCATTCCAGTCCAGTGTCTGTTGAATCCCAACAAAATTAAACCACAGGAGTAAAATAAGTCATCCAACAGCAATGTGAAAGACTGACAGCATGACAAGACACCCAAAAACTGTAAACTTAAATTAAAAATGTTGCACTTTTCTTACATACATGTAGAAAAATACAGCAAATCTTTTATTTTGATTTACGTCTCCAGTTTTCTGCCAATAATGCAAATAGAAACAATATTTTATTTGACATTTGGGATATGTCAAAATACAAACTGCGCTACATATTTACTTCCCTTGAAAATAAAAAGATGAATTATTAACAACATCATTATTTATTTTTTAACATTAGGTTGTACATAAGTCAATTGACAAATAAAGTTGTCGACCCTTGTTCTGTGCACTGAGAAGTGCTTGTGTTAAAGTGCCGAGGGTCTCGCTCGGCAAATCTTGGTTGACTCTTTCTCTCCCCCTGCCTCTCTCCCCCTCTCTCAACTTCATTATCAGATGGAGATCAGAGACCCAGTCATCTCTGTGACCCATGGAGAATCCAATAACCTCAATGCCTCTCCAGCCTAAATATCTGCAGAATATTTAGCTGCTAAAGTCAGTCTGTGCTAAAAGCCACATCTGCTGAGAAGGATGGTTCATTTTCTTATGACTCAACCATTAACATTTCCAGTACACTTCGGTCATGGTTAAACCTCATCGGTAGCCTGTTTGTTCTCTCAATTCTGATTGATCCGGGGGTCACTGTTCTCACTAGAATTCATGGTTTCTCAGGGTTTGACGTCCCACCTACAGAACTCGGATCTTTGCTTGGAGCAATAATTTACTTGAAGTACCAAAAATGAAGTGGGAATTGCAGTTCATTTTAATCCACGGTGGCCATTCTTCTGGAAACAGGCTATTTGTTTTACCTCTACATTTGACTCAATCGAACATTTCAAATCTTTAAAACCTGAGACAGATGGGATTTCTTGAGCTTTGTGCTGATTTATTGAATAATGCCTCCGGCCAGAACTTTTTGTAAAAACAGAAAAGTATTTTGTTTCTTTAACAAATACCTCAATGATTCTGAGTGCACAGAACCTTAAGAAACTCCAGAAATAAAGCAGAATTATGTGAAGTGTACAGATGATGAGACGGACGAGGAAAGCTGCACTGGGCTCTCGGGTTGAGATGTTCTTTTGTACATGGGAAATTAGTTTTTGGGACGATAATAATAATAGCACTAAAATCAGAGAGCATCTCCCATTTGATCTACAGTATGTGACTTCTTTTTATGGAGTGTCTTTGTGCAGGTATTTTGGAGCAGCGGTTTTGTTTTATAGCCATGGAGAAAAGTATGGTCAATAAATATCTTTCTGGATTAATTCAATTCAAAACCAAACACATTTAGTTTTTACAAACCATTGACATTGGATATACTATTACAGTATGCCAAAAAGTTTCCTTCATGATGCTTTCCATCATGGAAAGTTCATTGTTGGATGGTCGGTGACTGTTATCACTTTCTCATCGATCGAAAAATAACACGCTGTTGCTGTTTTGTGTAAAACGTATGTCAAACTTTGATTGTGTGTGCATATGATAACGCCAATGTTTGCATAGCATGCACCTCAGTTGAGAGCAGCCATTTTGTAACGTATATGAAGAGGTAACACACTTTATTTTCTAAATAATACCGTTGGGTTGAGGGTTTGGGTCAGGGAACTGCTTAATAGGACAAATTGCCATTCAATATGCATGCACGTAAAAATTTGCGTATCATATGCACGCAAAAATAGGCGTTATTGTTTGCACACACAATTGAACTTTGGCGTACGAGTTACATGTTATTGCTACAGCGTGTGTTATTTATATGCAATTGATGAGAATGGGTTTGTTGAGTTAAACATGAAAGTTAATTTAAAGATATTAAACACTCATGTTTGCGTAATTTAAAAATAATCTTTATCTTTGTAGTAGTAGTAATGTTTCCCAAAAGTGAACTCCAGCAGATCCAGGTCCCTGGTCCATTAACGGCTGCCAAAAATGTCTGGAGTACTGGAGCTTGGCAATTGCATCACAAAAAAAAAAAGGCAGACGTTTCGCTGGTAATTTAGTTTCTGTCTCGTTCTCTGTGAAATATGGAGATGTGAAGTGTAACGATGCCTTTCATTACCAGAGCAGATCTCCAGGAAAAACGGATGAGTCTGACTTATGAAGTCAGTGATCACAGACACATCTTTCCACCTAATTACAGCCAAAAAACGTCGGAGTTAGATGAGAAGTCCTGGAGATCAGATGAGGCTTTGCTTTTTTAACATGTTTCCAGATTCAGAAAACTGTCGGAATTGTGTGGAGAATTCAAACGTCTGGAGGAGCCAGAACATAATGAACTAAGCTCACTGCTGTGGATCCTTTTGACTTCTCACCTCCACCCCTGAGCCAATGACACGACCCACTGCAAAAACACTACAAGATTCACTTCATAAAGCATACCGTTGGCATTATGAAGTTATGGAATATTAAAATAAAACGTTTGATAATCATTTTTTAAAACACTATTGCTGTAGTGTTGGATTGAAAGTATTCATCTCACACACACTATACTACGACTGGTATACACTGCACTTATGGTTTGAGGTCATGGAGGTCTCTCCCGTAACTGTAATGCTGTTTTTTGTCTTTCAGAGGAGATCAAGCCTGTAATCCTGCAGTGAGCAGTTTATGTAACTGGATCATTTCATATGTGGTTTCTGAATATAGAGAAAGATGAGCTCCTCAAGAACTGATCTGAACGCTTGAAAAGAGAAAGCCATACTGTGTGTGTATTTATGTGTATATACACATGAGATGGAATGAGAGGGATTCACAAACATAGGCTACTGTACTATCTTTCTTCAATGTGTGTCCTGATAAATATGTCCCCATATGGTAATACCAGGGATTTACTTAAAATATTGTGCCTCATTTTTTGGTCCACGTGAGAAAAACAGATTATATCTAAATGTTTATTGGAAAATGAAGGTTTGTTAGATTCAGAGGTAGGGGATACAATATACAGTTTGTAAAGTCACTCGGAAAGTCTCCATAAAACATAGAAAACCAACGTGTGTGCGTGTAAAAAAAGGTAGAACTGTTTATTCCCATTTCTTTACTTTCAGATTTGTACTATAATTCAAGAACTTCTCAGTACTTTCTAATATTTGCCAGGTGGTCAATCGACCAGTCCCCCACAGATGCCCTTGATCGGCTGCAGACCTTCTATTTTCTCTCATCCGCCCTCTGTACGGTCATGAAAACCCAGCTGAACCGGACTAGATTCTCCCATTGGGACAGCAGACAAAATAGAGCAAACCGGTGCTTGACAACACTACTCAATGTCACCTTGGGAACAATAGTGCCTTTGCCCATTTGAGTCTGTTTCTTAGTTCATAATTTTAAAGACTTGCTAAATGAATGTACCAATTTGACTAGTTTTACCTACTCATTTATTATTATTCATATTTTTATTAGCAGTAGATCTGCCTTTGTTATTCTTTGATCTGAATGTACCTCCATTATGTCCAATAATAAACTGCAGATACAATAACACCTTGGTTGCTGAACCTTAACTGGGAAACGTCATATATTTTGAGATTTTAATCTACGTTATATTTCCCTGACAACCCTGTGTAAATTCAATAAACTTAATGTGATTGGCTTGAGGACATGGCATAAATTGATCTCTTGACAGTTATCATCTGAAACACCACAGCCATTACAGAATAAAGCTATTTCACAAGATTACTGACCAGCATCTTCAGCTCGAGTGCTGATTCACTTCCCGATGGAGGTTATTCACATTTAACACTGATTCAGAGGAAAATAACAAAACAATTATGATTATTAGCTTTTTTTGTGAGTCTCTGTGTTGTGTATTCTGCACCGTCTGGTGTAGCATCAGCCACAACATTGTTTTCCTTTTGATTTTATTTTAATGATGTCAGAATATATTTATGAATTCTTCTTTTCCAAACAGCTTTCTAAACACAGCTTTCTAATATGACTGCGCATATAAAAATGGAATGGGTAAAATTGCTGTGTTAGCATATTAGCAATGATAGAAATTCAAGCTGAACCGCTGTCATGTGAAACCCTGCAGTTCTTGCAGAAACACAATGTTCAGAAGGTCGGGTTGTCTTATCTGAAAAGAAATGATGGTTTAAACAAGATCTCTCTAACAGCCTGGGGTGAAAATGCTCTCCAGTCTTCATGTCTGAATGAGATGTTAAGTGATGCTTAATGGCCTATTCAAATCATTTTGGTTTTTACAGATTGCAATAAAGGCTATCTTTTGATAGATATATGATGGTTGGACAGTCTTAAAGTGACAGAACATCTCATGGACAGATCTTTACTCTGGAAGCCTCCTACACACTTCCTTATCCTGCAAATCTTCAGGTCATGGCCGTTTTCTTTGAATGAAATCGATTTAAAGCTGTCTGGAATTCTAATTGGGTGGATTTGGCTTTTGTCATGTTTTTACCATGACTTTCTTATCCTCTCTGTGACAGTAATGTAGTGTTGAAATATTGAAAACTGCTTGTTCATCACTTTGTATGCAAAAAATGTAGCAGAGATGTGATCTCAAAGTGTATAGTTAATTAAAAAGCACCCTATGATGTCATAGTTTAGGGAATCCAAAAAGGGGCAGTAAAAAAACATAAGCGGAACATGTGCTAGTGTACTTTGGGGAAAATGCATACTTCCATTTTGATTTCAGTTTTGAGGACCCTAATATAACCACAACCAACATCGATGACAAGCAGACATGTCCAAGCTTTCGACTGATATCGTACATGTGCCGCATGTGTATTCGTGACATGTTGCCGTTCACTTTCTGTCATTCAAATCCCTATCCTGTAACATATTCATGAATACAGGTTTGTGTTTTGAATTCACAATCTGTTTCTTTATTAAAACCCAACAGAGGATTTACATATGTACAGATGCAGATATTAAGCATTCAGAAGTCTAATACTGTCTGTTGTTGACTGTGAGTTATGAACACACCGTATAGGAGTTCAGGTCCTGCTGTTCTGTTAATCAGAACAGACAGCGAGAGGCTTCTGTCGTAATGAATGCATACTTCATGACCAATAACTGTATCTGAGGCTAATGAATGGAAACCCTGACCGCTCCATAGACATCATTTTTCATTCCTCCACAGGAGCCACCGAGACTTATCCATCTTTATCTTTTGTTCTCTCACCCGCTGTCACTCTGTCTCGCTCTCTTTTTTCAGACATAATTCATTTTTATTTTCACTGGTCAATAGAAGATGGTATATACAGTCTTTATCTCCTATTCTATTCTATTCTATTCTATTCTATTCTATTCTATTCTAGATTCCATTATTAATGTCTGGCCATGTGCTAACTTTCATAATTGTGAATAAAAAAATACACACAAAAATGTGCTTTACAATGCTATAGAAGAACCATTTTGGGCTGTATGGTCATGTAAAGGTGTTTTACAAAAATAAAAAAATTTAGTGGAAAAAGGTTCTCTAGATTATAAAAAAGAAAGAAATGGTCCTTAGAAAAACCTATATGAAAATGGTTCTTCTATTGCATCGCTGTGAAGAATCTTCTGTACCGCCATTTTCTTTTTTTTGACCACCACTAGTTAAACAAAAAAAGCAAAAGTGCACATTTTCCACAGAAGCTTGACATGAAACGGACACAAGCCCAAATGTAAATGGCAATAGTTCTTTTATTTTTTCTCTATATTTTAAAGGTCTATTATTTACAAAGAAACAAAAAACAAAAGAAAATCAAAAATTTTGACAAACACCGTTTGTCTGCATATAGGTGTAAGAAAGCATACATTTACCTTTTTTATTCTGGATCAAGTAACTATAATTGTTCATGTTTGTTTGTTGTTATGACTTTCCCCTTTTTATTTTTATTTTTTACATTTTTTTAAACCAAGCGTTGGTGCACATGAACAAGCATAATGGAAAAAAATCAGCAGAGATTAAAAAGAGCTTGAGGCCTGTTCTACAGTCTTCCATCTGTGAAATCTTGCATCATTACAGTAGAACGTTTCGAAACAAAATAATTTCACCTGAATCGAAGAAGCTGCAAACCAAACATTTGGTTTTTCCCTTTATTCCAAAGTCACTCCTCGTTTCCCTTTGCATTTCTCATTTACCATGACATAAACACAAATAGGAAAAACAAAGATATGTGCTGGTTTTCTCAAAACACCTCAATGACTGCATTCGTTTTTTAATAAAGCGTAATGAACGTCTCCTCGTCAACCCAACCCAGAAATCTAACAGTGTTTACATCTGAGAGGAAAAAGCACATTAATGAGAAGCCTTTCCCTCTGAAGGCAAGTACAGTATCAAAAACCATCCTACATGTACACTAGAATCTATACAGCATGGCATAGCAGGAGTTAAGCGCTGTTTGTATTTAAAGACACAGTACCTCCTGTGCGCCCTGAACAACAGGGCCGGAGGATGTGATTCTGGATGATACAGTAACCCCTTCACTTATCCAACCTATGTATATTTCATCCGCTTCTATACTTCTCTTTCTTTAAAATGAAAGTGCAATTCATGATAAAAGTTTTTCATATGTTTCACTTTGGCCAGTTTCATTCAATGCAACATTTTACACTAACAAATTAAACATCAGAGGCTATAAAGTAGGTTACAAACTGCAGTATTTTACACACGTTAAATCACACCAGACATATTTTGATTTCAGTTTATACTGGTTTTTGTTTTTGTTAAATGTTATTCGCATATTATATATATATATATATATATATATATATATATATATATATATGCATGTCCAACGCAATCTCACGGTAATGCATAACTAAGTTTTATAAATTGGTACAATGCCATTTTTGTGGGTTTTCGTATGATCTGCTTTCGCCCCAGAGACGTTATGTTAACTGGCGGGGCATTATTCTAACATCGTGCGAATTCCTCGTAAATAGTTAGGTTTCCTGTGAGATCGCGCTGGCTTTTCACTAGTATGTTTCTCAACTGATACGTTTGGCCATTTTCATTGCTTTTGATCTCCTCGAACATTGAACATACACGTCGTCTACACACACGTGCGCACAAGTGCGCGCGCACACAAGAGTCACACCCATAAAATGAACAGGATGAAACATGGCTATAGTTTAGGCACAAATACTTCATGTCCTTTTCGTGAAAATTCTATGTTTTTCATACTCAGAAAACGTCTAGGTAGACGAACGACCAGAAAAAAAACGGAACCTCACAATACATTTAAACGTCAACATTTTTAAGTAGTTTCTCTTTAAGCATTTGTGACAATGCATGCGTTTATGGTCAGCTGTATGGGAACCGCACTGGTACAGCACAGACACACGTGGACTTCTGGAGTTTCTGAGCCTTTTTTCAGTTGTGCGGGGGGCTTTGAGACTTTTCAGAAGTGAGGTTTAAAACCACAAAAATCACAGCCTCTGCATCTTTTTGCTTTCAGCTTTGATATCGGCCACCCGAGGTCCATCATTTAACCCAGAAGAAAGAAGCTTGAAGGGTGAAAAGTATTGAAAGAAAGAATAAATAAACTAAACACACGAGTCACAAAGGGCTACAGAGGCTAGTTACTCCTTGAATCATTTTACCTGCACACTGATGTGACATTTCAAAGTCTCAAGCCCCCGACTGAATGAATTATCACACAAGTAAGACAAAAACCTTAATGCAAAACATCTTTTCTATTAACGTCAATATTTTTCTGTCTCCCCTTGGATTCAGAAAACACAATTACTCTAAATAATTTCCAGAAGGAGTAGAGTAATATCTGCTGGCTCTTCCAGTAATGTGCTGTGTTTGCTGTATCATCAGTTTTAGATTTTCCAAGTTTTTTTTGTTGTAGAACTACCAAGGTAAAGCCAAGCTTTAAAAGCATTGCATTAAGTGAAAAATGTTTTTCAAATCATAGGTGAATATCCATAATATTAAGCACAGAGTTGGAGTGGTATGGACTGTTGTGTGTACTGTACATGTGTAAATACTGATTCATACAAATAAATAATAAATATCAAGCATCTATCAATCGCATGTATGCCAGTGGCTTCCTTGTGTCTGCCAGCAAAAACTGAACTTAAATAATGAAATAAATACACTTGACTCTCATTTAGAGAATGTGACATGATGTAACACAGGTAAAATGCATTAAGATTGCAAATTATATTTTGATATACTGACTGTACAGTCGTGTTGCTTTACCTTCTTATGAGGGTAATGATATTTTGGAATAAAACTATTGTTGTCAGAACAGTGCAATGCTATTTGCATTAAGGTTTTTCTCTAATGGTTATTTTCGATGTAGTCACACATTAGCATTTGAATATATATAGATATAAATATATATGCATATATAGGCATTACCCAGGCTGCTGACAGAGAAGACATTTGCCATGTTTGAGAAATGCACCACACATTACTTTGTAAATACTAGTTCTACAAAACTATGTACAACACACATATAGGTAATCTTTATATCAGTCTATTGCATAATGGTGATAATCTTTAGTTTTATAAATATTGTAAATGTACAGTGACATTTCATCATGTCCATCCCGTTCGGAAATGAGAAAATAAAACCATCCCATCATCCTTTTCCAGAAATAAAATAAGAATGACATTAAAGACGCTCAATGCACAAACTCTGTCTTGAAACGGAACGCAATTACTGCACGACACAAAGTATTGCAGAGATCTGTGATCTGGTGCTCCGAGCATTATCTGGTGTCTTCCAGCAGGTTGGGTTTATAAATGTGCTTTTTAAAAACATTTCAGTTTTCCCCATGATCAAAAATGTTTCCACAGTGATGAAGCTGCTAAATGCTGGACTTTTGTCATCTTCTCAACATGAAAAGAGAGAACGAGATATGAAAGGAACGAAAAGACATTTCCAGACACAATGCATTCCTGTACCATACGATGAACGAAAAATCCAAACCATAAAATAAATATAAACAACTCCAGACACATATATAGTCACATGTTAGAGGAAGACTTGTGTTTATACTATAGTATTTTTCCATATGGTCAATGCCAAATATTCTAGTTGGATTTTGCACATATATACATATATATATATATATATATATATATATATATATATATATATATATATATATACGCTATATATATATATTTGTATAATATACATTCTTAAGTTGAAGGGGACGTGTGTCTAAAATATAGTACGAGGAAATTCTGTACAAGATAGCTATGAGGTTATTTTTTCAGAGGAAGTTGGTGGAAAAAAATACTTGAGTCTTTTTCCCCTTCTGTCTATCTCCGTAAAAATCAATCAAAATATCTTTAAAAAATCAACAGGAAAAAAGTAAAACGGGATCATAAATTCGATGCGAATCGCATCTTGTCTTGTTCCGTCTCTGTACCGCTTGAGACTGCTGACTCTCTCCTGGAACCCGTGGATTCCCTGTGCGGGCCACTAGAGGGCGCAGCACGTACCGGCGGTAACGCGCCCGATGACATCTGCCTGAAAAGGACGACCCTCTGTGGGACGTTGGATCGGATTCCGCTTTGGAGAGCGGAGCCCGGGGCCTGGATGCCAGCTGCTGATCCCACTGGTGGCGGAATGGAAGCGAGCGATTCGCCCGACGTTGGGTGCGCCCTGACAGCCAATGAGGTCTCGTGGGGTAGCGACGGCTGCGAGGCGGAGAGGTGACGTACGTCTCGGCTCAGGCTGCCTGACTGGAGAGCCTGTGTGCTCTTGTGGACCTCACTCCGCTGTGGGGACGCCCCCTGTGCCGGCTGCTGCTGCTGTTGGGGTATGGAGGCAGGTGAGGACTGCTGGGGTAAGGGTTGCTGTACAAGGGATAGCTGAGAGGCCGTCGGAGATCCGTACTGGAATGTTCGGCTGGCTATTGGGGTCTGCACTGGGGGGCTGCATACAGACGCGGTGAATGAGCACGGAGACATGATCGCAGATGCCGGCTGCTGTAAAGGCGTAGGGGGATTCGGGGAAGAAGTGTTAAGGTTGCTGTGAGAGACGCTGGGCGCCGAGAACATGACACCCTGCGAGGGTGGCCCTCGACTCGATGGGATGATGGTTGCCGAGGTGCTGTAGCTTAGTGCGGCGGCCTGTTGTAATTGGTTGTTACCCAGAATAGCGGTCGCCGTTGCGAAGGGTGGCTGAGCGGGGGAGTTAATGATGGAGTTTCCAGACATCGGCGTGGAATTCATCCCCGTGACCGATTGCTTCCGGTCCACCATCATTACCATCTCCCGGTCCTGCCGGATGATCTGCTTCAGCAGCTCGTTCTCCTGCGTGTTGAAGACGCCGGCGTTCAGATCCTTCTGAAACTTCTGGAGCAGGAGTGAGTTCTTCTTCCCTGTTGAGGAGGAAAAAGCCAAAATTGTACCTTTAGTCTGGGTTGACAATTTACAAAATGTGGTGAATATTAAAGAACGAAGATATATCAGAAATATCGAAGGATGGGTTTGACATTACTCAGAGATTTTAAGTAGAATTCATGGGTTTAGATGTTGGCGTCAACACATGGACCTCAAATGAGTCTCAATAAACATTTTCCTTTAGTTCTAGTTCTAAAACAAATGTGACATCAAATAATAAATGACAGTCACAGTTTTCTAACAAACCACAACCATTCCATTACAAAGTAGCAAGAACATTTTTATTATCTACTGTAATCTCCTGTAATACTATATTAAAAAGAACACACACAACGTTTCTAGGCATCAGACTGAGCAAAAATGGGCTGCTATAATGAAAGAACAATGCACATCAGTAGCAAATGGTCCTTCTCTCTCCTGTTACTGTACCTGTATATACATTTTAATGACTTGATCGTCTGCTTAATTATTTTGGCAATCTGAAGAACGAGAATAGATATTATAGATCTAATAAGCTTGTTGGACAAGTAGTGTTTAATTAAATGTAGGCCTAGCAACTTTATTTTCAGAACATTTGATGGAAATGTGCTTTGCTGGCCTTGGTTTTAAAGGGACGGTGCACCCAAAATAAAATAAAACTTGTTTGAGACTCTTTCTTCTGTGGAACACAAAATAAGATACTTTGAGATGTCTCAGTTTTGTGTCCATACTATGGAAGTCAATGGGGTCAGTGTTATCTGGTTACAAACTTTCTTCAAAATATCATCTTTTGTGTTCTGCAGAAGAAAGAAAGTCATACAGGTTTGAAATGACAAAGGGTGAGTAAATGTTGACAGTATTTTCACTTTTGGGTGAATTATCCCTTTAGTCATTTAGCAGACGCTTTCATCCAAAGCGACTTACAAAGAGTTCTTATAAAAAAAGTCTAAAATAAGTCTAAAAAGTCTATCTACCCCAAAAATCTTAAACTAAACTACAACAGGTCTCTGTGCTGTAGTGTCTTCAAATGGTGTATATCAAAATATACAGACATCCATTGATCATGGCAATAATGGTCCTTCATTAGTGGGTTACTGTGAGATCAATGCTGTCTTCTATAAAGTTGAAAGAAACACCTGATCATTGATCGACTAAAGAGCACAAGAATGTGAGATTATTTACGGCCGATGGATATTAGGATTTCCTTATTTGACTCCAGCAGAACAGATTTATTTTGTTCGGTCCTTCTCCAGTAACTATTATCAAAAATAAGGGATCAATTGGTTATACTATGAAACGCTTCTATTACTGTTGTTTTTGTCACAATAGCTGAGTAGGACTAAATTCTTTCATTACTTTATTGGACGTGGTGCTTATGCGCTAAAGGCATGAAGCGATAAGCTATCAGTCACCCAGCCAGAGCCATAAAAGCGATGCGGTCAGAAGGACGCTACAATGTCTTTACCATTCAAGGTGAAACACATTTTCATAATCTCGCAGTTGAGGGGCAAATAAAATAGCTGCCTTAGTGCGAGTAGCTGAATATAAACTAAAGCATTATATTTATTCAGTTTACTTGCTAAATAAAAACAGATAATCAGTTCGAAATGAAAATGCTGCACATATCTGATCAGGTTGCAACCAACAGTCCACTCCACCTCTCCCCCAGCCTTTCGAAGCATTACGGTGGATGACAGATCACTAAGATGTCGTCATGTCTTCGCTTCTTTGTCGAATGAGATAACGTATTTACGAAATGCAGATTGTCCGTTTAGGGCTACTGTAGAAACAAAATGGCGAATTCCATGCAAGGGGACCCGCGATTTGAGTAGATAGATGTAGCTCATTCTAAGATGAATAAACATAACGCTTCATTATGTAGTCTTTTATACACTTCTGAAGACATAGTTTAGTATATTATATTGCATTTCTGTCAATAGATCCTCTAAAACATTACACACCTGACCTTTAATTTATTGCTAAATAATATCAAATACATCCATTTTCCATAATCATAACATGTTATAAATACCCGCGAGACCATCCCCTTGAGGAGGGGGAAACAATCAATAACCAATAACACAGAGGGTGAGTTTCAGCTCTGGTGTCATCCTCTATCAGCCGAAGCGGAAAATGAGAAATGCAGCGTCACTTGAGAAACAAATCAGGTCTCAACAAGAACCCATATTGAGACGGACAGGAATACAGTGTTCACAATCACATTTCGTCCCTTGACACTTCTGTGAGACTTCGGCTTTACACACCTGATGTGTTCCTGAATGTCAAAATACACAAAATGGTGCTGACGTCTGGAATCCACATTTAGGAAATCGTCTTGGCTCATTTATTATCACAAGACAAAAGCTATGACGTGTAATTCACCGGCAGCCACATTGACTAGAATCCAATTAAACACAGATACACTACTGTCTTCCTCTAAAGCAACACACCTACTGTTCATCAGACTTACGTGTCGCCTGAAAAGACGTATGGAGGGATGATGAATTCTGTGAATGAGGAGTTGATCATGTTATTCAAAGCTTTTGGGATTCTTTAAGGGGGTGGGCTTCTAGACCTCTAGCTTCAGACTAATATTAAACGTGGTCTCTAAAGGTCTCAACATGTTCTGTAGACTTCCAGCTACATTTTAAGGTATAAAGTTTCATTTAGAATACAATTTTAGCTACTGTAGCATTACTTCTTGGTGTTTTTAGTATCACTAATGTACGATGTAATGAAAAATAACACGCATAACTTGATACAAAGCATTATGAATATAAGGGTCTGATATGGCAGTTATTTTTATATCACTAATGTACTGTACAGTTTATGAAAAATTTCAATGATTCCATCTATTACTATGTTTCATGTTTTTTCTGTTTTCCCTATGCACCAACATGTACAGAATTTACAGTAAATCTGCTTTGCAAAAATGCAACATTGCAAAAACCGATATAAAAATACATTTGAATTCAATCGAATTAGTTCTAGTTTTGGACACATTTATAGAAAATCATACATTTAGATAATATTACTTATTTTTGGGAGGAAGCACTGTACATGTATCTTTAAATGATCATTTCACCCTAAAATGAAAAGTCTTCTTCATTGACCCGCCTTCTAGTTGTTTCAAATCTGTATACATTTCCTACTATGGTAGTGAATGGTGCCTCAGAACAGGCGTTTGCTAACATTCTTCCAAAAACCTTTTTTGATTGTGTTCCACCGAATAAAGACATTTTTACATGTTTGGAAAAACTAGAAGGCAAGTAAATGATGACAGAATTTGTATTTTTGGGTGAACTATCCCTTCAAGTTAAGAATAGAAAAAAATAAAGGGTCTTTGTAAATGTGCAACTGAAATACCAAGACAAATGATCAGAAAAAATACATTTAACTGTGAGCATGTTTTCAAAAACAAGACATTCTGAACATTGCTTCAACACTGATTTCACAGTAATCCAAAGTTAAAGAACAAAACCTATTAAAGGGATAGTTCATCCATAAATGGAAATTCGGTCATCGTTTGCTCACCCTTATGTAATTTCATACCTGTTTAATTTACTTTGTTCTACTTCCATAGTAGGAAGAATGAAATGCTAGTCAAAAATGCCCGCGAACTCCTAAATTCTTAAAACACATCTCATTATGTGTTCAACAGAACAAAAAAATACAATATTTTGTATTGTATTATGTCAGTGGATGATGTACCAGAACTGAAAACTGCTAACATTCTTCCAAATATCTTTCTCTGTGTACACGCAAATAAATGTACACAGATATGAAACAACCTGAGGGTGAGTAAATGGAGACGGATCTTTTATTTTTGGAAGATCTATCCCTTTAAGGGCTTATAATGAGAAAGACGTAATTCTGCTTAAAGTTCTTAGACACTCAATGGAACGTAACGTTCTTTCAGAGATATTAGCTATCTCCATTCTTCTGGTGCTGGGCTGGCATCTTCTGTATCTGTGTCATTAAAGACGTCTAATAACCTGGAGTCTGTCTTCTCTAATTAATGAGTTGAATGTGGTGAGCTGTAAACCCGGCACCTCATTGAGCACAAGCACCTTGCCAGGTGGCCGTGACGTTTGGACCGTAGCTATAAATAGGCTGGAGAAGAAAAGCTTCTGTTTTAGAAAGTAAAACTACGTGTGATGTTATGACTCTAACCGATGTTATTTAGGCGTGTTACCAATGTAGAGAGGGTCCCAATGGTCACTGAAAACCTGGAAACATCATGGACATGAAGTATAAGTAGTCACCGTGAAATTATAAGGTTCTATCTGACATTTGTGTCACGATCGAGTTATTTAGATATTCTTATACGACTTATTTACATTATGTGATGTTTTAGTTAACAAAAAGGTTTTATCTACAAATCAAATGGAATGCAAAAACTCTAAAGCTCAATATCACAAATCTGCTCAGAATGCAGATAGAACTGTATTATTCCAAGGTGGCCAAATGTTATGAAATTTTTCATTGGCCGTAAGAAAATGGGCATTATGGGTTTGATTGTTTTACCACAAAGAACTGGCAAAGTCATTGGAAAATAATTAGATGTGTAAAAATTGTTATAGTTTCCCAGAAATCAAAATGTTGTTATTTACACACCCTCTTTCCAAAGCTATATGATTTTCTTTCTTTTTAAATGAATCATTGAGTTTGATCTTTTACTTCAAAAGCTTGAAAAGCTCCAGACCAACCTTACAAATATCTTCTAAGTTTCTCCATTGGTGTTCCAAGAAAGAAAGTCATATATGTTTGAAATAGCAATAGTAAATAATAACAATTTTCATTTTCCCTTTTAATATATTAACAAATAATAATAACAATTCACCAAAACGAAGTTTTTTTTGTGTGTAGAAACATAATAATATCAAGCGCCAGTGTTTCATCATTATCTTGCCTTACCTCTTAAATGTTTTAATAAAACAGTTTGCATGCACTGGCTATCCTAAAAACAGACATTTGTCCAAACAAGACAGGGAATAGACCTTTACTACTTGCCTTGACTTAAACAATAGCATGCAACTTTAATTTTACTCACAATGGCACTTTTATCAACTGATTTGTTTTGAGGTCCACTGAATGCATGCTGGCTGCATTAAGCCTGTGGATCATTTCAGATGTGAGGGGGAAAATCTGGATCGTCATGTGGAATTTACCTGCTGCCTACTGGTCGGCCAGGACACTCTTGAAAACGAGATGAGCTCATCTCAAGAGGGGCTCCTGGTCAAATAATTTTTGAATAAAGATAGATACATCAATTGTACAGACATGTCATTCCGGTTAATGCATGGTAATGCTTCTATTCTCTTTTTTTTGTCAAATTCTTTCGGTTAAGACGAGACAAGCATTTGCAGTCCAAAAAAAGGTACATGGAGCACGACTCAATCATGTCACGGTCCGTATTTTTCCCTTGTATGAGACAAGACCCCTTGTTTTAGTTTGGCTAATGGCAGATCATTGTATGAGTGCTGGCAAGTTGCAGAAAAACAAGCCTGTTCTCCACATGAATGGAAAAAAGCTTTGACCATCTCGTGTTGTGGCCGACGTTGATCGAGTTTGAAGAGTGATTACGTCTGAGCCACAAACGGAGATGGGTGCAGATACGATTTTAGTTGAAAAATCTGACAGCATTATGCATGCTGTCCTCTTGGGGATCTGTTTGATTTTATTGGCCCGATCATGTCAATTCTTATCTGTTATGGATTGGTTGTGACTTGCGTGTCACAATGGTGTGGACGCATCGATCCAAACCAATCCAATCTGACTTTTAGTGCAAGGCAAGTCAATGGCAGCATGCCAGAATTTAGAAAAGAAATAGAAAAACAAAAAAACATTAGAATCTATTTTGAAAGATTAATAACGTATAGGGCCGGGTTGCAGGCAAGAGGGTAAAAAAATGCTCTCAATATTTCACTAACCAAAGAACGTAAAAGGAATTTATTTTGCATGCACTCAAATGTATGCAGAGCTTCATGCTATATTAGTAACCATCATAACCGATTCATATGCGTATAGGAGAAACATTTTACTTTGACTTTCCAGGTCACATCTTATCCTATCTTCGGGTTTTATCTTATGAACTGCGAAATCAAAAGATAAAACACACATTTTACTGCATTTAATCATATCAACCCCCTTTTCCAATAAAACACTATATTACAAAATATTTAAATATTTTATATAAAAAATATGAGCTATGCTAGGATGTGACCACTGAATTTCAGATATAGTCCTGTCTACCACAAAACATTGAGATATCTTTACTGAATAAAAGATTTATGGAAATGTTGGGCGAAGAGTAACAAAGCTCGTGGTCACTACTCGCTGAGTCAAGAAACTAGAGACAAGGTCATCGACCAAACCCGCTGGACGGTGCAGAACATCAGAGCGATGATCTACGAATGTTCAGAATGTATTAGCTCACATTTGAATTCAACACAATTCAAATTTATTATGAACTGTGGCCTGTACTTCCACAATGAGATAAAGAATAATATATTACAGAACAGTTATCTGTCTTAAATAACTCAGTTTTCTATTGCATTGTCCCGATTTTTTTTATATTACTATAAAGAAAATCTGAGCGGTGATGGATTTGTGTGTCGTTTTGTTTTCTATGGATGTATAAGCTCACTTCATTCTGATACTTTTTGATGATGTAATGTATTTTTTTTTTGAGACGTAACATCTTAAATCGCTTTGCTTCAAGAAGCGAAACCTTGATTTAAGAATGTAAGAGATTTGAACTGGAAAACCAGTTTTTTTCTGCATTGAAGATGGTACAACATACGGCTAACTTTCTAATATTGAGGCAAGGAGAAGAACATTCAATCAAATATGAGTGAAATTGCTGACTTTCCTAAAAAATGTCAAGTGCGATCTTTAAAATGTTAATGTTATCAATGTTGTCAATGGATGTTGATGTGATTTATACAAATTTTGTGCAAATTATCTACAAAAAAAACACAAATTCGGAAAATAAAAAACAAATGTCTGCTAAAAGTGCTTTGGGGAAAAAATAAAACAATAAAATAAACAGCTACACTTACATGTGAAGAACTGGTTCTAAGTGAATTGGTAATTATTAAGAGCCCTTGCCCATTAGTGCACCAGCTTAAATCCCCTCAAGGGGGCGCTCTGCTGCTGCTAGGGTCAAAGGGGGGCGGGGTGGTGCTCATACCCAGGTGTGCAAGGTGGGAGGGTGGGACGGAGGCTCATGCTGGTGAGGGTTTGCCTCCATCCACCCTCCATGCGTCCATTCGGGAAGACACTGAACCAAAACCAGCAGGCCGAGCAGCCCTGTGCCGGGCAGCTACATGCACTATTGCACACCGACAGACCACTTAATCAACACTAGCAGTTCACAATTACTTATATATTCAGAGTTTACCTGCTATAATCCATATAAGACGTTTGGACAAAGAAAGAGAGAAAATAAGATAGCATGTCCGGCTAAAAAAATCCAGCTAGTGTTGTGTTGTGGAACTGGTATCTGGTTTGAGCTACTTCATTTGACCACCTTAAACTGGTTATCCAAGATGGTCTACAAACTGACTAACTGATGACCAGTTTAGACCAGTTGTCCAAAACACATTTTTACACCATTTTAGCTGTATTTTCCAGCAGGGATATACTGTACACTTCATGCAACACAATGGTAAATGACAAAATGGCCATGAAGAACAGAGCGGACATACAAACACACACGGTACAGGCATTGAAAGGGATGAGAGTTGACACTGAGGTCTTACCGATGCGGTCCAAGCGGTCGATAGCCACGGTCTCGAAAGCACGTCGCATCATGGGGTACTCTTCCAAGACTTCATTGAAATGATCGACAGACAGTGAGAAAAGTCGGCAGTATGTGTCTGCACGGACGCTGGCCGTACGACGACCTTTTGTCAAGAGGCAAATCTCTGTTGGAAAACAGACATTACAAAAAAATCGGTTATATAAATTAGTTGAGACCTTGAGGTCTGATCATCAAATCCACGGGGGTTAGCAGAGAAGCAAACTTTGAAAAGAAAATGAGATTAGGGCAATTGCAAGTGTGACTATAATCTTCCATCTTCCAAATTTTTCAGCTCAAGCGTTTGAAAAATATTCACTGATCTTCCATGTGTTGTCTGCTTGAAAAGATTTCTAAAACACACATTTGTGATTTTAGGATTTTTAAACAGTCAATGTCTAGGACATATTTCAAACATGTTATTTAAAAGGGTTTATAGACAGTGTCATATTGTCCACAATTTGTCTTTATCTCTCTCTGGAGAAAAAAGTCTATAAACTTAAATCTGAAACCCATACGGTTATTTTGGTTAAAAATAAGCTAAATCAGTTTTTAAGCAATTCATGACATCAGTGGTAAGGGAGTGGTCACGAGCAACTTTTTTGTATTTTATTAGTACAAAATATCGTATAATTAGCAAAAACAATAATTATACTTGAAATATATTATCTTAATATAACTTTTTGCTCCCACCAGAAAAATTCTTGTTTACCACAAAAGACAAAATCAAAAATATTAAATTTTTCAAATGTTACATTTTTCTGTCACATTCGATTTTTGCTGCAGTTGTCAATTTTCAATAATAATAACGATACATTTTTTACTATACTTGAAAATTATACTTAATTATATTTAATATATTTCATAAACTATACTTTAATATATATTATAAATTACAATTATGCTTGAAATATATTTTCTTAATTTAACATAAGCTTTGTGCTCTCACCGGTGAAAGTCTTGTTGCCCTTTAAAGACTAAATACAAAATATTAACGTCAAATAAATTGCAATCCTTTTTTAAACAGAGATGGCAAAGAGAGGCAAAAGTTACAGATCGCATCTTAAAAAACTATCCATTTCACATTGAGATATGCAGGAGCACTGTTATATGTCATTTCTGTAGTCTGGAATTGGATTGAATAACATATGACTACTGACTATTCTTTGAATAATACAAGAAAGCTGTCTTTGTGGATCAGGATGCGAAGTCCTTCATTTGCACCAAATATATTCAGAGATTCCCCTGATATTTGTCCTGGACAGGGAAGGTACAGAGCCTGCGGGACATGTTAACAACGTTTTCAAGTCGGCTGTGGAAAAAAGGTGTTAGAGTACTTTAATGGAAAATTGCTTCACCAAAATTCCGTGCGGTGCAGTATAAAGGTGAGGGTGGCAAGAGTACTTGGTGCCAACTGTTCTCTTTTTAATTGGTTCATTAGCCTGAAATGTCACTTGCATGTGCATGTTCATCACTTAATGATGAGCGAGTGATTGAGAAGTGGAGAAAAAGAGAAGATTAGTGAGATAGGAAAGAAAATATGATGAAAGAGTCGGAAATTTCTAGTAGTAATTGTTTTGCTATGTATATCTTTGGCCTGCTACCAACGGTGGACGAGTGCCTGAACAAGGTTGCACATAAACTAGCGAATGTGTGAATGTGTTTGTCTCGCACACATGAAAAGCAGTCCAATCAGCTCGCTCTCCTCCATGGCCTCTGTTAATGGCGATGACACTTGACCTTAGCACTTTGGAAGTCAATCAGTTTGCCGTATATCTCAGCTATAAGCCGATGGACGGGATTGCCTGATTTATCGTGATGCTTCACCTTAACCGCCTCTTTCATCAAAGACCTCTCAAGTTTACTAGGCCACATACTGTGATACCCACATTGACTTTTGTGTCCCAGAAGATTCATACTGTTTACACGTTTTAATTGACATGAGGTTGAATATATTTTTGCGAACTATCCCTCTAACAAACTCTTTAAAAAGACTTCAAAGACTTTATCCACATCAATGCTAGTCTAAACATAGTTTGAGTTAATGTAAGTCATAGATTAGTGAGTGTGTATATTGTGTACTCCTGCATGTTTTTGCAGGATGTGTGTATGTTTCTATCACAACGCAGTGAGGAGGAAGAGATTTTCTGACACTGCCAGGCACATTGACACACGTGAACCCCCGCGCGCACGCACACACACGCGCACACACACACACACACACACACACAAACCAGTGTTCCTGCTAGGGGCAGAAATACCACTAGCAGATGGTTTTCCATTGGAGCAGGTGGTTTGCATCGCAGTGTACCACGGTAGAGCGGGCGCAACCTTCATGAATCGTGAGAAAAAATATGATTTAATTTCAATTTATACAGCTGAGGTAACACTGAAGACCATGTGCCAAAAAAGCCATCAAGGTCATTTGTGACATAAAACACTGCATGACTGTGATTTACTCTCAGTTAAGACTGGAGGTCTTGTGGTAAATCATTAGACCATAGTTTTCTTAGGCATGATGGAAAAAAGAAACCTAAAGTGCATTACAGACAGTGTAAACTTATGATAACACTCAGAAGTTGTAGGCTTTTGAGATGAATTCAGCAGCATGGTAAATTACTAAAGCATTTACTTTGTGTTCACTGTTTACCAGAGTAAAACTCCCTGTGGAGGAAGTTGAAACACGATTTAAATGGATGGATTATGCTACTTAATATTGTATTACAAAGGACATTATTCAATGTTTAGTTTGGCAATAATTTAGGATTCGACCTCGGTGTTCCTCAACGCAGAAGATTACTGTGATTGTTAAAGGAATTTAACCAGGTGTAATGAGGGAATCATTTGACGTAGGTGTTGTTGACTGAAGCAAAATAATGACCGCATTTATCAACTGACCTCCAAAGTAAGATCCGTCGGTGAGTTTGAGCTCTTTGCTGAATTTTGTTATGACGCTCGCCACTCCGTGCTGAATGAAGTACATCTTTTTACCCACGGTCCCCTCACGGATGATGTAATCGTTGGGCTGGAAGACTTCGAACTTTAGTTTACTCAGCATTCCCGTCACGAAGTTGGGGTCTGCGTTCGCAAACAAGGGCATGGTGGCCACTAACTTACGACAGTTGAAGTTTACGATTTCCTGTGGGACAAAAAGCAAAAATTTATGAATATCAACAATCTTGCAACAAAGATTCAATTCTGTATTTATACTCTATATACAGTCGCAGAAAAGAAATTCTTGATGATGATAATTTTTATTATTATGTGAACTACTAACAATATTCCTCTGAAATTTCAAATATTTATTTTATTGAAAATATTTGGATAAAATGAAAACTTGAGAAACAGGTCAAAATAACAAAAAAGATGGCGTGTATTTATTCAGACCTCAAATACTGCAAAGAAAACAAGTTCATATTCACTTTTTTCTACATGTACACAAAGTTTGTGTGACAATCTTGATTCGTATCACAGTATCGTATCATGCTGTCAGTCTTTCACATCGCTCTTGAATAACTTAATGTCACTCCTCGTGTTTGATTTTGATTTTGTATAGAAATGCGGATTAAATGACAATTCTTCTAAAAAGTCTCTTTATTTTCCTGTTACTGTATAAAAGGAAAGACATGCTAATATTGTAGCACATCTTCTCCATGGGAATCAGATTCGACTACGGTTTCTCCTCTACTGCATTACAGTAGCAGTATATCAAGTGCTTAGCTCACTCCTGTATCTTTAGTTTAAGAACTCACATATCTGTGAAACCTGTTTGTTCGGTTTGGGCATGAAATCTAAATTTGCACTTTGCACCGAATCGTGATTCCGTGGCGGCAAGAATCTGAGCGCATCACACGGGAGGAATAATGAGTTTGATGGCCACGTCCAGCCCTTTACCTCCACCGGGGAGACAAGCTGGAGAATTTATCTATTTAAATCTGGTTTGTCACAAGACCGTGTATATAAAAATAGCAGCACTGACTAACTGAGAAAAAAGAGAGAGAGATCTTGGAGGGAGGGAAGGAGGGATGTTAAAGGTGTTGTGGGGATAAAGCAGTCAGTGTTATCTCACTCTGCTGTGTCATAACAGGCACACGCCCTGTCTGCCCAATCATCACAGTGCGTGGGATGCTGGGTAATATTCATAAAGCCTCAACGTGTGTCAAGCGTAAAATGTGGAATCCACAGGGCTTAAATCCTGGGCCATTTCAAACGCTTACTAAAGTAGCAAGTAGTGTAATACAGTTTATAAATATACTTAAACATACCTGATAATATATGCATGAAATATTAAATGAAAACCAAGTTTGCTGTAACTTTAAGCAATAGTTATTTCAAGCTCTGAATCCTACTGAAATTGTTTTAAACATTAATATAATAAATAATGCCTTCCTTTTTTCCTCTATTCTTTTCTTCTCAAATGTGATGTTTAATATATACAAACATAATAAGTCTCTTCTACATCTTTAGAGAATTACCGTATTGTTTGCATTTAACATGCAGAAAAGGAGAAAACATTTATTCAATCTTTTCATTTTTGTGAATGTAGGACACCACGATATGTGTTTGCCATAGCTGACTGAAATAATCAATAAGACCTCTCATGAAGCAAAGTCGTTTTCTTTTTCTATCCAAATGAAAAGGATTATGGGACAGGCAGGAAGATAATCCTTGATCAGCACTTTAAGTCTGAGATACTTGGGTACAAATGGACCCTTGCCCGTACAGTATTAGCTGTGACTCGAGGTCAGCACTACTAAGTGGTATTTGCGTCTCACCTCTTTGAGCGGGTCGTTGAGTTCGTTCAGGATGCTGTCCTCATCGAAGATCTTTCCTTGGTAGCGGTGTTCGTAATAATCGTGGATTTTCTGTCGCATGTCGGCCGGCAGCTTGTGGAAAGACATGTACTGCTCCACTTGCTTGTACTGTAAGATATAAACACAGAAGCTTTTAAGAAAATGCTTGAAAATGGAAGTGAGATCCGTGCTTGTGCGATGGAAACATCACAATCGAGATCAACCCTCCTTGGGTTTTCGGGAGCGAACTATGAGCAATGAAATGTTTCTGTGTGTGTAGGTGTTTTAAATTAAAAATTTAAATCCGTGCATGATTTACTGATAGCTTTTTAGATTAATCCTTTGTATGCACACACGTTGTGCCGGCTGCGAGCAGGTGGTGCGTGTTGTACGACTGCAGACTTCCTGTTTGCCAATTCCGCTGATGAAATCACTGTGGGGATGTCTAATCCTGACACCTGCTCAGTTACCTTTTATCTGTTACCAAATAATTGAAAATTAAATTGACGTATATATGACGTCTATACCTGCATAGGCCGCCCACTCCATATCGTCACAGGACATTAAAGTTAGAGAAGAATCTATTTATACTGAAACATTGATCCGCTCTTATTTCTATTCATAATAAATCATTTGATGCTGTTAGATACATTAACTGCGTTCTTAAAAAGGATGATGAATCCATACGCCCTTTGCTTTAAGATAAACTATCCTTTTATAGCATTGCAGAGTGTATTATCTATTTCTGAATGGAGGTGGGAAATCATTTGCATATTCATGAATCCAGCAAGGATGTAGTTACATTTGAGTTTAAAAAAATGTATGCTTAAATATTAGTTTTAAGTGATAAAAGTATGAATGCAGTCGGACTTTAAGAGTAGAATTAAATAGGGATTAGGGATTTAGTTAGGTTAGAAAGTTACAATAATAACCACAAAAGGGGAAAAATATAACAAAAAATACAAATATATTAAATCAAAAATACAACTACAACCTAACTACAGAAAGAATAAAATACTTATATTTCTCATTTAACGCTGCATCACCAATCTCCAAATAAACTTTTCAGTCCATTACATTCACATTTAGTCATTTAGTAGAGAAATTTATCCAAAGTGATTTACAGAGAGTTCAGGGAGCAATAATACGATAGGTGCTAATACCAAGTTACTAGTTCCAACAAAAGCCAGAACAATACCTGTTGAGAGAAAGAGAAAGAAATACACTAAAACATAATGCCGTGAATTTTGATCATAACAAAGAATACTTTTAAGTTTACAGAGTCAAAGCAAAGTACTGTTTTCACATGCAGTGAGTTTAACCGATCACAACTGTACCAATTATTTGATATGGTAATTCAATAACTGTAAGCACATGGAAATCTATAACATGTGTGACATGACCCTGTATATGTTTTAGTATTATCAAATTCATTTTTTATAGAAAGTGGTGTGTGGGAGAATCAGTTTCACCATCAGCGAGTGAAAATATGACTACAAACACACCTACACACTCACGAAGCAATCACACTAATGTTTTACGGTACGCTTTCCGTCTCTCTCTAGGGCTGGGCCCTGCAGGGCTACTCAAAGTCTGGACAGCCGGTCTTTATACCTGTCTGTAACACAAGACAACCTAAATGCTGATGCTTTCAGACTGTGGGACTCAAAGTTAACCGAGACTGCTTTAGCTCCACCACACAGTTTTCAATCTCGAAGAGACTTTGTGTTTTCGATGCAAAAGCAGAACACTGGCAGGATGTTGATGCAGGGGCCGGCGCACATGCTGGGGCAACGTTTATGAGCTGAAACGGTCTGAGTCAACGTTCAGAATATGAGTAATTTTGACCTGAGGTCCGTCCGTATGGTGCCGGAGTGAGTCTCAACAGCATCTAACAGAGATATGATGAATCATCGAGTATCAGGGAAAAAACAAAGCAAGCTGATATGGGGTACTGGGATGTCTCTGCACAAGCACACACACACACACACACAGAAAACCTTTAAACGGACATGTAGTGTGTCTGTTAAGCAAAAACTGCTTTTTAAAGGTATGTGTTACAAACACGGAATTCAAGTTGAGCCTGTTTACTTTCACTGTAAATGCTTTTGGTCTTGATGTGCACGGTTTTAATATGCATTGTGTAAAATATTAATGTCAAGTCGTGTAAAACTAGCCACGTTTCTGATGAAAGGTTGGACAAACATAAAAATGATCAATATCACATTTGATTACTGTCCTTCCCAAACCTTGTGTGTCCAAATTCTCTATTTTCATGAAATAGAAAAAACACTACGTTATAAATGCTTAAATAGTGTGTTGTCTAAGTTGACAAGACTTTTTAATACTTTTTATTGGCTAGATATTCGCAAAACCCAGTAACAAACGAAAAGAGGAAAATAGTAATAAAAATGATTTATGTGGAGGTACGAGGTTTCAGAAGGGGAACGTTGGATTATTAGTTTTCCAACCAAATCATGAGTATTTCCTAAATCTTTTTTGTGTCTTTTAAGTCATAATCATATTTACACAAAGTATCTTATTTCATTTTTAATATGAAGGCTTTTGGGGATACTTAGATAGCCCAAAATCTAAATTCTGTTATTATTTATTCAGTTACATGTCATAAAACTTGTATGACGTTTTTCTACAGAACACAAAATATATTTTTAATCCCATACAGTGGAAGTCAATGGGATCTGATGTTGAATGGTTACCAACGTTCTTCAAAATGTCTTTTTTTGTTCTACAGAAGCCATAGATGTTTACATTCTGGGTGAACTATCCCTGTTAACATGGACAATATTATGATCACTTACTGAAGAACTGGGAAATACAACTACAGGGACTTGAACTGAACGTCATCCATTTTATCAGAGCTGGCTCACAGACACACGCGCGCACATGTACGCAGACACACACACACACACACACAAAAGACAAACACACACAGCAGAATCAGGGGATCGGTGTGTTTACTTTAATGGATTGTCACAACACCTGTGAATAAGCACAACACCTCTTGTCTTGCAGGCCGTGGTTCTACAGCTGTGAACTCTAGTCACGGCAATGTCGTGTTAAAACAGACGGTGACGGTGGAAACAAAAATCTTTCACTTCTTGTTCTACATCGATTACAGAGCGTCTGTCTGGCATGATAAGCCTTTTCTCTGTTTGCATTGCATTGATTCACACAAAGAAGTGATCCGTGGACATCGTACCATTTCAGAGGTGAAACATTGGCTTTGAGGGAAAAGTCAAAGGTATTGAGAACCATATAGAAGTCAAGCAGTTTTGGGGCATCTGACTCATGACACAGATAGCGCTTGTACCGCCAGAGAAGCAAAAGTCACTTCATCCTGAGGGGATTTGATAAAGCTTGCTTACACGGGCTTCATGATTCCCACAGAGGTAATGATAAAATGTTTCAGCGGTTTCTGAATGACAGCTGGTATCCTCCCCACGGAGTCAATATCAACTGAGTGTTCATATATCCACTTCAAAAAGCCACGATCACCGTCGAACCATTCACCGGCTATTCCTCTTCAACATGGTGCGAACAATCTCATTTTTTCCTGTGCTTTTCATTTTACAATTCCTTCCTTCTGTGTCCAACACCAGGCTGTGTTTTCCTGTGCAAAGGCATAGAAAGCTAACCAACGATCAGGTTTATCGACACAGAAATGCGATGTCAAGATTAGGTTTGCGTATAACCTCTCTGTTTTCCAATTTTGCGGCCATCACATTAACTGTGAGCTGGGCTCTGGCAGGGTTCTATTAGATGTCAGACACAATCCGACCCGACCATCTCGGGTGCTTGGAGCTGCCTCTCTCTCTCAATGGAACAAAAGAGAAGAAAAAAGTATCTGACCTACAGGTGCTTTGTTCCTCAAAACACCCCCCTGGTGGTGTGTTTGTGCGGGAAGATGATAATACAGATAACGGGGGATGATCAGACTTTTAATCTGTATTTTGGGGGTCAGACGAATAAACATGGCGGTTGGTGTTGTACCGATGCCACTTAAACATACTTACACAAATACCAGCCGTTTCATTTATTCGTACATACTAAAGACCCTCCTGGGTCTACTCTTAAACATCAAAACAGCATCAGGTGAAGAAGGTGGACGCTGAAGGCACTTTACAGAAACTGAAAATATTCTCCTGCTGATTCTTTTTGATCTTGCACTTTGAAGGCGCTCTAGTCCTCAGCACACGTGTGGGACGACTCCTGTCAGTGCAGGAGTTTAGAAAACACACTATCAGCCTCTGATCTCAACCCTGTGCCGGTTTGATCCGCTGATCAGAGGAGATCTGCTAGCATAAGCTGTAGACGAGAGCGATTAGAGATAGCGCTGGAGTGTGGTTATCTTGTATTAGTTAACTTTCTTAGGCTTATCTTTGCAAATGTAACGATTGTGAGTCAGACGGTAAGAGAGAACGGACAGATTTGTTCCAATTTGCTCCAAATTGCTAAGTAAAAAGAGGTAGTTAAAATCTGAGCACTAAAAACTAGTGAGCTGCCTACCTACAACATTCTGAGGCATCACCCCTTATGAAAATTAAGTTTGGTAAATATAAAACATGGTTAAACTATTGTTAATGAGGTATAACCATGGTTTTACAAACGGTTGTCAAAACACCAAAAAACATGGTTACTACAGTTTTACCACAAAAAAAGATGGTTTATTTTCATGAGGAATGGGTTCCCCGCTGTATGTGAGAGCAACTTAAGAAGATTAGAAGGATTTATTTTGTAAAATATCTCAAATTGGTCAAATTCTTATCTTTATATATTTCAATAAACTTATTTTCAAAAATCATTAAATACTTTCATTTTAATTTATTATTAACAGCTTATTTAGTGTTTAAATAGTACATCGTTTTCTGTCAGTAACATTTGTGACATGGAATTTTGCTTACATGAACTTGGAGAGCTATGATGATAACAGATCAACTAAAATGAATGAAGAAAACAATATCCGAAGTAATTAATGTTAGCATAAAGACTGTTTTCTTTATCAGGGTGGGCCGTTGTCATTTGACCTCCACTGTTTATATATAGTGTCCACTGAGTGACCTGTTCAATATGAATTTCATTTGCACATCTCTGGTCAGGGGAGCCATATCTAATATCCATTTGCAACAGAGCCAGATTTTGAACGACCACAGCGGTGACATTGCGTTTCTAGAACAGAAGCGTCTCCGAACGGAACATCACACGACTACGGCAAGGTCAAAAAAATCATATTTAAATGGAAGATAAGAGCCGGACGAGAGGACGGCGTGAGCCTTTTGTCCGTTTCAGACCTGCTGCATCATTGTCACATTCAAGGTGACCGCGGCTATGTGTGGAAGTCTGATAAGCCAGAACACGGCAGCCATGACAGGGTAATTGATGGGACGTGTGGTCCATGGGTGTTTGGAGCACCCTGCTTTCCCCGGTAACGGAATCTCATTAGCTCGGATGGAAACCCCACGATTCCCTCCTCTAAATGGCTTCTGCTAAATAGCCTTGTCAATCGAGATGTAGGGGAGAGAAAAGGCAACTTCATAAATTCGTGTATATTTGTAAAAGCTGTAACAAATGACCTGCAGTGCGATGAAACGTATAGTGGCTGGATTGTACACGCCACTCAAAAAACAATGAAATAATTTAACAAAAACTAGCTTACACAAGGATCAACATTCAGTGAACATTTACTAAGCATCTTGTCATTTTAAACTCTTTACTGCGATATTTAGATGAAACACAAAATAAAAATTCTGTTGTCATTTATTCTAGTATACAATGAAAGTCAATGGGATCATTGTTGTTTGTTTATCAACATTCTTCCAAATATCTTCTAATAAAATCATACAGGTTTGTAAAAACACAATGTCAGAATTTTTATTTTTGGGTGAACTATCCCTTTAAGCAAGTAGAAAGGACTTTATGACTCACAGCGTATCCCAGAAGGCACCTCATGAAGTTGGTTGAGAGAATACCCAAGATGTGCAAAGACAAAAAGTTGTCTTTAT
Organism: Barbatula barbatula; assembly: GCF_947034865.1. NCBI lineage: Eukaryota > Metazoa > Chordata > Actinopteri > Cypriniformes > Nemacheilidae > Barbatula > Barbatula barbatula. Next base: position 3,352,026 of record NC_136785.1, read on the forward strand.
ACGTTATCGTTTTTGGTGTGAACAGGCCTTAACTCTATACAATTCAACCCCCCCCTCCCCTATTTGATTCTTATCTTCCAGTAGTAAATGAAAAAGTGATATTGTGTGTGTCTGTGGCGTGACGCAAACTCGCCTCATTCAGGTCTGGTCACCACCCAAACAAAATCCACATGAGATAAGCCCCTCCTCCCCTGGGACAAAGGTGCTCGGCACAGAATTGCCATTGTCGTTCACTTGGGACAAATCCTCTTTGGAAGCAGAGGATATAATGATGTGCTTACAGTACAACAAACCTTCAAAGACAATGAGGGATAATCTGCCAATCCTTTTCCCACAGTGTGTTTAAGATGAAGGCGCATGCTATTTACAGGGAGTGGAATCGATACACTGTGGCATCTCTGAGCTGATGACTTAAGTACCACAATCCACCATTTAAGCATACTAATGAACTACTGCCAGCATCCACCGCACCCGATCTAAAATTCATGTAGGTGAGAACTTGAAATGAAAAAGAAATGTGTAGATGTTCCAAACACGTGCTTTCTCCATTCGATAAATTATTGTGACAAAATAATACGTTTTTCGCCCCCTCTATAGGCTACAGTAACTTTGTGGATGTGTACAGCCCTTGTAGCTGATACATGTATCTGAAGCACGCAACCTTCTATCCGTGTAACAGAGGTAGAATCTCTTTGACGTCAGATCAATATTGGTGTCATTCCTGAATGATTCATGAGCAATGAGCTCATAATGTGCTCGTGATACACGATGATGACACAGATGACCCAAGATGCCATTTAAGTCTGCTAAAATCAAATGCAAGGCTAGTGCAGGCATGCTGGGTTAATCTCACCAAAACATGTCCAGGTCACATTTCACTCAAAAGAGCAAAACATGTACATGCATATTTAAATAATGCGTTTTGTTTTTTAGAAAATATGACGTTTTACTATTTAAATACAATATATTTTTTTATATCTTTATTTATAAATACATTTATTATATTTAATGACATTTTTATTATATTTTATAATTTATTATATTCTTATTTTCTTTTTTAACACTATGAAAAAAAGGAATTATTTTGTAAAATTTGGCATAACAGCAACTATTATTATTTTTAAATTATTTTAAATATAGGCTTTAAGCAAAATTTCATTTTATTTTTGGGGTGCAATATGACATACGCGTGTTCTTCAAAGGTTTACATAAGGCCTACAACGCCAAAGAACATTTGATGAAAAATACCATGTATACTATTATTTTCTTATTTCAATCTTTTTTCCCTGCTTTGCAAACACGCAAACAATTTTAAAAGCGCAACAGAAATATATTATAATTGTGTGAAAATGTTGTGTGCGAGTTGTATTAAAAAACAGTGTAGTGTCAGGGAATGTCTGGTTGTTTTTACCTTCTCCTGGTATTGCCTTCGAGACGAGTCCAGAGACTGGATGAGGGCTGTGGCGTGTCCCACGAACATGGCGTAGCAGGTGGCGCCCACAATCATACTGAGCATGGTGATCCAAAGGTCCGACATGCTGACCGGCGCTCTGGCTCCGTACCCGATACACAGCATGTGGCTCATGGCTTTAAATAGGGCGTAAGAGTACTGCTTCCCCCAGGAGTCGTTCTAAAAGAGCGTGAGAGACAGGGGCAAGATGAGTTAAAAAGAAGCGGTATCAGAGATGGAAAAGCAGATGGACTGACTTTAAAACGTGTAAGCTTGCAGTCAAACGCTCTGCTGAATCATTGAGTCTCCGTAGAGCCTCCTGCCAACATAACCTTCACACGGAATAAACTCTCTCTCCCTTTCTCTCTTTTCTCTTCCTATTTGCGTTCCAGTTTTTATGTTTAGATTAGAGCTATTAATACATTTTTTAATCAAAATATGTCATAAGCGTATTAAATTGAAACGATTAATTAATTAATGACATACAGATATTTGCTAGGAAGGTTCCAAATTTTGGAAATAAGGTAAAAACATTGCAAATTCACATGAAATTCACATAATCCTTTATTGAAAGGAACCTTAGTAACCATAGTAACCATTGATGTAACCACATTTCTTTTGACTTCATTTGATGTATAATCATAGTAACCACAAATTTTCCATCCTCTTACTATAGTAACTATAGTTTATCCATGATATTTGTAATGAAACTATGGTAGTACAAATGGAAATCAACATTTAGTTAAAGACCCTGTTTTAGCGCTTTTGCTGAAAGTCTATCTCAAAACGTCTTTGGAGCCGGGTGTGAAAACAAGTGATGGTTCTGGTGTCCGCTAATCAACTTGGATTACTTCCATTAGCCGCTGTAAACTGATGTACGGCTCTCTGTGTCCCTCATGTCGGATGGTAAGAGAGAGAGCAAGGACACATTCACTGCTCTCACAAGCTATTAGTGCGTTTGATTTTAATAGAGAACTGTACGAATGAAAAGAGACTAACTGTACTCTGAATGTTACTCGCGTGCCTTTGTGCAACACAACTCAATACGACTCTTGAAACCGACAAGCAGAAGATAAATATGGAAAATAAATTGAATATCGGGGCTGCATGGGCGGAGTCAAAATTCATACACCAATTAGATCCAATTGTGTGGATACAAATGATTGATTTTTAAAAGTAATACTTATTTTGTAGAACATAATACTGTCATGTTCACAATACATAAACAAAGAAACCTTTTAAAACGCTTGTTGAATCAGCACAGGCCATTTCGGCAGGTCATACGGAATTCAAAAATGCTCTGTTTATGTCGGATAAATTTGCTTCATATGATATATCTTTTTATCCAGAAGCTATTTTCAGTTTGCAGTGTGTCACTCTTCAGTGTCAGCAATCCTCTCCCAAACATCAGTTACTGTTTTGCTGAGAACACTTGACTAAGACAAGACGTGCATTATTTCCGGACGGCCTCGGCTCCAGTGAAAACTCGCTGGAGGAATGTGACAGTCGTGTTCGTGGATGGGGTATGGAATGGATATGCTGACTGCTCGAATCTCTTCCTGTTCACTTGAAAGGGGAAAAAAAGTGCTGAGGAAGGCCTGAACCTGCTACCTGAAAACACACACGGTCGACAGACGCAAGCTGGGATGTGTATCACACACCCTGGTTCTGCTGAGTGTATGTGTGTCAGAATACTTTGAGGAAAACGGTACTGATCTCTCTCTCTCTCTCTCTCTCTCTCTCTCTCTCTCTCTGGTAATGGTGAATTCATGAGCAATTCATCAGCTGCAAAAACTCACGTATTAATGCTAAATCTCATTTCCATGCTGATTACTTGTTTCTTTTAAAGATGAATACAAATATGCCATGAAAATTACTTGCATTAAGTTTGTAAAAAAATGACATCATATGTATTACTTAGACATTCTTGGTTGCATTGTCATATTAAACACACAAACAAGCGTTAGTTGTAATAAAAAAAAAATTAATAATAATATAATAATTAAATTAGCAGAATTAAAAATACAAATGTAAGTGTGGCGAGCAGGGCGGCGGAGAGTCGTGAGGAAACGGAGCGAGACCGGTGCACACGCAGCCTCGCGTCGTTCCCTCACGGCTCTCGTCCCGCCCTGCTCGCCACATTAAGTAATATACTGCACATAAAATTGGAAAGTGGAAGTTATTTACACATGTCCATAATTCAATACTGTATACAACTGTGTACACAACTGTAAGAAAAAACCTTGTCCTTCTGAAACCTTGTATCTCCACATTTTGTGATTTTTTTCTCTCCATAATTCATTATTATTAGTCACACTTTATGTCTGTCACTGTGTTTTGCAAGTATAAAAAGAGTGTTCGTCAACTATGACAACACCGTATGTAATGATTTAAAAGTACAGTGTTTTGTACATGTCCTGAAAAAAATACAAGGACATACAAGGTTTCTGAAGGCCAACGACGAAATTTGTTTACATAAATACTGTACGCAAAAACACTAGTGCAGGATATTGCAATATACACAATATGCCAAATATGCGCATAAATTCAGAGTACAGGAAACTAGGCAAACAGCAGTGCTATCCGTTTTACTACTGTTTTGGAGGTGTGATGGTAGCTAAATTATTTTCACTATATGTACATCTTCTATTAGCAAGCAATTTATTCCAACAGGACGCAATGTGGCGTGCAAAACGCAACAATTGTTTTTCTTGTCACATTGCATTGTGCGCACTTTACAACCGAGCGAACTGAACAAACAATCTATGTCAGGAAAATCCAATTTCATTCACGGTTTAAGAAAACAATTCACAGACTCTTTTGAGTCAACACTTAAAAGAGAAACTGCGCAGCATTGACATCTCTATAGATAAATAAATATCGAGGTAAAAACTACTGTTTACAAATGCTTGTGATTCAGTTATATAAACTAGGCCCAAATTTAGTCGGATAAACTATGTGTTCAATACCCATAATGCTTCGCATTGCATTTAAAGGAACAGTTCACACCAAAATGGTTGTTCAAAATAACAAGTCAATTTCTTTGTTCTGATGAACAAAGAGAAAGATATTTGTAAGAATGCTTTTAACCAAACAGTTCTTGGCCATCATTGACTTCCATAGTAGAAAGCTTAAAACAGTTCTGGGGCACTTTTGAGTACCCTTGTAGAGTGTCCTAAAATGGACGTCAATGGTGGACAAGAACTGTTTGCTTACAAGTAAATGTATACAGATTTGGAACAACTCGAGGGTGAGTGAATGTTTTTTACATATTTTTGGGTGAACTGTCCCTTTAAGAACACCCTACATGTTGTAAAAACACCATTGCTAAACTTTCAAAGTAGCTTATCCACTACATGTCATTGCCTACACATATACACATGCACGTTGTAGGGGTGCCTTTATACATGTGCATCGATGTTGGATTATCCACGTGCATCACGAGTGTCTTCTGGGGTTATTATAGGGATTAGAAATATGACATAAGCAACACTCTCTCTCTCTCTCTCTCTCTCTCTCTCTCTCTCTCTCACACACACACACACACCTGGTGACTCATCCCAATCCTTTGAGATGCATTATGTAGAGGTATGACGCTTATGGTACTAAACACACCTCTACATATGTCCACACACACACACAGATTATCAGACAATCAACACACTTCCCAGGCGGGGTCTTCTAATCATGTGCAGACCACTTAAGGACGAACCACTATCAAATGTGAAGTGTTAGTTAAAACACTGTCTGATTGCGAGGAATGAGAGATTGCAGACGATTGTGGAGTCAGTGTGATTGGGCTGGGTCTTGTGTTTGACCATCAGAAATGACACGGGACGCCCCATAGGGACACCAATTATAATCAGACATGACCACATTAAGATTCGTTCCTGGGTGGGTTCAATCGTTTCACGCTTTCAGGTGTAAAAAACTTTGAGTTGCTTTAGATTCACATAATAATATAGGGACATTTACACTGATTACTATGTCTATTATATGATGTCAGAATTTAAAGATGCAGTGAAAAAAACTGCATGACTGCAAATAAAGGTCTGAAGGGCAATCGCTATTATATATGTTACATCTGCGCTTTTTTACTCGATGTAATTTGCATATTTGATCAATATTTGCAAACTGCAGTGCTGATATACATTTCTAATTAAAACTGTCCTGTTCATTTCTGTAAAAGCAAAATATTTTTGTTCTGCGTGAAGCCATAATCTGAAAGAAATAATCTTGAAAAAGACACCTAATAAACCACAGCCTGTAACATTCAGTATGAGACGTGTGGACTCAATGTTCAGTTTGATGCTCTGTTTCTCTCTTTCTTTATCTACCGGTCTATGCTTCTTTCTCTGTCGTTCTCTTTCTTCTTTGACCTATCTGCTTTTCATCTTCTCGCTCACTATTTCTCCTCCATCCTCTCTCACCCTCCCCTGATGGATGTCAAGCTATCTGTGTGAGATAAAACCAAAAGCCTGGCAGTCTCAACGGGTCTCTGAGAATTAAAAGCCATCTTTGAGTCAAAACAAGCATTCCAGAAAGATCCAGTTTATCATTTGCATCCGTTATTTATTACTGTAACAAGAAAACTGAACCGATGCTATTGACGCATTTTGTACAACAAAACTGAAACCAAAGAGAGATGTTTTTAAGATAACAGCAGTCGATGATCAATAATTTGGTACAAACAAAAATGCCAAAAGATGGCAAGCGATTATTTGACAATTGGTTCAAAGTTAGTGCTAACGTAAAAGAAACACATTAAGAAAGCCATGAAATTGAAATAATGAAATTGTTTATGGTACACGCCACATTTTTTCTCCTTTAAATCCAGTCGGGGGTTCGAGGAAATGAATTAAACTTCGGATGGTAAAAGACACAAAACAAATAAAGACATAAGTAAATAAACTAATATCTGGGACCTCGTGTATAAAACTTTGCATAGATTTCATCTTTGAAGTATGCATAAGTCGAAATCTGTAAGTTGTGCACATATTTACACTATGTGTATGTGTGGAGAATAGCACATTTCAATTATCATCTGTTTAGACATCAGGCCTGTTTTTGTGCCTTAGGTTTGCGAAAGGTTTTCCTCTTTAACAAAAACAATGTTTTGTGCAAAGTATACTGCAGGAATATTAGTATGCTATAATATCTCCACTGCAACTTTGAGGGTGAAAAATAAAGAAAAAAACATAACCTTGTGGTCTGATTTTAGTAAACATTTCATACGAACATGGGCTTATAACTTTGCGTAAGACCAAAACAACTGAGAGTAAAATATATTGTTAAAGCCTGAAGCTCATGTTATGAAATGCATTGTGGGTGAGAAGTTTAAGCTTGAAGATAATGAGGCAGGTGCTCTGCTCCTTATAAATAAGCTGGAAATCACCTTTGTTCAACTGGGTTTTTTCCTCCCGATGAGCAATAAAAAATATACATTTAGATGAGGATCTACTTCCTCAAAACACACATAAAGGAGACGCATTATTCTCTCTTCTCCTTAAATAACTACAAAATGTGAAACCCTTATATAAAAAGGGGTCCGTACGGTTGTGCTATTAATTTGAATTCAACATTACAGAAGATCAAGAGCCATATGCCAAAGATAAGAGAGCTTGGGTAAATTGCAGGCTGCATGATATTACTCAATATAATCCATGTTATAAGGCCTGTCTCTCTTCAGATGGGTCCGGCGAGTGTCTATCTGTGCTCAACTGAGGGTTTGTTATGTCCACTGGTTATAACTGAAGTGCCTTCTTTGTTACTCAGATAACACATAAATCCTCCCGCTCACCCTGATCTCTCACACCAACCGACATTACATCACCTTTGACACCAAAAAAAACAATAGACACACCACAGACAAGCAGCTCTCGGTTGTGTTGTTATGCATCTGCAGTTATTTATAGTAGTTGCAATAGTCTTGATTTGGTGCAACGGTTACTGAAGAGATGCCCTTATGGATTGGACTGGCTTCTCAAGTAATGGCTTATCCCGCCACGGCAGATAAAGTAAGTAAGTGCTTAAACAAGTCAAAGGACCGTTTAAAATTGCGTTTCGCTTTTAATTTCAGTTCTGAGCTTAGTGTTTGTTTTAACGGGAGGTGACTGTTATCAAATGGTGTGTTGGAAATGTTTTTTTTATTTCCTTCATACACACACATACAGTAAACACACAGACACACACGCACACATAAGTCCGGTGACTATTGAAGCATAAACCAATAAGACTGCAGTAGACAGGATGTCCGGAGAAAGATCGCGTGTAAATCTAAGGTTTTTTTAGTTTACTAAAACTAAATGTATTCAAACATTTCTGTTTATTAACATCAAATAGTTGGGAAAATGTAGTTTTAAAAACAATATGAAAGTTAGTTATGTTGCCTAAGCAATCAACAAAAATAAGGCACAAAAATATTTAAATAAAGAATATTAAAATAAAAATAACTCAACTAAAACGGAAATAAAAACAAATTATACCGGCTATGCAATTTTAAACTCCAACAAATATTAAAATGAAAGCATGTTACAAAATAGCTAAAAGTTAAATTAAAATTAACATGAAAACTGAAAAAAGCTCATTTGAAATCAAGAGTTTGTTTACATAAACATTTAATTCTGGTTTTAATTTTTTTTTTTTTTATATCTTTTTTATTGCATTTTATTGTATTAGTTAGCTGTATTTTTGAGTTATTATTACTTGATCAAAACTAACCAACAACCGTTTGATTGATATAAATTGGAATGCACAATAAAAAAAAGTTGATTTTAGAATAAAAAATCTGATTTTGTCAATGATGTCTTCATATATGAATAAAACTGCAATAAAACTGAAAACAAAATTGTAATAGCTCTACATTATGGTCTGTTTTACACAAATGGTGGTCTGTTGTAGGGATAAACTGATGAAAATTGATAAATTCATTCAAATAAAAAACACCTGCCAGCTGTAAATATCTCTTGAAACCCAGAACAGTTTTTAGGAACCTTTTAAGACCTCTTTATAGTAACTGTTCTGGTTAAAAACTAAATATCTTACAATGCTTGTATGAGACTGATAGCTTTTAGGTATAAATAAAATTCAGACCGAGTTTGTAACACAGGCAGACAATTTTACGTGTGAGGTCTCTACAGTACAAACAACATCATGCTAATGTCTATGTAAATTAAACAGTAAAAACAACTAAGCCAATCAATATATATTTACCGGTAAAATGTGAATATGCATCATAAGTTTGGTATTTACACCCTCTAGTATATTTCAAACCTGTATGGCTTTCTTTCTTCTGCAGAACACAAAAGGTGATATTCTTAGGAATGTTTGTAACCGAACAATGGCGGTACACCTTGACTTTGTGTACATGCAATAGACGTAAATGGGTTCCACCACTGTTGTTCTGCAGAAAACAAATCATGCAGGTTTGCAAAGTAAATGAGGACAGAATGTTCATTTTTGGGTGAACCATCCCTTTAATGCACTATACTAAGTTTGTGTTTCCTAAGAAAGGATGTATTGTTTGCAGTGGTACGCAATAGCTACACATTTGGAAAACACTGCACCGGACTAATGTTCTGGCACAGGAAAATATGTACGTGAATGATTTATTACAGGCATCCAACGGGATACATGTGGATTATTATAATGTAGAGAAGATCAAATGAAGCATCTCATTATCTGGCTGCGGTACTGCCGGTCTGTAATGCAAAATTCATGGTCGGGTCACGTGTACAGAGGGCATTTGCGCACAACACATTGTTCAATTAAAAACCTAATTTATTATTTATTATGTGGAAAACAATTATAGCTATTGATATTTTCTCTCTGCAGCAGTGGTTTTGCATGCAGAGCACTTGTCTTTGCATTTATGTTCAATGTTTCACTCAAAACCTCTGTGGGTTCATGATTATTCTCTTACTGCAAGTTGCCTATAGGGGGAAAACCGAAGAGCATTACTTTTTAGATTATATTTGGCCTAAACACACTCGATTACATATTATAGAATTTCTTATTACATATACTAATATTCACAAATCCCCTTTCACGAGTTCGCCTATGCAGATAATAATAATAATGCAGGTTGAAGGGTGTGCGTATGTGCCGTGCTGTCCGGGGAGAGGGCTCAACCGGCACTCAGAGCGAGGAAACAGGCTTGTGGTGAGGAGCCTTGGGTTGTGATGGGTTGTGAGCCTGAAGACTGTAGAGAGAATTCAGGTAAGACAGCTTTTCCTATTTGTAGTAGTTCTCTCTTGAGCTGATATTTGAGATTGCTGATGGCGAACCAGCCGGTTTCCTCACTAACTTTGTCATCATCATATCTAGTCCAACCAGACCATAAGCTGCAAGAATGTTATGACATCACAACTATGAGCACTTCAGGACATGACTGACCACATTTACAAATGAACACTTGTTTAGCAGCTTGACCTATTAGTGTGAAGTACGCTGAGAGCTCAGAGGTGAACAATTATAATGATAGGCCCAATTCTCACCCTTCCGATTTAATAAGTAACTCTGGTTTAAAGCTACATTGTTTCGGTCTGTGCCCTGCTGAAGTAGGCATGTCGAACTCCCTGGATACCTCTGCAACACTAACCTACCTGATGGCTAAATTAACCCGACAGCCCGGCCAGCAGCACAGTCGGCGTTGTCTCCTGCATGCTCAGACTCAATGTTCCAATTAGCACCCAACAAATCCCCCACCCCCCAAGCCCACCGGCCTTACATCCTCTTCTTTCCTACAGCCAGTAATCCCTGAATAACTGAACAGCAGGGTAACCGCTTCCCTTTGGGACCCCCGTCGGCGCATTGGGTAAAAACAGCGCCGGGAATCTTTGCTCGTTTTTCATCTGCATTGATTTTTTTGGGGAGGAAAAAGTGGTGCAGAGGTGGACGGGGAGGTCAGCGATTCAAAGTCACGCAAAGTCTTTGGGCAAGAAAGCGATAGAGTGCACCTTGATAAAAAAGGTACATAAAAATGGAAATTAAGGAGAAACAAACACATCTCTTTGATTTCCTGTTTGTTTCTGTTGCTGTATTCATTGAAATAAAGCCCGGGGGAACATGGCAGATGAAAAATAATGATGCAGTCATGATTTAATTTTCAGAGAGACATATGAGCTGCATGTCTCTTCCAGCTTGGAAAGCCCTCATTTATGACTCAATAACAAATGAAAATTTCAAGACAATGGATTCTTGTACAATGGAATGGATCGCAATATTACATCTTATGGAGTCAGCAGTGGTGGGTGGGCATGGTTTATTTTTAAGGACAATGGCAGTGCATGTCTAATGCTCAAGTCATGCTGGAATTACTCTATTTAAGAGATGCAAATAACTGACATAGGACTGTCGTATTTACAAAGGGAGTGAGTTGTGGGTGCACCGATAAAGAACTCAAAGTGGAAACAAATAAGATTGGGTAGTAATTACATTTTAATTGTAAATGTGGACTACGCAAAGTACTGTTAATGAAGAATAGAAGTATTCAAACTTATTAGTTGGTCTATAAGGCAACAATTAGGGATGCACTGAAATGAAAATTCTTGGTCGAGCAGAATAAAAACGAAACACTTGTTTCGAATACCGAACAAGGCTTTTCGTATTTCATTTATTTATTTAGCCAGTTTTTTTCACTATTGCATAAAACTCTTTATATACCTCTGAAGATATGTATATTATAATGCATTTCTATCAATAGATCATCCCAACAATTACACACTGGCCCTTTATCTTAGCAAAACAAAAAGTGTAGCCCTCTCCCTTCTTAAATAGTCTATATTGGGCCTATAACTGACTGCTGAAAGAATGTACTGTACTCTGTACCTCTAAAACCAAAACACTTCATTAACAGGTGCTATTCAACATTACAAGCTTAAAATATGAATAGACAAAAACGGTTGGATTATTATAGTCTACACTGCAAAATGATTTGAAAAAACATCCATGCAAGCAATTCTAACTGCGGCCATTTCGGTTCCGGTCTCTCCTCCTCCGGGATGCACAGAACCTACTTTGACAATTTGTTTAGTACAGGGAACTGTGTCGCCCGCTCCAGTCTGAAGTACACAAGTTACCATCCGGTAAAGACGGTTTCACAAGAAGAATAAAACACGTCAACAAGCAACAGTTACAATAAAACACATTAGGCAAATAATCGGTTTTTCATTGGGTTGCATTAGCGATTGAAGGAGAAAAAAATATATAAAACTGCAATTATGTTGCAAACCCTTTTAAACCCTGCTGTGAAAACCATAGTTTACTAAAACTAGAATCCTTAAAACATTTGATAATCAAAATCAAATAAAAATTTGTCATTTGAAAAACTAAACAAATATTAGAAATGTAGCCTCAGCACTCAACTAAAGTCTAAGTTCACGCACTTAAAGTATTTACTAAAAAACAAATGAAAATAAATGAATAAATTAATATGATTTATAATAATATAAAATAAACAAATATGACAAAAACACAATTAAAGTCAAATAAACATGAAGACTATATAGACGGTTTCATTGGACGCACGCACCTGGACGGAAGTTATATCCGGTCTGTGTTTGCTTATAATATAACAATTTATTTAATTTATATTGATATTTAATTGTAAAATAATTGTTTTAATTAATTTTTTACAAAAGAGCTGAAACCTGAGGCGGGTATTTTAAAGCAGGACTACAGGGGGCCATTTCAACCTTCTATCTCTAGAGAGACGTACTCACAGGAAGTGACATAATTGTGTTGCAAATATGCAGATTACTTTTTTAGAAGCATTAAATCTTGAACAGCCTAGAATTCATAGTTTTCTTCGATTTTACAAGAACATCTGTGGCTCGCTATTTTCATTTGAGTAGAAGATAAATTGCTCTTGAGATAAAACAGACACGGCAGCGACTTTCGTTTTCTCTATACTCATCACCACGTATCATTCATTTGTCAGAAATGCTGCATTTAATATAGCCAGAGGTTTCGCAACATTACAACAAGACAAGAATATCAATGATTCCCGGTAAGGCCCTCCAGAGCCGGGGGCCACTGTATCCTGCAGAGCCCCACAAAGTTAGATTGAGCCCCTTGGGCACACTGCATAACTGCCGTATCAACCACCACCATACGAACCGTTATCTAATGAGATGCCACGGCTCAGACACACATGCACGGAGATCGGCATGTCAAATGCATGTCAAATGTTGATCTCTGGATGCTTCTAAAGCGAATACATAATCTCTGATTTCCTCAAATCCATGTGACTCTGGATTTATAAAACAGCACTAAAGTATAACCTTGAATATGAAGAGTTAATGCTAAGAGAAGAAAAAATGATCTTGGCATTTTTGCGTTCATTTTGCACCAACACGTCGTGCTGTGGAAAACCAAAGCGAGCCATCTGCTCTGATTAGCCAAACATCTCTCGTTTGATAAAGGTCAAGTATAAAATGTTCTGCCCAGAGCCGCCGAGTTAAAAAGTAACAAGACATGCAAGTTCAAGCATTCATACGCATTCAAGCTTGTTCCATTTAGTTTGACTTTGTCACAAAAATGAAGAACAGATTGTAGAAATGTTTTGAATACTTACAACCATACCGTTTAGCGACACCCAGCAATCCGGAGGGAAGTCTTGCAGGAAGGGAACGAGGAACTGCAGGCAGCCATCCCAGTGACACAACAACAACATCATGCCAATCAGATTAAAGATTCTTACCACTGCACTCGCCAAATCATACGTCATGTGGAAAATCTGTGGGAGAAAAAGAAAAAAGTCAGCTGTTTCATTTACTGTATAAGCCTTTTTTCATACTCTCAGTTCACTGGAACACAACATTCAGTCTATGTCTGATCAATAAAATTAAAATGTACATTTCTTCCTATTTAAAATGATCTCGCATCAGAATTGTACCACATTACAGGAGCAAAATGGGTTTTAAAGACTTTCAAGACATCATCAAATGTAATCTATATTCATTGTTAAAATAACAATTTCTCATATTCAATGTAAACGTGCGTTATCCGTGTACAAATAAACCGAATTATAAACAAGGCAAACCGTTTATAATAATATTATTCTATATAATATTTCCACTCCAATTATGTAAATCGGAAGACATTTCCTCTTACGCAGAATAATGCACTATGATAAATCGTACACAGCCATATCAGAGACATTTATTAAGAATGTAAATAGGGCTGTTTTGATCTCATCATTCTTAATAACCGTGTGATATTGCGCCTGAATTGTCTTGTAGACACGCAGAGCTCAGAATGTCATGGCTTTTTAACTCCCCGCCGATTTGTATTACTAATAATGCAGCGTGGATGGAGAGAAGATCGCGAGAAGACAGCGTCTCAGAATGATGATTCATTGCCTGAAGGCTTCGGAGACACCAACAGTCAACACGAGAGCAGAGATGATGCGTTATCCATCTCCACCCACTGAAAGCCCTGATATTCAATTGCACTGCATCAATAAAAATGCAATGAAAAGGGCTGTTCTGCAGTCTACACCAGTTTAGAGTAAGCACTCCTAGCCTAGCAAGGCCCAGTTTGAAAGTACAGTTGTAAATTGATTTACAGTCACTGAAAAACAATATTTTAAAAGTATAGTGCGGCAAGAGAGTGGTTTAGGCGTCTGCTATACAGCAAGAAACAAAGAAAGATATAGAGATATCGAAAATGGGGGATGTGGCTTTGATGATAGTAATAATAATAATGTTATTGCATTTAACAATTGCTTTAATATTCAATACTAAGTGTGTTGTTAAAAACAACAATAACTAACAATACTTAATGATTATTATAAATATTAATAAGTGATGATTAATAACAATAATACATCAATGTAATGTATCATGTATATAATCACGGAAAGTAATAATCCCCCATCGCTACTATATGAAATGGTAAAGTTTTAACGTTTGAAAAATGGACCCAACAAACTTTCACATTATCTTGTGGAGAATTACACCTGACTAAAGGTGTGACACGAATAAAGAGATCAAACTCATTCCGCTGGATGGTCAAGGCATCGTTAGAGGACAATACAGAATAAAAGGTTTCAGCGAAACAAAGACGATCTTCTCTCCTGAACGCTCTCATGTGCACATTTGGTTACTCAACCAATCTCCATGTGCATAAAAAATCATTCATTCCAAACCAAATCTCAGTTTCTTTTCTAGCCCAATCTGTTATTTCATTACACACCCCTGACCGGAGAAACTAAATACAGTAGACAGAGGCTTCAGCGGTTGCTGGTTTTGCACGATAAACCCCATACTGTCGAAATATTTCCCCGGGCAAATTAAAGTAGAACGTGAGGTGGAAGTAATTGTTTTCTATTTTAAGTCCATAGGATTGCTCAAACGCTTTAAATTGCTAATGTGTGAATTTGATGGCGTTTTAATGGTATGGGTCCTCTCACTCCAATCATGAGGTATTTTATGCTCAACAAAACCCACATTAAAACGTGGCAATCTTTTGTGGTCTCGTGCTATTTATGAGTTACTGTGAAGATCCTGAGTGGATTACCAGAACGTATGAATGTAATTTACGAAAGAGAAAGAGGCTTGATATTCTTTCTCATATGCTTAGGCTGTTGTCTTTGCATCACGGACACATGGCAGTGTTTCTTCATTTTGCAAATGAGAAAAGGTCACAGGAAACAGATGTTGGAACTTGTTTTAGCCTGACATGATCACCTGAGTTAACACACATTGATTTTACACTCGAGAGAACATTAGGTTTCATTTTCCATTACATTCACAATTTAGTAACTTTTGCTATTTTACCATTTAGAACATGAACAAGAATAAACAACACAACAATGTTCTGTCAGACTGCAAAACGCATAAATGTAACATTTTCCTTCTGGTGTAACCTAACCTACGAATAACAAATAATACATCGATAATTGAAATGAATCAGAAAGATTAACCAAGTTATACCACAGCCACGTGTTTCATCTAATCTTTGTCTTGATGGATAGTCTTGTTAAGAAAACCACAGAGCAGGACTTCTCATTTGAACACAGTCAACAGTCATTAAGGTGTGAGGTCAAGTACTGTATATTGTCAAAACGCATTAACCTTCAAAACCAGGCTTTGAGATAATGGCTGCACGTTAATAATGGCAGTCTCTGTACTGTTTGTCATTGTGGGACCCATGGGACAGACACACAATCTTGGGAAGAGCTGACAAGGGAAAGACTGTCTATGGCAGAAACAATCCAACACGGGTTCAAACACAGGCACATACCCACATTCTGATCTCCACAAAAATATATTGTAAAACTGTCTGTGGATTGCTTTAATTGTCAAGTGGACAAACGTTTTTCGTTAAATTCTGTACATTCTATGTTGCTCGAAATATAGTTGTGATCCTGTGGCGATGGGGATCGGTTGAGGGTGACTCCAATATCTCCAATGTTATTGAAACCCCAATTGAGTTTAATCCTCACTGCACCCTTGAACAAGGCAATTAACCTCAGACCGCACCGATGGGCCCGTTTCCGGGATTGTTTTCCTGTATACGAGTACTAAATTATATTATCATTTTGAGCACATAGAACAATCGGATAAGAGCTTATGAAGGCATTTGATTGTTATTTCAGTTTACGTAAAGATAGCATGTTGACAGAGGCATGTTAAAAAGTTCCCAAAGGCCTGGCTCCTGATCGCTAACACACAACAGTGTCAGACGGAGGTCAGGCATGATGTGAATGCTAACCAACAGAGACCTGACTCACGCTCAAGGTTATTGGCGGAAGGGCGTGCAGCACTTAAAAGATCGGAACGACACAGCAGAGGGTCGGATATCTCCTACTAGGATCTGCAACAGACATAGGAAGTCGAATATTCTTAATGATCGAACTCATGAGCCGGTACATGCATTTCTGAGTGTTGTTATTTTACGACTAAATGTATTTGTGATAGAAAACTACCACAGCCACAATGTTTTAAAACACGCATTATTGCTAATTATTTCCAAAAAGGTTACTTTATTTACAAACATACAAGTGCCAATTGCCTGTGCAAAACCAATTGCGACAAATACTGTGTGTGGTTGTCAAGGTGTTGCTAGGTGACTTTTAGCATGTTGTGGGTGGTTTTCAAGGTGTTGCTATGCAGGTGCTAAGTGGCTTTTACCATGTTGTGGGTGGTTGTCCAGGTGTTGCTATACACGTGCTAAGTGGCTTTTAGCATGTTGTGGGTGGTTGTCAAGGTGTTGCTATACAGGTGCTAAGTGGCTTTTAGCATGTTGTGGGTGGTTGTCAAGGTGTTGCTATACAGGTGCTTAGTCGCTTTTATCATGTTGTGGGTGGTTGTCAAGGTGTTGCTATGCAGGTGCTAAGTGGCTTTTCAGCATGTTGTGGGTGGTTGTCAAGGTGTTGCTATGCAATTGCTAAGCATTTTTTAGGATGTTGTGAGTGGTTGCCAAGTTTTTGCTATGCAGTTGCTAGGCATTTTTTAGGATGTTGTTAGTGGTTGCCAAGGTGTTGCTATGCAGTTGCTAAGTGGGTTTTAGCATGTTGTGGGTGGTTGCCAAGGTCTTGCTATGCAAATGCTATATCTTTTTTGCTATGTTGTACAGCATTCAACTAAAAATGCCCAGTTTGAAGTCCTTATGAAATTATTCCTTAAGACATATACGGTTATATATCTGAATGTAAAGTGTGTTCAATATTTCTTCACATGGACGGCAGATTTAAACAGAGAGAACAGAATGGCAAGGCAGGTCACAGGTGCTGTACATGAACTTACTATAAATAATTCTCAACTCCTCTATCCCTATAGCTTGTTTGATTCTCGCCTCTCTGAGATGTTTGAAGGATTCCTTTTGTAATATGAGTTGATAATATGAATCCCGACTGTATAAACCTCAGTGAGTTTGCACGCAGTGTTCCACAGTGCCTCACTGCGTCATGGGAAGTGTTATCAGACCTATTACAGTGGTGCATCCCAGGCCAAGGGTCTCCCACAGAACACACACGCAGATGAACGCACACATACATGTAATAGTTTTCTTACATATATATTTATATATTTTTATATTTACATATATTTATAGTGGCAATCACTGCTACTACAATAATACAGCAAATTTCACAAGACACTTTGAAGTAACCACCATTATTATACAAAATTGAAAGAATTCCAAAGAATTCCATTCTTACAGTTTTGCATTGTTGCAAAGCATATAAATACATGCATATAAAAATGTAGTTTTGAAAAAGATAAAAAAGGAAAATATAGATATAAATATGCATTATATGTGCTTAAAAGGTTCTACAAAATGCCGTGGAAGTAAATTAAAATATTTCTAATTCAAAGCTTTTGATGGAATATTTTGTTACTATAGCTATTTTTATGTTTGATCTCAAGACCTTCCAAGCAAATACTCTTTTGTTTTTCTTTCTCCTCGACCTCCTTCTACTTCTCTCTCTCTCTCTCTCTCTCTCTCTCTCTCTCTCTCTCTCTCTCTCTCTCTCTCTCTCTCTCTCTCTCTCTCTCTCTGTGCTAGTTCAGGCGATGATACAGTGAGGGCTTCTGTAACTCTATTAATCATCCTGTGTGAGAGATACTGTACTGGTGTACAGTGTGCGAGGTCTAAAATTAGCCGACGGCTGTGAGGCCATACAGCTCTCCGTCACCATTCCAGAGCTATCTCAAACAATGCCTAAAGATTATATCTATACTAACATAATATTTGAAAAATCACAGTCACACACTGTGCACATAAACACACACCCTGTCAAACTAGATATAGTGTTACTGGTCATTTCTGAATGTTCCAAACATTAAGGAAATGATGGCGCCTCGTATAATGTCTAGTTTTAGCCAAATCACAAAGTCTGCATGGTGTGTTTCCTTCCTGTTGCTTTTATTGTTTCCTGTGGCTCAGTGGTTGGAGCATGGCGCTAGTTAACGCCAAGGTCATGGGTTCGATCCTATTTCACATAGTCAGAATGTATAGTTCAATACAATGTAAGTCGCTTCGGGTAAAAGCATCTGCCAAATGCGTAAATGTATTGTGAAATATATATATATATACACAATATGTCTATTTAAATAAGTCTATCCCAGAATGCTCTGCAACAAGCTTAAAATGGCACACAGAGTTAAGGGAAATGTCAACATCATACAAAAAATGTAACTTCACTCCATATTTGCACTTTTAAGTATTTGTCATAAGCACTGCATTTTCAGACTCTATTAAAATCTATTTGTTGGAGTGTAAGGCCTGAAATATACGCAAGTATGTGAATTCAGCTTCTAGCTAGATTTCAACATCGATGCATTTCAAATCTAAGACAATTGCTGCCTATGTAGAGCTTATTGATTTAGTCAGTAGCCTACAGTTAGAAAATCGGCTAGAGTCCTCATATGTAGACACCAGACAGCAATACAGATCGTTGTTTAACACAAAGCCAAGAAATGTTTTCTACAGTAACAAACCCACACTGTATTGTGTACAGTAGACAATTGCAAATACAAATCCTACACTCACACACGCTGAAGCAAAGAACATCTGAGCGTCTACAAATTGTTTCTAGAGGGCTCAAAAACATAAAAATGTATAAAACACGCACACATGCACACACACGATAATGTTTGACAGATGGATACGGAGAGACCCTTAAAGCCCCCCATAGGTGTCAAACGCATACAGTACTGTGAAAGAGCAATCACACTTTAACTGTGCTAACGTTTGACTGTTGGAGCTAAAACAGGTTTGAACAAACCAAACCTTAATGCTGTAGAGAGAGAGAGAGAGAGACAGAGGGGGATAGAAGGAGAAAGGGAGAGGGACATTGTGATTGAGTTTATCAGTTGGTCCCAGAATAAGGGACGCAAACAGAAAGAGCTGCGTCATACAGTTATACAACTCAAAAAAACAGCATGTCAAAAATGTTCAACATTTATATAAAAGAATTATATAAGAAGTATATCAGAAGTGTATAAAGACCTTACATAATGAGGTGCAAGATGCCGCTACATTTCACAAACTGGACCTTCGATTATTGAAAACGGTCAGATTGACAGATGCAAGTGAAACATGTTTATAGGTAAAGGGATGAAATATAAACTTTAACATTCATTCAAATTGATAAAAATAATTTCAAATTTTGACATTTCCGTCTATATTTGGGTGTCCTATAAAAATGTACAAGAAAAATACTAAATTCTATTATCTTAAATCCATTGAACATGTATATACGTGTTGCATATACTTATACATAAACAAATATTCATGCAAATCTTGAAATGTAATACTAACCAAGACCAACAGTAAAATAAAGCATGTAGACGTGCATTATGCAGCTTGGTTTACCCATTTGAGGGCATGATGCGTGTTGTGTTGGGATCTGTACACATCGTAACAAGCTAAATGAAGTGGAAGGCTTTGCACTCGAGAGGAAATGTGACTCACTGCGTTTGCTTTCAGGGTATTTCACTGTTCTATAGAGGAAGAAAGCTTTTTACAGTGCGCCTGGCGAACCGCCACATGGAAATGACATCACCCTCTCTGGCGCACGGTGAGGGGCTGTGAACCGGACCCCTGTGGGGTGACGGCGAGAGGGCCAGAACTTTGAGTACAGCGCTGCCGTCTGTCATTAAACCTTCTGATTCAGCCCGCAACGCAGCCATTTAGCACTTTCACGTCCTACTCAACATCGACCTGTAAGGCGCCTTGGAGCGAAGGCCAATCATTAGCTTGCTTGTGAAAAACACAGGAACAAAGCATTAGGGAAAGGGAAGAGGATGGATTGTGGTGGAAGTATGGAGTGAGAAGAAAGGCGGAAAGCGAAGAACAGGGGAAGTTGAAGTGAGCAGATTGTCTATTCGAAAGAAATGCATTATTTAGACGCAGACGTCTAGAATTTACATTTAACATTTTCGACATTAGGCCTAAAGGAGGCAGTTTCCTCCTGATGAGTCTCTGCTGTAATTTAGTGACTAGAGACATTATTAATTCAGGCTAAAGTAACAATCAATGAAAACATTTGTTCGGTCGCTGCTGTGTGTGTGTGTGCTGGCTAGGTTTTACAGGCGAGCCTTGCCACTTCGATTACTGACGTTCAAACGCTTTGAAGAGAGATAGGGCGCTGATCCAAAGGTCACATCAGCAGAAAAAAATATTTTCTTCGGGAACACAAAAGAGGTCAAACTTCATGAGCTGTCAGAGCTTCAAAATTCAGGATAATGGAATTTGGGACTTGCAGAATTTAAAGTATCAGAGGAAAAAGACAAATTTTATACAATGTGGCTTCCGCATTTCCGTAAGAGATGGAGTATCAAATGACGCTTTCTCTTGCATCTGTTCACAATTGCATGTTTGTTGTACATTTAAGCTTATTTCATCACTTTTTTACCTTCTAATGCCTCTAATTTTCATAACAGGGCTGCACGATATTGAAGAAAAATGCAATAGGTGATAATTTGCTAAATGATGCTGGTATGCGTTACAATAATGGTTTAAGTTTGTAAAATGAATTTAAACTATATTCAAATATAAAACTAAAATTGTTGTATAACAAACATATCACCTTGCATCTTCATATTTTGTGATTTTGTCATTATTGTTTGTTGGTTTTGCAAATATCTAACCAATAAAAAGGCTTAAAAATGCTTGTTAACTTGAACAGCACAGTATTTAATCATTTGAAAAATACATTGTTTTTCAATTTTCTGAGACAATAGCAAAAAACCTAATGTTTCACATGATTTCTGATTATTGATCATCTTCCACACATCAGACACATTCTTTGACTCTATATTAAGTTTAGTATTTTTTTTTGATGATTTAGTTATTGCAAACTATAGTGAAATTCATACTGTTTCGCAATATTTAAATGTTTTCGAGTTGTGCAGCCCTATTGACAGTGAATCAGATGGACACACATCATTCTTCAATATTTTATACGTTAGTTTTTCAATTTTCCTTTAAGCCACGGCAGGGAAGAAATCTTTCCTTTGTAACAATAGTCATTATTTCATTACATACCATAAAAGTCAGAATACTCTAATTTTCAATCTGAATTATTTCTTAATCTGTTTTTCAACCTCTGCCTCTCAGAACGTATGTTATATTTAGTGTTTCGAAAAATCTCAAAGTGTTTGTGCCACAGATACGAATGTCACTTCAAATCACTTGGCTTGTGGAGGAGAGGTTTGCTGTTACTCGCACTATCACCTGGCAGATGATAAAAAAGTTGACAAAATTCCAGACTTGCATAGTCACTAGAATATCGGTAACCACCAAGGAAGGTCATGACAACATTTTTCGAAGAGGAAAAAATCTAAGTCCTTACTATTATGCGTCCCGTTTTATTTATATTGTGTAGGAACACAAAACATTTTGAGGGGTGTAAAACACATTATATGTCTGGTGTCATAGCACAAGTAGTGATGTGGAACAGAAATGAAGAACGATTTCTCTTCATCTCTACATGTCCTAAGTGGCGCATCTTCCCTGAATGCGGCAGTTCATGAGGGCCGGGCCGGTCTGGGCTGCTATGGGTCTATTTTAGTCTCCGAAGCGTGATAACCTCAACTCTTCTGCTCTTTTAATCTCAGCTGTGCCACAATGAGGCCTTGAACGAGGCACATGGATCTCAAGAAGGAACTGCTTCTCTGTCTTTTCTTTACTGTCACAGCCGTCAATCATTTAAAACACTTTCTGTGACCTTAAAGGTAACAGGATCAACGTATTTCCAATCTGTTTGACATCGTCTCAGAGTGCAACATAATATTCAATGAGGAAAAATCTAAGTATGGAAATAAACACGGTACCGATACCATGCGAACTGACTGATAAGAAGGCACATGGCCCTTGTAACATTAGAAAGTTACATTGCGTTATTTTAACGTCAGCCTTGTGTGGGACGCTTTTAAAACAAACATTGAAACCTATCACGCCCAAGGCTTCACGTTTCAATGCTAAACAGAACTTATTTATGGTCCGAGGGCAAAGTCAATCGATTCCTCGATGTAACTCGAGAACAAAGAACAAAACACAGACACAGACAACACAGACTGATGGCTTCAATCGAAAACAGCGTTTCTCTGATACCAACCACACAAGCTGGCATGGTTTCTCATTAACGCCACAGTCACCCACACCAATGATAACAGACGCTGTTTTATGAACATATTCTTTACAATTTAATGCCCTGTCTTTATTGCAATTCTGGAGACCAAGATGCAGTCCATAGATTCTGTTTAAAGGGAACTCAGGGTATAGAGAGATGTACGGGTTTAGGTTGCAACCATATGACGTTGACGTCACAGATTTTGACAAAAAAAATTGCGGCATCCTAGTAAAAAATGTTTTTCAGAGTTTATTAATACTATGACTGTTTTTTAATTTCACATATATAAATTCAACTCCATTGTTAATATATCAAGCCATGCATCTCTCTATACCCAAGGTTCCTTTTAAGACACGGTATTTATTGCGTTTTTAGGGATCTTATCAGTTCATTTGTTACGTGTAACATTAAACTCTGTAGATCTTGTACGTGCTTTCTTCTGTCATTGATGTGTCATTCTGTACGTCCTCAATATGAACAATAAGAGCCATTAAAAATGCAGTTACGGGAAAGCTGAATCGATTGAACTCTTTCATATACTTCAGGTCCATTGCTGTTGCCACAATGAAGCACATGAAGTATTTATCTGTCAATACTTACATGTATCCGCAACATTTCTTTACAAGACAAAATATAAGGATATGTACAGTGGCTTCGCTCTGTTTAATGAAATGGCCGCATTCCCAGAGTCCGCCTGCCTCTGACATGTCCATATTTCCTTAAAAGGAGCCATTTGCATTCACGGAGAGAAAGAGACAGCGTATGAAAGAGACACTAACTGCCCATCTGGCAACAAGGCTACAATAGCCACAACCTAGAAAGCCACCAAAAGCCCATCCAATGTCCCTAATTATAGAGCCTAAATTACCAGAGTTAAATTATTGATCAAGGCCACAGTTAATGGTTGTGTCATATAGTTGATCTCCCATGATTCAAATGCCAAACTCCTGATCCAGACAGCATCACTCAGCACGTCTGACACAAATGAACATCCCTGTGTGGGGTGAGATGGGAAAACTACAAAGTGGACGCCAACGCAGACTTTGAAAACCAATGGCTTCGGGCAAGTAGAGCGGATCTGTGGGAATATGTGGATCTATATAGCTGGGGATAAAACAGGAAGCATAGGGCAATTTGACATGAGTGTAACCATTTATATGCATATTGGTAGGTGACCAATAAACCGTAAATGTGTCCGATGGTGTGACAGCAAAGATAAAAAAGATAAACAATGCAAGATAGATCTGCCTTATGCTATGTTATATTATAAATATAAATAATATTAAATTATATATTATTAACAGTTTTTTCCTCCAAATTTTAGCTGTCACACCATAGGACACATGTACGGATTATAGGCCTACCCACTTAAATGTTCTTTGTAAAACAATAACTTGCTTACATTACAAGACATGCCAGTCAGTACAGACATTGTTTTTTCATTTTTATGGATTTGCAAATGTGAAAAATACAAATGTTGCCACAAAAGAGCGACCATTTCCAACATACGCATGACATTTATATGACAAGCTGTTTGTCTGTCAATTTGTTTTTCATTTTCTTATGCTTAAAAGTAGAAAAACATGTGTGTATGCATTGCATTGACATTATGGGGTATCTAACATAATACAATAATAGTCACAACATATAGGCTGAATTCACATATTTGCACACATTCAGATTTGATAGTTCAAAGTGGAACAGCTGTGAGATTCGAGTAACTGTCTAATGTTTCACCGATGTGTCTGTCACTAACAGATTTAAAAGAGATCTTTCATCGCTCTATGATTGTGTTATGGGGAAGACTGCCCTGAAAGCGCTATAAAAAGCATTCGAGGCTGACGCTGCTGTCTGATGTCTTTGTATAATCAAGATTCGTGAAACTTTCTTTTGTTCGAGCAATGCAAAAACATCTGGTCTCAAAGGTTGCCAACAAAGTAACAGACATTTTCATTAGTCAAATCTTAGGATGGGTGGTTAGTACTTAACTAATCCAAAGGGAGTTTCAAAGAAAGAAGAAGCTACTTCATTAACCCCCTGACACTGTCTCTAATGTGAGGGACCATATTTAGCAATGCCAGCTTATTCATTCTATTGAAGCAGCCCGCTGCCAACAGAGAAAAGCAGACACACATACACGCTGTACTGTTCAAATGACAGATTGGTCTCGGTGTAATACCAGCAGAGAGTCTAAAAGCACATCGATTTAAAAAATGGCTGACATCTTTCTCCCTCTCTCTTGCTCTTTCTCTCTCTCTCTATCTCCTGTCATTGGGGCAGTACTGTACCAACTTCTTGTGTTTTAGTAGGAGTCCTGCAATGTGTCTTAAAATCTAAAATGCAGTTATAACAAAACATGAACAATTGGCACTTGAATTGGCACAATAACTGTTAGTTCAGTTTTTTCTCTTTTCTGCAAATTATAAAAAAGAAATGGAAAGACACGTTTGTAATAACGTTATTCCAAATGTGCAAACAATAAAGTGAAGATGCCGATTTTGAAGACAGCATATTTCATTTCAATTCAATTCAATTCTATATAGCGCTTTTCACAATGTGCATTGTTCCACAGCAGCTTTACAGGGGAAAATAGTAACCGAAAATCACAAAAAAGGTACAACACAGTACATGGTGTTTTATATAATGAGTTTAATTATTCTAGTTAATAATATCTAATAAAAGCAGTCTCCCGGTCGTTTATTTAGCATAAGATCAAAATGAACTTTTTCGATTGAATAATGATAATGAAATATTATAAATAATGCAAGATTAACTCTTTCAAAAGGAAAAACAGACAAACTAATAATATATTATCAGCCCCTGATGTGTTTCCATACGAATCAAATCATCACGGATTAAAAGAAAACCCATGCCCTACATGTGTTGACACTACATATTCAGTTTTTTCATTATCTTAATAAAATTCTATTCAATCTTTCAATTGATTGATTTATTGATAAATATATTACACGCTATGCATTCCTTAAGAAACAAAAAATATATTAGAAAATACTGGAAAAAGTATACTAAATAATACATTTCATATATCGGAAGCAAGTGCTCATAATTTTCAGTACATGAAAAGCAGCAATTCCTTATGCATTATTCAACATTCAATATATTTACAATAACAATTGACTAAATCGAAAGCTAATATCTAGGAAAACATCCTTGCATAAAGGATATCCGGAAATAGTTTCCTCAAATGTTAAAAAAGATTGGCCGCTCTTGTTGTGGAAACTAGTGTAGCACCGGAGCCAATCTGGTGTGAAACAAGAAGTCTGTTCTGTGGAGGGAGGAGAGAAAATCCATCCATTGCACTTTCTTTCACAGCCCGAGATCAGCTGTAGATCTATAATAGGAACGAATGGGGGAACGTGGAAATCCTGGTCCATTCACCCCACCGGCTGAGGACAATGTGTATCAGTGCCAAAGAGAACAACGCAAGGTGGAATGAGACTGCGAGAGAGAGGATGAGAGGCGAGGGGGAGGAGGGAGATGTAGTGATGGCTACAGGGTTTGCACATTCTCAAGAGCATTTTCCTCTATGTCAGTTCATTAGTCTAGGAACAGTCTAGTGTGCCGAGTCCATTTTTGAAGGTCATCTGCCAAATGACTAAATGAAATATAGAGATGAGAACAGATAGCGGAAAAAGAGGGAGGTTAGAGAGACTCCACAGTAATTTGGCAATATCTGTGCTGAGACTGCAGTCTGGTTGGATTAGGAAATACTAGTGTGAGAGAGAGAGACAGAGAGAGAGGGTGAGGAGTCAAAAAATCAGCTGAACATCCACAACACCGGCTAAACAGGTAAATACAGGACAAAAGTCTCCATCTCCTCTTTATTTGGAGTCCGGAAACAATTGAGATTTTTTTTTTCTAAAGGTACTGACTGCTATGAAAAATCCTGCGACTGAAGGGTTCTCATGACATTTGCTTCGGTTAACGGTTCTTGAGCACCTGCGTTCTTCCGCCGATGCAGACGGACCGCCGTAATAAAATATTCAGAGCTTTTCCTGCATATTTAACTGAATCAACAGCGCCACAACAAAACAAATGATGCTTTGAGCATTCAGTCCCAGACGTCACTTATCAAGTGACAAATAAACAACATGTATTTCTATGCTGTGACTGATTTGAATCAGTCGAAATTGTGAGTTTTCAACATTAAAATACAACAGAATACCAAAAATAGTATTAGTAGCAAAAAATACTAAGAGAACTTTGTTGTCAAGGAACTTGAAGTATTCTTGTTTATTTGCGATTATGTTCCCCGCTGTAGTTGATCATTTTAGAGCAAAAGGAGAACTGAGCTGCAAATAATTCGTACAAATTCCCAAGATCTGTACGTTCACTTCTGGACGACACACGCGCGGTTGCGCCATGCAAGACAAACACACAAACATGAAAGAGCGAATAAAGAGGCTTAATTTCTCCAGAGAGTGTAAGACTTCATAAATGGGAATTTGAATTTTCAACCCTCTTTCTCTGCAGATGCATTTGTCTCTCTCTCCATCTTGTTTTTCTGCATTACTTAACATGTTTTGGTTTTACTGCAGCGTCTGTGTTTGAAATATTGCAGAGTTTTAGGGCTTACACCTGCCACGAACATTTATAAGCGTTACTTCCCTCTGGGCATTTTCTTAGGTTACCGTCTACGTCATCATACAATTATCATCCCTATGGGGCATCACAATCAAATATCCACGTGATGGAGTCAGCTCCACGAGCTATGAAAGTTTGCCGATGTATAATTCCTCTTTCCCCCATTGTGACATCAAAGGATATGAGTGAATTCTCATTGACAATTGTATCGGTTTTCACATGTAGGACAATGAAAGGCACCAGTGCTGTTTCCTGGCAGAATGTCATCCCTCTGCCCATTCCACTAAACCACACGACTACAGCGAACATCGGCATCCCTTTAATTCTTAAAATGAATATCAGTTCAAATCGGTACAAATTACAGACTTGTTTTCTACTTACGTCTGTAGTAATATTGGGTAAAAACTAATCGGTGACAAATGTGAATCATTCCTTTGCATCCAAAAACAAGCCTCAGCACATTATCTCCACAGCCCGTGTAGTAACAGCCCATTTAAGCTGTAATGTATCAACCATCGCCCTGTGACATCAGCCTTCATCTCAGACACAACCAATGTGATTCTGTTCATAAATCGGCATCGATGTTGACAATTCGAGGCTCAAAATGTGTGAAAGAAATAAAGAGTAAATACACAAACAATACACAACTTAATTTGCACTGACATACATTTTGTGTTAGCTGCATTAACTAATGTTATTAACCATCATAAACAAATGGAACCGAAAAATCACAGCGATCTCAGGTAGAAAGTGCCACATGTCTCAGGAATAAAATCATAAGTGTATCATCCCACTGTGTCCGCAAACACCAGAACAACTCCATCTGTATTAGTCACACAGTGTCCTGTTGCCTAACATTTCACGATACTGTAGTGTATTTTACTGATGTAGTTCCTCCTGTGGCCTAAAGGGGGTAGAGCTTGGAAAATCTGGCTTTTGGATGATTCAGCATTTTCCATAACAGATTCTTTCGGGTGGTGGAGGATGACTAAAGACCTAAACCCCAGCAGGCTGTTCATCTGAAGGAAATAAAACTCAGTTGGTACTTTTAAAATGTCAAAGAATAAAGACGAATCACATTTTTGGAGCCATATTTTGTGGCATGAGAAAAATAAAGCATCCATGTTTAAAAAGAGGCAAACACGGATCAAAAGAGGCATTTTCACAAGTGAAAGAAATCCTGCGACTCCATCTATAGGTGACAAATCATCCGTTATTGGATCAGCTCCTACAATTTTTGCATTTAGACGGTTTCATCTTAACAACATAAACAAACGTTACCCCAACTTAACTTCCGGTACACATTCACAAACAAAAGAGTGCCAGAAACCATGAAGAACCGTTACTTGGCTAAACTTGTCTCTCCATTATTTTGAATGTAGACTGCGATATCAAGCTCAAAGATGTCAATGAAGCATTCGTTTTCTTTAAATTTGTCCAAACTACAGGACAACAAATTGTTTATTTAATAAAATGAACATACAACAAAATTCAATAAATCGTTTAATACAATCAGTTTCCGATAAAATAATAATATAAATGAATATTAAATTAAATAGAAATAGAAACACAGACCGGAAGTCAACTGGGGGTCAGGTGTGCGCCCGCGTTTGATGAAACGGTCTATGGGCTTTAAAAAACAACCTACAAGATTATCTTTAAATTTAATGAAGCAGCTGTGTGATAATTTGGTTCTGGCCTGTTATGACAGGAGGCTTATTCAGCATCAGTATATCTCAGCATCCCCTGTTGTCCTTTGGGGAGCTGGGCATTTGGTGCCCACGGGCAAGAGGAAAAGAACAGCTAGTTCTTGTTTATTCTCTTGCGATCTTCAGTGCTGCTGTTTGCCTGTTCTTCTGTATAGCCGAGCGGGGGCAAGTTTTGGGCGAAGATCAATTGTTAATTGAGAGGAAGAGTAGAGAAATTGCATTAGCATGCCCGGACAAAGTGAGCGTCTTGAGAAAACGAATTAAGCAAAGACGTGGAAGTTTAAAGAGCACAAAACAAACCTAGCCAATGGAATATATATTCTCTAAATACTGCTGCTAATCTAAGAACAGCTTCTACTGATATAATCCTCATCATAGGATTTGAATCGGAAATATTTATATGCAATGTTACTCATCGGTTTCCGAAAGCACTGTATACCCCCCCCCACACACAGGAACAATTCAAATGAAAGCCACAGACTTTGAGACAATTGACAAATACATTATGGGTTATTTATTTGCAAAATCCAGTGACAAACATGAAGAGTGCCTATATGATGTATGACACCAAAAATGTAAATCCTAAAATATGGAGATACGTGGTTTCGGAAATCAGTGACTTGTGATATTTGGGTATTCATTGTATAAACGTATGAATCTCATGAAAACCGTCCAGTGTCATATTTTGCCATAAAATGCAATAAAAAAATCAATCATATATTGCATTCGAATGAACGTGTTTAAAAAAACTAAAAATGTTGTTACACAAGTGGCGCAAAAATGACTAAAACTACAAATATGTATTTATCTTTTGTATTTAGGGAAAGAGAGGTCAAACATGATGACACTTTGCAATAAGGCTGGATATTTTAACATGAATTAATGCATTAGCTAACAATTAAAATACTCATCAATTGATCTTAGTTAATGTCAATTTCAGCATTTACAAAACATTTTTAAAAGCAAATGTTAACTGTTGACATTAGTTAATGCACCGTGAACTAAAATGAACTAACATGAAAGATAAAAAAATTGAAATACCCGATTGCTTAATACAGTTATCAATAGAAAAGCTTTTTTTTAAATGTTACCAAGTAGCATTGTCTAAACTAACTGACAAATAAAATACCACGGTAATAAACCAGCAAATCATATTGTTTTATAATGAATCATTTCAGGCTCACACTGTTACAGGCTCCTTACGATTAACACACACTTCCTGTTAAAGAGATCCAGCGCATCCCAACACTCAGTCACACACACTTTCCGCGTGATGAGAGCTTTTAGTCTGCTAACTTGGAAGGCAGACAGCTTACACACACACACACACTCGAGGAAACACATGAGTGGCTCAGGAGGATACATGCAGCTCAAGAGCAAGTGGACGTCAACAGAAACAATCCACTTTTACCTTCCATTTGCATGTATGAAATCCATCCCGGCTCAATGCATGCCACTTTAAGACTGTCTTAGAGAGAGAGAGTTTAAAAATAATGTGTCTGAAGTCACATGGATTACATCTGACCTTCTATTGGCTCTCCAGAAAAGTTTGTGAATTTATAACCCTAAAAAAAGCATGAAGCATCACATCCTAATTTTCATATCCTCCCTTGGGTCTTTCCTCCTGGGTCCTGATTTCCATTTGGTATATTATACACCTTCCCATGCTCCAACAGCATAAAACACAATCTCACCCTACATTTGGTCCTTGTAAAGATCACTCGTAACTACACCAGCATACGTACGATAAAACGAGTTAACCACTGCTTTCATGCCAGCTTTAATCCCTCACAGCACATCGACACACTCCCAAAGAAAAGTATGACACAATATAAAGCCCATCAGAAGAAAATTGCTACACATAAACTTTGATGTGAAAGCAAGCTGATTCAGCACATTTCTCCTGCGGGAGAAGCCGCGGTAGCAGCTGAGCTGCTCTGGTCTTACGTCTTGAAGGTCTCGCAGAGGAGGCAAACACTTCTTATCCTCACCTGACATTACTTTCCTAACCCCACAGAGCCCCAAGACACCTGTGAACCTGGCACGGGCGGGAGATGAGTCATTAGAAACAGGCACAGGTGCTTCGAAAACACACACACAGGTGGACAACAAAGAGAACAACACAAGACCCGAACACACAGGAACCGGGATGTAGTCGCTTTTCAGGAGCAACATTTACTCTGGGATTTGGTGACCTTTTGTTTTAGAAAGGCCAGTATTGACCTGTCACAAGTGACATTTGAATACAGTGTGTATTTGATGGGCAAGAAAACAGTGGCACATCGCATACTTGTCCGTCTAGACGAGTTAACAATTAAATGACTTTTATAGGCTTGATACAGTTTAAAGGGATAGTTCACCCAAAATGTTTATAATGTCATGAATTACTCAACATCAGGTTGGTCTAAAACTGTATATATTTCTTTGTTATGATCAACACAAAGAAAGATATTTGGAAGAATGTTTTCTGGGGAACCATTGACTACCAAGGTTGTCAAAGGTACTCCTGAACTCTTTGCCTTCCTAAATTCTTAAAAATTGAAAGTGCTTTTGTTTGATTTTACAAACCGAGGTACAAATATTATTTTCTGTGGTTTCTGAAGGCTTGTAATTGATTCCATTGGTTATATTTATCTAGAATTTACCAGTATTATAAATGCAAAAGACAACCACAGCTGAAGAACAAAACCTTAACTCAAAGGAAGTAATCTTAGGAAAGTAATATCTCTTTTAAAATTAGTAGTGTCTCCGTTCAAGGATGAAACCCATGTTAAATGCCACAAAGGTATCTTTGGGATTATTTCTGACCTAAAAGCCCTGCAATGATAATGGGGCTTGTTGAATGACCTTGCCTCCAGACTAGTTTACTAACACTGCCGTCATTAAACACCATCCCGGCGGCGCTCCTTCCTCTCTGAGTGAGCTCAGTACGCAGGTCAGATTTTCCTCTTTTAGATCGATTTACCAGCTCACTGATGAATCATTCTGCCTTTAAGACATTCTTAAAGAGACAGCGTCGTCTTAATGATGCTCAGCCACGTGACCTGCTTAGTTTCAGTGAATGTGGTTCCGTTGGGAAAATCTCACATAAAAATGCAGATAACACCTGTCTATGATGATATATCATTTATCAATCTGTTTAGTAATATTTTGCATTTTTACTCAAATTTCACTGGTTTTAATCCAGGTGACTTTTGGTTGATAATACCTGCACAAGGCTTTGGAAGGTAACAGCTGCGTACCTCACACACACTGTACACACACCAGGCTTCGACAGCACAGACATGAGCACCAGTTTTCAGAGCAAATGGACAGATGTGACCCTCATTGACTTGGGGATTCGAGTGTTTACACGACCAGAACCTCCACCATGCCCTCACCCTATAGCTTTCCATTTTGTTTCTTTCCTAAAATCACACAGATCCAATCTCTCCCTTTTTCTTTCATTTCAATAAATCACCCAAATAATACGCGTGTCCCTCTTCGTTCCATTAAAAGAGTCTGTAAAGAGCATTTCAGGGACTAAAGGTAAACCAAGAACAATGAAAGGAGAAGAATGTTTTCACAATGTTATTTAACAGCGCAATACACGGTCGGATGATTTTTAACGGTTTTATTGAAGGTTGAATGGTTTTTCAATGGCTGATGCTAAAAGAGCACAAAACACAAAATTCCTAAATTTAAGTTTACATCATTTCTGTATATCATATTTCATATTCCAAACGCAGGGTTCTGCTCCATTCTCATGCCTTTGGTTGATCCTATTTACTACATAATTTTATCACTATACTAAACAAAATGTCTGAACCTTGAGTCTCTGGCCACATCTAAGCCAAGCACAGACCTTGAAAAACAGCAAAGACTAATTCTGCTTACTGCATTTTTAAAGCACACCAGAAACAGATTCTGTACAGAGACATCATGATGGTACAATGAATTAAACAGAGTCTGTGACCATGACTCGCTTGTATGTGATTCTGCATACATATTTACTTACAACTCGACCTCCCCCAAATCTAGTGTAGAGAGACTGGAAGTGACAGACAGGAAGTAAAATGGGAAAATGATGTGATAGAGCAGGTTAGATGAAAAGCTTGATAGAAATTCTAGGTGATGAAATAGGCAAATAAGGTTTATTATACATAAGTTAGACAGAGAGAGAGAGAGAGAAAGAGAGAGAGAGAGAGAGAGAGAGAGAGGGGGGTACAATACAAATGCATATGAGCAATCCTACAAAATCTACATTTAACCCAAGCGATACCATGCAGCATGTCTGCTCTGCAGTGGCCTCCTGATTCACGCTCGGCTTTTCATTAAAGCCCATTTAGTCCTGCACCATGACACGCTGCAGCAGCACATCCACGCGCTAACTGCGACACAGCTGTGTTTTGAGCTCATCACTGTATTGTGACTTCATTCAACATGGCGGTAAATCCACAGAGGCCTGTATGGTGCTGTATATAGCACACATACCAGCTCAAGGCGGGAGATAAGCCCACGCCTGGAGTCGGACAGAGAAACCCAGGAATCTATGTTCGCCGTGAACGCGTGCCAAGAGCGCAACCTCAGGTCTGGAATAAACACAGGTTCATCCACGACAAACAAAACATCTGAATGTTCAAGCTGACTGCGTGTGGAAAACTATGTGGTGATATTATGCAACATTATATGCAACATTAATATTTAACTGTGTGAAAACAGCATTGTAATATTATCTACAAAGTAAGAAGTAAAATCAGAATAGAAGATGAAACAGCACAGCAGTGAAAGAGAGCGAGAGGGAGAGAGAGAGACATGGCTGACAGTCATTACCCAGGATGCATCAGTGTGGTGTCAGATAGGGGAAATGGTGTGTGTAATGTGGATGCTTCTGGAGATGCTGTAAATAAGTGCTTGGTAAAGGCTCAGAGCAGGTTTAATCTGGAGGTCTGGATTACTGCTTTAAATAGAGAATTTTTGAGAAATGTATTTCATTAGTTGCACTTATTTGAAGAACTTTCTAAATAACTTTCTTAATAAACACAAGTCACACACTGGTGCACAATAAAACCAAAAGACCCTATGAAGGCCCTGTAAAAGTCCTTATATTGAGGGACCAGAAACCCCATATATCTTATGTGCAAAATACGCAATTCAGTTTTTTGTATTGAAACCCAAATTAAATTGGCCCTAGTACACAAACAAACCAGGATTATGGAATGTTACTGTAATACGGTCCTGAAATATCATTTTGACTTGTATGCAACCAATATGCATCCACCTACAATATCAACCAACAAGAAAATCTAACAACCCTAAAGCAACACACTATTTAGAAAGCCTCATCAACACCCTGACAACCCCTCAAAACTGACCAATCACAATCATTTCGTACACCTAAATATTTTTGGACCACGATGTCTTCATACTCTGTTTATGGTGCCCTCTGTGTGCGATACGCACAAACTAAAATCTTAGTAGAGTTTCTGTCTTTGTCAATACAACTGCAGCAGAGTACAATAGTAATAAATCAAGCCTGATTACTGTCGCCTCCATTCGTTCGCTTTACTCCTCCTAAGAGGTACATTTGTATTTCAATTAGGACTGATCAGAAAAGCCAGATTGACCTCCTCACAAGACTCCTCTGCACTGACTTGGGTGGCCGCCAGCTGAATGGAGAGATGTACTTGCTTTAAGAGCTTAATGACACACAGGGAATCAAAACAAGCGCTCTGTTCAAAACCCTACCGAGTGCCGTCTAAGCCCAACGCAGAAATCTACATACAACACAAAATAGAAGCTTGTGTGTTATTGATTTGTCCAGAATCTGTCCGTTTTTAATTAGACCGAGCCATTTTTAATTGATGTATTTAATCGATATTTTGGAATCGAATGACTGTATAGACATTTCTCTGCCCGATGTTTTGTCGCCAATAACTCACACTCTCCACGAAAGACGCATGCAATGCTGGTTTATAATTTGGCCGAAATGTGGTATTTTATAAGGTAGCATAACTACTTTTGGAGACTTTGCATTAGGAACTCAACCGAATAGTTCACCTACATATGAAAACTCTCCGTTATCTTAGGCTATCACATGGCTAAGCTTCATGAAGCACAAACATCCATGATTAGGTAATCCAATGTTAATAAGTGTCTTTTGAAGTAAAACAGTTTGTGAGAAAAATTATTCATATTTGAAGCCTATTTAGCGATCAATACACTACACAACCATAGCAACATACAGATCCAAAGATGTGGAAAATTCAAACATGGCGGCACATTGTTATTGTTGAACGTTCGTGTGTCTCATCACAAATAACGCAAATTATGCCCACTAGTCACAAGACATGCATGCACCAATGAGATTCAATGTTATCGTGGCACCATATTCGGTATTACTTTAATAATAGATGAATTTAATTTAATTTAGATAATTGAATCTTCATCATGTTGAATGACGTAAAATGCTGTACATTCCTGGTGGCTAATGTGTCCAGTTAAATATTAGGGGTAAAAAACATTTCACTGTACCTTTGAAGGTACACAACAGGCATACAATAATGATCCCAAAAAGGTTCAGCATTTTATTATGTTTTGTGTACCTGTAAAGGTACAATAAACGAAAAACGAACCTCCGGCGACAAAAAAGGTACAAATTTTAACCATTGTACCAACTGACAGTGCACTTTTAAATGGCACATACTCAGATAACCCTTTGGACTTTTCATCAATCATCTAAATTGGCTTCACTTACGTACACTAGCTGTCATTTATTATACCATTGCCTAACAATAATAATAAGTCGGAGGATGAAGCATGTAATATTTTTCATGAAAGTGATCTCAAAGTGTTTTCAAAGCTATTTGTGAAACCGTCCATTCGGGTGTGGACCAAATGCTTTATTTGAAGATTAATGCTTTCGAGTTTTGCTCGGGGTGTCTCGACGGAGGTTGGAGAAACGCACTGTCGCATAAATACTCAGGCAGTTAATAGTTTTGCTCAGCTGCACTCGCCACGTTGAAGAGGTTGTTCCTCCTAGTCTGATACAGCTCTCGAGGTGTCGCTGAGGGCTAAGTGGCACCCATGCTTACCTTAACCTCAAAATAAGTCTCTCCACATCTAAAGAGCACGCGTCAGAGGTCTCAGAGAGGTCTCGTTCTGCAGAACAACACCTGAGCTCACAGCACCCAGGGTAGATTGCATCTTACACACTGAAACGCTTACAATGTCAGATAGCATCTCCTCCTGTTCGTGTCAAAGTGGGCTTCATATTCTACGCTAACAAATTCTAGATGTGTTACTCGAGGCCATCTGCGTCCCTCACAGATTCACACGCATGCACGCCGTCCCCTTACCTCCTCCCACTGGTGGATGTATCTGATGAGGCGTGAAAGCCTCAGAAGGCGGAGCAAGCTGAGGATTTTGGTGAACCGTACGATACGGAGCGCCCGGGCTGTCTTGTACACCTCCGAATCGAAGCCTTTCTCCACTATTAGAAAGATATAATCCACCGGGATGGAGGACAGGAAGTCTACCACGAACCAGCTCTTCAGATAGTTCATCTTAATGATTTTTGGGTCCAGGATTATCTCAGAGCTCTCCTCGTTCACAATCCCCGTCCGGAAGTTCATGACCAGGTCCACCAGGAAGATGGTGTCTGATGCCACGTTGAAGATGAGCCAGCTGGTGGTGGTTTGCTCCGAAAAGAAGGTTATTCCCACAGGAATGATAATTAGATTCCCCATCATCATGATGAGCATTATCAAGTCCCAGTAGAACCTGTGGAGAAGACAAACAGTGGTATGTTAAAAAGTATGCAAAAATGCTTGTGATTTCATGCCTCACTAAAAAAGGAAAGAAATATGTGCCATTTTCTCTCTCCAAAATACATATATACATATTTACTTTTTAGGGCAAATACTTTGGAGCACAATATTTGGTTATTCAGGTCAACTTAAGGTGCGCTTCACGTGATCTGTTTCACTACATTGAAATTAAGCGCACTGAATTTATGTTATAAAATAAGTAAGGGATAATCGACAGCTAGCCATTAAAGGATTATGTGGGCATGGAGGCAAAGAACCCCCCAGTGCAAGTAAACCATGACAGAATCAAATTTTTTGGGTGAACCATCTCTAACCATCACAACAAAAGCACACTCTCTCCAATTCATATCCTATTCCTGACAGTAAAGATGCTAGCGTCCCCTGCAATGATGTAATGTAGCAAGACTAGAAAGATTATATTCCTGCTCTTTTCTGCTGGAACGCCCTCATTCCGAGGCCCTCTGATATTTGTTGCGTTTCTCTGGGTGCTGTCTAACAGACTTCCCTTAGCCATCAGTACAGCTCGTGCCCGCAGTGCACACAATGCGCTACAGCTCATTTCCCTGTCGCTGTTGATATCACCTCCAACACTTCCTGCCGGCCTGTCGTTCCATGACAGCCGGCGCTACCCAGCGCTTTGCTCTCTCTGGATGAGGAGGTAAAGAGGCACAGGACAGAAAATGAAAGGGTGAGATTGTAACGCGAAAGGGTTCCCAGCGCATAGGTGAGATGCTGTGTGTTTACAAGCATGTGCGCGACACTCCGCTTTGCTTGTGCAATACGCGGAAAGCTAATTAAAGGTACAGGCTGTAATTGCTGAAACAGCACCATCCGAACCCTCAGGAATAAGCTTGTGTTTGAAAACATATGAAGGGAGTCACCACAGAGGTATATAGAAGGATGGCCAACGTTTGAAGGCGTTTGTTGATTTAGTACCAAAGGTGGCCTGGTGGGTACAACAGCGTTTTTGTAGCTCAATTGGCAGAGCGTTGCGTTAGCTGCATAAAGATAGCGGGTTTGTTTCCATTGAACACACATTATCAATAAAATCTATCTTAAACCGCTTTGGATGTAAACGTCTGCCAAATGCGTAAATGTAATTTTATGTAAATGTTCATCACAATTACGACAAAAATGGTTTTCTTAATCTCACACATTAGCATTTTCTCTGCCACCCTGCTGTCTAGTTATTGATATTAATATCAGCCAATTGTAAACCCCATTTTAGTCTTCCCCAGTTTGAGCTTCGGTTATCCGTCTAAATAATAAAACGCCTACACACCTCCATCAGAAACGCTAGAAAAAATATTATTTATTAATTGGTGATCATTGTCTGCTGACAGTTTTTACATTCTCCCCCTTCTCCAGACCACCACACTCGTGTGAGAGAGATTTTCATCTTGGCAGGAGATGCAGTCCAAAGCTCCTACAGCGAATAGAATCCCATTTTGATTTCAAACCTTCAGTATTATGTAACAATACACCTTCTGTTATTCAGAAATGCAAATAATTGATGAATATGTAATTGTTTTAATGAAAAGAATAATGCATTTTATCTTTTTTTGACCATTTGTCATTATTATTTGCTTTGAAAAACTATTCAAAACATCATTGATGCTAATTTCTTCTGACTGGAAATGCTGTTGAAATCCCCCCGTCTTTCTAAACAGCAGAATCACCCCTAGGCTGTTTTCATATCTACTCGAGAAGATGAAGTTTGGAGAAGTAACCAAGTGTCAGTCAAGACTCCATTTTCATGTCAAGCTGTGTTTTTCTGCCTTGGTAGATCAGTCATGTCTTTGAAATGGCTACAGACTCTTCTGCCCTGCACTGCTTTGCTTCAATGTAGGACACGGGTTAAATACTTCTATTATCCTTTAAAAGTGCTCATTTATTGTCTGAAAACAAGCCAAAGCAAACAACAACCGAAGTAATTAGTTAATACTGGCATGTTGGTGTTATTACTCATACCACCTAATGTGAAAACTCTTCCTCAGCACAAAGTGAAAAATAACCACTTGCTAATGACTGGAGTGAACAAACATGAGTCA
This sequence comes from Barbatula barbatula, assembly GCF_947034865.1. Lineage (NCBI taxonomy): Eukaryota > Metazoa > Chordata > Actinopteri > Cypriniformes > Nemacheilidae > Barbatula > Barbatula barbatula. The sequence continues at coordinate 3,390,734 of NC_136785.1, forward strand.
GCTTTCTGAACAATAAACCCGTCTGATAGCAGCCCAGCAGAGATTTCCGCAACGCTGAAATTTTCGAAGATCAGAGTAAACGCGTGCGAAGCGCAATTGCATTACTGTTGCTCCCTTGTCTGGTGATGACCGAAGCCAGACATATTTTGACGGGCGCCGGGCTGGCCTAGGCAACCACACAAATGTCCTGATAACGGCATGTATCCGTGAACTAAAATAGATGCTTTCAGGAATCATATCTCATGCTAAAACCCCTGGCTGGACCTCCAGTATGACCGATGCATTTGCCTGTAATGGACGCCTGCAAATGAAAAAAGCTATCGGCCTTGCTTTATAAATATCTACGATCCGGTTTCAAATATTGTCCTGCTCATTGTCGTAATCGGGCTTCTTTGGATAATAATATCCACGTTTGCTATCTTTACTTCTGTGAGGTGTCTTAACGATAATGAAATTTGGTTTTAACATTGTTAGTAGGAAGTGTATTCTGTATATAACTTATATAACCATGTATTGTAAGTAGCGTGACAGTCCTTCAAATAGTTCAGCTTTTTCACTTTTTTACATTTATTTACATTTACGTACTTGGTAGAAACTTTGAATTCAAGCAATATTTTTTTTTGTTTTTTCAGTACCAAATGTGTTCCCTAAAATATTGAAACCATGATCTTTTTTTAGTAAGCACACCGCTTACTATGGTTTAAAACAACATTGTACTATCTCGCACCAGAAGATTCAATGGATGGTATGGAGTGAATCAAATCATTATGTTCATGGAAAAATAACAACATACGCTTAACAATAATAAACAAAATAGTGAACTGTTCCTTTAAATTAGGATCTGCTCTTAGGTTCCCCAAAACTGTTTACAGTATCTTTTGCATTATGACTGGCATGACTCACAGACATTTGTATTAAAAGAGACTTGACAGGCCGACTTGCTTTTGTAAATGTCGCCTTGACAACCGAATGACAGACAGGCTGTATTGTCAGAGGTGGGATGGTTGCCATGTGACCATCTGTCCCACTGCTGAAAACTAAAGAAAAGCATAGATGATGTGCCCTCAACACAAGGGTTATATGCTCCGATGTTATTTTATGTTTCTATTTACTGCTGTTACAGCTTTACCACAAGGTTTCACATTGAGGCGTTTTAACCATTACATGAGACACAGATCGCTTTCAAGATGCTGTGGGCACAAATCGTGTAGTCTTCTGCATTGTATGTGAGAGAAAAAAACTGAGCTGGGCTATTTAGAGAGTACCAAGGGGCATCTATTTAGAAAAAGTGAGACACGTCACACGCTCACAAAGACCTTCATTAGACTTTGAGAGAAATCTTCGAGACAACCCTCCAAAAAGCAACAGCAAAAAGCATTAATAATGCAAGGCAAACTTGCATGCCCCTAAAAATAGAGGTTAATCTGGGTTTAGAAATCAGAGGCCCGCTTGATAGGGAGAAGGAATCTGCTCACACACAAATCCCACTTTTCCACAACCTGTGTGATTAATTTATAAGCTCGAGATTTGACCCAAGCTCATCTGTTACCTGATAAATACTGCTGCTACTAAAAAAACATGAAGGCACTTTGAAAGTCTGGGACGTAAGCCACTTATAAAGATGTAGAATTTCTGTCCTGCGATGACGTTTCATGATCAGGCCATTTATGATCCGGCCAAAGGCTGTTTTCTAAATAATAGTGAAAGCAAGAGACGGGTGACATGCAATATAGAGGACGGATTAAAAAAAACATAGGACGACTCACGCTTGACAAAACCGATGACAAAGGGCTCAGGCCACATCAACTCAAGCATGAGCCCTTTCTGAAAACAATGAATAATGAATCTAACTAACCTCCTATTAATCTTTAAACACTCCATTGAGATATCACTCCATATTAAGTTTCATTGACGCTTCGGAACCAACACAGCACATGAAAGATGGTGTCACGTGATGTTGATGGTTTCGATGTTGTCGAACTTCGAGGGCCAAAGTGGAAGTAACAATTTTCAACTAAATTAGCTAATTATTAAGAAAATAGCGTGGTGAAAAAATGTACAAAAGAGCAGCGCTGTGTGGGAGAGAGAAAAGTGCAATGTGAATAAAGAAATATAATAAACCTTGCTAAACACAACTGGTGTGCCAAAGGTGTAGAACATGGTCCACGGTTTTGAGCATGTTAGGAAAGAAAGATCTCCTTGACTTTCTCTTTTCCTGTTGTGTCTTCCTGTCCTTCATCTCCCTCTCTGTTTCTTCCGTTTTCACCTGCTTTCTCTTTTTCTCTCTTTGATCTAAAGCCCATTTGACAAGGTTTAACAAAAGCTCAAAGTCAGTACCACCGGCAAAGCTAAAAACTGTTAGGAAGCTGTTAGTCATTCTCTGCAATCATTTAAACAAAGCCTGGTCGCCTTTAACCTGGTCACAGATCATAAACTGTTTTCTGCAACAGAATCTGTGTTGCGGTGGAGTTTATGCGTTATATAATCATTACAAAAAACCATCCACCAATCAAACGTGTAATCACGCAGGTAGCCCCACCCCAAACTCTGCTTCAAGCTAATCTACCAAAGAATTTAATTTGCATATTAATGTTGCCGATTGTAACATACAAACACATCACCCTAAAATATTGACATCTCTAAATCACACCTTAAATAAGTTGTGTATCGACCCTACGACCGTTAAGCAGCCGTGTCCTTCGTGCATTATGACAGAAAGGTCAATCATGTTACATCACAGCTTTCAGAGCGTTGTTAAGCTCATTCAGTGTGTGTTGGACATCTAATCCGATCTCACCTTCTCTCATCCCTGCTGCTCTGATGCTGAAAGGGCTTTACACAAACTGCTCTGATCTGTTGGATGGGTGTTGCAGTCGAATGCTTAAAGATGTGGGCTGGAATCTATAAAGCTCTAGGTTCAAAACAAGAGATGAACAATGAACTCACTAATGGTCCTAAGAGCAAGACACTTAACCTCAGATTGCTGGAGGGGTTTTCCCTATAATAAGTGTACTGTGAGTAGTGTTGACTAAAAACATCAACAAAATGTCAAATAGGAGCCATGGCAATTCAATTCAAGCAAAGCAAACCAGTGGTATGGAGTTCTTTCAGTAATGGAGTGAACTCTTTGCTCGTGTTGTATTTGAGGTATTCCAGGGTATATGAGACTTTGTAGAATATGCTCAGGTCATAGGTATTTCAACTTTATTAATATTATCCTAATTATTATATCAAATTATACAGCATCGTGATGGAATTAAAGAGCTGTTGTTTTTTAAAACACAACACACCCTTATGTTCATTAAACATTGATTATAATACAGTTAAATAAAGAGAAACTATGATCTACTATGATAATCACTATATATATATATATATATATATATATATATATACACATTATTTTACTGATGATACTGAGAAATATGATAATGTACTGCACAGTACAAATAGTTAACCCTTGCCTGTTACTTTCTTACTGACTTTGCGTGTGGAATGCATTATCTCAGGTGTTGTGTTAAGTATACACATCTGCCAAAAGTACATCAAGTACATCGAATAAATAAACCAGTAAGACAGGTGGGGGACGAGGTAATGACACTGTACGGGATAGTGTTTCGGGCATTCATGTAAAACAAGGGACTGCTTTTCAGCACCTTGGAGAGCGGCGCGTTACGCGGGCCAGATGTGAAGTGAAACTAATGTTTGCAAAGAAGTCTGCCGTGCAGCGCTCGTGAGGAGTTGCCAGGGCAAAACGAGCACGTGAGGTGCATCGTCACCTATCCGCGCTCACGCAGGAAAAGAGGGAGAGAGGGAGAGGAGAGAGAGAGAGAGAGAGAGAGAGAGAGAGAGAGAGAGAGAGAGAGAGAGAGAGAGAGAACACGAATGGCCAAGACATGTAAACATTCCAGTAGCCTACTTTAAGGCTTTAAAGAACTGGGAATGGAAATGAAAGATGGCCATATGCCAATATATGTATCTTATGTATTTTTATGTTACAATTTTAGTCATTCGTTTATATACGAATCTACAAGCTAAATTTGACCAAAATACGCGATCTGAATTGGATACAAATTTAGCGAATATCTTCATCTTTCGTTGTTTTTAGTCACTATCTATCTATCTATCTATCTATCTATCTATCTATCTATCTATCTATCTATATTACGCAATGAGAAACAAACCCAAGTGCACCAATCAACTCCCATTGATGCACAACTCTGGTTATTATATTGGTTATGTGTTTCATATTAACCACTCCTAAATGACAATATGAAAATGTAAAGCCTCATAGCACCAAAGTCGATATCTGTAGTAGTATAATCTCAAATGATGTATTCAGTCATTGCTCCATCTTGAGCAACCTGAAAAATTCTGGGTTCGACATTCTCCTTCATTCACCTGACTAACGCGATTAGCGTTAAACTGCTTTAGAGACACTATACCAGCGCTCAAATTGGCATGGGTTGTTACACGGTGAGCCACGCAGGATCATACAGTACCACGAGATAAAAACAATAGAATAATCCGTATGCTTCTGCCACAGTGCTCACTGTCTGGATTTCGGCATTTGTGATGCTGTAGCCAACCCTCATTAATTCTTACAACAGACACTGACAGCTATGTGTTTACAATGCCAAACAGTGGTGCATAGACCACCACCACCATAAATCTTACACAACGCCAGAATTTCCAATGATGGCAGGTCTTACACGTCCGGTGATGTGTGCTGTGCCGTTTATTCACCAAAATGACATTCACCCCACAAGAACCAAGGGCATTGCGTGTTTTTAAGCTCTGCTTCCCCGAAACGCCACGGAAAACGATAGAATAAGCACCTCTGAAGCATCTGAAATGGATGGACGTTTTGACAGCACAAGATGAGCCCATTTTATCGTGGCGAGCGAGCGGGCGTGTTGCGGACCTGAGTGTGCGTGACGGCATGCGCCTGGGAAGGTGACTTTCCACACTCCTTACCTAAAATCACTATAAGGGTGAATGATCCAATATCCAGCCGTCTGGACCCTCTCCTGCTCCTTCTCCACCGCTTTCTGACTCCCGAACATCCGCAATGAGAACTTATTCACCCCGGGCTGCATCATCGCTCCAAATTGCCGCTGCATAAACCCGGCTTGCCTAGCCGCAGCATCCATATCGTCAAAACCGACCATGGTTTCTTCACGGTCCCCCTTGACACCCACGGAGTTGCCGTGGTCTTTCATGTTCTGGCTGCCCATGCTGTTCTTCAGGATCGAGTCTTGCCTTTGGAACACATTATTCCCATCCGCTTTCTCCTCCTTGTTGCTTGAGAATGAATTGGATTTGGCTTCCATGGTGGTTTCAAAACGTGCTGTCTCCGGGTGCGGAGCACAGGCTACGCGTAAAACTCGATAAGAGCAGCTGGCGTTTCCTCTGTTTCATTTGACGTCTCTCGAACCACCGCTGCCTCCTGTGCGAGTGCTGCTGCACAACTGAGAGAGACGGAGTTGTGATGAACCCGACGCGACCAGGTTTCTTGGGTTGCTGCCATCTACTGTCGGGATTGAGCCGGGCCGCCGTCCGTGTGGCTCCCTGCTTGTCGCGGACAGTCGAACGCGCGCGTCATTTCCATAATGCTTTGCATGGGTATGGTTCAAGACTCTAGGGGTGCACAAGCAATGCAATTTTAACATGACGTTGCTGATGCAAATAATGCCTGTCTAAAACATTTGGGAGTGGCATGTTTGCATTTATATTGTGGGAATATTGAAAATGTAATCTTATAGAGACTAAAATGCATGCTGTATAGCTTGTTATGTATCCTAATATGATTCGGGGAGGGATTACAGTTTTTGTGCATATCATAGGCTTACTATTAGCACATAAAGTACAAAAAAATTGTATTTCATCATATGCCAATGTTTAAATTGGGATAGTTCAGTATATTTAATAGGGCGAATACACATATTGTGAGTCCCTGTTTTTCCTGGATAAAAAGCACAATGATGTTTAATATTACAAAACCATTTTAATGCTTGATAAGCATTCCTTACGACAATACATTCCACATATTAAAAAAAGTTCCTGGAGACAAAACTTGTTTGTGGCTTTTTTTATTCAGATTATTTGCATGGGTTTAAAGTCCCAGTGAAATAAAAAATTACAATTCCTATTTGTTCATCAAATCCTGCAGTGTTTATTGTATATAGCTTACCAATGTGGGTCATTCTCTTTTTAAAATGTATGTGCCCTCATAATCTTCAGTTAAAATCTGAAAATGCACGTCCGTCCTCTACTATCCCTTTAAAATGTATGTTAGACGGCTTGGGCGGCGCATCCATTAACTCCTCCCCATCAGCTGTTAGTCTGCTCTGAGTTCTATTTCAAGATGCAACGGCTGTTTTTATACATCAAATCGCAGTGAAAAACAAGGCGTCAGAATAGGGTTGGTTAAAAATGGTCGCAAAATTCCGTTCACAGGGACTTTAAAGGGAAGTTTTGCCCTGCTCAATATGGCGGCGATGTTGACTGGTTCAATGTGGCGTATGTATATGGTTGCACCTCTAAAAAAACAAATTCTGGACCTGTCCCGCTATGTATTTAACATTTCTTTAAAAATGTTGACGTATTAACTTGACTTAGATTTCTACTATAAAATGACTTCACAGTCATACAGCCCAGCATTTAAATGGCATGAATCTCCACACTATAATCATATTATATAATTCATATAATATAAGACTACAATTATACTTTTCAATATTCATATAGTAGGCGGCCTGCTGAACTGTAGGCGTATTCAAAATCTAATATGATCACATTATTTAAACTATGAGAGAACAGCTCCCTATTAACACATTAGTCTTGAACTGATAGTTTTCCCAGAATAAAACTTCAGAGTGCCTCTGCAGGTTATTTGTAAGAAAGTGTACTTTATGCGGCATGCAAACAATATGGTAAATTAGTGTCCATCTCACAAAATGCTCATAAGAATATTGAAATGGTGTTTTATTAACAAGGTTCGGGAGGAGCATGTGTAGATAATTAACTCGACTGGCTTTCGATAAACAATCACACCAATCATCCTTACAGCCTAGTAGTCAAGTCAACTCACCTCCATTCTCCCTTTTTATCTCAGCACCAGGGGGTATTGATCCGGGTCCGGGCACACACAAAGCCCGGGGTCCTCTCCCGGTCAAGGGGCAGGTGCTCCGCGTTCGAGAAGGATACCGAGCTGGTAGCCCTCGCCCCGGCACAGCACGCCAAACACACATACTATGTGCCCCAGTTCATTATCTGCAAGGCAAACTCATAAACAAAGTGATTTATCTGTTCCAAAGAAGATCCCCTTTCTGGGCATTTACAATAAAACCCGACTGCAAAAATTGAGCCTTGTTGCGGTGTTGAAAAGTTTGATGATGAAATCTAGACCAAGTCCACCTGCAAACGTTACCCTGTGGCCTAAACAGAATATTTCCCTAATTCACACAATGACTTTAAAAGTTAACGTAGCCTTTCCAAATACAAACATAAAACTCCAATTCATTCAGTACGTGCCAAAACAGTGACTCTCGAAGAGACTTTTCATACAAGTACAATAAAATCTAAATGCTACTATGGTTCTTTGAAGAAGATCCATACTTTTACAGTACAATTTACAAATGCAGACAGAGATTTTCTAAAGGGCCGCAAGAAGCAATTAATCCAGTAAAGTGAGTAGCCTTGTGTATTAGGAAAAACACAGTGTGTTGTATACTTTATACTATTAATTTAAATCATTAAGTCTTGTTTCCTGGGCACAGATGGTGGTAAACTACATTAACAAAAATGATGATTCACCACTAAAAAAGATGTGTGCAGGAAACCAACAATCAAAAAGCTTTTCATATCCAGTACAGAATATTTGGCTTTGAGGTCATTATATAAAGCTCTCAAAGTTTTACAAATTACATCTGACATTCTTTTCTTTTTTCTTTTTTTCCTGTTTTGCTTTGAGCCAGAGTTTTGCCTGGATTAGTTGGTATACCAACTGTTCCCTTACAGGGCAGTCCAGAATGGGGCGAATTTAGTTTTGGGGCGAAACATTGCGTAATTTATGAACACAAGGTAATAGCTTGCAGAGACTGACCGCAGGGCTTAACCGCTAGATCAGGTGTGCTGAGGACCAAAGGTGACGCTGCCATATGCAAAGGTCTCGCAGGACAACACAGAAAGAGAGACTAAATATCTTAAATCTAAATCAACAATTTCTGCAAAGTACATTTAGTGAAAAAAGTGCAACACTCTTTAACATTTGTGTCATGGGTACTGTTCTCTTTCTGTGTCGTATTAGTTGTCTGCACAGATGTGGCAAGCTGATTTGTTAAGTATGCTGTGAGGCTAATGATCTCATGTGTGTATATAAGGTTACATTCACTTTCTGTTCGATATTTTATCCGTACGTGATATATTACATGCTCTTTCATACCAGCTATTCCTCATGAAACAAATATAGACCCCTGGAAAAGATATTCAAGCGTTGTGTTTCAACATGGCTGACTCTTTCTGCCCATTCGTTCTTTATCGGGTTTTAAATATCAGTCTTAAAATATCTTTAGACAGTGAGGAAAATTAATTAAAGACTTTAATACAGTAATGTCAGGTAAACTAACATTTAAACGGAGAGTGGATTTTACAAATATGTGTTTATTTTTCTCTATGATGACATATGGTTTTGACTAGTTCATTGTTGGAATTTTTTTTAGAGTATTTGTGTGGGTTTAGTTGTTGCCAAGGCGTTGCTATGCAGATGTTGAAGTGTTCTGACTGGGTGTTAGATTGCTGAATGTCCAAATAAAAAATTTAAATAGAGTCTGATCTCTCAGAAAAGTTCAAACTGCTCCCCAACAAGGCAACTAAGTTTCTAAAGGTTTATGTCTGTGATGGATTTTCAACCTGAAAAATCCATGTTACAGTGGAAAAGTAAGGCGACGAGGGCCAAGACTAGTGGTCTAATACATTAGCAGATGTGCAATGGATTAATCTGTTTGCATAAAGCCTCTGAATGGCAACAACATTTTCTAGCTCAGATTCTTTAACTGTAATCCTTTCTCAGATCTGTCTCATATCACGGTCCATTGTGTGCATCGTGGCCTGTGGGGAAATAAAATACTATTACTCTGATTCTGTCTTGCCATGTCATAGCGGCAGAAAGCCAACAGCGAACGGAGGACGAACCTGTTTTATTTTTCATTGACCTTGTGCTGGTTCACGCTGGATGGTTCACAGGCTCGTGAGGCTAGTTTCACCTTAACTGCACTGTATGAGTATGAATCTGTTATGTGGATTAGGGGAATTATAGTCGAGCTTCTGGGAATATTTGAAACATCTCTCCTGCTGTGTTGCCGTCCTCTGGTAGTTCAACCTTATCGGAAATGTCTCTAAAGAAAAAGACACCTTCTTGCATTGCATTACCTTGAAATTGCAGAAAAACAACATTACGGCTAAAATATCTGCACCTGAACATAGGTACGTCCCCTTCCATTGCTTAAAAAGGTTGGTGTTAGCAGCCAAAAAAGCAGATTTAGTTAAGAACGTCTTTGTTTGCATAATTCAAAATTTATCACAATATAGCATTTTTCCATTTTTAAGGAACCAGGTTAACAATACAAAAATACATTTATCTTACGGACAGCTATGCATAGTTGTGCTTTTGTTCCTCCAATGATGTCCGCTTTAAAATGAATTCAGATCGCTTTGTATTCTTGTTTTTCACCCTTGTCCTCCACTGCATCTGGATTGCTAATGATTGATGATATTCCTTCTGACAAAATTGAAGGTCGGCCCAGTGCTTACCTTCTAAAGTCAAACCGTCCTCCGCAAGCCCTTCGGTCCGTGTCTCCTCAAGAAGAAGTTGTATCGACTAAAGCCATCAGGAGGACTCGTTTCGGGTGTGGATGTACCCACCTTGACAACGGGGGCAGAGGAGAGGCATCAGGGCATCGAAAATGAAATTGTCCTCCAGCATGCATGAGGCATTACCTCTAATATGAGGACATTACCAGAGCACGAGACAGTGAAGGAAATGAGAGAGAGAGAAGCAGGTAGCACAATAATGCTAATAAAACACCCAGATAGGTACAAAAATCACTGCAACAGTGTTGATTGCCAGGGTGTTGATTTGTAGTTGCTAAGGTGTGCAAGGTGGTTTCTCGGGCGTTAGTTGGGTATTCTGAGCTTGTTGGTATGCAGTTGATAAAAATGTATAGCTTGAATGCACTTTAAATAAAAACGTCTGCAAATGCATACAGTAGATGTAAATGGTTGCTAGGGTTTTTGCTATTTGGTTTCATACTGGCATAAGCCATGGTATTCTTGTCCCATGCTCAGAACAACAGTGACAACCACACATCAAAGTTCTAGTTGTAGGTGTGAATGCAAGAGCCAAAAGTCTATTCAGGTGTGTAGTCTCTCTTTAAAGGTTTTTTCTCTAGGTAATCACTCTTGATTTAACAGAACTACATGCTCTATTTGTCACTAATACACCTAGAGTGAGGGCTTGTCTGTCTTGAGAGAGGATCTCTGACTTGGCTCTAAACTACCCGGCTTGCGTCTCTCTTCTCCTTTGTGAGTGCACTTTGTGTACTCAGAGGCTTTCCATTGGTTTAGTCTATCTATTTTAAAAAAGAAAATCAGAAATCAAATTTTAGCCCTGAAGGTCTTTTCTGAATTTCTTTGTTGAGTTGCAGGTTTGTATTATCCTTGTTCCTCTTGCATGGGAAAGTTTTTGACTGTCAATGAATCTGGTCAAAAAATGATCTGGTCAAAAAGCTTCCACTTTCAAATGTGATGTTTATTCATTTGTTTCAAACTTTATGGTGAGGACAAAACTAGACATTTGAAAAATTCATTAAAAAGCCATATGTCAAAGACATATGCCAAGCTTTGTTACCCAAAAAAACTAGTTTTGTTTTACATTATACTGTGGTGGGAGAAATCGGCCCACCTTTGTCATGATGAATATAAGTGACAGTTCACTCAAAACTATGACATTCTTTCATCTGCAGAACACATTTGGTAACCAAAAATGTTGCCAATTTGGTAAACAAACAACATTGGAACCCATCGACTTCCATTGTATGGAAACTTAACCAAGACATTTCTCAAAATCCAGGCTAGACTGGAGCATCGCGCCACGCTCAGGTCTGCTGAGAGAAAGTGGCGCAAATCTAAAGGTCCTACGGACCTCTGTCTCTATCAGTCTCTCCTATCTTCTTCTCTGCTGATGTCTCCTCAGTACTACCATGCTAAAAATACAACTCGCCTGACTCTCGTACTCTCTTTAAAACCTTCTCTGCTCTTCTTTGTCCCTCACCTCCATCGGACTTAACAGCTGATGATTTTGCCTCTTTAAAGAAAACGACCACCCGGTCCTGTAGATTCATCCTTTACAATATTAGGAAAATTAGATCTTTCCTATCCGAGCATGCAACGCAGGTCATAGTCCAGTCTCTTGTTCTGTTCAGACTGGACTATTGCAATGCGCTACTGGCTTGACTTTCAGCTTGTAAGACCAAACATCTAAAGGTGATCCAGTATGCAATGGCAAGAGTGGTCTTCAAGGAACCGAAGAGAGCACATGTGTAAGTCCCTTTGGATAAATGTAAATGCTGTGTATTTTCCACTTCCCACTTTTTTTACATAAGCAAAAGAGCTTATGACATTATCAAATACAAAAGGTTTGAGTAACTAAAGTCTTGGCGTAATGTGTTGCTTCAACATTTCCTTGATATCTTCTCACCTCTTTGTTTCTCTAACTTCCTTTCTTCTCGCCCTCATTTCCTCTCACTCTTCTTATGGTCTCTCTCTCTCTGGACCCCTGGGGCCAGGTCTTGCTGTCTCAGCAGAGATGGGAGGCAGGAAAAATCAGGATGTTCCCTGTCGCGTCTCTCATTATACTGCGGCTGCTTAGACACAAGGCTTTATACATACAAACCTGGGCGTGCGTACACAAGCGCGAAGATCAGGCTTGATTATGCATTTAATGTAAAAATAGAAAAACCCCATGGGGCAGAACAACCTGGATGTCCTTAGAGTTATACTGTATAAATATAGAATAGATGTTCAACGTGACATAGTCCTGTGATATAAAGATTACATGGTCTTTTGTTAAAAGGTAAAAGAGAAAGGTTTGTTTTATACCTATACAAGTTCCTGTGGCTGAATTTGTAGAGGTTGTGGGTCCAATTCCCAGGTATAATAAAATATGTAAACTGTGAATGTATTGTAAGTAGCTTTGTAAATGTAAACGTATACTAATTGTTTTAATAAACACAACATGATTCACTTGGAATAAGTACAAACTACAATAACATAAGGAGTTTTTTAATTTAGTTGTTGTGGTTATTACGGTTTCATCTGTTGGCTTTTGAAAGGTCGGAGAAAAATATTTTCTACTTGGAATTGATTCGAATATTTTACCATTGTCAGAGCTGGAGGCGCTAATTTAAATATTAACAAATCTCAGTGGACCTTGAAAAACAATAAATTAGAGCAGTTTTTTGCAGATTCTGTTGCGCACGCTTTTTTTACTTGCCAGACTCTCTCTACCAGTTCTGGCTTTGATCAGCTCTCAGCATTGCCAGCAGGGTTTCAGGGCCGAACACTGGGGCCGTTTTTCGGGAAAAAGGCCTAGGGGTTTCTCCAAACGATGTCTTGTTTGAGTCATGGTGATTTTTTCTGAAAGGCAGATCAAAGGGAATGGCTGATGGGAAGAGAGCTGCAGCCAGGCTGCAGGGAGGAGAGGAGGGTTATCCAGGTGTGGAGGCTGATCCATCATCTACAGCCAGCGTTACAGGGGAGGATGGAGAACGAGGGAGAGATGAGAAACCAGCTGGACCGGAAAAGGACAGGAAAGAGGTTCTGCTGCCCTATAGTGTGAGTTTTTATACCGTTCTACAGAAACAGTATGTTGCACTAAGATGATGGGAATTTACATTTTTATAATGGAAAATCACTTTGAGCTCATCATCATTGCATGTGATAAAACTATGATTTTACATTCTTAAATAGATAATCAGTAGTGGTTAAATGAACAGTTTACCCAAAAATGAAAATTCTGTCTTCATTTGCTCTCCCTCAAGTTTTTCCAAATCTGTTTACATTTCTTTCTTCTGGTGAACACATGGAAAGATATTTTGAAGAACGCTTGTAACCAAACATTTCTTGGCCACCACTGACTATCTGTTTGGTTAACTTTTTAGCAATGGCAATAGTGATGCTTACATTTACAAACAGCATTACTTAAATAAACTTACGGTACTGTACGGTATCTGGTTTTTGAGTATACTGAGCTTTGTGGATTTTATACCGGATGACTGTAGGTATGTGGAAGATTGCAAAATCAGGCTTTTTTGTGACCTAGTTTCCTTCTCTTTTTTCTCCTTCTCCAGTTTTTGTATTCCTTTGCCAAGCTGTCATATTGAGTCAAAAGGCAGCAAGGAAAGCAGAAGAGCATTCTCTTCAAGTATTGAAGAGAACGGTTTGAAGAATTGCCTTACCCTCAAGTTATTCCAAATCTGCATTAAAAAAATCTGATGAATACAGAAAAGAATGCTTGTAACTAAACAGTTCTTGGCCACCATAGACTACCATTGATGTAGGAAAAATTGCTTTATAAATATCTTTGTTCTCTTAAACACAAAATAATATGGTTGGAAAGCAAACATTCTGGGGCACTGTTGACTACCATTGTAATTTCTCCTATTATGGTAGTCAATGGTGGCCAAGAACTGTTTGGTTCTTTAGATTACAAAAAGTAAGAAAAAAGGGTTCTTACAAAAAACCGAGAACATGCTTGTTTGTCTGAAGAACCTTTTGTTGCACCTTTTTTATTCAAGAGTGCAGTTCTGTAGCCTATAGCACAGCCGCTCATATCTAAATGCTTAAATAAACTGTCTGAATTTGTTCTAGGAGAGGTTTTTAGTCGCCTCTGATGTTTTGATATCTCAGATTGGAGGCACTTGAGCTGAAGAGGATCTTGTTTTCAGTGGAAAGCTGAGTAACATGGAGATGACATTACACATGGTGTGACATTCAATGACCACTCACATGTTACCCTTATGTCACTACTGGGTTGCCCATTCACTCCGTGCCAAATGAAATATTCATCAAAAGCATCGTCTTGCCAGTATAAAGACGAAAAGATTTGAATATTTGGGTCACAGACATACCGGCTAGACTGAATATTTCAGTGGTTGATTGGAATCAAGTTTTGGGTTGAAATGTATCGCATAATATGATCCTTTGTGACGAATCAAGGCGATGACTGACCCAAAAGTCCACCTTCTGGACATTTCAGGGACTCTGTCTGATTGTGATGGATTAACTGATTGTCAATCGATAAGCGTTAGTCTGATCAGATTGTTTCGTGGGTAACATTAAACTGACAGAAATGTGATCAAATGTAATACATTAAAAACGCAGCGAAAAAATTGGACTAGCTAACTTTACTTTACTAGTCTTTGTAAATTATAATTTAGACAATTTATCATTTTTCATTAAAGGCAAACATGTGATCAAATTGTTCCCTGGGATTCAAACCCAAGACCTTTGTGTTGCTAACTGACAGGCACCTTTCCCTAAACCTCGAAGTTGATGATTGCCAAAACATTTTAGTGTGGTTGCTAAGTGGTTGTTAGTCTATCGTTGTGTTTACTAAAGGCTGCCAGATGTTTAATTACTGGACCAAGTCAAAATAGCCAACATTGGGTTGAGGAAATTCTTGGTCCCGTAGCTCAGGTTCATTCAGTGTAAAGTAAATCTGTGGGAGATTTCATTTACCAGGAGAAAACACAAGTGATGGCACCCCGTCCTCAACAAGCAAAATAATTGGAGTTTCTTAAATTGTAAAATTATTCCAATATTACTTTTAATAAATAGAAATTAAAGTAAACAGCTATTCTGAAATAAATTTGTTTTAAGAGCAGATTTTAAAAGACTATTTTGAAAGAACGGTCGGATCTCAATGGGAAGAGATGCATCCTGATGTATTCTTGTCTGAATGCATCCAAACCATGCTAGAATAATTTTACAGCTGCCACACGCCGTTTATCTTGTTCTGGCATTATTAATATATTAAATAGTCCTGCTTATTTTTAATTTGATCTGTGTCAAGGTACGATACCAATCTGACTGCTTGTCTAGCTGAGCCTGAATGGAATGCTTAAACATACACGCAACAGGCTTTAGAGTAACATGAGGTTCTGTGTCAATGTAACTAAATCTCCAACCCATTATTCATTAATAGTCTGTGTAAAGTTACGCCTCTTAACTTTGGCCTAATCGCAATGAAGTGGACGAGCCACTGCCCTCTGCAGCGCACTGAATATGAAATATGTCCATTTCCCTGACCTGTGCCTGCCCTCATACTTCTCCGTGATGTCAATGATGTCATAGAGTGGTTGTGAAAGGCTATAATAGAAAAGATTATGCTCATGCATTTGATATCTGAAACCGGCACAAGGCAGATGTGTACAACTGTTAATGTCTGATTTACAGGCGATTATTCAAATTGTATATTTATTATACAATAATATTTATATTTATTTATTTACCCGTAGTCTTGGCTAATCTAAAAACTGAGACATGGTTAAGACTTTTTCAAAACCTTTCAAAATGTGTCTGTTTCTGCTTAAGTTTACATTGACTCTCGTTTGTGACATCATAAAAATATATGGCTACCCTTATTCAAAGAAAATATATTTAAATATATTTATATTTAAAAATATATTGTCCATTCATAATTTAATACATATCTGTAAATATATAGACTAATACATTGTTAATATATGACAATACATTTACTAATATATGAGGATTTTATGCTTTCATAAATATATTATATATGATATTACTATGTATTATGTTAAACAATATAAACACTTGGATCCAGTAATAAATGTATAATTAAAGAACTTTTTCAAAACTTTCAATATGTGTCTGCTTAATTTTACATTGACTCTTATTTGTGACATCAGAAAATGATATGGCTACCCTTATTCAACTAAAATATATTTTTCATTTATTAACTGTAAACCAACAGTTCAGTTCACTTATTCGAAACACCAACAGAGTAACTATGATGTCCCTCTGAAAACACTGCAATTTTGACCTCGGTTGTCTTTTCATGTGTAACGATGAATGATGGGAATCAGTCCAGTTTGAACTTTAAATCCAGGTTAAGGCTAAATCACCTCATTAAACATTAACCGTGCCTGAACCAAGGTGTTCAAGAGCAGACTAATGAATCAAGGGCTAACTTAATTGACATCACCAGGCCCTAGTTTATTCAGGTTAATTTACTTAAGAGTGAAACTCTAAATGTAAAGACCAGGATGCAGTAACCCAACGCTGATGCCAAGGCACTTTGGCTGAGAAGCTTGGAACTGTAATCATGTCCTCTAAGGTCCGGTCATGTCAAAATTATGAAAACTTATTCTGTGCTTTCAAATGGATACAGAAGGGGATCTGTTCAACACTGTGGGGCGGACGTGTGTGGGTTATGGGTTATTATTAAAAGGTTATGGGACCCCCATAAGGGTCAATCCAAATCTCACTATTGAAGTTTGAAAACAAGTAGCAAAGATGGGATAAATCACCCAAAAATCAAGATCCAGGGAGCTGATTGAGACACAGCATTTGTGTCTGCTGGAAGAAGAGCGAGAGTTCTGCATAACTGAGCATCAGGTTGGCGTTACAGGTTAAATCCGGGTTGATTTGATTGAACAAATGTGCAAAATACGTTCTCCTCTCTACGTTTGATTGCAGAGCGACGACTCTCAGCTGTTCATGTTTTCTACCATCACAGATGTTGCATGTTTCCTCAATCACGTCGCCGAGTTTAATCACCACATTCATTTGCTGGTCCCCAAGTTTGTGTTGGATTCACCATTGCGAATGAGGAGCATTCATTACAGGCACCACACTCCGGTAATTTTCTAACAGATGCTTGTTTTGACTGTTTTAGCATATGGTTGTCATTTACATACACATCGGGGATTTGATCATTCACAATCCCCGGTTTGCCACTCAAACACCTGTTGAATACACTGTCGGAGGTGTTGATGGGGCTGTCACGAGTTAATGAAAGTATCCTCCAATTGTGAGTATATGGCCACTGCATCTGTGTCAATAATGACACTTGAGTCCGAGAGTCGCTCTTAAATGCATTGAAACCATCTCTCCATTATTCAGGCTGAAGATGTCTGTTTGTAATGATGAGGAAGAAAAAAGAAATCTGGCAGACAATTTCTATTGAAGGGTTCATATCAGTAAAGTGAGAGCGGTAGGCTAAAACGTACAAATGTAATCATTTGCAAGACGTGACAAAGCGAATGTCTCGATTTTTATTAAGCTATTCCTATAATTATGTTCAAAGCATAACGCGTAATCTGTTATTATCTACTATAATTGTACAATTGTTTGCTTTAGACATAGTCAAAGTCAATTTTTGGAAGTGGTGCCACTCGGCGGCCATGTTTGCAACGCCTCTGGGAAGCTAATTACATCATAGCAAGTCCACAGTCAAATCTTCTTGAATGGGGGAAGGCATATATTTCTCAGACTGCTGACAAAACATATATCCGATCGATAATTATGCATGACATGAACTGTATCATAACTTTGGTTTGCTAAACTTAAATTGCGCCTTTATTGAGGTCGACTCATCGACTGTGTCTGTGCACAGGCAGGCAAGCACCTCCCGAGAGCCCTTTGACTAGAACAGCCGTATTGACCGTAGCAATCCTTGCAATTCATTGTAACGGCCCTGGCGCATCTTGTTCATATTAATATCTTTGACATAATGTTATGTTTTCTCACCTGTCTGCATCAGACATGATCACAAAAAAAACTTGAGCCATACTGTATATTGCAACATTCTGATATCCTTCAGTTAGCTGCCCAAAATGAGAGATGGATTGGCATTTCTGCGCTGCGGGCTAAAATGTAATGCTGAGCATTTTTCTTAATACCGTGTCCCAACAGACACTCGCAAGCTGGTGAAGGTGTTATTGTAAACACGGCCTAATGATAATCATGCATCTATGTCAGCTGCCGTCATTACGCTGGACCCCAGAGAACTGTCAATTCTTAGCTAGAAGCCCCGCTTTCCAATAAAAATATTTCCTAGAGCAAAACAGTGGGAACCTTCCTCTTCCTCACACACGCATAAACATCAGCGCCAATTTAAACGGCAGTTCATCAGCATTTAATTTATTAACCCTCTGTAATTATCTGTACGGAGACACTTTTCTTCCTGCGTGGGCTGGAAAGACCACGTGACTTTGAGCTTTGAGTACAGCAAGGGCAGTTGTGTTTCTCAAATGTGACTCTGATTATCTTTTGCCTCATGTTTGGGAAAGATGACATCTCTGGATAAGAAGTCAAAGATTCATCTCTGCCAGGGAATCTCTCAAAACCAGTAATTTTCTTCACTTTGAAGGTTGATAATTATAGAAGGGCACTGCAGGGCTTGCTTTGTTTGCAATGCGCTTTAAAATCAGTTTGTAAAAGGTGCTCGATTTTTTCGAGAACGTCTTTCTTGAAATTGCCATAATTCGCATGACCAAAATAATTAGCCTGAGAGCTTCGTTGTCTCATTGTGGGTTATCTGGTTCTCAACAAAAGTGGCTTACGTTAAAGGGATCGTTCACCCACAAATGAAAAATCTTTACTCATTCTTCAAAATATTTGGAAGAATGTTGGTAACTGAACAACGTTGGTACCCATTCACATGCATTGGTTTTGTTTCAATACATTAGAAGTGAATGGGTAGTGCCGTTGTTTAGTTACCGACATTCTTCAAAATATCTTCTGTTGCATTCTGCAGAAGAAAGAAAGTCATACAGGATTGAAATAACAAGAGGGTGAGAAGATGATGACATCATTATTTTTGGATGAACTGTCTGTAAGATCTCAAAGTCTAGTTTTTTTGGCTAAGCTATCCCTTTAAGTTTGGCATTATATATATCTTCATTAAAGGCTTTTAGCATTTAAAAAGACCTCAGTGACTGTCAACGGCAGGATGTAACGCCATGCTCTAAGGCTTCTGTTTTACCCAAATTATAAATCCCAAATAACAAAAATAATATATTCAAAATATAACATTTGAACAGTGAAAACCAGGCAGCTGTGAAATATTTTCTTGTATTAAGTCTAAAAGGCCAATCGATGACATTTAAAACCATTGTTATATTTCAGATGTCTTTTTCAGAGGTCAAAGTTCACCACACTTTTGCAGCCGAACGAATGCATGCGAATGATGTACAACGACTGGTCTAGTCTTGTTTAAGGCAATAAATAATGGATTTATTAAGCACTCTTTTACAGAACAACATTGGCTCCCAATGACTTCCATTGTAAAGACACAAAACCCCTAAGACATTCTTCCAAATATCTTCTTTTGTGTTAAACAAAAGAGGCATTTATAGGTTTTGAATGACATGAGGATGAATAAATGATGACATTTTTATTTTTGGGTGAACTGTCTGTTAGTTCTCAACGTCTCATTTGATATGTGTCCTAATAAACTTTCAATGCTCCTCTCTCTTGGCACCATGTTCATGTTGAAATGAATACTGGATTGAAGGGCTCTCTCTCATCAGGTACAATTATCTGATCTTCTCATCATCTTACGAAAACGCCACGCCTGGCTTCCTCTCTAAAACAATCCATCCACACGTATCATCTCTCCTCCACCCGTTTCGGTCCAGCTCGCTCAGCACTTTACACCGAGCTCTTTTATCTCGCCTTTTCCTCCGTTTTTATTTCCCTGAAGGGTGACAACAACTTCATTATTTGTTTCTGAAGAGCCTCATCAATCGTCTTCCTGTTTTACCTTTCCTCCCAGAACAGATCGACGGATACACGGATACGTCTCCACGAGGGTCAACGGACAAATGAAAGGGTGGCTTTCATCTCAACAATTCAGTTGCTAAATGCCTGTCAGGAGTGGTTTGGTTCCTGCGGTGTAAGGTTGGGGAAGGTGACCTCCGGAGTTCATGCCACCTGGTGGACCTCAATCAAACTGCTCACAACAGGGTCTCTCGAGAAGGAGACCACCTTCAGTTAACAAACACCCTCCCGGATCAATGCACTTTCTGTCAACACACATACGTATATTTAACTTATCACACTTCAAACCGGCGTGATACAAGTCCTGGGTTAAAATATTTAAGAAACGATTAACCATAAATCAAAAGTTATACTGTGGCAATAAAACCATGGTAGCATTTAATGTAGACCTACTGAATTTTAAAGGACTGTTCAAATGATTTATTCACCCGAATTAACATCTTAAATGTGGAATCCTACATATGACTCTTACATCTGTGGAACACAAAGGATGATATATTGAGAAATGTCTCAGTGGTTTTGTGTTCATACAGTGGAAGTCAATGCGGACAGTGTTGTTTGGTTACTAACGTTCTTCAAAATATCTTCTTTTGTGTTTTGCAGAAGAAGGAAATGTATACAGGTTTTGACGTGAGGGTGAGCAAATGATGACAGAATTTTCAATTTGGGCTGAACAATCCCTCTAATTTAAACAGGTTTATTGAAAGAATATTTTTAGATGGTGGATGAGAATCAAAAAGTTTGGGTGAACTTCTAACTCGAATAATTTTTCATTTTATTCTCCCAATTGATTATCTGGGACTGTACGGTAGCTCGTGATTTTTTAGCCTAAAAAGACAAAGATCATGTATAATTGTATGTAAATTGATAGAGAGCCAAGGTGCTTGTAAAGTCTTTGTTCGGTCTTTCAGCATTGTATACCCTAATGACATGACGTTCTTGCCCTCTAGAACAACATCTGACTCAAGCTAATGAGCTAGTGCCAGGGAGGCTAACACATTTGTCAAACCAGCTGGTGTCATGCCTATTCAGGTCAGATGCCCAGAACACGTCGGCACAGGGTGGACATCTCCAGGTTACACACAGACGGGCACATAAACATGAATATGGAAACAGGAATAGTGAAAAAGATTTGTTTGCAGAATAATGTAATTTGTGAGTGAATGTGTGTGTTGGTTATAGAGAGAGAGAGAGAGAGATAGAGAGAGATGTTTGTCTGGTAGTGCTGCGTCCTCAGAGACAAGTGTTTGTCTGGCTTAGATCCAAACGTTCATCAGACATGTTGAGTTCCTCCCACAAGTCCACTGAGACTTCATTTAAACTTTCCAGAAATAAATACACTCACTGTTTGAACTTGATATGTGAGTAGGTTTGTGTAATACTGAAATGTAGGTTTATTGGTCAGTTATACGTTTATTCTAGGTTTTTTTTCTGTATTTGCAGAGATGAAAAGAATGTCTCACAAATATTTAGGTCACATTTTGCACTAAACTTCACTTGCATTGGTTTTGTGTCCATACAAGCGAATAGGTGCCACTGCTGTTCGGTTACCAACATCCTTTAAAACACCTTTTTTTGTCTTTTGTGGAAAGGAAATCATACAGGTTTAAAATGACAAGAGGGTGAGTAAATGATGACAGAATTGAACTTTTTAAGTGAACTAATACTTTAAGATGTTTCGCATTATGATATTTGTTTCATGACAATTTTACAACTTAATACTATATACGTAATGCTGAGTTCACACCAAATGCGATTTAAGCGTTTTTGCGAGTTAATTACATACAAAATCAATGCAAAGACGTGAATAGACGCGACCACGAATCGCAGCGCGATCACCGCCAACGAGCGTCAAACGCGTCGCTCAAGTTGAAATTCTTCAACTTATGCATCGCCTACCGCGAGTTAGCGACTATTCGCGTCTTTGCATGGACTTCGTATGTAATTTACTCTCGCAAATAGCTTAATTTGTGCTTGGTGTGAACCCAGATACGTACAATCTAAAAAAGCATTTTTTTAACCCATAGTTTTAAATTTACCTGGAAAATGTGCAAATTTGACCCAACTATGACTGAAAGCCACACAGCATTTTTTTATGTTTGTTCATAATGTGTACGTAATATTTTTCTGCAGTAATAAGAATGTTTTTAAAGGAGTGAATGTGAACAGCTGTCATGAAAATAATATTGAAGATCAATGGTCAAAATAGGTTTAATAAATTCTATCATCGGCATCTTTCTGTCTCGAAAGACAACGGAGTATCTGCGCCTGGGTCAGTCTGTTGTGGTATTGCAGTGCCTGCAGTGGCTAAACAGTCCAATACCAGAGCGGCAGAGTCTGTTGCAGTTACTACAGCTGAAGCCTGAGACTGCTTCTGTGGACACTGACTCTCTGCCGTCTGCGCCGTCTCTTCTCCTCCCAGTGGTCCTCTCTCTTTTTTTCGCTCAGCTTTGTGCAGGTCCTTATGGCGAGTCGCCATCCGGCACACTCTGCAGCAGCAGTTTCCAGATCCGCAGGATTCAGGCTTCCGGCTTTCAGGTCACGATCAAATAAATGCTCTTTACTTATTGTTATTATTTGAAATTGAGGTGACAGGGCATTTTTGACACGATTTGTGACATTCACAAATATATGCCCACTGAATCCATAAATGCACTAAATAAACAAACAAACATAAACAACCTTTAGCAGCCTGCATGTATTTGCATACATTTACATACACGACATTTTAGGGTCATGGGATGTGGCTCTTCAGCCACCTATTAAAACAAATTTTTCATTATGGCATTTTTCAAAGGCTTGTTGGAATAACTGAACCAGGAGGTTCTCACACATCTCACAGTCTTACAGCACTCTCACCGAATAGATCTGAGACACAAACTGGAATAGCGAGAGATTTTAACTACTGTCACATAAAGCCTTAATGAGAACAAATAACCAGCACAGAACACGCACTCGGAAACAAATATGATGTCTTATGTCAAATGTCAGTTATTTTCACTGTATGCTTATAAACATCATTAGAGGCATGCTGGGTGTGCTGGTATTATAGAGCTAAGTGTACTTTAATGATGAATCTGCCACTGATAACTGATCTGAGATCAGTTCTGCATTCTTCATATAAAACAAAGTAGGTTGATATGGTGTGAAAAATGCTGCAGGCTTCCTCCATCTCCCTTACACAAAAAAAGCACATTTCAAGTTAACTTTATTTAGTATACTTAAGTAAAATTCAAGTATATTAAGTGGGGATGTAACAATATCAAAACCTCACTGTGCAAAAATATAAAGTCAACGGTAGGCTATGCTATTAATGGCCATATTTAAAATGATAAATGATGTGCCATAAGAATCCTCTTTTCTTTATCCTCTAATCATAACGGTTGTTTAGAGGTATGAGTTATAGTCTGAGATGGGTCACATGACCTAAAAATCCCTTTTATAAAGTAAAATAATTGCAACTCTAACCTTGACATGGGAAACATAATTTTTTCAAATTTTCTTTATGTTAGGCCCGGAAGACCTATCGTTCCATACAGTCATGTGACCACGAAAAGATTGAGACAATTTTGCTATTGCGGTAAGACGATGTCATTACTAATATTGTTACATTTTATATTAAGTGTATTTTAAAGAAATAAGTATAGTGATATCAATGTATATCTAGTATACTTGTACGTGTTCTATTTCAATACTACTTGGAACCAAGTTGGTCCACTTGTTAGAATATAAAATTATACTGTTACTTGGCTAAACTTGCCCCTCCAATATTTTGAATTTAGACTGTGATAGCTCAACCGTTAGATATCAATGTATCATACGGTTTGTTCAAATGCGACCGAACTACAGGACCCATTCAACAAACTGATTATTTAATACAATTATTAAAAAGAAAATTAATAATAAAGATGAATATGAACATAAATTAAATAAAATGGAAATTGTTACATTATTGGACAGCCTAAGACAAATCGGAAGTTAGGCACCGGCATGTCTGATGAAACGGTCTATAAGTATATAGTATATAAGATAGTAAAACAGTGTGATTCAACTCATTTAGTATTATTAGTATTTATACTAGTATTCAAGTCTCTGATGGATTTCCCTGTCCTGAGCTCATTACTTCAGTTCCCAGCTACAGTACGTGATTCATTGACCCTCAACATTGCAGAGGCTCTTCAGAGGTAAACAAACACATCTGTGACCACTTCACACGTCTGTTATCTATGAGTACCTCTGTACAAGGGAAGGTCCTCTGCTGTGGCTGTTTACAGCTTTTCCCTTCACAAGTCCCTCTGATTGGAACGCTTGCCAGATCCAGGAGCATGGCTCAGCGGGCGTTCGGTGTCTGATTTTGTTTCTGTCGCTGAGTGTGAGTAACCCTTCTGTCCCTATCATAAAGCTTTGGCTATTTGCTAATTAATTTCTGATAGCATACAGAGATCTCCTGGCCCATGGTGTTCCAGGTTTTAGGGAGCGCCAGCAGTTTTGACAGATGCCACTGCATGCAATGACCTGTGCAAGGGCCCGGCATTTACCAATGAAATAGAGTGATGCCGACTGCCTGTTTGTGTTACTGTAAGTCATTTGTGGACACATGATCTTGTAGAACCATAGAAGGGTTAGTTTTCTTCGAGAGGAGAATATTTTCCACAATTTCCTCCCAATAAATACTAGAAAGATAAAAACAGACACAAAATATATTTTTAAGCTGATGTTAAAGCTTCTTTTGGTCTTATTTTAAGTCATCTGGAGTTCCCCTTGAAAGTTTTTTTTAGGCCTCCTACTGGATCTCAGCCCCCGGAGGAGAAACACTGCTCTAATGATTTAGTTATGTTTTCTATTTTAACTTTCTTATAATTGTCTCCTCCAGCACCTTGAAAATAATATTGTCCTCCCCAAAAGCCATGTGAAAAGTTTACCATAATGATCCATCACTTAGCGGTTGAACTTCCAATTCCAACTCCATGAGGGATGTAAATCGCCTCTCATTTAAATGCGTCTCACGTTTGTGCTTACTTCTGAAAGGATTTCTGTAATTAGCCGTTAGCTGTGATGCTCCGATGCTAATGACTTTATAACTGTTGCAATCATATTTGCCAATGTGAATGAGAAGTTGGTATAATTGCGGACTTTAGAGGTCAGATGTCTTCGGAACTGTATTTTAAAGTGCTTGACAGTACCGTTGACATTGTTCGTTGATGACCAATCGTAAAAATCATGCACAGAATGCATCTACTTTTTTTTGCATATGGACAGGGCTATGTTCATTAAATTGTAAAGTAATAGAGATATCACCTGTCTGACCTAATATAGAATGTAAAGTAAACATATAGTTTGTGACATATAGCCAAACTCTTTTTTCCATTGAAAAATAATAATAAAAACTTGATTAAGATGAAAAGAAAGTGATCCCTGGGCGCTTTGTCTGCTCTACAGGTATAAAATTCTTTCCAGACACATGCATACCTGTCTCCAGTTGACCTCCACCTGAACTGAAGACTTTGTGTTAAGTTTGTGGCGTTCGCTGGCATCACCTGAAATTAAACTCGACATCTTCCTCACCAGTAACCCAAGACGTGTACCTGAACTTTAGCCCTTGAACAAATCCATCTACGTAGATCGCAGGCTTTGATACCTAAAGGCATTCAGAGTTTAAAACTGTCATTGCCTTTAGAGTCAATTACTCACAATATACTTATTATTACATTTGAAACACACTTTAAAAAAGAATAGAGATTAAATATGAAAAAAAGGTATTTATTTAGCTAAAAATAGTACCATTATGAATAAGGCTTAAAGGAACAGTTCACTCAAAAATTAAAACTTTTGACTATCATTATGTTATCTATATGTTTTATAAAACATGTATGTGATTCTTTCTTCTGTGAAACACAAAAGAGATTTGAAAAAATTGTTTTTTTGTCCACGCAATGGAAGTCAATTGGGGCGATATTGTGCAATACTGGTTACTAGTGTTCTTTAAAATACAGTATATTCTTTTGTGTTCTACTAAACAGGTTTGGCACGATATAAGGATGAATAAATGATGAATGAATTAAATTTCTTTGTAATTTTGAGTCTCCCAAACTGGTAAAGGGGGTGCACGTTGGTTTTGCAACCATTTCCCAAATGTATAGTTTTTATGTGTTTTTTAGCATTCAAGCATAAATTCTCACCAGAAACCCAGTTGCAGGGAATGCCCAAGAGACTCCCTTTATAAAAATAGTGTTGTGATATTTTTCCTCCTATACCCCTAGACTGAGTTGATCACAAACCTCTCTTCTAAAAAAGTCAATGGATTATACCAAATCAGTGGATTTTATACTTGCCCCCTAAGGTCTGCATCTCAAGTGTGTGTTCTTGTGTTATATAACAGTCAGTGTGTGCGCCGCTAAGCTAATGTTTGTGTTTGTGTGTGTCTGCAGGCATGCTGTGCTCCCGGTTCCCCAGCGCACCTCACCATAACTCACAAGATGAGAAATGTGAGACTCGGCGGCAGCCGCGTGACGTTCGGCAGTAAAGAGAATGAGGTGTACCGTCATTGATCATCCACACTGCTGCTACCAAAGTGAAAAAAGCAGCCACCTGTAACAGGAACAGCCTGCAGATGTGTTATCATCTCCCAACGTGTCTCCGTCCATCTAAAAAGTATCTAACGCAACAATAAAAACCATATCACGCTTATAATGCATTTAAGGCTCATCCGCAGCTGGTTCCAATGATCCTCTGAAATGCATCCAAGATCAGCGAAACTATTTCTGCTCTGTTTTTTGCAAAATTATACTCTTTTGATCTGTAATGTTTGCTAATAAAAAGTTTGCTTGGTAGCGCAGTCAACCAGGGTTGAACAAACGGGATGTGGCTTAGTCACGGCCCTGAGTGGCTGTTTCATTGGAAACTTGACGGATTTAAAAGATGCAAGAGGTGGATCGGTTGGGTAACGTGGGGAGAAGGCTGAGGGTACATTGACAAAAAGTTCCATGATATTATACTCATTTGTACCATAAATGGTATTTATACTCATTTTAGACTCATTTGTAACTTATCATTTATTTTTTGCAATGTTTGTAATTGATTGTGCAAACTTTCATCATTTCAATTCTTTCATAATTCACTCATCTTCATATCGTTCCAAACCTCTGATTTTGATTCTAAACTCATTTTTATTTCCATATTTTTTAGAAATATAAATATTTCTATGGATGATATAATGGTAGAATGTCTCACGGTCTTCTCCCTTCTCTAGAGGAAGTCTCTGCGGGCTGACTTCTTTCTCTAGGATGCGCTATCGAAAGGCTCTCTGAGGCGACTAATGAAGCCAGCAGGACTTATGAAAAACAACGAAGCAAAAACAAAGAAATAAAGACATCTTCCCTTCGGCAGGAGTATGAGAATGATTGCCCGGTGCGTTCTAATGAATGGTTCTGGCCTTTTCAGTTTTAAAAGGCCTGAAGAAAGAGCATTGAAGCATACAGAGTATTCTGCTCAAACGTTAGATGTTTTTTTAGATGTCAGTGAACATATATATGTGTGCAGGCATATCCCCCACTTTTCATATCCATTACATTCAGAACATACTGTAACTTGGATTAATGTAGGCTTTGTGTAGTAGCCTCTTTGGAAGAAAACAATTTTAATGTATTAGATGTTTACATTTAATTGAAAATAAAAAAGCATGGTTTGTTTTTGTCTGTGTAAAAGTCAATGCGCTCTGCCAGGGGTCTTTTGATTGCAGGGGTCTTTTGGTTGCCATGGTGCTGCTAAAGTGTTCAGAATGTTTTAGCCTAATGCTGTGCTTTCGCTAAGCTATTCATGGGTGGTTGCCAAGGTGTTGCCAAGGTGATTTGCTGTGTTAAAGGTCCGGTTGAACACGCAGTTTCTGCCAATCTCAGTACCTATAAAGTAGTATTGCATACTTTGTATCTTTCGAAGAGTCTTTGGTTTGATCACATTAATAAAAGATAGATACAGCTGAGCTGTGCGATTATTACCGAAAATAGACGACCTCCTGGGGTTGTGCCATAAGTTTTATTACAATTAAGGTTTAACAGAATTATTTTTATGAGATCGTTGGTTGGTACGTTAAGCTGTTTATTTATAATGGACATATATGGGGGAGAAATGCTTAATGCAAGATTGATCACTTTATCCGTTAAAACAGGACTCGACCTTTGCCCTTTGTAGTGGTCATGACAAGGATCTTCCGCTGTATATTTTGAGCTCACCTGGTCGTTGTTTTTTACGTTAAACCTCGTTAAGAGTATTAGAAAGTCATCCGGTTCGGCTCATCGTCTTCATGAACATCAACATTTGCTACACAATAAAAACTTTCATGGTTTGATCGATTTGAGTCAAAAACGACGCAAAACACAGGTAATTTGAGTTTGTTATAGTGAATTCCTATGAAGAAAATCACTTGCTGCCCTCCATCGGCACTTCGTGCAGTGCTGTGACGTCATGTGCAAACAACCTATTGCTTTCCTCGTGCTAAATTAATATTGGGTAGCTGGTAAGGTGTTGCCATGGTGTTCATTGTGTATTTACCCTATTGCTGTGCTGCAAATTATTATTCCAACGTGGAGAACTCTCATCATTTAGAAAAGTAATCTGTATTCATTCATGTCCATAGCACATATTGTGTCAAATGAGTAAAACCCCATAGTTTAAATTTAATGCCAGCCATAAGTAAGAACAACAATAATAGTGACGCTTGTCTTGGCAAACACGGCTAATCGTGCAACAAAAGATGTGTTTGTATACTGTAGTAACTTGGCATCTACAAGTTATTTTTCATCCAGGACAATTCAGAGTGTGCCAAGTGTGCTCAGTCCCTCTGGATATAACTACAGTTAAGTGATTTACTCAAGAGTCTGAGGTGCAAGACATCAATATGCAGTTTGTTCACTTCTGTATCTCCTGATGCAACTTAGTTTTGCTCTGTTACAATTCTTCATTGTTAAGCTTACAGCCGTGGTCTTATTTGGAGGATGATCAATGTTAATGAGGAGTGGCAATGAATAACCAGGCCGGGTCACGTCTTCGCCAGGCCATTTGGCAGCTAGAATCAGGACTGCATTGATTTTCACATTTATCCAAGTTTTATTTGAGGGATTGATTGTGCCATTTCTGCAGATATAGCTAATCTCAGAAGATGCTTAAAATAATTACAAATGTATAGTGTCCGTTTACAAAATTTAAGAAAAATTATAGAATCAAGCATAGCGTCAGTCCTGGCAGGTCAAGTTAGTCTAACTTAAGTTAGCTAATCAATGTTAACCAATATTTATACAACACATACTAGACTACGTCCTATTTAAGGGGCCTTTCTCTGCTCTTTAACCCACCTCCATCCCCATCTCCTCCATGTCTGCCATGTATCTGTCGGATCATTTTAATTTAATCCTGTTAAACTCTCCAGGTGGATGGAACCGGTTGCCCAGAACAGTTTCATTCCGCCAACCTTAAATATTGCAGCGGTGCCTATAGAAATGAATTTATTGATTCCTTATGTCATTGCTCATATATTTCGTTTGTCAGATTCATTTGGATTGGAAACGTGCTTTCATATTTCTGCAACGGTTTGACGGATTAGGCTTTATAAAGCAGCTTTGCTTTTATTCTGCATGTGTTTGTGTGTGTTGGAGAGTATGAGGGCAGACCCTGGCATGGGCTGGGCTGGTTGGATTACCGTGTGCCCTGTCTCATTGTTACCGAGCTGGGATGTGTTTACACACAATTGAAACACAAGCCACCTCACCTGCCTCTCACATACACCCACAGGGTTAGACTTACCAGGGTCTGCAAACAACGGCATTTTGCATCCTGTGTAAGTGTAAATAAGATTTCCTTCAGATATTGTTTTATTTGTTTTTTTTAAACAACAGAGCACATGCAGCAAGGTTAAATCTACCACCTGTATATATCTGGCAGAAAAGCGCGAAATGCCCTTCAAATGCCGAGCTGTGAGAGGTAATAATACGAATAATTAAACACATCAAACATACAACCAACTCCACACTGTTGCCATGGCGATAAGAACGTATCCTCCGACGTTATGATGACTTCCTGTTGGGAGAGGTTTCTTCCTGAATCAAATTAGAGCATTAGAGTTGGCAAAGTTGGTTTTGTTGAATGCGCAGCTTTTCAAACTACGCACGAACGATGTAAAGCCTGGATGTGATTTATGATGCAGTTATCTAGGCTGGGGTGGATATATCACCGACACAGAGCCTGCTGAATTATGGCCCTGCAGATTGTGACGACAACCTCGTGTAAGACAACATATATGGGCCAGAGAAACAAATGACCGAAAGACTTTATGCAACACTATATGCACAAGACGAGCGTGAAAGGAATTTGTAGCTTGTGTTTTCCATCTCATTATTTCAAGTGATATCTTTAAAATAGCTCTGCTGATATGACGGGCATAGAAATTTCAGACTGGTGCAGGATTGCTTATATTGGTTATACGTATAGTCCATTATTTGGGCAAAACAGCATGATGTTTGTTGGTAAGAACAGGTTTTTTGTCATTGTTTGATAACATGAATTGATTTTATCATTGTGTTCATGAAAAAAACAGATGTCTAGCTTTTTTCAATGTGAAAGATATTTCATTTCAAATTATTGTCTTCCATTGCTCAGGGTCCAGGATTTCTACTCTTTTGTGCACTTGGCCTTGTTTACAAGTTTCTATTTTTCTCATTTATTTCTTTTAAACCGATATAATTTCCAGCTTTGTAAAGTTTACAGCATCGCCCAGCTGAAAAATACATTAGAAACCATAATGGTTTCTATTAAAGAGCCAAACAAACTATTCGTATTTCCATTAAAACAATTACAACAATCATTTTGTAGTGTATTTAGGGCTTTATTCCAACAAGATTAATCTGCCAGAAAACATCCCACCAATAGAATCCATCACATACCAGCAGACATCATTATAGTTTCCATTAAAACCAATTCAATTCCCATTATAATCATTAAATCCATAACATTTTCTATTGTGTTTTTCAGCAAAGTATTCTGAACATTAGCATCATGCCAATCTAATACTTATATGCATAAAAACATACCTAGCACATGCAAACATTGGGTAAATAGACAACAATTGAAAAGACTGAGCTTTTCATGTCAATGTACATTGTGATTCGTACACAAATGTACAATTACAAATAAAAAAGTAATACTTAAACCCCGCCCCTAAAACGAACATCACTGGTGCAAATCAGCCACGTCTTAAAAGAGTTTGTGAGATTGTGTTGGCTTTGTGTGCAATTTCTAAAATGTAATTGCAACTATGACTTAAATGTTTTTTGTGACTTCTACTGTATGTTTAAGCTACTAAACATTACCATCTCTCTTTCTGCATTGCAGTCAGTCAGAGAGAGCTTTTCACATTCCTGTGACTGCGTTTTCTTCATCATCCTGTTACCTTCATCCTGGTTCTTTCCCAACCAAATGGTGTCATCATTCAGATTGTGTGTATCTGTATAAGTGCGTTTATACGTCTATGTCATTGTATTTGCATTTAAGAAGTCTGACCTTCGGCAACATTGTTGTCTCACAACCCTGCCTGTTTGAATCCCAGCATTAATATACAAGGTTTTTTTTGTCTCTAATCTCTACGTCTCATGCACACATCATTGGAGCAGATGGGAATCACCAGATGTTCATGATTATAAAGAATACAAAATGATTCCAGATAAAAAAAACAGACTTTTGGCCTGGGTACTGTGAAACAGACAAGGATGCCCTTCATGTACGGCTGTCATTTAATCACAGATGATTATATGGAGAAGTCAAACCGCTGCTCAGCAGATGTTATATAAAGCTGGACAGACAGAGAGAGAGAGAGAGAGAGAGAGAGAGAGAGAGAGACTTTGGTGTGGCAGGACTCCTGGAGTGGGTGATTTTATGCCATGCTGTTCAACGATTGGTTGGTACCTGGAAGAAACTAGTTGATAGACAATAACGAGACAGGATGGAGAGGAGATGTACAGACGTAAATTATGTATGTGTGTGTAATGCACCTTGTGTATGATATTATGGGAAAAAGTTTGTCTTTAATCTAAAGATTTATCAAGAAAATCTAAAAAAAAAATAGTTTATATTGTTTATTAATATTTTAGAAAAATACACACGTGACAGAATATGCAATTATTTATTGATAAATGAAATGAGTAGCTCAATTTATTAATATTTATATTTAAAATGTTTGAAAGAAGACTTTTGATTTTGTCAAATGTGGGCAAAACTGGGAATCAGATTTTTTTCCTGTAAGATCTCATTTCTTACTATAAGGTATAATTTCCCTCTGTTGAATCTCGTTCATCTCCGAAAAACAATTTAGATATTAAAGACATTTCATTTGTGATTTTTCTTCACTAGGGGCTGCCTCACACCAGTGTAATTGCTCTCCTGGAAGATTCCCTAATAAAACCGTTTTGTGTAATGACTGACCCGAGGGCAGTCTTTCAGAAGATAAAAGACTCCTTTGACGTCTTATCTGACCACAACTGTGCTCTTTCTCTCTCTCTCTCTGTGTAAACCGTGAACAAGCGTCCAGAAGTGTGGTGGGTTGAGACCTTCTACATAGAGCCTAAAAAGTCTTCAAAGTCTCTTTGAAAATTCTTATTAGTTCCTTGTTTTAATGGTTATTATTTCCTTTTGAGAAAAGAATAAATTCATATTACATTACATTTTGCCCCCATCACTTTTAAATACAATCTAAATTCAATAAATATCTACTATCTGGTCGGACCTGTATCTGAAAACCTTGTATGAGATTCTCTACTTTACATTTTTTTGTAATATAAATACAGTAACATTGATGTGTATCAAAATATTGTATCTGTACATTACATCTAGTCTTACAGTATAGGCCTACATGACAAAACACTGTAGGGTTAAGCTTCATCTTCAAGGGCAGTACTGAGACAGGAGAGCCGACAACTTTCCAATTCATAGATGAGTCCTTCTGGTATTTGAACCCACAAGCCGCTGAGCCAACACTTAGGCCTAGGAGGTGTTTTTTAATGACATGAATTGAAAACTTGATTTTCAGATATAGCCTGGACTTTGTTATTGCGTTCCTGTAAAATGCAAATACACACATATAACGTCTTGCGTGTGTGTGTGTGTGTCGTCTGGTCTTCCAGGCAGGAATGTCACATTAATGTGAAAGAGGATTCATGACTGACAGTCACCTACAGCCATATTTCACCATCCTGCTCTGAGGAACACTACCAGACGTCATGCCGTTCGACAAATGACTTTCACACACAACTGAAAGGGGAAAAGTTAATCAGGACAAACTTTGATTGCTGATTGGTGGAAGCTGAGCGGTTTCTAGGGGATTTTAGCTGGTTGCTAAGGTGTTTTCAGTTGTTGCTAGGTGTTCTTAATGGTCATTTTGTCTGGTTTCTAGGTAGTTGTTAAGATTTTTTTTGTGTTACAAGATGGTTCATATGCTTTCAGGATGGATGGATACACACAAACAGGTACACACAGCGTCCGGTTCTCACACTTGACCTTGTCGGTCGAAGCACCATGACCTAGTCTGATCAAAGTCTAGAATATCTGTCTAACTGATTTAGGGAGGGATCAGATGACCTGTCTCTCTGACACAGCATTCTCACACCAGACACCTGCGAGACTGTAAGTCGTGAACCACCGGGGCCAATGAAAAATTCAGACTGGTGTGAGAAGTCACTTCTTCCAGTGCAACATGCCCTGTGAGAGGACACATCATAGAAATACAGAGGAAATGCTATTCCACCTTGAGAAACTGATACTTCTCACATTTTCCAGACATTTACGTCCTGTTAGAGCATGTAAAAAGCTCATGTGCGTCACCATCCTGGACTGGCCTGTTTTATGGTCTAAATAAAGCCTAAATTTGATTTTGTTTTTATAAAATTCAGTTTGAGATCTGACAAATTGTCTAATAAATAATCTTGGATGATGATTAATTTTCTAAAAAATTATAATGATTGTTATGATAATTGTTTATACGTTTTAAGGCTTTGATAGATATTACATTAAATTTGGCTTTGTGCTTAATAATTTGATAAATATCACAGATTATGATTATTTATCCTGCTATCAATTTAATTATAAAACCATGATTAGGCAATTATGTAGTCATTGTGACTATTATGAAAATTATATATTTTTTTAAATGAACCCTTATGGCATACCAAATGTATAGTATGACTTCCTTCCTTAGCTGAACAAATATGGCGGCACATTATTAAAGTTGAATCTTATTGGTTTGTGCATGTCATGTGACAAAGAACTAATGAGATTTGTACTGTATGGTGCTATGGGCACATGACATAACAATCCCTAAATAATCTCAAAATATTTAATTTTCCCACAAATGTATAATTTCACTGTACTTTTTGGAGCTTGTCCAAGTTGACCCCTCATATAAGAAGATAACACGATGCTGTTTTAATATAACACTATTCATCCGTGTTCAACTGAAAACAAATCATAAACTGGGAAGGCATGATGGTGTGCAAATTATGAGAGATTTCTGCGAACCATTCCTTTAATATTCCAGCACATATCCACATGCAAGAGACATAAAACACACAGCACATCTTGCAAACACATGTCACATCAACCCTTTTCTCTTCTAGTGTGTGGTTAATGCGGTGACCTCCAGGGTCAGGTGAACTCAAAAGCTCTCCAGGGGTTAGAAACACTCAACCCTCAGGCCATATATGCAACAGTGAGAGGTACAGCCTCTTGACTGAAGGGGATTATGGGATATCACAAGTGTACGTTGCCTTCGTCTGCCAGATGAGCTGTCATATGTCCATTCTCATGGGGAGAACAGAAGAAGCATAGCTGTCCTTGAAAACCCTTTGTGCTGAGAATGTTAAAGGTGTAAAAGGTTGTGTTTTCCATTGCTTTCGTCTGGTCAGGATGTTATTAAGGTGTTTCATTTTCTCTCCGGGAGCTGTTAAAGGACAGAAACACAAGAGAGCCGCCTTTCACTTTGTGTTGCGTAAGGTAGAAATATTCACCCATAGGAACAGAAGCTTGTCACGGGGTAGCAACCGCACTTAACCCCTTTGTACACCAGACAGGGTGTTGAATGGAGCTACCGTATAAACCAACCTGTATTTTTAAAGGTACAGCGTCATAAAATCTTGCCATGGGATGTCAAAGAATTTGGTTCAGCAATGGAAAGGTCACTGATTCGATCGCAGACATAACACATGTTGATAAAAGAAATACAATGTTGGGGAAAACTGTGCCAAATGCTTAAATGTAAATGTACAGGTAAACAAATAATAGAGCCCCTCAATATGTCCAGCCTTAGCCGAACTATATTATTGATTTAAAGATAAAGAAAATCCAATATGAAGAGATGTAAGCATTAAAAACTAGATCTTCACATATTCTGGAAGAAAATTGCATGTGGGTTGAATAGGCAAGAACACAGGTGGCTTTTACGACGTATGTATATATAATTATTGTATAAATAAATACATCACATCATATTCAGGAAGACCACTGAAGAGATAAAACTAGGTCAAAAGCAACTTTGGTGTAATTATACACATAGAGACTTGATCTGAAGTCAGGTGTATTGATCGAGGTTATTAGAAAGGTCACTGCAGTCTATTATAATGTAAATCATTCATTTAAAAGCACGAACAGGTTCTGTGTGTTGCATAAACTCACTCTTACAAACAGATTTACAGTCTTTGTAAATTCGCTGTTATTGTTCTACACGTGATCAATCTAGACTTGTTCTGGCTTTTGTGATGAGTTTCTATGTTTCTTTGCTGCTGTCCTCCTGAAACCTCGTATCTCCATATTTTGCGATTTCTATTTTTTGCCAAAACTGATTATTATGGGTCGCCCTTATGTTTGTCATTAGGTTTTGCAAATATCTAACCAATAAAATGTATTATCCGAGGTTTCGGAAGGACAGCACTGTTATCATCATGTCTTCTCAATTTACATCCATCTTAGGCTGTCTGATGTCTGTTTTAAAGACCCAAGCAAACATGCCTGTTCTGTTGTTGCCGTCAGCATCACTTTTTTTCTCTCAGAAATATGTATTTGTATTAGAGTAAGCTATAATGAAACCCTTCAGTCCGAATGATGATAATTCAGTTTTACAATCTTCAAATAACAAAATAGAATTAAAAATTTTTTTTTATACATTTATAATAATTTACTGTCCATCCATCCATCCATTTTCTTCCGCTTATCCGGGGCCGGGTCGCGGGGGCAGCAGTCTAAGCAGAGATGCCCAGACATCCCTCACCCTAGACACTTCCTCTAGCTCTTCCGGGGGGACACCGAGGCGTTCCCAGGCCAGTCGGGAGACATAGTCCCACCAGCGTGTCCTAGGTCTTCCCCGGGGTCTCCTCCAAAGCTCATGGCCATAGGTAAGAGTAGGGGCAAATATTGACCGGTAAATTGAGAGTCCATGCTGCATCCCAGTGCATGCTGAAGGTCCTGGTTTGAAGGGGCCAACACGACAACACCATCCGCAAATAGCAGAGACGAAATCGTGTGGTCCCCAAACCTGACACCCTCCGGCCCCTGGCCACGCCTAGAAATTCTGCACATAAAAATTACGAACAGAACCGGTGACAAAGGGCAGCCCTGCCGGAGTCAATAGAAATCAAAAGAGTGAGTGTCATTACAATGGGAATTAAAAATCACATTGCATTGTGGAATATGTTATTTCAATGTGTTAACATCTTTATGCTTTTAACATGAATTATCAGTAGTAAAAGAACATGTGTGTTTATTACCAAATATCTAACATCTTCAGGTGGCCAACCAGTCTGTTGGTTTGGGTGGATGGATTTGCTGGGACGCCGGGGACTGTGTGTTTATCTGAATAACGCCACCAAGTGATGAACCCATATACTTGCTGACAGCTCTGTATGACAATGATGGATGCTGATGTTATGACAGCGTCCGTTTGCTACGCCAGCACTGGGTAGGTGCTGAAGAGAGCAGAAGAGAGCTGGCATGCGTACAGAGAGATGCTGCAAACAGATTATCGTGCGGTTCTTTAATCCGGCGTCCTCTTTCTGCGACAGTATTTTCCAAAAGTCATCAAACTCATCTATAAAAATGGTGTCATTTGTGTCCCTTGTAAAAATGATTTGTGAAAAAAATTGCTGACGCCAGCTTTTACTCTGTATGAATAAAGACATGTTTCTAAACATCAACAAAAATGTTTAACTTTCTAAACAACTGATAACAAACTAAAAGGAGCACTTTCTTTCACTTTATAAATACTAATATAAAAATAATATGCAAAATGTCAACCCTGTTGTCAGATCCCGTGGCCGTGTGGGCAGTGCTCCAGACGTCCTTTCCTGATTCTGCCCCCTCTCCTCCTTACGCTTCTTGTCTGTCTATACTGTCCCATCAAAAATCGAATAGCAAAAAAATGTCAACCCCGTTATCATACTAAGTATTAAAACTCTTAAATGGATAATTAAATGTATATCCCATAATAAAATGTATTCATAATTACACATTATTCTGATAGACGGTTTAAAGTAATAAAAAAACATTTAAATCACCTTTTTCAACATTAAAACAAAAGAAATGAAAGTGATGTAATAAAGCTGTAACAGACGGGCAAATTGAAGAAAAAGACATTAGTTTGGTCAAGTGTGTGTCCATAAGACAGCATGATGCCCTGCAGTGGACGTGCCAGGCGTTGTGTAATCACCTTATGCCCACCAGAGCAAAGCTTCCCTGAACACCGCAGGGCAATATGTGACAGACAATGTGAGATGTGCACACATTCATTTGGTGAGCAGTTTGCACACAAGCTCTGACACATTTTGAGCGCAGGTGATGCTTATGCGGGCAAGGGGAGTTCGAATCCAATACATTATTTTTGCCAGTTGCCTCCCCCCTCATTCTGCATGATTTAAAAATGCATTTGTTGTCAGTTGCATTGATATTTTCAAGCAAGCACAGTTTTGCACCACGAAAATAAACTGGCTCCTTTCGTAAACACTGTCTGTGTGAGAGATGTTTGCACCTGGAGACATAATGGCCCTGCTCACTCTATTTAGCTGTCTTCGATTTTCCTCCCCTCTGCTGAGCCATCAAAAACAGCAGAAACTTAAATGGCACAGCATGCACCTCCCTAGTCGTGACGCACCCCGGTATTTATAACACCGGTCATCCATTTTGTTTATGACGACGGAGCGCAGGCAGCTCTACTTCGGTGTTAAAGAGACAGCTGGTGGTCATCAGCGGAACTGCAATTGCAGCTGTTTTGTATTTAAACCTGTTCAAGGGACCTTTTGTCAGTATTTTAAACAACAAGAACAGTATCAAAACGTATCCTAGATGATACAGTGCACATGTATGACATGAAAAGCTTTTTAATCCATAATATCTGGACGTGTGTAGCGACAAGAAGATCCTGGGAGTTAATCTCAGTTCACAGATTTATTGTCCACTGTGGGTCACGTGAGGCGGAAAATCCCACAGATAGTAAATCTCAAGATCTTTAAGGAAAGCAGATTTAGCCCAAAATTGTGGGTACTACATAGAAAACATACTAAATGATGTCTTACGCGTTAAAAGGTTTGTGTGAGAGTGAAAACGAATTAGATAGTAATTAAAATAAACTGAAGTTACTGGAAGGTGATAGAAAAGTGAAATGCTAAATATATCACAGGTCTTGTCCTGGCCTCTGATGCAGAGTGGTAATAAATCCCACAGTCTCATTTTCTATTCACGGACTCTTTTTACATCCTTCACATCGATTCACAGAGCAGTAATTTAAACATGTCTTCCAAAGAGATGGTGTGAAGGGAGAGAGAGAGAGAGAGAGAGAGAGAGAGAGGGAGAGAGAGAGTGCAGCGCCCCAGGTTGACCTTGATTATGGACCATTGATTTGGGTCACCTAAAGGTCAAAATGGCAAATGCTTCCTGTTCTCACGCACACACATGTAAATGTCATCAGGCCAATCCTAACAGCCTAGTGTATGATGTGCATTCTGTGCAAAGACGTTTCAAAATCCCTTTCATAGAAACTATGAATGTCAGTGAATTTCATAACAAAAATATTTTAAACTAAATTAAAGTGATAGAAATTGTGTCATCATGTGGTCACCCTCTTGTCATTTCACACCTGCATGACTTTCTTTTTTCCGCAGAACACAAAGGAAGATATTTTGAAGAAAGTACCCGAACAGCACCGGCACCCATTCACTTGCTTTGGGTTTGTGTCCATACAATTGACCGGTTGGGTTACTTTCCAAAGAAATATCCTCTTCTGTGTTCTGCGGAAGAAAGAAGGTTTGAAATGACAAGGGGATGACTAAATGATGACAGCATTTTTGGGTGACCTGCGACTTTAAGAGTTGATGGAACTTGGTTCCATGGTTAGGCTTTGCCTGAAAGAAGGGAACTGACTTAAAAGTGCAAAAATGCCAATGATAAATAGAGTTAGTTCTGGGAAAAGCTCTACTATCGTTTGTTTAAACGTCCACATATTTTGTGGTCTGCTTTAGAAAATGTGCCTAGATATCGGATGCTCACAGCCAAGTAAAAAAAGGCCTAAATGTTTGCACAAAACAAAGAGGCTTAATCCAGATTCAAATTCATCCAATTGATTTTAAACTTGGCTCTCTGGAGCTTCGACTGTTTTAATGGCTGCGCATATTTTCCGACATTATTTCAAGGCTCAAGTCGACCTCTATTTCTTTAATAAAAAACAAAACTCGCAACAACGTCCGCAAAGGGCGTTCGTTCTCATTAGCACAATTTTTGCATCGTTTCGAATTTGGCTGACTTATAACTTTGTGTCAACACAATTCTTCATTTTGATGTAAATGAGACTATCCCCTTTGAAGCAGAACAAAAATGTTCAATTGTTTTATAACTAATGTTGTTCTGTTACACTGTATAAAATGCCTAGTTAAACTACATAAACACAACAAATAGATCATCGTTGTTTGATTAGTTGTTTATTTCCTAAAAAAGAGCAGGTGTTCTCCGTCTGAAAACAATTTGTTCTGTATTTATTTGTTCTGTTCTGTGTTTGGATGTTTGAACAGCACAGCATGAATAATGTAACCACCTGAGACATTCAAAGGATTGTACATCAACAGCTGTACAGAATTAAAAAATGGGGTCAGTGCAATTAAAATGTGATACCCGCCCTTGTGCTTCATCTGACAGGTTTGGAGAAAGTCTTCTGTGTTTTTTTCCAATGTGTTTGTGCTAAAATGTGCTCAGATATGCCAAGATACCAAAGTCAGAGGGTTGACACATTAACACATACAAATCACATTAAACTTAGCTTTTAAACTGTCTATGACTCTATATTGTATGTTTTTTGTATCTATTTTTTTTTATTTAGAAAGTTGTAAGACAAAAATGAGAATCACTTTTAAAATACCATGGAATTCTACCAAAAGATGAAACTGTGAAATGAGATCCACCAGCAGCATCAGTGCTCGAATTGAAGAGGGGCTGGGGGGATCCGGGACCCCCCATTAGGCATTAGGCACCCCATAACAAGTAAAAAATAGACTTAGGGGGGTACCTCAGATATTTTTATTTGAGTAAAAATGATATTGACAAACGTGATTAAATTTATACAATGGATTTGGTAAATTTTGTGAATTAATTATTTACAATAATTGATATTAAGTTTGTTTATGGGCTAGTTGTCATGTGACTTTAAATTTGAAACGCCAAACGACCGTTCAAATGTAATTTCTGTTCACCAAGCCTGTATTGATTTTTATGTAAGCCTGTTTTGAATAAATATAGTTATGCATATTATGATAAAATATATTGTGTGTTTTGTATACATTGTATATTTACACAAAAAAAGCCTTATGATGGGGACCCCCATAAGTCTTGATTCAATTCGAGCACTGAGCAGCATCATACAAAGAGCTCCATGAAGACTCGTCTTTTTGCAAGTAGTTCTAAACACGGGATGTTTTGTCATACTAGATGCTTCTGAAATGAGCTTTGAGATTATTCATGAGGGAGGATTTCTGCTCTATGGACGCTTGTAAATGCAGTGAGATCATTTTTAGTCTGGGCCACAAACAAGAAACGGATGCTGCTTTGTGAGCCACTAGAGGGCGTCCAACAAAATGTGGCCCTGAATCTACAATGAAAAAATGAAGTTATGAATGACAACAGCAACTCTAACATAAAAAAGAAAATATATAATGTAAAAGAGAAGGTATATGAATAATCAGTGGCAGTTAGGACAAAACAACCTAAATAGTTCAAGGACTTGCAAACGGAGAAATTATATTGTTATTCTAGTTTATTCCGTTTTGCATCTCAATTACAATTTAAAAGCGTCATTAAATATGATCACCACCAGCACACCAACACAATACACCAATTAGGCCACCGAACGCCCTACGCGCTACAGATGTGACGTCACGCCTCACGTTAAATGGGCTACAAATGACGTAACGTTACGTTTGTCATAAACAGGTAGGCTAATATTTACGAGTTATACAATATCAGAGCTAACTAGATGTACAGTAAACTGGCTCGAGGGTTGTAAAT
The DNA here is from genome assembly GCF_947034865.1 of Barbatula barbatula. Classification (NCBI taxonomy): domain Eukaryota; kingdom Metazoa; phylum Chordata; class Actinopteri; order Cypriniformes; family Nemacheilidae; genus Barbatula; species Barbatula barbatula. The sequence continues at coordinate 3,432,173 of NC_136785.1, forward strand.
GAAGCTTTTTCACCTCAGGGATGCCCGGATTTCTTATCATGTACATACGAGGACACATTTTGTGCAGGCGCAGGACAGACACCAGTGGCAGGGATCAGCTCGAGCTGAACGCAAACTTACTTTGGTGCACTTGTAGTCAGCATAACACGCGTTTTCTCAGCCTGACAGTTGCATGGGGCGTCAATGGTAGTAAATTAACACATTAAGGTCATTTTATACCTGCATGAGTTATTTGAGTGCATTTCTTGTTGTTGTTGTTGTTGTTGTTTATTTGCGCAGCGAATCCATCATGGCGGACAAATGTAACAGCAGGTGAAGTTACAACAGGTCAACGTTACATACAGTTTATTGTATTTTTAATCCACGAATTGATAATAAACTTAGGTGTTTAAAATGGGATGGTCCAACAAAACTGCAATAAAAAATAATTAAAGCCGTCATATTTGCAGGTTGTATTAATGGGTATTTGATTGACTTTTGGGTGACTATGTGACATTGGGGTTAATTCAGGTAAATACATTTATTCAAGTCTTTGATAAGTCATCTAAACATCAAAAAGTGTTTATTTACCCGAATTCGTATCCCACGATGATGTAAGAAATATAAAAAGTAAACGCACGTGTTATTTGTCAACAACCTCACTTCTTTTACATTTCGAACCGTTGCACGCGGTACATCATTGCAGGAATAACTTTTAATGCAATGATTCAATGTTAAGGTTAAAACTTTGGTTTGGGGTAGAAGTTGATAAAGTGTGGCAGTGGGAGGGGCCGGAGGGATATTCGTGAACTGAGGAATCGCGCTCGTGGCTTCGCGGGAGGTAACCGATCAATACTCTCCCAATTCCAATGGAAGAAACGCAACTCTGGCTTTAAACGGACGATGAGCTACACGGGCAGAGGAACTCATCTCGGTCTCGCTGTCGTCGCAATATTGTTCTCATTGGGGACGTCGTGGACGTTCCGTGACGAGAAAGAGGATGCGGACAGGTAAAGTGCGCGCGGAGGGCGCTTGGTCTCCAAAGACGCGCGCGGTCAGTTTGCTGTAACCGCAAACTCGGAGGGAATTAAAGTTTGTCTGCTGTGTGGCAGATGTGTTTTTATGAAAAAGAAACAGCTGACGGATCATTTGTGTTATTGCAGAGATGTGTGTTCGGAGAACAACATCGCCACGACGAAATATCCGTGCGTAAAGTCCACGGGAGATCTGGCCACATGCTACAGGTACGAGACTTTTTCTTGGGCTTGTTTTAATGTGCGTGTTTTATTTAATACTGTATTTATGTGAATGTTGCGGGCACTCCGATACATCACATCTTATTCCTGTAGGATGAATGTTCCTATAGGTATCCGTGAATACATTTTAATTTTACGCTTTATGTTCATAATTTAGCATTGGCAGAAATGTCCTGCTGTGCTTTACACGCTTCGTGGTTTTTATTGCATAAACGTGTCTTGCCTGAAGGTCATCTGGAAATATTATTGGCAGGGTAGCTTCCAAGAAATTATTTTTTGTAATAGTTTTGTGTTTAAGATTGAAGTAAGGTCATTGGTTTCATTGCCAATGGCTGGTTTTAGTTTATTAAATGTATTGGTTTACCACAGTTGTGGTTAACATATTTTGGTATTCTACATCGCTAACAATTCACAGACTAACTGTGTTTTGTTATTTTTAGATGAGATGGTGTTGTCCTAACAGTTTTGCTCAGCGAGTGCATTGCTATAAACATATTTTTAGTATGTACATAAAAAAGACTATTGCAAACATGTTCTCAAAGAAGGGACATCTGCCATTTCCGTCATTAAAGTCTTTCTTTGTAATGTTGTTGTCTGTTAGTGCTGTGTTTGTGTCCTGTGAGGCAAATAAAATAATCCTGTTTTCATTCTCCGTGAGCGTTCAGAGGTAGTTAAAGAAAGCTGTTACTCTTTGAAGGTTAGGGATTAGGATGCTGGAACTTTAAGCTGGCTCCAGGTCCAAATAGACCCAGGCTCATCCGATTTACCATGATAACTTAAGCCAGTTTTTATAGCAGGTCTTATTGTTCTGGTCTGGACTGTTATCTGGGGATGGATATTATATTTTAGGGTTATTATGTTGCAGCTAATCCCCTCAATTGAATAGTAATTTGTCTGAAGTTGTTGTAAAAAGCTGTTTTGTTTTCCAACTTTTATTATCTTTTTCAACTTTCTCTCCCTTTTTTCTTTTGTCTTCTCTCTGGATTTTTTGTGGGAATGTGTTTCAGTCCACCTGCATGCCGGAGGTTGCACGTTAATGCACAAACTACTACAAGTCTTTTATTTCAGCAGGCGTTGACGGCAATGCTTTGAAACTCATGCCAAAATCGTTGTTAAGCTTGTTCTTGTTAAACGCTCGGCGTGTGTGGTGCGCCGGCGCTAGTGACCTCCCTAGTCCCCGGTCTCTCGAGCGTGCACGGAGAGCGTTTGTGTGCTGCGTTTGGAGTGAGAGGGCCTGTCATTACCATCTGGTCTTTAGCAGATCACTGAAATGACTCATGGCTGTTTTAATGTGAGCTCATTGTAAATCATCAGGTGCATTTCATTTCATTTCACCCACCACACCTCTGTTAGGTTATGGCTTGGCAGCTTTAAAAGTCATTACACGGTTGGTAAATATTTGTGTTATTGTTCAATTCATGTATTAATGCTTTAATGTCTCCGGTCTTTGTTCATTAGGTTTTTGAGCATCTTGCATTTTACGCCAGCGAGCCGTGGGTTGGTCTCTTCTGTAGATTAAAATGTCAAACGAAGGAGCAGTACGATGTATTGAGATATTATTGTTTGGTTGTGATCCATTTTGGAGTTAAACGGCTGTGAAATCTGGCTTGACATTCTCTCAATCATAAAGATGGGGTCACGATGAAAAACACGTTTGCCCTGAAGTTCAGCCAAAAATTTTAATAAACATGCATGACTTTCTTCAGCAAAACACAAAAAAGTATTTTGAAGAATGTTGGTCTCCAAACAACATTGGCAACATTTCTCAAAATATCTTATTTTGTGTTCCATAGAAGAAAGAGCGATATACAGGTTCTGAAGAGCACATTTTATTTTGTGCTGAGCGTTTCTTTTAATATGGCACAGACAGATGTACCAATTGCTTGAATTTTTTTGCATTCTACTGTTTTCGGACACATGAATCATAAAAGTGATTTGTATGACCCATCAGTCAACAAGTTATTGCGTTGCCTTACTAGCGGGCTAAAAAATGTGCAGTTTTTTGTGTCCTTACTGCATCATTGAGTGTATTTGAGCTTTCTTTGGCTTCAATAACTTCTGTCCTGTCTCTCAAACTACCTACACATGTGTGCTAGTGTAAAGCTATTTTTAGTGCTTTGTTGCTCCAGTATGTATGCATTCGACTGCCAATACGCGATTGCTAAAATGTGTCCCAAAGATTAATTGTGCAGTCAATGCAAGGTTTTATTGAGGGTTTGAGTTTAACAGAGGAAAGCTCGGTTTGCTCACATGCCACTGTGCAGGTTGTTGATATAATGCAGACTAATTTAAAGGCCTGCCGTTTAAATGATCCACACAGCAAACAAAATGAGTTGGCATTATAATTTTTGGATTAATAGATGTATTGTTTCTAAAAACTGGAATCAGGGGAAGTATTAAAAAGCTGGATGAAAAAGATCACGATTAGCCACATATGGGAGGGGTTTCTAAAAAAACGGCACCCTTTTCAGCACTGCAGCGGACTCGTAATTGAAATACGCTTGGTTGTTCTTCCAAATATTTCTGGTGGTTACAGGCCTGTTCTGAGTTCTGATGTTAAAGAATTCCAGGCCAAAGACAAAGAGATCCAAAGACAAAAGCTGTATCGTATAAAACTTCATGGATATCTTTCATTCGATTCCATCGCAAACTCCCCCAAAACAGCCTTGAACTTACACGAGAAGTTCATCTGACCACAAGCACTTGCTCATCGCCAGCTGAAAGCTTTTTAATTATTGGCTCAACCTTTAAAACAAACTAGGCGTCCAGGCACACGTTCTTTCTTTGCCCTAGGCTTCATCTTTATGTCCAATGATATCTCAAGAGAGCGTTTCCAAAAGCGAACGTGAATCGAGACGGGACCATCTATTCATATGATGTTTTTCAGGTCAGACATATCTAAAAGCTCTGTTGAGCAAATGCAGATGTGTCTGTCCTATGCACAGTAAGTTACATAGCTTGAGAACAGTAGTGGCTACCTACTGCTCATTAGATTCAAGGTTGGTTGTTCAGGCAATATAAATTTACTTTCCAAGCATAGATTGTAGCTTATGTAGCAATTCATTTTTATTTAGTTATTTGATAAAGTAGTATAGATTTCGAATATTGCAAATTATGAAAATAAATTGTTAGAACTTTAATATTGGCGTATTTGGAAAAATATTGACTTTTGATCTTTTGTCAGAGAAACTCAAAGATCTTCTTAAGTTTTTAAATATTTTATAACTATTGTTTTTGGCATTGCAATAATAAGTCTTTTTTTGGGTGTTGGTGTAATGGAATGTAGTCATCATGTCATGCCTGAAGCGTGATGTCCTGGCTCACACTGTCTTTGGATGTCACCACGAGGCTAACGTTTTATTGTCAGGGGACCGTAATCTCATCCCACCCTATGCTGAAACCAGAAAGAGAGACTCAAATTGAACTAATGCTTGAGTTGAGGAATGTGGTAATGGTCTTGTTTTTTTATTTATTTGTGGAAGATTTATTTTTATGCTTGTGGTCATATTTGAGTTACTTTGAGGTTAAGTTAGTCCACAGATGTAAATGAGCCGTGATCAGACGGAGCGGTCAAGCCAAGCGAAGTACACACTTTATATCGGCATGCTTCTTTCTCAAATTCGCGCCATGTTTCCTGTCTGTGCATAGCAGAACTGATATATCGCAATTGTGAGTGAGTTTTTACAATCGATCACTTTTAATTTGTGTAGATGTTGCCAGCGTGTTAATCAATAGGACACTAAAACGATTGAACTTTGGCAGCTATTAACACTTTTTCGCATGATATTTGAAGCATGATATTCCCGCCAGTTAAAAACCAGAATACCTAAGTATGATTTATTTCCAACAAATATTTTTTGAAGGTTTTGTCTTCAACATTTAACAGACACAAGCTGGAAGCAATGGATGCAGTTCGCTCTCAGAGGATCTGCCCTTTGGCTTTCCAGTATATTTAGTTTTACGACTTGGTCAGAAATATTACGCAATTTTAGAGTGATTAATACCGTTCTTGGTTAAGTCCAGCAGATGGTTCGTATCAGCGAAAATCTTCATCGATCAGTTCAAGTGCTCATCAGGCAAGTTCTTAAAAATGTTGTCATCCAAACCACTGACCTCCAGCTCATGAAAATCGGCGGAATCAGATATTGGCATTGTTGACCTGTGAATAGAGAATGGCGACTTGTTTAACAGGAAATCCTTTTATATTGTTCTCTGTCTCTTTACGACATCTGTTGGAATTAATGGCAGCGGATCAAACCGTGCTCTATGTCCCCGTCTTTATTTGTGCCATTGTTTTTTGAATTCCTTGTGCATTCCTGTTGGTTTACTCACACAGGACAACTCTTTAAGAGAGTTCAGTGGTTGCTCAGTGGTCCAAATGCTCTTATTTTGACTAAAGTATGTGAATGACACAATTGCACTATGGGTGTTTATTTACCTAAATCAAACGCACCTCTGACCACTCCGACAACACCACTTGAGCATATTAACAGGCCTTTTAACTTGTTGGTATTTATGACAGGGATGACCCCTTTTTTCTCCGACGGTTAATAAATGTCCACTGGAGTTCTCAGCTATTCAATAACCCAACACCGCACGTTGAAGACGTGAGACGAGAGAGTTAGATTGAATGTCTGATTGTTGCCGACGCAGCCAAAGTTTACTCGGGATCATTTGAGAAGAGCTAGTCAAAGCATGGAGAAAACTCAATGCATTACCCAACAACCCCTGGAATTTACACGTGGTGCACACAAGGCCCCGATGGAGTCGGTGATAATCCAAAGAAAGCGGTGCCAGTGGAAAAAGCCCTTTGTTTTTCGCGCTCCTTGAATCATTTTTTCTCCCTGCTTTCTACATCTTGTCACAACGGTGGTTCTCGCAACGACGGGTTGAGCACTGCTGTGTGTACACAGCTGTAAGCTATGAATTTGTGAACTTCTTAAAAATATCTTGAAGAAATTATTCAAGGTGAAAAATGGTTACGGCCCATTTATATCTAAACAAAATGCGTCAAGTTGAAAGATTTGCTCATGCAATCTCATAAATATGATTTTGGCGTGTTATGGTATTGGCGATAAATTGGTCTAATTTGACCAATTATTCAAATCGGTCATAATAAAACACATACAGCTACAAAAAGTAGCTGAGGGAAAATTGACCGAATTACGAAACAACCGCAGTCACTTTGTGGTATGAATGATGTGATCTTAATATTAAACAAGTGCATGTTTTGACTACAACTACAAGCTTGCCGGTCTGTACATGAAAAGCTTTTGAATGATTCAATAAACCACAGTGGTTAGTGAGAAATAAATCTTGCCAATTATGAAAGCGATTTAATGTTATTATAATAAGATCTGATGATGTCACATACAAATAACAGCATCGCTCTTACGTTCTTTCACAAAGGTTAATTTCCTGGGCAGTTTTACATAGTTTGGCTAATAATCGTTGTTCTCTTTCAGTAGTTGGAAGCAATGGTGGTCTGTTTTGTCTCACTGGTCAAACCGATACAGTCTCTTGGTTCGGTCGGTAATGGTTTGCGCATGCAATTAGGAGGTCAAAGGTCAACAACCTGAATAATTGTGGCCTGCTGTTGGAAATCCAGTTAACCATGTTGCAGTTTAACCAAAGTTCTCATCACTTTAGATCTCTGTTTGTAAGAAGCTAATGTAGAAGTTCAACTTTTACATAAAGAAAAGGAAATGTTCTATTGAAAAATAGTACTGTTTAAAAGTTGAGATTGTAGGATCGAGGAGAGAGGGGTTATCGCTAAACTAACATAACTGATGATGACTCTCGGCTCTCAAACACTGTCGCCAGTTGGCTGAATCCTCCCAGCTCGACTTTTGCCAGTCTTTGGGTGATGAATAACTCCACATCTCAGCTCATTGAGAAACGTCTCGGCTAAAGCAAATGTAAAATGTGTCTGTCTCCATTCTGGCATCAGAGATGGCTGGAAGCTTCTCATTTATCCCCAATTCTCCAGTAGTTTACTGAAAAAAAGCATCTTTCATCACACCCTGAGAGCTCGATTGAGCAATGCGGAGTCTGTAGTTTTATCCGAGCAATCTTAGCAGACATGCGGGGGAAGAGAGAGAGAAAGAACGTGTCTTTTTTGTTTTGTTGCATTCCTCAGTGATGTATCAACTCTGGTCTTGCTCTCGCCAACATTTGCTGATTATGCGACATGTTTTAGTCCCTCCATCCCATAATATCCACATCACTGTCTTTCGTCCAGCTGTCACATGATCCGGGTGCGTTCTTAGTGCACAAAAGTACAGCTTTAGACGGAATTTCCAAGTCAGCCATTTATAATTTCCAAGTTGGCACCGGTCCAGATAACTATTGTTCCAAATATTTATAATAATTAAATATATTCATATTTTGGAGAAAGAATTATATGTATTTATTTAATATATGTTAAATATAAATATTATTACTCTTATTTTATTATTCTTTTTTGTGTAGTAAAAAGTTTCAAGTCACGTTGAATATTACCTCAGTTCTGTGTAGAACATTGTGAATGTTCAAAACAAGCTTTTTGTCCTTTTTCATTGTTCTCATGTCAGTCTTGTAAAAACAATGCAAGCTTCAACAAAGCGAAGGCACTAAAAAACTCATTGTATTTTGCCCAGGTGAAACTCTGTTATTCTACTGTACCTTCTTTATGTATGATTTTCTCTGGACTATCATGGCTGTGAAGATTTAAAATGCCTTTTTTGCTTGATGTTTTTGGATAGCCTTTAATAATTTATTCCGTATTGTATTATAGTCTTGCTTCCTTCTGCAAAGAGCCATATGTATTGAATCAATTACATTGCAATGTATTTCGTTCATAAATAAAATTCACAAAGACATATGCATATCTGCTTTTATCTTGAATTCTCCTGGATTTAATGATTCATTTATCATCGATAGGAGACGCTTCTACATAACGAAATCCTTTTTGAGCTCGTATCAGATGAGGTCAAGCAGCAGTATCTGGGAGACGAAGGCAATGATTGATGTTCTCTGAATTTAATAAAGTTTTCAGAAAGAGCCGTCGGCAGGGCTAATGTGAACACTTAATTGATTCGAAATTTGGACGAATGTTGCTTTTGACAGGTATCTTACAAACGAATGAATTAAATATTGTGTATACAGCAGTGTTAAATCTTGACAGACTGATAACTTTGGATTTTTGCCTGAGCTCATGTAATGAACTGGTACAGGAATATCACAGCAGGATATCTCATCCTATGCCAAAGCATTGGCAAACCACCACATTAAATGTCATACACGTCTATGAAGTCGTATATATTATCAGAAGTGTTCTTGGTTATGGCTGTAGGCAATGTATATTTTATTGTCAGTACTATACCATAGCGTGACTATTTATGGTAAAGTGTTTCTGAGTTCAATATGAAAAAATGTCAATCCAGTTTTAAGTTGTTAAACACCTTTGGTGTTGTTGTGCTTGTGTAGAACTGAAATTGTTTGAATATTTGGCTCTATTTATAGGCACTGTTTATATTTTGACGTTCTTGGATGGTTGTAGTACGGTATTTATGGTAACACCGTAGTGGGGAAGTTTAACGTGGAGATAACTGTCATTATAGCGACCCATTCGCTAGTTTTTTAGCTTATTTGTGATTTAGTTTAGAGATCCTATTAATCGCATAAGTCACATAGCTTCTACTTCGCTTAGATCAACAGCCATAAAAGCACCGCACTACAGCCAGTGAGTCTTTCACGGGTAAATATCACCCGCGCTACTCTTTCACAAGCAAAACAAGCAGAATAAATTTGTAAACAGTATCTGAGTATTTTTTACGTAGGGCTGAAGAATGAATTGCATTTGCGATTAAATCGCGATGTGGTGAAATGCGATTTTCGAATCGCAAAGGCTGCGATTAATTATGTGTATGCACAGTGTGATGCGACCCTGCTCCGAGCTGACCAGTACCATCTTTACCGACCGAACTCAAAAACACTGAAATGCATGGAAAATGTGCGGCATTTTCTCCTTTCCCCCAAAGAGCTCGGGACGGAAGCTTGCTCTCTCGTGGTGACTGCGTGCACGTAAGGAGAGCTTGTTGCACCACATGCGCCGCTTCCCGCGCTTATGCATTTAAAAAAATGACCTGTTTTACAATGCAAGTTCCTTTAGATGAGACGTTAAACCGAGGTCCTGACTCCCTGTAGTCATTTAAAATCCCATTGCACTTTTTGTAAAAGAGTAGGGGCGTAACCCCTGTGTCCTGGCCAGATTCCTTCCAATGCCCTTGTCAATTATGGCCTCCTGAAAATCATCCACCTGGTGAACGCAATAGCGCTGTTGTACTGTGGCTGCCGTCGCATAATCCAAGTGGATGCTGCACACTGGTGGTGGGTGAGGAGAGACCCCCTCATGTGATTGTAAAGCCCTTTGGATGTACAGCAATACACAATAAAGCGCTATATAAATGCATCATTCATTCATTCATACAATAGCTTCAGGCTCGACAGGACGTGGCACTGTGGAAAATGTGTAAAAGAGTAACAGCACTTACATAATAATAAAGACAATATATAAGATAATACATAGGCCTATATTAAAAAAGTACATTCTTTTACTTATTTATTTAAAGATTGTCTAGTAAGTTAATAGACAGTGTTTAAGTGCATACAACATGTTTATCATATGTTTATTCCAGTGACTGCATTATCAAATTACTGAGTGTGCTAAAGCCACAGTTTTGTTTAGTTTCTGAGATTAACGACTTTCATGTTACATCAAACCTAGTTGTCAGTGCTTTATGTCATGATAATTATTACACGATTACATGGCTAGATATTTTTTAAATCATTCAATATATTAGTATGATTGAGGTAGTTCTATAAAAATATGTCAATCAATTCATGCATCAATTTATATAATCTTAAACCTGGCCTATAGTTGATAAATCTGTCTAAGATTGCGTTGGTTACCATGATTTATTGATTTTCTTAATTAAATAATACAGAAGATAAGGTTCTTAAAAAAGAATTGCATATTAAATCGCGATCACATGTTGATTAAAAAAATAACGATAAAAGAATAGAGTTCTATGTATGTCACATGAGGTATCGGTCTTTGGTATCGGAGTGTCATTAATTACGAGTAAGAGTACATGAGCTTGGTTTCGGGCCCGATACCGGTACTGGTATCGGTTCATCCATAGTTATTATATAAGAACTCATGTGACATTTTTGGGTTAGCTTTGATTTCTTCAATGGAAAGTTTTTCTTTTTATGAAGCTTCGGGGGAAAAAACTATAATTTGTACTGGCCTGAGTCCTGCCAACTTAATTTCAGGGCCAATAAAGGGAAGTGCAGTTAGAGGTTCATTCATATTACAGCTGCAATCTGTGACTTTTATTGGTTGATATGAACAAAAAAACGTTATTGAGGAAGTATATGAAACATCATGGTTTTAAAACCAATAGTTAAGGATTGTAGCTTTTTGTGAGCAGTGACCTTTTCAAGAAACAATATTAACTAAATGATTTGTATTTTAAAACTAATAGAATCAGTAATGTTCAAAGTAGTTTTTTATTTGTTAAATAAAAAATGAATTTTGAGTTACCTACAGAGGAGACTTTGATAATGATCTTTCTCTGCACCGATGACATCTTTGTTCCAGGGCTTTATGTTGCATATAAACTAGCAAGCTAATTGATATATAGCGTTTTATATATGCCAAACCTCGACCAGATGTAAAGAAGGCACGTGATGAGCTGCGTATAGTCAAAGTTGAAGTAATTCAACACAGGTACCCTATGTAACCTAACAGTATAAATGTGTAGTTGGCTCTTATCCATCATCATTGATTGTACCAGACACAACTTTAGCTGTCCAGACCTGTTAGCCGGGCACTGAATCATCTTCTAATCCATGCGGTTAGTGGGTAGGTCAGATGGGATGTGACGGAGCATGTCGGTAACTTTAACCGTTAAGACACACACGCCAAGCCATGAAACTCTGATTCACAGTTCTGTGGTTTACTTTTTCAATGCTAGCCTCAAGGTTTTTGCTTGACAGAGGACAACTCACCCCACCTTCAAGCTTCTGTAGATCACGGGCGAAGTCATAGATGATGCACCTCTCGCTCATTATTTGCAACTACGAAGGGCATGTGTTTTTATAAACTAGTTTCATTTGAAGTATGTTGTCATGGGTTTATCTACTCATGTTTAGACTAAAACTTCCTCTTTTTGACAAATATTTGTCCCCTGCCTGGAAAGACTGGCGCGTAGCTTTGTGACCATTCGCCTGACATCAGTTTGTCTGGGAGTTGTAAACAGATGTCGAATGTTCAATTAAAATCTGTTTCATCTTTGTTTTTGGCCTTTTGGTCACTAATTGGTACAAAGAGTAGCCAGAGTGCATGAAACAAGGAGAAACAGGAAATGTTGTAAGTCGCGTTGCCCATGTGAGCTCCAGGAATGACAGTATGTGTTATCCTTTGGGATGGTTCACCCAAAAAATGAAAAATTCTTTAATAATTTACTCATCCTCAGGTCATTTCAAAGCTGTATGACTTTATTTCTTCAGCAGGACACAAAGAAGATATTTTGAAGAACGTTGATAACCAAACATCACATACATTTCTCAAAATATCTTCTTTTGTGTTGACAGAAGAAAAAGTCATACAAGTTTCATATAATGATAAACCATTTTGATTTTAATAGCATCGTCACCCTGTTTGTGCCACACCATGCTTATCTTTTTCTGACAATATTAAATTTCCTCTTGCCATGGTTTCAGTGGGTTCATATTGAATAGGTGCCAGTAGTTTGAATTAAAGCTGCCCGGCGGAGTTGGCTATGTAAAGAGAAACAGATGTGTGCATCAGTCTCAATTAAAGCAAGAGGGCCTGAACACAGGTTGATGATGTGTAGGGCTTTGTACTGTGTCAACATGTGCATGTGTGCGTTCATTTGGTTAAGCGTGCTTTGATGGAAATAGTACCCTGGACCTAATGATAAGATGTGAATACTGGGATATCCTGAGAATTTAAGAGGACTGTGTTTTGCATCAACATGACCCCCGCTTGCACCCTCTGAAAATTAGGTTTACATACTCGAGTTAGCAGCATTAAACCCTAAAACTAAAGCTGTAAAATTATTCTGAGTAAACTTTTATTGCTTTTTCTAATGTATTGTTGGAATTGGCTTTTCATTATGATTTTGGAAGGAATTTGAGCGTGAATTTCATTCAGTTGTTGCAAGTTTTATCAATGTGATTTACATTTGCATACATCTATACGCATTTGGCAGACACTTTAATCCAAAGCAATAAACAGTGATTTAATGCTATACATTTTTATGATTATGTGCATTCCCTGAAGAAGGAACCCATGAATTTGGCGTTGCTGTCGCTGGTCTCTTTAAAAAAATTGGAGGCAGGAAAGCTTGCAAATTAATAACAATTTTGCAGGATTTGAACGTTTTCCCACATAGGCAATAAAATATTGAAAATGAGAATTCTGATTTAAAAAATAAGAACATTAATGTGAATTTTGTGTGATTGATGTACCACGGGTGATTAAATCAAACATTGTGATGTTTATGTGGGTATGCACAGGAAATTGTACATGGTCTTGCAAAACCGCAGTCTGCGTTTATTCTCTTTTAGATGGTTAACCATATGCCTGTTATGAGATTTACAGCACATATTTCACTGACTGAATGTTTGGCTGTTTTGGTCTTGCTTTTTTACACAGTTCGCGGTAATTTTAACTCTTTATTTAGTCTCCCATTAGGAGAAAATATAATTTATCAGTCCTTTAAGGATTTTAGCCAGTAAAAAGAAACGTTATGGACAGCAAAGAGCCACAGTACCAACCTCTTCTATTGCTAACAGCTGGATATTCTAAGTTAATAAAGAATTTGCTTGATGTAGCAAATTTTGACGTGACTGACATCGTAGCGCTATTGTAATCGTGTACGCTTCTGAATTTGAATATTTTTGTCCGTCAGATGGAGTTGCTGTAAATGCCAGGTCATGCATAACTCTGGCACGTCAAGCTGATCTCAACTAGACATACGGGTCTCGGTTCTGGACATGCACATCACAGTCGTCTCGTTGTTCTCTAACTCGAAAAACGGTGGACATTTGATACCTCGTAAGCCTGTGACTCTGTGAAGGTTAGATGTGTAATGTGTGAGAATACTTGAACAGTGCCCATCTTTAAAATTGCCTTGTTGATGTGTAGAATGTATATTTTCCCCTTAACCGATTTGTCCTGATTAGGTGTTTTTGTAAACTTTTCATTCTCCAGGTCAGTGCCTGGGGACCAGTTACCATTAGATCCGTTTTTCAGCTTTTTTTTTTTGATACATTACGTCCATCGTTTATTCACGTCCACCACCGCGCGTGTCCTCGGGCATAAGAAAGTGTCGCCGTTTATAAGGTGGTCAGTCCGTGCACTTGACGTTTTCCTGGAAATTTCGTCCATTAGTGAGAAAATGGGCTGCCTGTTGACGGCTTCAGTAGTGAAAGCAGTCTCTCCACAGCGAATATGGCCCTGGGCCAGGGGTGCAGTATGGTTCGAGTTAAAAGTATAAAGGCGTCCGTAAAAAAGGGATGTCCGTAAATGTGGGCTCTGTTGAACAACTTATAGACAGACATGTTCTCTGTAATTTCCGGGGTTGTCAGGGTGAGAGACATCACGCATATTCGAGACAGTGCCAGGCCTGCTTAACATGCTTCTAAAGATACCTTGACTTCATCCGCCTGTCATATATTGAAGCCAGACACTCCAGCTCTCAGCCTTGTTTTGCTGGGGCCGTGTTCGAATCCAAGACGACACACACATCTTTTCTTTGTTTTGTTTCATTAACCTTCTCTCTAGAAGGTTTTGCCTAGTGTTTAGATCACGCTGATAACGAAATTGGTTACTGAGTGTGAAGACACAGATAGACATCGCTCCATATCAAATTTGTGTGACTTCTGGCCAAAGCGAGATTCTGAACTACATCTAACTACAACCACATGGGCTTTGGGGGTCCTTTCTACAACCATCGACTCTTGTCAAGACTAAATAATCAAACCTTTTTAATGCCAGCAAATGTGCAAAAACTAAAATGAGACCTTTTCAGTCTTCGGTTGTAATTTGGATATTTTAAAACCTTCGAAAAACAAGACCTCACACAATAATGATATAAATATTTGGCATTTGTGGGTTGGCCAGAGTGTCATTCAGGGCCAAAAAGTGTTTATCAAAGTGCTTTATAGAGTCTGTTTTCAGTGACATGCTAGATGTGTTTGGATATTATCTTAAGTGTTTGATAAATATGAATCTCTCTTTAATATTTGGAAATGTACTTTGTTGTGTAGTTGCAGTTTGTCGACCATTTTAATATAATCTGCATCTGACAGTGTTTCACTTGAGAATGTGCAACTGAGCATGATGTGGAAGTTAAATTTAATTAAACCAACCGTTCATGCAAGTTTAATATATACATAATTGCTTGTTTGAGATGAGACTAGACATGAATAAGAATTGTTGAGAAACTGCCAGGCTGTGTTTTTTCTAAATTGTATTTTATAACAGATGTTTACATATCGAATCCTGGAGAGGTGAGGTCTCTGAGTCCCGACATCTCAATACAGGGGTGCCTCAGGGCTCAGGGCTTGGACCGTAACTCTTTTCCGTATACATGACATCCTTAGGTTCTGTCATTCGGAAACCTGGCTTTTCCTATCATTGCTATGCGGATGATACACAACTCCACCTGTCATTTCAGCCTGACGATCCGACTGTTTTGGCACACATTTCAGCATGCCTGAGTGATATTTCGCTAAGCATGTACTGTAAATACCCTTTTCAGCATATTAAGGACATTTCTAAAGGAAAAGATACTTAACAAAATTGTAATTTACAAATATTACCCATATTTTGATATATAGTATGTATTAGACAGGTTTTTGAGATTTTACATTTGGGAATGATTGATCACCACTGGGACACCTGACCTTTCTTTAAGGGATGGTTAAGCTAGAAATCTTTCATCATTTAGTCGCTCACATTCCAAACCTGTATGACTTCTTCTGTAGAACACAAGAGAAGATTTTCTGAAGAATATTGGTAACCAAACAATATTAGACCCCATTGACTTTCATTGCGTGAACATGAAACCACCGAGACATTTCTCAAAATATGTTCTTTTGTTTTCCACGGACGAAAGCATCATATACAGGTTTTGAACAACACGAGGTAAAAAAACAACAGAATTTCATTTTTAGCTAAGATTACGTTTAAAATACTTTTAATATTTCTTCATTTTTAACGTTCAACATTATTTTACTTTGGAAACATTAGTTTCTCACACTTGGATACTTGTGCGATAACATCACCAAAATCCCCCGAGTGTTTCATTTAAACAGTCATTTACTCATGTTTTTTTTCAGCTTGACCTTTGTAAAGTGCCCCATGGAGATTAAACCAACAACCCTCGCATGACTAGAAAATTCAGAAGCCCAAAGATCTGATCTAGAATTATTGTGTTACAAAAGAGCAAAAGCTACGCGATCAGAGCCTGTTACACACATCAACCTGTGCACAGCAGGTCTTAAGAGTCATATCCTTTTTCATGACAAATCGCCTTGTCCTCTGTACCTCGTACAATTATATCATAAATGCCAAAGTCAATCCAGTGTGTTGGGTTTATTTTAGAATCCCAAGGCAACCGTGCAGACTGCAACTGGACTACGCAGAATCAAAGACGTGAACCTAACAGGAAAAACATTCCTCTCCAGACTCCCACCACCAAAAAGAAGACAAGATGAATTATACCTTGCATGTGAAGTTCCTTCAAAAGATTATCTACAATTTGTGATAAAAGGTGTTTTTGACAGTTTTCTCTGATCTGCGAAGCATCCAGCAGTTCAGATATTTTTAGCATGGGAAAGGAAGAAGGATTATAAAAGAACGATAAAATATAAAGAACAGAAAGGTATCCAAGTGTTTTTCAGAGGTAGCTTTACTTTGTTATTTATGTCTTCCTGTAACAGTATTCCCAGAAGGCTGGGTGTTTTGGAGACAAAACACTAGTATTTTTCGACAGAAATCCTCCTTTCTGGAACGATCTTATGAACTTTTTCTGGCATCGACTTTTATTCTCACAGCTCGGTTGAGTAACCGGCGTTACATGGCAGGCACTTCGCTAACCTCTGTGGTGAAGATCAGTTTATACTTAGAAGTTCATGTTTTGACAGATAACTCGCTGCGGTTTTGCCATTGATTACATAAAGCGAGTTATCGGAGCAGATCGACCAAACATGACCCCGTTCTACTATAACACATTGGGTTCTTGAGATTGTATTCTTAGCTCGTGTGTTGATGTTACCAGAACAGCCAAAGAACTGTGATGGATATCAAACTCGCTAAAAATTCAAAAAAGATTTGGGGGATTCCTCATTATTCTAACATAATATGCCCAGGGGTTTAACATGAGCCTTCGTGAAAATAACTTATTTGTGAGGTATATAAACCTTTTGAATGATTGTTGCAATAGTTGAGCTTTATGACTGATATTTTGATGTTTATGTATAGGGTAGACTTTCCAGACAATTCCCAACGATGATCGCATGTGTTTACTGGCTCCCTGTTTTTTGGCTGCTTTATTCGTGAACGGATCATAGACACAAACATCAGAAAAGACCAAACTACGTACAGTTGTTTAAAACTGCAGACAGATCCAGTCATTTCATCCAACCAATATGTTAAATGTAGACGGCTTCTTTTGAGCTGTTTATTGCGAACAACATAGAACAGTCCAGGGAAATAGAGAAATTACTCTCAGAGAAACAAAGAAATGACTCGACACAGATATTGGATTTCTTGAGTCTCTCAGGTTTCCTGAAATATGTCCAGCTTGCCAGTCTTGCAATGGAATTTTCTCAGACTTAAATTTCTTTAAAGCCTCGTCTTCCCTTTTCTTTTTTTAGATGTTATATCATATGTTACTAAGTATATCCTTAATATCCCTTTTTTTTTGTCAATAGAAAAATAAATGAATCTTGTAGTTTGTAAATTGTGGTACACTTAAAAGAAGGTGTTATAAAAGGTTAACCATTTAACCAAATTAACCATTTATGTATGGTTCCCAAAAAAACATTCATGCCAAGAACACATTTCTTTCTTACCTTTTCATAATCTAAAGAACCTTTTTCCACTAAAAAGGACCAAAGGATGTTAAACAGACTGGTTCGTTGGATGTTAAAGATGGGGTAACACACAGTTTCTGCAAATCTCATATTAATCTTAAGTGCGTATACAGGAGAGATGCACGATTAGTCGTTAAAAGATTCCTCACGGCCTGGTCCTCTTTCGCCCTTCCATGTTGACTCTCCTCTCTTATGCTTCCGGAGCTCCTCCGTGAAAGATGCGAGACCAGTGCACATGCAGCTGACGCTTGTTATCACTCCCGTCACCGGCCTCGCGCCGTTCCCTCACGGCTCTCGTCCCGCCTTGCTCGCCACAACTGTGTTGGTGTTAATCATTGGTATCATTCTTTAAAGATCTCTTCAAGCCATCTGTAGATGTCAGGCAAATTGATCAATCTAAAGACCTTTAATTGCAGATGTCACCTTTTGAATTAGTTTGCTCGGTGGATGACGCGTGGGCGTGCTTTTTCGGGAGAATGGCCATTAAAAGGAATTGGATCCCTGTTTAAACTTTCCGAAACAAGTTGGAGGTTTGGGGGAGTGTATCGAGCACAGAAATACTACGTTATACGTCCAACTAGTTTTTAACAAGTTGACCATGTTAAGCATGAGAATTCAGTACGTTTAACAGTGTAAAGATGTCAGAATGCATGAAATAGCATGTAACCCCATCTTTGAAGGCTCTTACAGGCAAAAACGGTTCTTGTGTTGCATTGTGTAGCGTCTTTATAGCAAGGGATATATAGATACTGAATTTAAGAATATCATAAATAAATGTATATTATTCATAAAAGTATAATTTTTTTTATTGCAATTTTATTTGCAGTATGTGTTTATTATTAAAATTATTGAAACCCGCTGTCAGACATAAAGTACTTTACTACTGCCCTTAACCCACACTAATGTACATTGTGCTTCTCAAAAACATATGGCTTTCATTTTATTCTGCAATGTGACAGTGACTCAAACTAATTTATCATCTTTAGTCTATGTAGGGCAATGAAAATTGACTTTAAATTGAATTGCACTGTCAAACACTGTTTCAAATAAATTTGATTTACAGTAGTTGCTGATTAATATAAAGAGAGGTTAAATATAACTGGATTATATGGTGCCAATGCCAACATAAGGCTCATAACCATCTTTCTGAATGTATCATAGCTTAAGCAAAATTGAATATAGACAGTGCTTAAAACGAAAGCCAAATGATTGCTGTAAACCCGATTGAGAACCAGAGGACTTTAGTCCGGTGGGTTACCAGGAGCGCACAGACTCCCTACCCTCATAAAAGAGCAATGGGTGGTGTTACAGTACGCAGGCGAGAGATGGAGATGTGGAAAACAAGGACTCACATCTGGGGCCAGTGTGGAGGAATGTGCAGAGAGTATTTTGCGTGTGTGTCAGATGCTTGATCAGTGCTACATTATCAAGATTCCTCTAAGCATTAGTGCAAAGAAGGTGAAGTGGCTTTCTGCGTCAAAGCTTCATCAAAACATTCAGACCCCCCCCTGAATACGAACAAGCACACACGCACATTTGGCGCACAAGCACAAAGATCGAATCAGTTTTCACAGGTCCATGTCAAGAGCACACGTACGATTCACAAACGAATGAGACTGGCGTTTTTCATTAAAAAGATCAATACTCTTGTAATATTAAAACTTCAAACAACCATACACATTCACCAGGCCTGTGCTGAGTTATACACTCATTATATATAGTGAAATGCTAATGGATGGCTGTGTAATTTAAAGGTTCCAGCTGTAGAGCTTTTAGCTTGAGGGGGGAGAGAGATGCCCACCATGAATTCATATTATAGTTCGACCGCACTCCATGTACAGCTGCTAATGACTCAGGCACCAGGCCAATGATCTGGATGTTAATTATGAAATACATTTTGGGTGTCTGTGTTCTCCAGCTGTGAGCTTTTGAAGACTTTTACCGCTGTGCTTGATAGTGGTCCTCATTCAGAAGATTTTCCCGGGTTTCCCAGACGCTTTCAAGTTTAAAGTGATTCAATTAAAAATTATTTATGAAGCCCTTGTCGTGGGTTTTGCAGGAAAAGCTTTGAAGAATAAGTAGTGGAGACATAAAAAGTATTAATATAGAAATTAAATAAATAGTGAAGACACAAGAGAAACATAACGGAGACAAAAGAAATCTTAGAAAACTGGAAAATTATGAAATGAATAGTAATACAGGATAGAACATTATACTACAGCCTTTATATAGTTTACTTCATATATTTATTTATTCATGATACAGTTTGTTTAGCAATTCATATCTTAAAAACATAACATACAGCTTGATTTACATACTGACTTTAAATCATTATTACAAGTCTATCCTTGTGAATGGGGTATATGCACACGGAGCTCACATAGCGTCCAAAGGGAGCAATGGTATTTTTCATTCGGTCGCTTGATGCATGTAGGATTCTGGTCAACAACGTAAATCAAATCATCCAAACACTACGTCATACATCGACAACCAAAAAGGAGATTCGCTTCAGGCTACCCGTTTCAAGCTACCTTCAGAAATATGAAAAAAGCGAAGTAAACTTTTGCACGTACTCAACACTTGATCACAGAGGTGCACTGCTCAGCTGAATTCTAACGTTTTCTTACTAAACACATCATTATCAATTGGTGAAAAATGACCTCAGCTCTATGAGAGGGGATCGTGGTTTAGCTGGCGGAGAGATTTAAGCGGAAGTACGTCATCGCCTTGTGTGCATATACCCCATTGTGGTGAGACCCCACCTTCACAGTTTGCACCTTAAATTCAATTTGAATTGAAGATAATGTTGATGAACGCAGAATCACATGGTATGTTTCTCAGTGTGTCTGGTATAAAGTCATTATATTGTTTTGTGGTGTCTGTGTGTGTGTTTACTTCAGGCCTTTACTCGGTTTGTTTTTAAGGTAATTAGAGATCCAAGAGCCCAGCATGTGGGGTTGAGGTCACACTAATCCGGACCTGATTTTCTCCTGGTAACCAGATCTCCATCAGCCTGGGAAATCAAATAAACAGAACATTATGAAAGCACAGGTGCTACCGAAGCCGCTAATAACATCTGACGGTCTTAATGGCTCTGAAGAAGAAAGAACTATGTGTGTGTCTGTGTAAAACCAAATGAGACTCATGGTAAATGCACCTGTTTTTGTTTGCTAATGGTCTTGGAATGTCACCGCTCATTCATTGAGTTCCCGTGCTTTGCGTCTTTTGTTTACCAGAAGTGTCTACGTCTCTAATGAATCGAAGCAAAACATTCTCGGGTCAGTTTTGGGCTGTCTAACATGTTTCAGGACTACCTGACTTGCTAGAATAAGTCAGCTTTTCTGTTTCACCTGTGATTAAATGCACCTGTGACATCACCAGAAAGATTTATATTGAACCTTTCTCTCTCTCTCTCTCTCTCTCTGCCTCCCTCTCTTTTTCTCTCTCCTCCTTATATAACATGGAATAAGTTAGAAATCTTTCTGGGTGAATCAACCTGAACTAATCCTTTTCATCCAGTTTTAAGCCTCCTGAGGTCGTGTTCACATCTGGAATTGTCCCCTGACACATGCAGACCATATCAGAATAATCAGACCACACTGCGATACCCCACTACTTTTCAATTTGATCTTATCTTTGTGATCTGGCCCTGAGAGGATGTTAAACAGTAAATGATGCTGTGGTCTGCTATTGCAACGTGTTTTATTTCTTCATTAGTTTTTTCTATTTTAATAATCTACTAAATTAAAACATCTGGATTTTGCGCATTTTCTAGCTGCTATACTACTTGCTATCAAGATAGCAAATAAAGAACGGTGCAAAGTTTGTACAAATGTTATTGGTTGTCCTTCTTAAAAGTGTGAATGTAAAATATTCTAGAAATTTTGTTTAGATTTACTTAAAGGTCTTTGGAAAGGCTGTATAAAGACATTTATATAGTAGTCTTTCCTACTATGGTGGTCAATGGTTGCAAGAACTCTTCCAAATATATTTCTCTGTGTTCATCAGAACAAAGAAATGTATAAAGATTTGGAAGAACTCGAGGGTGAGTAAATGAAGACCGTTTGCATTTTTGGGCGAACTGTTCCTTTAAATTGACAGATATAAAGACAGCTATACAACAAAGCCTCAAAGCTGTTGACCATACATCTCGATACACCTGATCCTAACCAGGTCCACAATTTACCTTTGTGTGACTTACTGTATATAAACAAATGTCAGCATTCTTTGAAATGTTGCCTTGTAAATCAACCAAACAAGGAAAACTACTGTAGTCTCTGAACAAAGCAAAAGATCTTCAGATTTATGGCCAAACTCTTATGATTTGGGCCATGAACCCACAACAACCCAGCAATGTTGGTAGTTTGCGCATGTAAAAGATGACAACTATGTCTTTTAGAAATATAAGAATCTAGCACATATTTAAACACTTTAATAACCGGTTTCAAGCTTCTTTCATGTGCAGAAGCATAATGTTATGAACGTGTACAGGTAGTGTTAGGACTCTGTCCTTCCTGTCTCGAGCTTTCTAGCTCCCTGGGCAGAGTCATGACATTGCCACGTCTTTCGTGTTTCTGTAGTGTTATGTGTGGAGACATGTGGCTTTATGTTGTTACTTAATGCCACGTGTCTTCCTGTTATGTCTCTAAGCCCCACCCTCCTATCTCCTGTTAGGGTTTCATTCCCATCGTCTGTTTTGTAATTCACCTCGTTAGGGTTTCATTCCCATCAGCTGTCACCACTCTCCCCATGTAATCACTCCTCGTTAGTGTCTCCCTTTATATGGTCTCAGTTGCTCTCTGTTCAGTGTTGGTGCATTGTCTTTATCTTTTGTCTTATGGCTATTGTCTCACGGTAGTATCACAGTTTCTTGTCGTGTTGGACTACCCTGTTTCCTGTTTCGGTTTTGTGAAGTGTTTTGTTTCTAGTGTTTGTTTTCTAGTGTGTTTTTGTTCTTGTTTTTCCCCATTGCGGGTGTTTGATTTAATAAACATTTATATTTAACCCCTCGTCTGCCTGCATCTGGGTTCTGTCAAAACCATTTCGTGACAGAATGCACCAACCCATAAGAACCCAGCAGGCGGCGATTTTCCCTGCAAGGCCTCACCAGCCTGGTCCCCTCTCCAGCATTCGCCAGGGGAACTTGGACCGGGACGAGTACCTGGACAGGTTCCTGGAAGCCGCAGTGGAGGAGCTCTTCGGGGAGGAAGAGGTGACGGCGGCATTCAACAGCGGACTGAGGGACCCCCTATCGCCTGCGGAGATGAGGAGGCTGAGACCGCTTGGCTTCGAGGGTGTGCTCCAGTTCGCCATGAGCCGACCGGAGCCCAGTGTCTCCGTCTGTCCGAGGTTGTCTTCTCCGTTGGGCCCCATCCCAGAGGATCATACCCTGGAGCTTGGGGTGGTGACCACCACCGCACCATCAGCCTCGGACCCTGCAACCTCTTCACCACCTACCAGTCTTCAGGGCAAGCGTGGAAGGAGAGAGTCCTGGGGGTCCTCTTCGGAGGCCTCCAACGCGGAGCCAGCCCCGTCCTTCACCTCCTTCCTCCAGCCGACTACCAGGAGATTGGCTCGGCAGAAGAGGAAGAGGCAACGGAGGGGGGCACGTAACCCAGCCCAGCCGGCGCTCCTGCCGGTTCTCCAGCCGGGTTCACAGCCAGCGATCCAGCAGGCGTCCAGACCTGCCTCTCCGCAGGTTTCCAGACCTGCCTCTCCGCAGGCGTCAGGACCTGCCTCTCCGCAGGCATCAGGACCTGCCTCTCCGCAGGCATCAGGACCTGCCTCTCCGCAGGCGTCAGGACCTGCCTCTCCGCAGGCGTCAGGACCTGCCTCTCCGCAGGCGTCAGGACCGGCCTTTCCGCAGGCGTCAGGACCGGCCTTTCCGCAGGCGTCAGGACCGGCCTTTCCGCAGGCGTCAGGACCGGCCTTTCCGCAGGCGTCAGGACCGGCCTTTCCGCAGGCGTCAGGACCTGCCTTTCCGCAGGCGTCAGGACCTGCCTTTCCGCAGGCGTCAGGACCTGCCTTTCCGCAGGCGTCAGGACCTGCCTTTCCGCAGGCGTCAGGACCTGCCTTTCCGCAGGCGTCAGGACCTGCCTTTCCGCAGGCTTCAGGACCTGCCTTTCCGCAGGCATCAGGACCTGCCTTTCCGCAAGCATCAGGACCTGCCCTTCGGCAGGCGGCCGGACCTGCCCCTCCGCAGGCGGCCGGACCTGCCCTTCTGCAGGCGGCCTTCCAGCCGGTGCCTCAGCCGGCCTTCCAGCCGGTGCCTCAGCCAGTTCTCCGGCCGGCATCACCTCAAGCTTTTTTCCCCCTTGGACACACACCTCTCCCTAGCCCCTTCAAGTCCCCGCCGGTCTCGTCCGGTTGCTTCAAGTCCCCGCCGGTCTCGTCCGGTTGCTTCAAGTCCCCGCCGGTCTCGTCCGGTTGCTTCAAGTCCCCGCCGGTCTCGTCCGGTTGCTTCAAGTCCCCGCCGGTCTCGTCCGGTTGCTTCAAGTCCCCGCCGGTCTCGTCCGGTTGCTTCAAGTCCCCGCCGGTCTCGTCCGGTTGCTTCAAGTCCCCGCCGGTCTCGTCCGGTTGCTTCAAGTCCCCGCCGGTCTCGTCCGGTTGCTTCAAGTCCCCGCCGGTCTCGTCCGGTTGCTTCAAGTCCCCGCCGGTCTCGTCCGGTTGCTTCAAGTCTCCTCAACCTGTCCCACCCTTTTCTGGTGTCCCCAAGGTTTGGCCTCCCATTCCCCCACCCCCCCTCCCATGTTTGTTGTTTTTGTTGACCCACCCGAACCCCTTCATAGCCTCCATTATGTTCCCCTTAGTTTGTTCTGTGTTGTGCTTGTGGTGTTTGTCTTTGTGCTTTGGTGTTTTGGCCCGCTGAAGTTTCTCCCTTGAGACGCCATGGGGCGTTTCTGGGGGCGGGGGTAATGTTAGGACTCTGTCCTTCCTGTCTCGAGCTTTCTAGCTCCCTGGGCAGAGTCATGACATTGCCACGTCTTTCGTGTTTCTGTAGTGTTATGTGTGGAGACATGTGGCTTTATGTTGTTACTTAATGCCACGTGTCTTCCTGTTATGTCTCTAAGCCCCACCCTCCTATCTCCTGTTAGGGTTTCATTCCCATCGTCTGTTTTGTAATTCACCTCGTTAGGGTTTCATTCCCATCAGCTGTCACCACTCTCCCCATGTAATCACTCCTCGTTAGTGTCTCCCTTTATATGGTCTCAGTTGCTCTCTGTTCAGTGTTGGTGCATTGTCTTTATCTTTTGTCTTATGGCTATTGTCTCACGGTAGTATCACAGTTTCTTGTCGTGTTGGACTACCCTGTTTCCTGTTTCGGTTTTGTGAAGTGTTTTGTTTCTAGTGTTTGTTTTCTAGTGTGTTTTTGTTCTTGTTTTTCCCCATTGCGGGTGTTTGATTTAATAAACATTTATATTTAACCCCTCGTCTGCCTGCATCTGGGTTCTGTCAAAACCATTTCGTGACAGGTAGTTGACGAAGAAACCATTCATGTGTTCTGTGGTGTGACGGTAAAAACGTTGCTATTTTATGTTGTATATATAAATATAAATAATATAAAATAATGTATTATTTTTTTGTTTTCTGAATGTTTGCTGTTACACCATAGGACACACGCTACTGTTTATTTGTCAACTACACGTTTAACTAATATGTCTATGAGCTTTTGGGAAGACAATAGTAAAGTGTCTTTTAGAGGTCTGGCCTCCATCAGCCTGTCAACTGATAAACATTGTTAATATAGGGAGTGATTCAGTGGTTTTACATCAATATCTGCCATGCTGTTAAATGCTGCTGTCATTGACCTTATGTTCTTGTTACTTGGCTGTCTACATATACAGCTAATTGTTTAGCCACACAGACAGGTGTTTGGTTTAATGTTTATATGTTTTCCAAGCGATGTGTCACATGAATAATACGCACCAAGTAGTCGTAGTGTATAGCGTCCAAACGAACATCTGTGGTATCAGAACTTTTGTGAAGTTTCGTATATTTACGTAGTTTTGGATCGTGTGATGTTTACATTGTAGTTTGATTTTATGTTTAAACATTTCTGCCTCTGTTTAGAACATAATGGGATTTGGTCCAGCTGGAGTTTGTTCTGATGGATGTTATTATGCCGGGTGATTATTCACATTAATGATACAGAGACTTGTAAATATTCTGCTGCAGTCCTGATGTCTTGCACAAGAGCTAAGGTACTAAATATTTATATAATGCAAATTTTTTTGTAACGTCCAATACATTTATAATAGGCAAAGGGTCAATGTGGATATGCATATATAATGAAGATGCAGGAAACAACTTTGAATTTATTTTGTGAAATTATATTTTGGAGGCAGTGATGTCCAACTGACTGCCACTCCCATCCTGCATTTTTTTTAAAGTGAAGCGTGATGTTTCTGCACCACCAAACACAAATGCACCTATAATGGTTGTTTTCAAACTGGTTTTAGATGCTCTTTCCATCTGTTGTTGGTTGAGCCAGTGCTGTTATGTCCATCCCCTTCGGGACATTTAAACAAACAGACTTTCGATTGTCTGCTGAATGCAGAAATGACACAATTCACATTAAAAGACTTCAGTTGTACAATATTTATTTTATTAGTTATTGTCTGTATGATGAGATCATCAATATATCATCATGACATTTAAGATCGTAAATGAATTGCCAAACCCTTAAACTGTAACCAATTTGAAGGCACCAGATGGATGGAAACAGCTCGGAGAATCAATAAATAGAGCCCTAAAAATATTGTTGGAAAGCGTAGCCCGGCAGACACAGGTCCAGGGTCAGTTCTGACTGTTCTCTCTGTGCGTGTCCTCATTGAGTTGTATTTGGTGCTTTGCTTGTTTGTCAAGATAGTTTGTGAGTTTGTAAGGGTTCGGGATTAATTTGCAGTCAGAATACCAGAAAAACTCAGCGTTTGTCTGTCTCCATTTTGTTTCCATTTGCACTCATTGAGAAACAGGTGACATATTTAACAGATTTGTGTATAATTATACATTTGTGTTTACAAATTGATTTTGAGTGAATCTGACACTGTAAGCCACTGTGTGCACATGACCACAAACATGCCTAGAAGTGTGAAATTCACCTCCTGCTCACATCCCGTCATCACCTTCCACATCAAGAGATTTTGGCTTCTTCTGTTCTTTTCTATCCTCCTCTTTTACTTCTCAACACTCCTTCCCTCTGGACTCTCTCCCTCTGTGCCATTTTTCACCATCTTTCACATTAAATGTGAGTTATAGTGCATACGTGGAGTCAGTTTTAGAGTTTGACTGGTTCAGAAGAGGGATCTTCGGTTTCCCGGAAAGGCATTAATTTAAACCAGGACTAGGCCTTTATTAAATTGGAGTATTTAAGTACATAAAAAACATACCTCACAAATAAATACTGGTGTGCATCTCGAGAAAAAACAATCACACTGATCTATTTTAAGATGACAGTGAACAAGTTTACATACGTAAAAGGTGTAAAAACAGTTTCGTTTTCTAATAATATGCAGTTATTATTACCTTACTTCTTGACTGAGTCTCAAATGATTAGTTCGGCCATTCATCGGTCTAATCCCCTCCTTTCTGTCAGCCAAATCTGATTTGATTGGTCAGATGGTCTAGTCTGCGGTGATTGGTCTATCGCACACAGCGTTGCAAAACTGAACAACGGCGGGCATTACACGGAGTGACGCAAATCTGAAATTAGAACGACAAACGACTCGTTCGGATGATTCAGTCGAGTCCTGAATCCCAAGGCAATAACTTTATTTGTTCACTTTTGGCTTTACAACTTGGCAGACTGCTTACATTAACACACAGCAACCGCACGAGATGAAATTTTAAGGACATTGTAATAGTTACTCTTTAAGTTAGTCTGAGACTACTCGTAAGACGGGAAACCGCCCCATAAAGTATAAAACAAAGTATAAAGCGTCCTGTTCAATATTTTCTCTGTATCTTCTGTTCAGCCTTCTGGACTTACTGAAGCAAGTCTAACCCATGGAACATAAAAGCCGTTTTCCTGACATTTAAAGACATTTAAAATGGTCTTTTGGCATCTAATGAACTCAAAACGGTTCACACTATAAAACCTGTTTGGAATGGTTATAAATATAGCGAGCAGCAAACAAATCCAGTCGAGGTCTCCGTTGTGTGAATATTACAGGTTGTTGTTAACGGTGTGGGAAAATAATGGAGTTTTTTATGGAGGTTCATAGACAGTCATTTGTTCTGGGCAACATACGGCCCAGGATGTGGAAAAATGGCAAATCTTGAAAGCTGCCACAGATTGTTCTGAAAACTAATATTTTTTAATAGGCAGTAATTTGTGTAAATGTAATCTTGTCTATATTGCATTACATACTCTCTGTCCTGGTCTGGTTGTTATTATTATTATTATTATTTTGTGCCTTATGATATTGGGAATAGTGTTTTGTTTTGAGCGTGTATGAGTGTGAGAGAGACTTCCCAATATTTTCATCTAAAACATCAAACAAACCAGTAAAGCCTTTCACTGTGTGAATTGGACCAGCGGGACCACCTGACCAGCTTCATGATTAAAACTCAGACGTGCCTTATTCTTGATCTTGCCCTCGTCTTTGGCTGTAAAAGTGTTCGTCTGGAAATATATTAGCTGTTTATTATCTTAATGCTCTAACTATGACGCATTTAAAAGTTTATCACAGTGATATTCTTTTAAAATACCCCATTAAAATCTGTTTATCAAGTCGCTTCCAGATTATACCAACAGAGCCACTCTACACACTATACGTCCCTAGAATTGATGAGTAATACATTTGGAAATGTTGTTTTACATCAATTTTCCCCCGTTTGTGTTTTTTGTGTTCGTTTGGGATTCTTGGGAAACATTCGGGAATCGTTGTAGCATAGTGTTGAAATGAGTCATTTGTGTTGAGGCTTCCCTCGCGGTGCCAAAAGTAAAACCGCTCCACAATGGATATCCAGACAAGAGGAAGGGTTTGGCACAGATGTATTATTGTTTTTTAAATGCGTTACCTTGGAGGTAAGCAGTCCATCACTGTAGAGGAAAAATGTTTATGGATCTTTTTTGCTGTTCTGGCTCTTCTATCTGTCTCATTTTGTGAACTGGATATCCCATTAAATGTCAGGACAATGCAAAACAGAGGAGACACTTATACATATTAATAATGTGTGTGAAGTAAATTACAACCACATGCTGTGTTTCTTCAGACTTATACTTGGCTTATACACTAATAAATACTACTATTGCTCATATTTGGTTTGTAGTCTGACCAAACACCTTTAAGTATTAAACTTGGATGCAAACCTCATTTGTGACTAGGGTTGGGTACCTATATATCCGGTACGTAACTGGACCGAATCAAAACGCAGATTTCAGAGCCTCATTTCGGTGCCACTTAAATGCTGACTGAACCGTCAACATTTAACCTCATTCATGTGAACGAAAGTCGGAAAGCTCAGATAATGCAAATCCAACACATCGTACATAATGGTTAAATGGATCTCGAAGGATCCGTGATCCGCGTGGATCGCGCTCACCCCACGGATAGAAAAGCGCGTGACCCGTGGATTCATCATACTGGAAGACAGTTTTTATGCGCACTCTCTCTCCATCCCTCTATCAGCATTCATCACCTGGCGCCGTCTTTAACTTCAACCACTGCATAAGGCAAGTTTTCAAGTGAAAATAACCTTAAATCGAAACGCACATGACTTGTCTGTAATGCAAGCGATCGCAATAAAACGTGTGTTTAAGATCAATAAAGCGCGTGCTGTGTGCAGTGGAGCTCATTCTTAACACAGTAACGCATTTGACAAGACAGACAAGTGAGACCAAGCAATGAAAGTGCAAAAACCTTTTAGCATCCGTCAGTCTGAACTGAATAGGCATATCATCATACTTATTCATACTTATACTGTCTGATTTTAAAATAATGTTGTAATAAGGCTCTCTGTACATGGACTTAATCTGTTGATATATTATTTAAGGTATTTAATACAGCTATGGTGAGCATTTAGTTGTAGCTGGATAGTAAACAGTAAACACTATAACATCTTTCAATGTCCATGCTCATTTCACATTCATTTGAACTTTAATTGTGAATTTGTTGTGTTTTTTATTATTTAATAAATTCATTGAACTTATTGTTCTTTTATGTCATCCACCTGTGTTTTGCGGCTCTTTTTCAAAAGTATCGATCGATCGTGATAGATTTTTATTTTATGCCAAAATCATTAGGATATTAAGTAAAGATTATGTTCCATGAAGATATTTTGTAAATTTCCCATCGTAAATATATCAAAACTTTATTTTTGAGAGCGGATGGAGCAAAATCGCTAACAAAAAAAGTCGGAAACACGCCTACAAACGTCACTCGCTGTCCACTTTTTAAGAATTACCACCTCAAGTTTGGTGTCTATGTAAAGCTTAGAATTTCAGCTTTCGGGTTCATCTACTCTCCACAACGTCATTACAGCGGTAAACCAAAGGAGAGCGTTAAAACAAATCTGTATCTTCTTAACAGCAGCCTGCTACAGCGCCTCTGATGGATGCGATTTTCTCAATGTTTAGATTTTTTGCATCCGCAGATTCCAGAGTTGAGAGAGTTACAGCTCGGCCAAATATTGTCCTATCATAACAAACAATATGTCAATAGAAAGCTTTTTTCTATTTATTCAGCTTTCTGATTATGTAAAAATCTCATTTACAAAACATTTATCCTTAAGACCGGTTTTGTTGTCCAGGGTCACATTTGTGCAATGGAAAGTTTTTGTGGTTAAGTATGCAATTACAAATGTCCAATTAAAAGTACTCCACACATTTTTGCGACCACATAGCAGTGACCTTGAAACTGCAATAACACTAGCAGTTTTTTCCTATAAAAAAGGTACAAATGTTTTTATTTCTGTCTTTCAGAAAGAAGTGCTGTGAGGGTTTTAAGTTTGTGCTCGGACAGTGTATACCAGAAGGTAAGATCTCTCTCTTTCTCTCTCCCTCTCTCTCAGTTTGGGACTCCTGGGTTTAACTTTCCCTGAAATTTATTTTCAAAGTTTTCCCTTGCCAACCATTAGAGTTTTAAAGCGAATCATTCCGTTTGGAAAGCGCTCACATAGTGCCTTTTCAATGTTTTTTAACCTTTCCCCGCACACCTTAAAAAGCTTGGCAGCGTTTTCTCACAAGTAACAATTGCTTGATTACCCTGTCTGTGTTTTTATAGTGGGAACAGGTTTGCTTGTTATTATTATTAGCTTATGAAAAAAGTAATATACTAGAGTTCAAACCACTAACAAGTTTTTTCTCGTAACCGTCAAATAAAAACGGGCAATTATATGGTTTACGTTCTGGAGGTCACCCTGCCTGGTTCTGCAACATTCAGTGTAGTGTTTTCTGGAAAAGTCCTGTGAGAGACGGTCGAAGGCTTGTTTTTTTATCTTTATTTTGTTTCCATGCGGTTTATGTTCTGTGCTGTCCTCACCTGCTCCCTCGCCGCTGATGAGAAACGCATAACGGCTTCTAAAGAACCGTTCGACAACAGACACATATTTCTCGATGTGCATACTGTGCCGGGGATGGTTTGGCTCTTTCGATAGTACTTTGGGAATAAGATGCGAGACATTCTTGGGCTTGAAATTGCAACGTCTGTTTCCCAGACTGCTGTCTTCTGTCAGCGTTATGATAAAATGATGAGGAACGATGTTTGCAATTATACATGTGCGTATGATGTTTTTTGATGAGAGGAGGAACGGAGAGATGACTGATTGAGAGATTTGTAGAGATTATTGCTTAAATGTGTGTTATAATTTATTCCTAATTCTGTGATTTTTGGTTTCATTCTGTGTGTGTGTTTGTTTGTATGCTTGTTTGTTTGTGTTTGCAGACTACGACGTGTGTGCCGGGGCTCCTTGCGAACAACAGTGTACGGATCACTTCGGTCGTGTGGTGTGCACCTGTTATACCGGTTACCGTTATGACAGGGAACGACATAGAAACCGTGAAAAACCATACTGCTTGGGTAAGACGTTGCTCTACGTTAACATTACATTTCAATGTTAATTCATGATGTCATTCTCCTCACAAATGGTATTCCTAATTTTCCAGATTAAAGATATTACAGTTATTGTTTCTACTAAAATATTTTGCACAGTTTACATTTTTATTAATTTACAAAAAGAATGCATAATTTTGTATAATGTTGCAACACTAAGGCAATACAAGTTTATGCAGATTTAATACACAAAATGATTCGCATATAAACTATTTACAAACAGAAAAAAGATACAAAATGAAAGAACGATTTTTAAAAGAGAATGTACTAAATCACAATAAAAGATACTTAAAATAACATTAAAAATAAATGTTATCCCAAAAAGGATGAAAAAGATATACTGGTAACACTTTACAATAAGGTGCTATTCAGTGCTGGACTGGTAATCTGGCATACCGGGCATTTTCCCTCAACTATTTATGTTAATAATAGCAGAGGTTTATGGGTAAAATGTAAATGAGTGGCGCCAAATGAACATTGTATATGTTTTAAGTGGTCAGTGCAGCGGATTGGTTGGTGCCACGCTGCCCATCGGTTGGCGATAGGAAATTGAATCGCGCAGATGACATGTCAGCGTGGCGCGAGCTCTGTAATACCCCGCTGTCTCATCCCACTATTGGATTGTTTGGCTTCCCTTACTAACGCTCAATTTGCGCGAATCACACCACAAGTAGGTATAGGTCTATCACCAGGGAGTCAGTCAAGAGAGAGTGAGTACACTGGTCCACTTGCACTGATACACTGGTCCATGGCACTTAGTTCTCAGCTTTGTAGGTTTTTGGGGGAATGGAACAGTAGATATGCATATCTACAGGGACCGCAAGGATGGTGTACTGGTTGGTTGTGTCCGACCCATTGTGGTGGTAAAAATGTAAAATGCCAGGGCCCTTTTTTTGTCTCAGTCCAGCCCTGGTGCTATTAGTTAACATCAGGTGCTATTAGCATTAACCAACATCAGGTAACAATGAACAATATCGTTCTTCAGCATTTATTAATCCTTGGTAATGATAGATCATGTCAATACAGTTATTCATGTTAGTTCATAGTGCATTAACTACTGTTAACAGTTACAACGTTTGCTTTTAATAATGTATTTGTAAATGCTGGAATTAATATTAATATTAACGTAGAAGTATTGTTCATTGTTACTTCATGTTAGCCTAATGCATTAACTAATTGTAAACAAATAGCACATTATTGTAAAGTGTTACAGATAGACTTTTATAGAAATGTTATAAAATAAATGGAAACATTAGCGCCCTCTAAAGGTTGTTTTAAAATCTCTGTGTTTGATTTCTCAACATCTCTAACATCAGAAAGAGTGTTTCATAAAGATTCTGACCTCCCAGACGTCAAACTGCTGATGTGTTAAAGGTTGATGTGACTTCAGTCAGATTGTGTTTCTCTGGCTGATCTCACTGAAGCGCCTGAGGAGCGAATATAACATCCCGGCTCTTTGCCAACTTTCCGTCTCTCACACTTTCTCACTTTTCGCTCTCTCTTGTCAGACATTGATGAATGTGCCAACTATAACGAGACGGTGTGCTCGCAGATCTGCGTGAACACACCCGGCAGCTACCGCTGTGAATGCCAGCGAGGCTTTTACCTGGAGGATGATGGGAAATCATGCACCAGGGGCGAGAGAGGTGAGTGTATACTGTATGTTAGTTAGTATTTCATCTTGTCTACTGTAGATCAGGGTTTCTCAAACTTTTTGGGATCCTGTTAATGAACTCTGACGTCAGTTTGATTTTATCTCTATTTTGATCAAATCAAATTTCATTTCAACTATCAAGTAAAGCGCGTGTAATTACACCAAGTTGTCTTTAAGTTTTGTCCTGAACATTTCCCTTTCGTTAAAAGAACGAAGACCTTCATTTTATTTTACTCTTTCCTTTGTTACTTCCCAGTTTGATACTGTAGCTCAAGACGCGAAACTCTTTATAGAACATGCCAGTGAAGAAATGAATGGAAAATAGACTTCAGGGAACACAGGCCTCTGAATTAGTGGGCAGTCCATCGCTTGCCATGTTTTTTCCATGAGGAAAAACAAAAATTCAGGAATTTTCCACAGATCCTCAGGGATTTGCTTCGTATACTGAAGGGGGCTGTATAAGATTCCTGAATGGAGGCAAAAAAGATGGAAAATCAAAGTTCGAGAAACATCAAGGCATCTTCCGTTCAAAACACCTGGTAATCTCTGCCCTTCCATTACAGACCATAATAAAAGCATTTTCCTGTTAGTAGCTGATGTTCCAGAACTCGCAGTTCTGCTTTGATTCACCCGATGCTTTTCTGACAAACAATAACAATGGAGCATAGAAAGGCGAATCGCTGCGGTTTGAAAAAGAGCGCAAACAACCATAGATATTCTTTTCCTGTCTGGGCCTGACCATTCACAACCCTCCTTCTGTCACACAGGTGTAGAAAGAATTATGAAATGGTCCAGGTCATGAATCTGCCAAATGCATCCTCAAAACTCGCTGTCCGTATACGTAGCATATGTGGTCTCCATGCGGAGACAAACGAAGATGGTGCAAAAACGATGTGAAGTAGAATGATGTAGTCAAAGCTGCAAACCGTTATGGTGAAAACTAAGTGCATAAAACATCAGGAAATGTGTGGTCGATATCATTTTATGTAACCTGCAACGTCATGATTCAAACAGAGATGGAGATAGAGAGCCAAATATAGTCATGCGTAGTCTGCGGAGTTAAATCTGTTGGGTCCTCAATTAACTTTAGTTATAATAAAAGATAAATATATAAATATTATGTTAGATTTTGTTGTGTAAATAAGTTGGCGGGTGCCACTTTGAGGAATTTTGACGTATAGTTAACTCGAGTAAGCATGAAACTTTGTTCTCTTCAGAAGAGTTTCAGCCCCGATCTATGTCAAACATGGCTTAGTTCTTAAGCTCTTTGTTTACAAAAAATCCATTCTGCATCCCCTTCTGCTTTGACACTTTTATAAGACATTGCTTCCTGTCTCCCTGCAGGAAGTCCAGTGACCCATCACGGTTAATGACTTTGGACACCAGCTAGCGGTTAGCATTAGCATCAATCACCCCTCACATCCATCTCCATCTCTTAGCCTTTCTCGTGGAGCGTGTCAGTCTGTCTGTTTCCTGTGCACTGTTTCCTCTCTTTCGGGTCAGGGTGAGCGCAAAACAAGACGATCTTTCAGAACGCCCCGGGTTGCCACAATCCAGATGTACTAAACAAGAATTCTGGGAATTCCAGAACGCTGATTATGACGTGTGGTTCAGAGGAGGTTATCAGTTACAAGTCAAACTAAACTGTAGGGAGTCTCAAAGAGATTGTGATTGAACTCAGCAGACGTATGACAGGAGCGGCACCAGCTAGCACACTTCTGGTTTACTATGTGGTGGTTTAAACCACAGAGCTGGTTAAAGTGACAAATTTCAACATCCACACATCTTTTGTGTCTTTCCAGCATCCCTGTTTGAAAAGTCCGACAACGTCATGAAAGAAGGAACTTGCTCGGCCACATGTGAGGACTTTCATCAGATGAAGATAACCGTTCTCCAGCTCAAACAGAAGGTAACCTGTTCCAGCGCCCACTGTTCTTTTCTCCATCTGTAGGACCTTGCCAGGGCTTGTTCACTAAAACAAGCAGCAAATTTGGTTTTATATGCATATCCTCATCCGCGGACCCGAGCCGACCCACCGAGAACCTACCTGCCAATATTTCACAAGCAAGTCCGACTCCGGTTATACGGGCCTTCGGGGACGTGTTGGCGACTTTATTGACTAAATAAAAAGGCATTAATACAGAGCCCGAAAGCTTGAGCAATCTAGTAGGTTGACTTACGTCTGTCCTTGCTGCAGGCTAGTAAATCATGTCAGACGCGGTAGTGCGGTTTAGACGGGGTAAGGGCCCAGAGTCAATGTTCTGCAGTCAAAGCCAGACTGTCAACAAATCCACTCAACGCCCTCATGGTCACTGCTTGATATATAGCTCTCGCGTGTGGTCCTGAAGACTTAGAGGGAACGATTGAGGGGATGAAAAGAGACTGAACGTGAAGCTGGCCTACGAGAAGATGACGCACAAATATGATAGAAATAGATCTTTCGTCTGAGAGCTTTAGTAACTTATGCCCAGTTGCTTTCTTTGGAAGGGGTAATATCGACAGGCTTGAGTAGCTGTATTAGTCGTGTTTGCTGAGGCCAGCATCCCTATTGTTGGGGAGAGGGGGTTTAGACTCAGAACATTGAAGGAAGGACACGAGCCAGATGAACCAGAATATTATACAGTGCTGTTTTTTGCCTTGGGAATGTTAGTGACCAATGAGCAACTGCATAGCAATCATCTAGCAACACCCTGCCAACCATCCTAGTATATGTTAACAACCCTCTTAAAGTGCTCCAAACATCGTAGCAACTGCATAGCAACGCTGAAGCAACCAGAATTTTTTTATTACAGGGATACAGGAAAAGTTCACTGATGAAAACCTGTATACGACCTGTTTCTTCTGTAAAGCACAAAAGAAGATATTTTGAGGAATGTCTCCATGGTTTTGTGTCCATACAATGAAAGATAACGGGGCCAATGATGTTTGGTTGCAAACATTCTTCAAAATATCTTCTTTTGTGTTCTGCAGAAGAAAGAGCTTCACGAGAGTGAATAAATGATAAACAAATGTCCGTTGTTGCATGATGTTTCCCTCGCGGTTAAGTGTCTTTCCTCAGAAAATGAAGTTTCGACTTTTTATCAGTTTAACAATCGAGTAAATAAACGTGAACTTGTTTTTACCTCTGCATAGTCACAGAGTTGTAGTTCTGCAGATCTTCTGTGCAAAACGGATTGCTCTTCACGCCACATGATTCTGTTAATAGTTTGCGCCATCGTAAGTGGTTGACATTGGCACTCGGTGTAGTGTGGGATTGAAATATAGGCAGTCCGAGAAACCACCACAAATCAAAACCAGAAACAACGACAAATGGGATTTAAATTGCATGCAATGGGCTGAATACAGACACTTACACAGATTTATGCGCTAGGCCTGAGGCTGTATCTACCGTGTGGTGGCGAGACCTCAAAGGCCTGCGTTAGTGTGTGTGTGCTTGCATGTGTGTTGTCCAAAGCTCAGAGGTTAGAAGGTAATGGATACTTCCAGTTCAGCCCCAAATCTCAAATCTTTGAAGTGAATACTCTAGTAAAAGACAGGTACTGATCCCAATCTGTCCCGAACCGACCTGAATAATTCAAGGTTTTCCTGTTTTTGCAGATGGCGTGTATGCAGATGTTACAGTTTATAGATCAGATTTCACGCTGAATGTTACACGCTCACTTTATTATCAGATCATTTAGTCATTGGCTCCTGTCGGATTGTTTTTAGGGGAATTATTCCTTTGGAAATGACATCGAGTCGATTTCGCTCTTGATTCTGTCTGACTAGCGCAGTGTTTGAGCGAGTGTGTGTGTGATTTTTCTGCCCTGTCGTTTCTAATAATGTTCTAGAGAAATCCTTTGTACATTTTTCCTCAGATCGCCATGTTGCCAAGCAACGCAGAGGTCAGTAAGCAGTTGACCAATGAAAAGATGCAGACGACACACCCGTTCTTACCTGGACCTCCGGGGCCACCTGGGCCCTCGGGTGAGACTTTGAATTCCTATTGAAGTTAAAGAGCTACTTTAAAAAGGTTAAAGAACATGTGTTCTTTATGGTCTTACATGTGGTCTTACAAACGTTAAATATGTTTTTTATTAAAAAGATGTATGTGCGCTGTTCATGTGTATCTTGGTTTATGCAAACATTTGGTTTGCATGTACCGTAGTTGATTAAACATTTTCTGCTCTGTTCAGTTCTGCGATAAAAAACTCTATTTGTACTTTTCTCTGTTCCTCAGGGAGCCCAGGACCCAAAGGTTCTCCTGGCCCTCCAGGACAGATGGGGTCACCAGGCCTGCCTGGTCCCCGGGGTGACATGGGTCCCATTGGGCCTTCACCGGACCTCTCGCACATCAAACAAGGACGACGCGGTCCAATGGTACGCATCATTTCCAGCCTCACGACTAACAGGAAATGATCACAAATCATGTTTAGACCTTAAATGGGCATCTCGATGTTCAATTGGTCCTACATTTGTTACGATCTACTAAGGCATATATCGCTGCTGTCCTTCTCAAACCTTGTATCTCCATTTTTCACGATTTTGATCATTCATTTTTTTTAGTCCCCCTTTATGTTTGTCACTTGTCAACGTTGACAGCGCATTATTTAATCATTAAAAAAACAGTGAGGTTTTTTCCATCTCCTGAAAAACTGCAAGTTTGGACATTAATGTTTCAGAAGGACATCGACAATATGAGTTGTAAGGATGTGAAGCGTTGGTCTTAAGTTATCTTTTAATCGGCTTGTAAAACAGAGATCTGTCATTGTGCAGTGAACCGGTGAAACCTTGTTAAGACCTGGTCACACATGAAACAACCAAATGACATTTGGTAAATATTGTTTCTTCCTTTGCACTTTCACCTTTGGCTCGTTCACAGGAAGCAGTAAGGCACTGTTTTCTTTAAATGCTGCATAGAAATAAAATCTATTATTAAAGGAAGAGCTTTTCTTTGATACTTGAATTGTTCGGTATTCAAAACTACGAAACTTCCCTTTTTATATATAAAGAGTTATTGGCCGTCATAGTATGATAATCTGGATGAAGTTGTTTATAGAGATACATATTGTGTGTTGAAAACCGAGGACCCCCAGCGTACAGATTTCATGTCACGTTGCACTTACATTCTTAAGATGCCATCGAGTTTCCTGATAGTTATACTTACTCTTGACCTGACTTTCCGCAGTTTAATACTTCATTCTTTATATGTATCATGTGACTGTTACTGCATCAGGCTACATTTCAAACCCCGTATGAAGGTGTCAGACCTCATTGACCTGCGGTTGCAGTCCTCGATGACATGCTTTACACTTCCTGTTACGGCCGGTTAACCCTCATTACTCTTTCGCACATTCTTCTCCATACCGACAAACATAATGAATTATCATCTCGCTCACACACTCACTCAAATTACAAGTGCTGTGAATCACACCAGACTCTAATGTTAACCTTCCATCCGAGTCATCACAGTGCTGCATGTCTATCTGGCCTCCGGAGACCAGGTCTAAGTTCACGACCAGGAATATTTGTAGCTGTACTGTGCGACGGTCTGTTGTTGACAGCGAAAATGTCCCTAAATGTTTTCCGTCTGCACTTAAGATGTGCTCATACTTGAGATGTTTTACTCTGAGGTCACGCATGCTGAGTAAATAATGTAATGGCCAGGCGCAATTGGGACATCATGCGTTTCGTTCATTCTTAGTCATGGAATTCCACTTCACGCTTGCTTTTAAAGGGACAGTTCATCTAAAAATAATAGTAAATCTGTTATCATTTAACGGCCGTTTCAAAGTTCTGTGGTTTTCTTATTTGTGTTGAACACATATGGAGGTGATAGAGAAAGGTTTTGACACTGCCTTTTTTTTAACACAAATGAAAAACATACAAAGTGAACGGGGACTAGAGATGCCAACCTCCAAAAATGTAAAATATGAATATAGTAAAGTTAAATTATACTCTAGTTTTGTTTTGAGATTCATTTTGAATTAGATTTGACTTTCATATCGATATAATAAGGTTTATGTGTGAAACAGATCGATATTTGTTATTTACTAAAAGTCTTTTTCTAGTCTCCATTCGCCTTTGTTTGAAAACCAGCGGTATGATGGCAGGTATGGGTTTGTGTTAATTGGAAATTAGATAATGAAAGAGTTTTTATTTTTCAGTGAACTGTTGCTTTAAAAGCTTCAGCAGCCGTCTAGGAGTGAAACTGGATCAGCAGGTGCGCGATCGGTTTCATTTCCACTAAACTCCTTTGCAAAGTGTTTGGACCAGCAGCACTTGAGATGAAATGAAACATTTACGTTTACGTCACGAGGGCTAACGGCCAGATCCACCGTTTTGATACGCTTGGTTTTTATGTCTTTTTTCTGTTTACATTAACTTGAAGCAGATTTTTTTGTGAGTTATATAATCGTGTTACATTTCCATACTTGGCTCAGAAACAGATCTGTTTTAAGAGTCTCAAAAGGGTCCTGTATCAGAATATGCCTAGCTAGGTCACCTCCGTCTGGGCTAGTGCTTGAGCACGTGTACCCTAAACCTCCTGACCTCTTCAGCTGGATGACTTCTGACCCCCGGAAGGAGGGCGGCCCTGCAGGTGGGCTTGAAACTAGGACACAACATGATTTACTTTCATCATTTTTTTCTTCTTTTGTTGTTTTTTTCTTCTGTTTGGGCACATCTATCTTCTGTCATAGTTTACTTAGTAAAACTTTACAGTTGATTTACAGTTAAGCACTTCAGATTATTTAGCTTTTTTGAGCCGAAGCACGTACTGTACAAACGGTACGTTTCTCAGGATGGCAAAAAGAGATGACAAATGATAATGGATCTAACAGAGAAAAGACAGAGAGCGTTACGGCTCAGGATTGCTTTCTTTGGCCCATGCGGTTCGTC
Organism: Barbatula barbatula; assembly: GCF_947034865.1. Taxonomy (NCBI): domain Eukaryota; kingdom Metazoa; phylum Chordata; class Actinopteri; order Cypriniformes; family Nemacheilidae; genus Barbatula; species Barbatula barbatula. Next base: position 3,472,171 of record NC_136785.1, read on the forward strand.
AGATAGCATCGACCTCGCGCTTTAAACGCATCGGAGCACGCCGCTGAAGCGCGAGTCGTCAATGAAGAAAAATACCGGATTGCTGTTGTATAATAATTTATGAACCCTGCATGTTGAAACACGAGACATTCAATGCTCTCGAGTCGTAGCTCAAAGTATGAATTGAGGTTTAGTACACAGTTGCTTTTTTTAGTTGATGGATGAGAAGTCATGCAGTTTGGGATGCACTGCTTGGAAATGCCGAACAGGAATATTCCATCGTGATGTTGCATGTGACTGTGTTTGTGTGTAAGGTTGGAGACTTGTGTGTCTGTTTGTGTCAGCTAGTGGTCGCGGGGCTCCCCTGTCACAACCACTTCATCTACAAACGCACGTATTCTGTGTTTTCACTCGCAGCTGTTATATAAAGGCTGTTGACGTTGCCAGCGGCCCCCACCAGCTTTCCATAATCACCCGTATAAAGACGCACAATCAATGGTGTATTTTAAGATATATGAATCATATTTTCCATGTTGAAATGCATCAGATTTACCCTCGAGCTGTGGACAAGCATGATTTGATGTGTGAAAATATTTGAGTTGAATGAAAAGGACCATCAAATCTAATATTCTTTCAGTTTAAATGTGACTTTCACGGCGCGCCGAGGGTCTTTTAATTTGGCTTTTGGCTGGCATGTGGTTTTGTTCAGATAATAGTCTGTTTTCATAAAGCTTGTTGGAAGATGAACTGATAAAGTTAATCATTCAAACAAGAACGATTGTGTATTTTTTTTACATGTTTGACGCTATACTTTCCCTTCATAAATGCTTTTTGGTGGGGGGTTTTCTGGACAATGGTACGTTTAATGTGAATTTTTTATAAAATCACCTTTAGAAATGTGTTTCAGGAATGCAATGAAACTAATGTCAAACTTTCACTCATAACAACTGGAGAGGAATTGTATACGAGATAAATGAGATTGAAACTATAACCTTAGCTCTAAGATTGAAAAAAAAATAGAGATTATTTATGGAGGAGATGGAGGGACGCAGGAGAATAGTTATATTATAAGAATCAGTTATATAGATATCATCCAAAAACAGTGTGAATGTTACACTACGCTGTACTGCACCTTCTTCCTTCTTCAAACGTCTGTTTTCTCTTTTCATATTGTTATTTAGATTAAAAAAAAACTAACATAAGCAGGTTTACTGGTCTTAGTTGGTTTAAGATGATCTGGTTTAATCAGACTGACAGACCAGCAAATCAAATCATTTTTCTCATCTGGGAAAATAAATGTGGTGTTGATTTCCATTCTAATTGCCCAGTACATGCGTGTTTGTTTATAGCGTTAACATATTGATATGTGCAATCAGTGTGTGTGTGTGTGTGTGTGTGTCTGCAGGGTCCTCCTGGAGCTCCAGGGAGAGATGGCATGAAGGTACAGTATGTTTTTATCTCTATCTTTTTGCTTAAAATCACACTGTAGCAAAGATAAAGATGTTTAAGATCACTCGTAATGTATCACTAATGAAATAAGCTCGGGTCATAGTGGAAATATGATAAAATATGACACCATCGATGGTACAGTAAAATCTTTGGTATTTCAAAACACCATTATTACATTTTGAAAATGGGAAATTTGATTAGTTCAAATATTACAAATTTGATCTGAAGAATATCTCAGGACTGTACGATACAGAAACAGTAAACTGCGGTGTATGTATCATTGTTTAACTCTTTGTCATGTTCAGATACAAATCCCAGCAGGTCGAAGTTAAATGTAGTAAATATAACATTACTCACAAGTCGGACTATAACATATCATCTGCCAAATCAAAGTCTATATGACAGACTGTAGAAGAACCAATCGGGCTGTTTTGCCAGTTGTTTTTAATGTTCGCAAGTTCATGTTGTTTTTATGAGTCCATCGTAGAAAGTTCAATGAAAATAACATGTTTCGCATGTACACGAAGATGTGATCGCTTGACCCGGGCATTGCAAGCATGCGCTCCTGAGCTTAGTACTGAGCTTAGATTTCTGAAAATAACTCATAACCAGATATGTTATTCAAGCATCTAGATTATAGGTATGCACATGGCTGATTACGATAACTGATAGTTCTTTAACTTGGAAAGCCTACAACCAGTCTCTTTTACATTTTCCGAGCCTTACACAAAAGGCAAAAAGTGGAGAGGTGCTTTTATTTTAAAACATTGACTACAGAAACAAGGTAACAAGTTATTTTTCTTTCTGAAAATCAAGCACCCAGACAGGAACTCAAGTTAAATATTCTTTCACATCTCTGTTATCATGTTTATTTAATAAACAAATATAGATGTTCTTTCGGTGCAACACAGAAAAGCGTCCTCAATCACCAAAAATGTATTCAACCGGAGGAATTGATTTCATATTTATCAGCTTTAATATATCGGCCTGATTTTATTAGATAACGTTTAAAATGACCATTTATCGGAAAATACCGATATAGCCGATAATATATCGCACATCCCTTCGCACATCTAGGTGTCATGTAGACGGAAAGCGAATTTCTAAATAGTGTAGAATGAATCATTCATTTTGTCTTTGGTTTTACGTAATACACAGTATTTTCTCCTAGCAGAAGAAATGTGACTAAAGAGAGTTCGTACGATCTGAATTTAAACAGATACTGAAGAAGACGTTTTATTCTATCATCTGACACTGTAACACACACTTGCATTATGAATCGCATTCTCCACATGAAATTTAACTTATGTAACTATAAATGCATGCACGTACGTGTATAAAATTTGTTTCAGGACACAGGTGGACCCCTATAAAAGCTCTTTACCAACGTTTGTTTGTTTAAACGTGTGCAAACGGAGCTTTAAGGTTGATCATATATACATATTGTGTGTGTGCACTTCTGTTACATGTTTGTATAGACTTTTTCTCCTGCTTTGTGTTCAAATCAAAACCATCTGGTCCCGCTCTGTACCTCTGCGCAAACCCTGACCCTACATAATCCCAGCAGAGGGGTCAATATCTCACAGTGTCTGTCTGTGTGGTACCTACTGCCATACCGCAACCCAAATGAGCTACAGACCAACTCCAAATGGAGCGCAGAAACGGCGCTAAGATAACATTTAGATCCACTCTGATGCTAAATAAACCCCTTTACGTCTTTTGGTTTCGCACATTCGCTAAATCTTGTGATTAATCTGCTGGTATATGAGACGGGGAGAGTCTGAACGAAGAAGTCTGAGTTTGACGTGGCTGGCGATGGCTTGTTTGCTCGCATGTGATCGTGTTACTGAGAGATAGAGGGCAATAACTGTCACACTAGACTTCTCATGGCTTCTTTACTGTAATCCTGCTAATACAAATATTTGTTTGGATTCTCCAGGGGGAGAGAGGGCTTCCCGGGGCTCCCGGACCACCAGTAAGAACCTCTTATCATGTCACTTTCTCTCATACTGTTTGTATTTTTATCGGTATTGACCCCTTTACAGTTTTTCTCACAGCCTCACCTCTGAAATTCAATTTCATATTTAATTTACATGTGTATAATAAGTAACGTTTTGATGATGGGATGTTTTCAGGGTCCGCCTGGATCCTTTGACTTCCTGTTACTGATGTTGGCCGACATCCGTAATGACATCGCCGAGTTACAAAATAAAGTGTTTGAAAGATCGTTACAATCTTCAGGAGAGGATTTTCCTCCCGCCCCAGACAGCTGGAGAGAAAACCAGGACAGCCTGGATTTCGGATCCGGAGAGGACTACAAACCCCAAAGTTCCCCCAAGAGCACCAGGAAGAGGAAATTACCCCGGACCTTAAATAATCCTGTTTGGCCAATTTGAGGATATTTCAATACTAAAAATAAAGAACTGAATAAAGAGCGATTGAATTGTGTAAATATTACAGAATGGCTGCTATTTAACGCTATACTCTCTGAAAAAAAGGCTGAATTTATTTCATTGTATGAAATCTCTATTTTTATAACATAAAGGATGTACATTTTTGTAAAATCTGCATTGTGCACGAGTCATTTTTTGGTCAAATGCACACAGCGTGCGAGTTCTATGAACACATGAAAAGAAAAACAAACTAAAAGGGAAATAAGTTATTGTACACATTACAAAACTGATTTTTCTTTTGAGTTTTACACTTAAGTCCACGCCAACATGAAAATAAACACATAAAAAACACCTCGTGATTTGGTATTGAAATCAGTGCTTTATTTTAAGGTCCCAACCGTAACTCGAATTTGGATTCTTTCTTTTGAAGACATTAAATCCAAATTTGGTTTGACTGACCTCTAACCCGCACAGAGTCGAAGATTCCCATCGCCGGGTACCCATCTGATTCTAACACTTTCTTCACATTTTACGGTTTAATTGTACAGATCCCTGTGAGAATCGTACAACAATGACCCATGAAAGAAAGCTGTCTGAAGTAACCTGCCAACATCTGCGGTCGGTTCACCCTGTAGGCCTTTTAAACACAGACTTCATCACAACATCACTTTCCGTTGAGTCAAGAACAACTTTGGCAGATAATATTTTGATTTGACCGAATGAAAAGATGAAATGAAAATATAAAAGTTTGGATATGGCCAGTAGGTTATGTTTCCTTTATTAAATGATGCCACTGTGGGGTCAGATGTAGTTGATTTGTACTTTTATATATAATTCTTGATCTCCAATAAAATAAGGTGGAAGTCAAATATATCTGCAATGCAGAATATAAGAACTAGCATATATATATATTTTTATACAAATTAAAGGTGCAGTTTGTAACTTTATTTGCAGTTAAATATCCAATTACCACTAGGCCAGTGTTACATATTTTATTTAGTTGAGTACTTATAATATCTCAAATGTGTCCAACTATTTGTAAATCCTGAAAAAAAACACTTTAACAGAAAGTTATATTTTTAAAATATAGAGGATTTACATTTTTGTCATTTCTGCCCTAGTCATTTATTCATCAAATCACCAGAGTTGTTATAGTTTTGATTTTAGTTGTATTGAGGTTTGTCAATACTTTTAAATTAGCTTTTATTTTCTAATTTTTCGTTTTTATTTTAATTTAAGTTAAAGTTTTAGCAATTTTGGTATATGCTTTTGTCATTTTATTATTTATTTTCAAAAATTTTTAATGTAGTTTTATAATATTAATTTATTTCTATATTAGTTTTATTTTAGCTTTTGTTCATTATTATAATTTCAGTGCTTTACTCTCATTTCAGTTTATTTTTGATGCAACATTTACATTTTTTCTTTAGTTAAGTTTTCTCCCATAATTTTTAGATCAATATTGTATCTGATTTCTGAAATGAACTTTTTCAAAGTTTTGATTTAAGTCAACTTAAATAACCTTGCAAATCACGAAATTATTTGTCTTGTTTAACCGCCACTTAACCACAAGATGGCAGCAAAACTTCGTATTAAACTTCTGTAGCTTTGGAATAGATGATGACTCGGTGTATGTCCACAAGGTGGCAGAAAAAACAGGTTTGACAGACTGTAGCGCAAACTGTTTGCCTTCTCTTATTTTACTGTTGGACCTACACCCTGGGCTCCAGTGACAGACACAAAGTATAATAGAAAAACAGTTTCTAAAACACATCCAGGATGTTTGTACGGTATATTTCCCTTCATAACAAACAAAATAATAAAATTAAACAAAAGACCCTTCCTTGGCATGCTTTCCGTGTGGCACAAACCCCTATAACAAGAAATCCATGCTTGCTCCGATCTGATCCCAATTATCTCATCTCAAAGGCCTGACACCCTTTCCATGTCCTCCGTTTGAGAGATTTTGTGCTCCATTTATCTGACCAGTAATTAAACTCCGTTTAGATCTGTTTCCACTGAAGTAATTATCACAGTGATAACAGGGTCAATCTCCCGTGTTCAAAATCAACCTGAATTGAGCTCTTGTTATCTGCTGATGGGCAAAATTCATGTTGTTGGACAAGTCTGGTGGTCTATTTACTATCCCTTGGTAAAAGACCCGTGTGAATTTCCATGCACGTCAAGATGGCTTAATGCTTGATTATACTCGTAGTTGATATATAATTGTTGATAATGCTGGTTCTCATAACAACAAAGCACATTTATGTTTGTCGCACAAATCATTTACATTCTAAAGTTTAATATATTTAATAAACTAACTAATATAAGTATTGATGTGCATACAGATCATCAGTAAGCACATACAGGAGTAATGAAATCATGTGACCTGTCTTATATACATGCGTGACCAATGAATGTATTCGTAAATATATCTCCTTCCGCAAAGAATCAAAAACGCACAACATGTTAGTACTGGGCCAGCCGCCGTAGTGCTTCAAACGGGAGGGGTGGAGTGAGCCGATGGTTGAAATTCCCAACCTCGCCGCTGGATGCCGTCACATTTCATACACTTGACCTTTAAAGGGTCATTACAGGGATACTTCACCCAAAAATGAAATTTCTGTCCAAAACTGTATACATTTCTTTGTTGAACACAGATAAAGATATTTGGAAGAATGCTTATGACCACACAGATCTTGCCCCCCATTGAAAATGTAACTCTAAGGTGAGTATATGATGACATAAATGCCTTATTTTTGGGTGAAGTGTCCCTTTAATGAGGTCACAACATACGATAGCATTATTTCATGTAAGTGATAACTAAAAATTATTTATTTGTAATCTATGAATATTCAGAAAACCTGCTGTGCTACATTTGCAAAATAGTGCATTGCATCCCATCGTTTCTTTCCCGTGTTTTGAATGAACCGCAAGTAACATCGGTCCGCATTTTACATTTTGATTGATTCCTTTGATCAGATTGCTTGAAAAGATATTGAAACCAGTGAAGTCATGCGACAAGTATTCAGTAAATGCATTACTGTATGCAAAAGGTCTTTAGTCTAACTTGTGTCATGTTAAACTAAAGCTTTCCTGCTCAGTTAGAAAGAATAATTCATAAAGTTGTATTCTTCTTATACCTCTTTAAAATAAAGATGTAATTTCAAACTCATTTTGTGTCATTAAGGCCCACAACGTTATTTACAAGATCAAAAAATGAAGATTCTTTAGATTAGATAAGAAATATGTGGAGGAGGAACAAGGTGACTGTTACGATTCCAGTCTGTTTTCCCTTGTCTTGTGGACTTTTAGTTTGTATGAGTTCCTGTTTCCTGTCCTGTGTTGTAGTCCTTTGTAGTTTTTTTGTTTAATTGGTCCTTTGTTCATTATCTTCCCTAGTGTTACTTGATACTTCGTTTTCCCAAACGTATTTAAACTCCAGTGTTTCCTTTCTCTAGTGTGAGTTGTTGAGTGTTTGATCATGTTCCTGTGTCCGGTTATTTGTGGATTACTTTCATTACTTGTTTCTTTGTTCTTTGATTATTTTGTCATTTGTATTTTGTATAATCAATTCTTAACTGCATGCGAATCCACTGCCTTCTGTTACAGAACGACTCACCAAAACATGGATCCAGCAGTAGGATGGACCACCTTCTCATGCTCTGCCAGGGCCACCCGCTCCCTTGAGGATCTTTTTAGATCTTGTTCCAGATACCCACTACCAAGATAAGTCTCTGACTGTTTTTAATCGCGCCGGTCTAATTGAACCACTCAGATCCCAACTTTCTCAGTATGGTCCTCAAGGGGGATTTGCGGACTTTGTAGAGCTGGGCCAGCCCAAAGGCCAATCACAAGATGGTCGCCAGCCCAGAGCCTCCAGCCATCATGGCCGCCTCGCCAGTGGTCACAAGTCCGGTGGTCCCGGAGGCATCCGTTCTTGAGATTCTGAATTTGAGTCTTCTCTGCCGGGGATGGTTGCTGCCTTGCTGTCTGTCTAGGGTGTGCGCTGTTCATCTTCACCAGAATCCCCTTCCTCGTCCAAGATGGCTTCCACTGGCCTTCCAGCCCTGCCTGAGCCTCCCTGGCTGCCTGACCAGCCTGTGCCTCTGCTCCACTGTCCTAGCCCTGTACCACTTCATGGGCCTGGCCCTCCATCCTGCTCCACCTCCCACATGGACTTTTTGTTAGGAGTGTCTGGGATCCGCTCCTTAAAGAGGGGGCTCTGTTACGAGCCCGGTCTGTTTTGCCCTGTCATGTGGACATTAAGTTTGTATGAGTTCCTGTTTCCTGTCCTGTGTTGTAGTCCTTTGTAGTTCTTTTCTTCATTGGTCCTTTGTTCATTATCTTCCCATGTGTTTCTTGTTACTTAATTTTCTCCAATGTTTTAACCCCAGTGTTTCTTTTGTCTAGTCGTTGAATGATTGTTCATATGTCCCATTTATTTATGTATAACTTTAATTCCTTGTTTCTTTGTTCTTTGATTATTTTGTATTTTGTTTAATCAATTCTTAACTGCACGCAGATCCGCTGCCTCGCCTGCAATTCGTTCCAGTGACATTCGAAGAGAAATATTCGTCAAAATCCCATCTGGAAGTAATTAATGGACAGTGTACAAGAGCCAGCCTTAAAAGATTTCAAATATTTGCTGAAGTGCCCCTTGTTCCTAATTATATCTCACTGGGTGCTTCCCTCATTATTTAGAACTGCCCACTATGAAGAAAACACACAAGTGAGAGCGAATGCACCCCCCTGCCCCCCCGGGGACCTCCCGCTCGGGCCCGTTCAAACAGCATCAAGCTAATTCGTACAGGCAGCTCCTGAATGAGTTACTGTGCTGGAATAAAAGTAATTAATGAGGTAATTTTATCAGCGGTACTTGCTCATCCAGCCACGATATAAGACGAGAGAGGGAAAACTTACAGCGTCGACGCAGGAAATTAGGGTTTCACTCTGCGCTAATTAATGCCTTCAAGAGATTAAACGGGAGCACCAAATTAACTGCCCCAAAAAACCTTCATTGAGAGAAAGAAATACATTGTTGCCCTCCCATGTAATTACAGGACAGTGCAAATTCAATTTTAATGAGGCGAAAGCCACTCCTTCAGCTCGCTTTTTCTTTTTTCCCCTCCTCTCCACTCCACGGAAAGAAAAGGGAGCGCAAGTGAAAGCTTGCTCTTGTTGAGCCTAAGTTAAAGGAAGCAGTTGGCGAACAAAAGGCGATTGTGTGCAAACCGAACGCTTTAGAAGCCGTAAACAGGTACAGGGGATGAATAGTCCTCCTTCTGAGACTCCCGGGAGGCCTAGCTTCCCATCTCAACAACACAGGACACTCAGAGAAGGAGAAACGGGTTGAGGAGGGTGTGTCGCCACTGAAAGGGCCCCAGAGCTGCGAGCGACCCAAGATCACACAGTGTTACTCTCTGCATCCCTCATTGAGTTATCTTTATACTGGTTTTGTCTCTTCTAATTGGAGCTGATGGGTGACTAATTGGTAGCTTTCTTACGCAGCGCGGTACTTAAGCCACGGCAGGTCGAGGGAGACAGCATGAGCAAAGTTAATGAGAGGTTTTACACAAATAAAGGTCTTAAACTGTGCCCTCTACCTCGGTTGAGGGGGCCGCAGAGAGAAAGTTGAGGATATCCTTTTGTTGTAAATTTCTCTCTATTTTTCCGTGCAGGTATCTGAAGGGGGGGTGGGCCAGGGGGATTCAAAGGTGGAGTACTTGTGATGATAAAGGAATCCAATCCATATTGTTTCATTTTCGTGTGTCGGTAAATAAGAACAGAATACGGCTACGGTGAAACTTCTTTAGTTCGGACGGATAATGAGAGAACACTCCACACACACACACACACACACACACACAAGACAGTGTTGAGCCACTTTAAGGCAATGTGTTGAGTGCCCAAAACACAGCACACACAAAGGGCACAAATCCTTTATGTAGACATCCCCACTTGAACACACTCACACGTAAAATAGATGCCACGAAAACAAAGCGTGCAGGGAGGAACCACATATTTTAAACACTGTTAAATATGAGCAACATTTCATAACATACACATTTAACTAAATATAAAAGAACATAGGGTGTGCATGGTCATAGGTTATTCATTCAACAAATGAACACTCACAAGTCAATGGCTTACAAATCACTAATGATGAATATTCATAACTAGACTTACTACTAATAGGACCTGAGACGTCCATCCAAAAGGGGTCAAATCTTTTCTATCACTTCTGTGCTATAATGAATAGCTCATCCAGAACTGAAGTGGTCACCATAGTGATGTGAATTCCCCGCAGGTGATGGATAATAAATGCGACACGCTGTTTTTCTTACAAGCCGTTTTTATTTACACACGTTTTGTTGTGGAAATACTTGTTGTTTTTTCTGTGTTTGCATCAGTTCGCCGATTCAATGCAAAAGACGCACTGAATACAGAAAAGGAAACCCAGCTGAGACACGACAAGCCTAGCTCAGCTGCACGACATGGAAAGAACCGTGCGCAGGGGGGCGATGGTGGAGGGTTTACGCACGACGCGTTCTTGTGTTGAACGCGCAAGACGCAGCGCGGAAGACGCGGGGTTTCCTCGTGCATTTTGATAGTCAGTTTTGAAAATACAATCTGTTTTTAATAGTGACTGTATAAGAGTGAAAAAGCGAGGCCCGGCGCAATGGTCTACAGATTTCCAAATGGCGCAAAATGTGCGTATTTCCGTCTTATGCGCAGAAATACACACGACTCCTATTTTGGAGACATAATTCTAAAACGGCCCTTTGTACGACTGTTTTTATCTTGGTTCTTTTTGTACACAAACTTAATACAAACATTTAACTGTGACGTTTTCACAACCGCTTTCCAAAAATAACAAATCGGGGATGCCAAGAGCGCACAATTAGCTGGCCAAATATTTGCGCTGACTAATTTGTAGAGGTATTCTCCCAATGTGTAATCCATTAGCTCCCATCAGGTGCCATTGTCTCCGATCCAAATGAGGTATTTGCATTTCCTTTGTCATTTAAATCGCGCATTTCCTCCAAACTGTGAGAATTAACTTCCTAATGAACTTCAGATAAAGGAGAAAGGACCTCAATTACAAACTCTCTCCTCGGGCTAAACTAATGATGCGAACAAGAGAGACACTTGTGATGATTAAGGGAGTATCGTGAGCTGGAGAAAAGGCCACAGGAAGTAGCCAGCTGGAGTGATGCTGTTTGGCTGATGGATTACTCACAAGCGGAGGGAATCCGGCTCGGGTTGTAACAATGACGCATGACATTAAGGCTCTCCAAGTGCACTGAAAATGCAACGTGACATTTGGTTTGGAGGCAGAAGATGTCAAGAAAAAGAAAAAGAGCCTGATGTTTATAAAACACACACAAATATGACAACATGAACTTAAATGTTGGCAATACAAGTAACATTTAAAATCAAAATTTGTATGCATCTAAATGTTTGATGTTTCTTTGCCTTTTTAAAAAGTATTGAAAAGGTGCTGTTTAATGTAGTTTTATAGTTATATAGACAATAGGACGTTCCTGTCACTGTTGTCACACTCTCACTTTGTTTAAACAATAAACTTTCAACACAAACACACATTGTGTCGCTATATGGTTGACATTTGTAACAAATTACACAGGCTGTCATCCACAGCAGCTCCCTCCATCTCTAAAGCTTTTAATTTCAACTGTGACAGGGTCAGCCGATTTTGACCTTAGAGTGAGGTCGTTCCCTCATTAGCCCTGAGCAATTAGCATAGAAAGTGAATGGCGAGGATTATGACTACCCCCCGCTGAGGGTCCGTACAATACTTGTACATTTTCTCCCATAATGCAAATTGTAGATATAGATAAGTACATTTATATTCAATATGCAGTCGTAACTTGTGGTTATGTATTCTGCTTAGGGTTTATGATTTCCCCTTATTAGGGTTCAGTTACCCCAAACACCTTATAGTAAGATATATAGTCTATATAAAAAATGTAAAGCATGATGTAAAAGGTGTATTTTTTTTAGTATCGTGCAAATTCAGTACAATTAAACAACCTATAACGTATCCATTACTGTCAAAAATAAATAATACATAATTAAAATAAAAAACAAATCCAGAACACTGTCATTTCACCACATTTTCTTAAACGCAATGACGTCATCGTTTAAAGTATGACCTGCGGTTTTGTAATAAAACCGTGAACCGAGTTTTGCAAAAGTACTAGAAAATTCATCAATGTTTAAATGTAAAACATAATAAAGAGGATTACGTGTTATTTTGTATAAATATCCACGGTCGCTATGGTTACCTCGATGTATGCAGTGACACATCTGAAAACGAGGCAAATATCGCTCGCCGCTTCAGGTCTCCGTCTGTCAATCAAACGGCTCAGCCAATGAGTAAGCGCCCTGTTGGCCCTTCAGCTGTTCCGTCGTCCCGCCTCTCTTTGCGCTACGTCAGCACTCAGACTGAAACATGGCGGTGCCCATAGCAAAGTGTCTGGCGTCTCATGCTTATTTATTACTAATGTCGCTGATATTTCAGTCCGTTTTTGCCGACAACACAGCCGGGGACACGCCGCATCGGCGCTTCGAGTATAAATACAGTTTCAAAGGGCCGCACCTGACACAGAGTGATGGACGAATCCCGTTCTGGGTTCACTCCGGGAGTAAGTTTGTAGATGGGAATCCGTCTGTAATCTCTCATGCAACTATATCACCCTCCGTTATCTGTCAGTGAATGTACACGTGTGCTTTAAAGGCAAGAAAAAGTGTAGGCAGGGTTGCTTTAAAATGAAGTCAAGTTGTATTCTTGTATGAATGATAGGCTGTAAAAATGCATATGTTGAAATGTACATTTTTTAACCTTTCCTTGGTTTTGTCATTCTTGTTTGAGAAGCCACCAGCCATATGTTTTCAATCTTTGATTTGTTTTTGTCTATATTGTGCAGATATAAGATTCATACAATGCCTTTAAATGTGTGATTTATTATATTGAAGTGTAGGTCAACAGATGGAACCGGTTTCGACATCATCTGAAAGTCGTTCAGTTTCAGTAATGGAAGTTATTCATAGCAATCTGTTGAACCGCCTAGAAAGCAGTGTAATTCAAATTGCAGACGCAAATGATGTCTTTGCATTTTACATCCACATGCTGTAATAACGGGTTAACCGGACCTTTCCTGGCAGGTGAAAGAAGCGACGTTCTGTATTGCAACACTTTACAGTTCTGCAACATTCACCTCTTCGTGTTAGCTTGTGCTCTACATATGTTTGGTCTTCGAAAATAGATTTATCTCAAGTCTGTTGTCGGTCGACCTCTCACTACCTCACATGATTTACATTTAGTCATTTAGCAGACGCTTTTATCCAAAGCGACTTGCAGAGAGTTCAGGGAGCAATAAGCGATGAGCAATAATACGATAGGTGCTAATACAAAGGTTTCAACAAAAGCCAGAACAATAACTGTTGAGAGAAAGAGTACAACAGGTGTACATCACAAAGCCGCTGGTTTGCTGAACGCAGGGTTCTTGATGGGGTGTAGGAGGGTGTGAAACTATGCCAGTGCAGATCCAGTGATAGTCCTGTAGGCAGGCATCAGTGACTTGAACCTGATACGGGCTTCAACCGGTAGCCAGAGGGAGATGATAAGGGGTGTCACATGAGCCCTTTTGGGCTGTTGGAAGACGAGGTGTGCGGCTCTGTTTGGAACCAGCTGGAGTGGTTTGATAGTCTTGGAAGACCAGCAAGATTGAGATTACCAGGGCCTGGACAAGGAGCCGTGCCGCTTGATACATGTTGGCATCGGATAATGATATTGCATAAATTAACTCTTTGCCGACGCTGATGTGATGGATTTGTTGTACACAGATTTTTTTTGTTTTAAGGACAAAGCTTTGCATTGCAGATATGCAAGTTCATGATGCAGTGCTCGAAAACAAGCCTACTTCACATTACACCTTGTATTCTTAATAATCAGCCTTAAAGTTATCTGTTCAATCATGGTTATAGTCCTAAAAGGGTATTTATGTAATATTACGTATTGCATTAAATATTCTTCTATTGATTTTGTTTATCGCTTTATTTTCTATCTCCAGATGCCATTCCAAGCGCAGATCAAGTTCGCATCACTCCTTCTCTGCGGAGCCAGAAGGGTTCAGTATGGACAAAATCCCCTGTAAATTTTCAAAACTGGGAAGCTGAAGTGGCGTTCCGGGTGTCCGGACGAGGCCGGATGGGAGCAGATGGATTGGTGAGAGAACATTACATTTTTTACACATTTAAATGTATAATGACTGTGAAAACCTCACTTTTGCGTTTGCACAGGCCTAGTTGAAACGTTACATGTTTGAAGAAATATCGATGAAACATTGATCATGGCATGTAGCTCTTTAGCATTTTGACATTGCATGATTTTTCCTGTAAACACATTATTAAGATTGTTAGACATTCTCACTAAATCGTCTTTTTAAACACCCGTTGGACTGCTGTCATTTGTGTAGTGATCTCTCTTCATATTGATATCTGTGTCTCTTTACGGAATCAGGGAAAATGTCTTTTGTCCTGCCAGCTGTTGTTGAAAATGGCTTGTTTTATTCACAATGCAGGTGTTTTGGGGATTTGTTTAACCCGTTTCTTTCTGCCTCATCACACCTCTATGCACTGTATAGAGATGCAATTGTCTTTAATCCCTTTTGAAACACTAGTCTCATTGACAATAAGAACAAATGTGTCCTGCAGAACTTTTCCGGGCATATGTACAGATACAGGACATCAAGGAATTAAAATGTATGAAGTCATTAGAGACAGGAGGGCACCTAATTTCATATCATAAATTTTTACCTTCCTCCTACTTGTTTTAAGAACTCATGTATGGTGGCTTTATGCCTTGAGTGCAAAAGTTTTTTTACAGTCATGAGTTTTAGATATTTCCTATTATCTTGAGTGGGAGTGGCTTCTTTTGCAGAGAAATCATTTTATCAGGACAAGCGTCCATAGGTCAATCTTGCACATCTGCAATGTAGAAGGAGTGTGTACTGTGAAGTGTTGTACTAGTAGCGTGTTCTCTCTTGAAATTGTCCCACAGTCCTGTGCAGCAGACCACACCGATCTCAAGCACCACTTACCAAATTACCCATGCTCAATGAAGAGAGTCTGATGTGTGTGTGTGTGTTCCGCAGGCCATATGGTTCACAGCCAGTCAAGGTCTAGAGGGTCCTGTGTATGGGGCCGCTGATCAGTGGAACGGTGTGGGAATATTCTTTGACTCGTTTGATAATGATGGAAAGGTGAATGCACACAATTGTTGTTTTATTTATTTTTAAAAATCACATTTTATATTCAAGTTATATAGTAATTTATTTCATACGTTATTCTAAATAAAACAACTCCCTTCCACTAGAATTAAGATCACTATACTTTTTAAAGAGCCTGTTCACCCCAAAATGACGAGAGAATTTTGGTGTGAACTGTTCCTTAAGTTGAATTTTAGAAACGATTTTAATGCTTTTTAAACATTTTGAAAAGCGTAAATATTCATCACATTTTGTTTGTGTCAGAAATCATCCAACTTTGTTTTTAAACGCAACATTTGTTTTCCGACTATAGTCTTGGTTGAGTTAAATATGTATTTATAGATAGATTACTATTATCGGTTGTTCTTTTGTCAGGAAATCTTAAAGCACCTCTGTAGATCTGTATTGTGTTTTCTCAATACTAAACAAGGATTATCTCTCTTCTGTAACCTTTACATTGTAGAAAAATAACCCTGCTGTTTTAGTCGTGGGTAACAATGGAAAACTTGCTTATGACCATCACAAGTAAGTAAACATTTCGTCTTTGCTGACATCAGCGCTCTCATTTGTTACAATTCAGAGACGATTAAGAAATATGATTATTTATGAGAGAGAGTCTAATCCTCAATCCATCCTAATCTGAGAGAGACAGTGAAAACCAGCGGGGAGAAATGTTAGCAGCATATGTTTGAAAAAAACACAAAAGAGAAATAGTGACTTTTTACCAATTACATGGTTAAAGCGTTTGTGTTATACATTTTTTAAGATAAACCACATGTGTCTGTTTATTTAATAAATGCACGTCTGTTTTCCTCAGTGATGGCTCGACTCAGGCTCTGGGTACATGTCTTCGAGACTTCAGAAACAAACCCTACCCTGTACGCGCCAAAATCATCTACTACAAGCAAAATTTATCGGTACTGGCACCTGTTTGTGTATTTTTAGACTCATCCCAGTGTCGTCCAGTTAATAAGAGATTATAAAATGTCCAACCCAAATCTCAATTCCTTCAGGTGTTCATCAATAACGGTTTCACTCCTGATAGAGAAGACTATGAGTTCTGCACTAAAGTTGAAAACATGATCATTCCTGAATCCGGATATTTTGGCATCTCGGCAGCCACCGGAGGACTGGCAGGTACGAGTTAAACACGAGCTGTTTTTGATTTCTCCGTGTGGAATTAAATTCAATGTTCTACATGTGAACGTTCGACTAGCAAAGTTTGACAAAGTACATTGAATCCTATCTCACACACACACGTGATTTTCACAGATGACCATGATGTGCTGTCGTTTTTGCTGTTCAGACTCACCGAGCCCGGGCAGAATCTGGTACACAATCCCCCCCCCTCACAAACACACATGCACGCACACATTTTAGTGTGATTCAAAAGAATCGGCCATACTTATTTCATAAGTGTCCACCTCCTACTCCATTGCTCTTGTTCATTATAATTGGAGTATGCGTGAGTGTGTCTGTGTGCGTGAGCGGGTCTGAATGTGTGTTTTGTGTCTTTCTACAAAGCCTCCCCCAGAAAAAGAGATTCCCAAAGAGGAGAAGGACAAGTACCAGGAAGAATTTGAGAATTTCCAACAAGAGCTCGACAAAAGAAAAGAGGAGTTTCAGAGAGAGCACCCTGACGTCCAGGGGCAGCCCAGTGAGTCGTTCGTAACCCGTCTGAAGTTTCGACCTCAAACTTGGAGCGTTTGTGTTGTTTGTAGTCAATAGAAATGAGCATTGATGTGTCGAGCATGAACTGTGCTTAAAATAAAATAAGACGGATATAAACATGTCTTTAGGCCCGGGTTGCCAGATTTAATTAGTAAAAAATATTCAATATATTTTTTCTTTTTATTTTCTAAAATTGTATATATTTAGTAATTTTTTAAAACTTTTTTAGTATTCTTTTTCTACATTTACTTATTTTATTTTTCTAAACGAAGCATGTTGGGCCAGTTTCCTTTACATAATTTATTAAAAAATAAATATATACGCTTGTTTATTCTTTATTTATTTACTTGCATATATAAATTGATATATACATATATTGTTAAACATTTATATCCTCTCTTGTACTCATAAAGAAACATGTTTTTGATACTGTATTGTTATAATTCATTGTAATGATTAGAATTGTAATGAAGTAAAAGATCTGTTTGTCATCTTCTGTGATTTGCTCTTCTGACAGTTGAGGACCTGTATGAAACCGTGAATGATCAGGAGATCCGTCAGGTGTTTGAAGGTCAGAACCGGATCCACCTGGAAATCAAGCAATTGAACCGGCAGCTGGCCATGATTCTGGATGAACAACGGCGATACGTGTCGGTCATCACAGAGGAGATCCACAAACGCGGGTCACAACCACAGTCAGGACAGGTAGGTCGAGATGTATGAAATTTTCAGATTGCTAATTGTTAATGCTGCTTTTTACACTCCTATTGATAATTAAATGCTTAATAAATAATATATATATATATATAACAAGATGAATGAATAAACGGAAAATGGTAGAGATTGAGACTTAACACTCACAAAAACTGTGATTTTAATAAACTTTCATTTACTTGTTTTTTTAGGCTGCCAGCCATGAAATGGACACTATTATAAACACACAACAAGAGGTTTTGAGGAATCTTAATGAAATAAGGTAAGTCAAAGAAAATATGACGTATTAAATCTCAAACAGGCCCTGAGTGAAGCAAGAGGTTTTGGTGCATTACGAGGCTTTTCATTGGACTGAACAACGCAACAGATTAGGTTTTGTTTCCGGTGTTTTGTGCCATTACATGAAACCCTAAAGATGTTCAGTGTTTAATCCAGATTAGATACATTTGTTTGTTATTCTGTTTTGGCTTCGGTGATGTTTGTTTTTGTTTTGTTAGTGGACAGTTGTTTGTTTTCCCCCCAGGTGTTTTCGAAGCGAGGTGTAGACGAACAAGGATTTAAACATCGAACAATAAAGCTTTGGGATTAGACGGCAAAATACAGCATTTAAAAGTCCTTTAGTGTGCAAGTAGAGGATTAGCCAACAAAAGAGTGTTTTTACAGCTCTTTAACTCTGATGTGATCAAGCTATAATGATTGCTTAACTGATTTTTTGAACAACACTTACGGATGCTTTTTTGCGACAGAGCAAGATCATTTTTTGTTTATGGATGTATTGAGAATACGAGTTTTGTTGTGGAGGAGTATTTTGTTTATTTTATACATTGGTTTTATTACAATATAACTTTTTTTATTTATATTTTATTTAACTTGCAATGATCCAAATTACATTTCACATGTATTTATTATTTTATTTAATGCTCTTGCAGTTAAGTTTGATTTAAATGCAAGAGCATGTCTTGAATGCTAAATATAATACATTTTATTTGGTTCATTAGCGGTTAAATAGTTTGTTTACAAGGTAAAATCACGAAGGTATTCTAAAACATGATCTTTTTAACCTGTCATCCCAATCATTAATGCTCTAATATGGCTAGATATTATAATTTTATTTTAATTAAATCAGTGATATAGTTTTATTGCGATGTCATTTACAATTTTTGTCCCCAAATTTAAAAGCCAAAGGCGTCATACCGTGCTATTAAAGAGTGCTGTTTGCACACTTTGCTCGTGTCATCCGCACAAATTAACAACACATTAGTTTGTTTTCTTTATAAAGTTACAATGCGTTAAATCTGGTATTAGTTTAATCTTGTTAAAGCTCTAATAATTGAATTAGAAAAAAACATAATGCCCGTTTGTGTTTTTATATAGGCATAAATTAAAATCGTTGTATTTATATCGTTTAAATAACTAATCTGTGTCGCTAACAACATGCAACATATTCTTTCTTCTGTCTTAACAAGGTCAAGCGGTGTGTGAGTTTTAATATGAATGTAAGCAGTATATAATACAATTGTCTTTATGAAAAAGGTAGCGTTGAGGTCACATTTACCCTCCTATTGTCAGCGAAACAGATGAGTAATCTGTGTTGATTGTTCATTTTGGGTTTAATCCTGTTTGTATTCGTATTTAAATGACGATCCACGACCAAACGCTCTCATTTGATCAAATTCATTTTCTAGATTATGCCCATATTAAGATTTTGACCCTTTCATCGTAATTTGATTTTTCTCATCTTGGCCCAACAAAATTGTCGGAGGAAATAAAATGCATATAGGTCATTTGAAGTGGATAAAGATTATGGGCAGCGTTTCTAAACGTTCACTTTGTGCCTCAAGGGAGATTTAGGGTTGGTTCATTTTTCTCCCTTAAGAAACAAATTTGATTTTGTTAAGGCTTCTCACAGGGGTTCTGTTTGCTGGATTAGATGCGAGTCTTTAAATATATCTATCATACGGCAGCTCAAACATTGAGCTCTGATTTATGTCTTGTATTTGTAATTCCCCGATAAGTCTGTGCTTATGACGTTTTTTATCACTGCCCTCATATTTTTGTTTTATCCACGTAATCATCTTAGAATTTTAAAAGCGCAAACCAAAGAAATGATGAAAGTTAGGCAATGAAACGTTGTAAGATGTGTTGTTTGTTAAATGGTTAAGCGACATGTTGCTCTTTTAAAGTTTTCCTCCTAAGCATGCTTGAACATTAACTTGTAACCTTTATTATTGAAGTATGTTGGGTTGTTTGTTTAACCACAGCTTGTTCACTATATATTTTTTATTTAAAATACTGTTGTGGTGAAAACGACACAATCCGTCCTTAAGTGAGCCCATCTTTATGTCTAGTTAATGACGGCACATTTTGTGTAACTTTTAACTCAACCCTGTGTTGTCCCTCAGCACCAAATCAACATAAAATGACTTGTGTTAAAAAGCATAGTGTGTTAAGATTCCATAACACACAAATGTTATGGTTTAACATCCTTTTTATGAGTGTATATTTTTATAATTTTTTACAGATTTGCATAAACCTTTAATGGCCGTTTATAACGAAATGAAAGTTCCTCCTCTGGAAAAGCATGGCAGGCCCTGGACGGGTTTGTCCTAATCATTTGAAATATGTTTAAGAAAGGCACCATGTTTTTAGGAAGATTAATTTAGCAATCATCCTTCTTGATCTGCTGGGTAATTTTATTTTTTCTAGCAGGCTAAAGGATATATGGCCTTTTGGGGAGGCTTAAAAGATTAGATCAGGACAATTCACTGTAAGATTAAGATTTTCTTGACTGAAGATCTTGGTCCGAGTCATTTGGCAGTGAAATCAAGGCCAGCGGGGTTGGCATGCAGTACTGCCAGACTACCACTAGACTGGGACAACTGAACTCTAAATCTGCATTACATCATTTGTTAGGTTTTACTGCTATCAGAGTCAATGGTGGGCAAAAATTTATTTTCTTTCTTTTGAAATGTTGCACTACAGTGCTCACTTGTGTCATTTATTTTTTAGTGATGGATAGCCCAAAATAAT